>NW_004955404.1:42915592-42970636 GCF_000276665.1 Chinchilla lanigera | reverse complement strand
AAAAACAAAGAAAATATCGTCACTGAGATGGTTGTTACTAGTTGTTTTTCCGGAATTCTGCTCCATACATGTGGAACAGATTCACTATGTGATGCCTGATAATCTGTATCGTTAAGAAGAATCAAATGTGATCTTCATAATGAGGTAAGTTTGAAATCATCACTGTATCATCAACAGAATCCAGAATCCAATCTTAATCTGTCCTATTTTTTAACCCCTGCCCCATAGAAATATTCCCTTCAAGCCTTGGTCACAAAATTATTCTCATTCTAAAATGTTGCTTTCTAATGAATAAGATTTCAAGCTCTCAGTCTAAAGATATTAAACTTCCTAAATAAATAAATCATACCAATTGTATCTTGGGGTATATAATGACAGTGGTGCAAGTGGTTCACTTCTATTAAAGGCTTAGACAGCCATGTATAACAAGTGTGTTCTTCCTATTAACTTTACCCCATGCTCTCCGTGGACAGGAGAGACAAGTGTAAATAAAGAAATGCGCACCAGCCTTCTCCAATGCCATACTTTAAACCACTTGTAGAGATAAGTCTCATTCATTGGAACTCTTAGCTCAGCAGAATATTTATACAGAAACTCAGATAACAATAACAGTAAAACAAAAACAAATAAAACTAGTTTAGTGCTCATCTAAAGTTCAAATCTGTGAGTCACTTTTTCAAAGAGATTTAAAATTTAAACCTCACTGTGTTAATTGAATATTGTGAAATGTATTTCTATTTAAGGGCTCTAGAGTAGTAAAATTTAAAAAGCTGAAAGAGTTCTGAAAAGTGGCATCGTTGCTTCTCTGTGCTCATTTTAGTGGGCGAGTCACTGCTGACTCGCAAGCAATCCTTGGTGTCTCCTGAGGGTTAACACCATGTACAGAAACACATAAATGTCGCCCTACAAGTGGGACACTGCCTAATGGAACTTATAATTCTTAGTGTACGTTTCCCTTTGGAGCAGTGATGCATTTTTAAAATTTGCTGTTCAGAGTGGATTGTAGTTTTTTTTATTTTTCATTACAGCACCAGAAAATGAAACAGTAGTTTGTCTATGCAACCCTAGGGTTTTCTGGATTAAAAAATAAAACAGAAGGGAAAAAATTCTGAAAGATGCAAAAGTGTTTTGCATAATAATGATATTTTGATATTATATACTGAGCCTTTAAATGGTGATGAAGTACCATTGGGTTTGAAATAAGAAGATTTTAGGGAAAAAAATCAAAGTTTTTATTGAAAACTGAGTAGTATGTCAGTTTCCTTCTTGTAAGAAGATTGGGTTCAATTTTTTCATATATTCCTAATTATAACCTGTTCAATGATTTGAGATTATTATTCAATATTGTGTAGTGAATGGGATATTTTTTATCAGTCATCTGATTCTTCATGTCAAAAGTACTCAAGTTTGTTTCATAATAGTATACATTATAGTCATATAGTTATGTGTCATATTTAGTATAAATACAGTATAGTTCTAACAGGTATATATTATAGTCATAGGAAAACAACTATGCAGAAGTACAGTTTATGGTCCTTTGTTTATAAACACATGTCCTATGTAAACAATTATAATACTCTTTTATAAAAGCATATACTTAAGAAACTGTCTTACATGAGATAAATGCTTTCTTGGATCTTTCACTTCTGAAAATTATACTTTGTGGAACTATCCTTGGTTGGGCTTCTCTGCAAATTTTTTTCTCATCTCAGAAGAAACGTTAAAACCAGAAGCTGAAGAAAAGTTAACAGAGGAAGCTGAAGAAGCAAATCAGCACTATGGGTTGTGCACCCCTCCGCACTGGGCTGCAGCTCCTATACGTGGGAAACCAGGAGGCTTCTCCTTTCATTATCTCAGGACGTCCTCTCAATCATCCCAGGTTGCCTGAAGCGCTACCGTTGAAGATGCACTGCTCTGTGAAAAAATTACTTTATTTTGAAACACAAAATCCTTCGTGTATTCCAATTCTGCAAATGATTTATTGCTTTTCCTCTGAAACATTTACGTTATGTCAGGAATATGACTCCAAACCAAGTCAAATAATTATAATTGCCCAATTAGTCACCATCTACTAAGAGCTTTTGCATTTTGAAATGATTTTGTTATTTATTTGGCTTGTTTTGTTTACTTTATAAAGAACGAGAAATAGTTTAGAATGCAATTTCTGAATTATTTGATGGGATTTCTGTTACTCACTGTTCATAATTATTGAAGATCTCTAGGAAAAGTGGAACACAAAGCAACCGGTAAAATTGTTTCATTTGTGAGTCTACAATCTCGGTTTCACTCCCCAGCACAGGAAACACGCCTGGGTGAGTCTTATCTAGCAGACCTCTGTGCTTCCATCTCTGGGCCTGTCTACAAATTTCCACATGGAGATATTTTCTTTGGAAGCTGTTTGTTGCCAACTACTATATCTGGCCAAGATCAGAAGCCACGCAAAATCTGACTGCTAAATAAACACAATCTGTTGGGTTCTGCATCCAGGCAAATATATTCTGATTTAGAGGAGTTAGCAACCTCCTGCCTAGACTTACTCCTTTCTACATTGCCTCTTCTTGATCCCTTGTTATTGGCCTTTTATCTTGGCTTCTTATTTCACCACTGGTCTTTTGGTCATTGTATTAAAGTTCAGATGACACAGATGTTGCTCCTATGCTAGAATATTGTGTCATTCACCTTTCCCTTAGTTCTCAGTGGGGGATGTTTATGTCTTGTAGATGTTTCCCTAAAATGTCATTTTAGAAAGCTTTATGTTAGTAGTCCTGAGGCAAGTTTATAGAATTTTTCTCATCAAAAAAAAAAAAAAAAACATAGCAGTAATCAAATTGTTAGCCCTTATGGTCATATAGATCAGCATCACATATTTTAGTTATAAACTATGAACTGGGCACAGTGACCCACATTTGTAATCCCACCACTGGGGAGGCTGAGACAGGAGGATCACTGCAAGTTCAAGGCCAACCTGGGGTACCTAGTGTGTTTAAAATCAGCCTGAATTATGCAGTAAGATCCTGTGTCAAAAAAAGAAAAAAGGAAGAAACAAAAACGACTTTCCTTTTAATGTGTCCATTTTATTTCCATATTCATACTTTTTAGTATAGATTTAACCAGAGAAATCACTGAGAAAACATTTGCCTTGTATTTAATTAAAACTTATCTCATTTTAAGAGGTCTATTATATAATATGCATTGATGGTAAAATACCTCCCAAGTGGAATCCTGAATTGGTATCACCTCATAAATCTGCTTGTCCATTCTGACAGGGAGAATTCCAGTGGATCCTTTCTTTTCCTTTCTTTTTGTGGGGCTGGCACTAAAGAGTTCTTTCTACTGCTGACTGTTGGTGTCACTCTTACACAATTTTTTCACATGTTCCCCATTCCCCTCAATTAACAATAGCTGTAAAGTAATAGTTGTTCTGGGTAAGAAGAACATTCCTCTAAACGCACATTACCTATTCACCTGAACCTTGCATTCAGTCAAGCGTGTGCTCTTGTCCCTCATGCTAACTGGGATGGTTTACTTGCTGCATTATATGGGTGGCTACAAGGCCAAATGTATGTATAGTGCACCTATTAAAGAATAGAAATCACCAATTTGAAAATTTTGACATATACTGTAATAGTGGCTAAATTGAAGCTCTTATTTATAAAGTGAAATAGTGTAAAATATTGGAAGCAGCCTTTATATTCATTAACAGATTAGTGCATAAAAACGTGCTGTTTGTGCACAATGGAGCACTACTCTGCCATAAAGAAGGATAAATTTAAATCATTTGTAGGAAAATGGATGCACCTTGAAAGCATAATATTAATTGAAATAGCTCAGACACACAAGTTTAAATATTCAATGGTTTTTCTATATGAAAAAATTTAATATATATAAAAAACAAAACAAAAGACAGATAATAGGAGAAAAGACAAAGACAAAAGAGATGTTATTGTAACCCAGTGGGACAGTGTATCTAAAAGTGTACCTTGACTTGGTAAAATTGTTTTCCTGTTTATATGTGCTTGGACCTATTAGTCTGATTTAAAATATTTAACTCTAGACCTTATAAGATAGATAAATGAATATGATGCTGAGAAAATAAAAGGAGGTGAATGAAGGAGGAAAGAAATAAATTGAAATGTGATATGTACATGTATTAATTCCCTACAATGAACATAATCATTATGTACTACAAACATGTACTAATAAAAGTAATAAATATATAAAATAGGTTAAAATCCCAATCTGTTATCAAATTTATCCTGATTTTGTCTTTAATTTCCTTTATTTCACTCTTTTTATTGTAATTCCTCAATCCACTGAGATTTAATAATTAATTCAAATGCACACTGAAGCAGTGGTGTGTTGATAAATTGCATGTATAGAGAAAAAACAACCAACCAAAAAGAAGAAGAAAAATTTAAACAAATTGTGCTAATTGCCAATGGCCGTGGTATATATACTTCTACGAAAGCCAGTTTGGAACTAGAAAATGTGGACTTGGTGATACATGCAACAGTTCACCTTTCCCAAATTAGCGTACACTGGCACCAACTCTCTAGGACACCCCTACTGCACAAACATGCCCCCTGACACCTAGAAACACAATGCCCTTTCACTGTCTGCCCTTTTCATGGGTAAATATCATACCAGTTAATATGAGTTCTAGTCATGCATTGATTCTCTAAAAGGACCATTGATTTTTAGCCACTGTGATGGTTATTGCAACACTATCACCCCCAAGTAAATTATAAGCCTTATATGCAGGTTCAACAACCTGGAGCCATTTGTGAATACACTATCTATTCCATGTACACCATGTGCCTACTTGCTGTTGAGTTAGAGTGAGCTATAAGGCTTAAATAGATGTTTTAGAACATTTGTGATTTACATTGCTTACTATTAAATATTATTGTACAATGCATGTATCATTTTTTGATTATGATAGGTACTGTAAGCATTTATTTTATATTTTTTCATTTCATTGATAAAATAACTATTTCAAATTTGATGTTGAAATAAGTTTGGAAAATATTTTTAAATCAAATGTATCTAAATTAATTATTTAAATATAAAGAAATATACTGTTGTCTAGAATGTTCTAAATGTTGAAAAACAGCATGGATTAAATAAAACATAGAAATTGGTTATTAATTTACTGAGCTAATGTCTGAAAGACAGTGTACTATCACTGAGAAAAGTCTTAAAATGACATTCACAGATGTTATAAAATGAAAATGCCTGCAAGTAAAAATCATACAAAGAAGTGACAGAAGTAAAAAATAACTTAGTAATTGTTGGTTTCTCAAAGAATCACCCTTGTGAAGTGCAATACAGTCAGCAGATTTCTGCCTCAGGCGATTAGATTAATTGACTATTTTAATGTAAATACTTTGTGAGCACAATTCACTTTCATCATTTAACATGTATAATATTAAACTCTTCACACTAAGAAGTATGAGGAGAAATGTCCTCATGCTAGACGTATTTCTATATTTTAATAATAGTTTTCCAAAACATATTTCCATCGACCTCCCAGGTCATATGTTAAGTATTTACTCTTGTGGTTGTACCCATTATATTTTTGTATCCTATAATTTTAACTATACGTAAAAATATCAAAGTTGTAAAGAATTTATTCCTCTGAGATATTCATTGCATTTCTTGAGTATTCTAAAATTATTGTTTTCAATTATTTGGTACATAAGTCCATTGTAAAAATGTCTTTGTTACTTTTCTTGCTGCTGAGACAACACACTCAACACCCAAGGTTAAAGGAAGAAAAGTTGATTTCACCTCACAGCAGGTACAGGTTTCACTCGAGTCAACCGGCTCGAAAAAAGTGGCATGGGAGGAGGCACCGCCAAAGAAAAACAGTCCATGGTAAAGCAGGGCAGGCAGGAGGCAGCAAAGCAGTGAAGAAGCAGCAGCAGCCAAGCCTGCTCCCATAGTTCATCCAAGCTCCCTGCCCTTTCTGTGGTTCCACACACAACCTCAGCGGGGCACCCCTAATCCCAGCATCACATCCTTAATCCCACCATCACATACTCTCGATCTAATCACCTCTGAAAAACTCCACCTATAACCACATGAAGCTTTGGGGGACATCTAGATAAAAACCATAACATCTGGCCCTGCCCTGCCCACCAAAGACACAGGCACATACTTTTCTGGAAAAGGCATTTAGTCCATCTCTGAGAGTTGCTAAAATACTTATAGTTCCAAGACTGCTGAAGAGCCCAAGTAGAACTTGTCTTCTGAATTTTAAGACATACTCTTAACTGTTAGTCCTTATACAAACAAAAGGGAAATTCAACACTTCCAACACACAATCATGGAAGACAGACTTTTCCATTCCAAAAGGTACAAGGAGGAAGATAGAAAGAAATAGGAAAAAAGGAAGACCAAAATTCATCAGGGGAAACATTAAATCCTGCAATTCCATTTTCAGCATCTGGTGCAATCTGGGGCAAGTTGTAAACACCAAAGGGCTTGAGCGGCTCTACCATTACAGCACTTCAAGTGTGGTAGCTGCCATGCCTTCTCTGTTTGGCTGGCTTTGCTCACTCCTTCTGGCTTTCCTCGAACTATTCTCATTCCTAGATTCTCCAGCCTTCTAGGGTCTCCCCTGCACCTTGTGCTTCACACTCACAGCTTTGTACAGCCAGTAGCCTACATGGCCTCCCATGCCTTCTTCTGAAACCTGAGGGGGAGCCTTCAACTGTTGCTTTCTGAATGTACCTAGCACCAGCACTGGGTGGATGATGCCAAAGTCTGCTGGCAGGTATAGTAGAAGCCAGTCTTCCTTCTTGCTTTTTGTAAGTACTAAAAACAAGTTTATTTTTTGCTCACATAAAGTCAAATTTTCTGGGAGAGGAGAGGTGCAATTAACAAAAGGCCCACTCTTCTTTTAAGGAACCAAAATGACTGAATCTTTGCCATCTTCTGTAGAGATCAAGTGCTTGGGTCACTGAGCACAAGAAAACAAATCCTGAAAATCAAACTTCCCTAGGGCACTACCATTCTGGGAAACATGCTATTCTAGGGCTTTCTTGCAAAGCAAAGACTTTCACCTTTGCAATATTGAGGTTGCAAAGGCTGGAACTCTGTTGGTTCGTGTGGTGTCCTCAGGCCATCTTTATTATTGTCCTGTTTCTTCTGAGCAAACAAATTCTCCATTTTTTTGATATGCAAATCTACCAGAGCTTCCTTTCCAGTCAAACTCACAATGTTTTAAATTATTAAGCCTGGCTCTTTGCTCTTGATTCTCCACATAAATATAACTAAAAGCCCCTCAACAGTAGCCATGCCACCACTTCAACAAAAGACTGCTTTGAAATATCTTCCTGAAGTTATTTAGTATTTCAACCTTAGTCTTAGTCTCATGCAAAATCTCTGGACATGGCAAAACCCAGGTAAATTTTCTACCACAGGATAGCACACATGATCTGGAGTCCAACAGCTAATGCAGTCCTTTCCAGGAGGAACATCTTGAGCCTGTTCTTTATTGACAGCATTTCTTCAAGCTTTCTGGTCTTCTGAGCTCTGACCAGAACCTCCCATTGAGTATAACTTATAGTATCCCAGCACTATTTCTGCAGCCACCATCTCCAAACCTTTCCAAGCTCTTCCGGTAAGCTAGTGCCAAAGGTTCCTGAACCACATTGTCAGGTACAGTCACAGCAACTACCCTGCTTCTCTGGTACCAAATTCTGAGGCAAAGTGTATACACCCAAAGTTAAAGAAAGAAATGTTTATTTCACCTCACAGTTTGTGGAGGTTTCAATGGTTATCTGGCTTCAAGGCAGAGTGGCATGGCAGAGGGGCATCACAGCGGCAAAACAGGGCAGGCAAAAGGCAATAAAGCAGGGAAAAAGCTGCAGGAGCAACCTAATCTGCATTTATAGTTCATCCAGGATAGCTGCTCTTTGTGTGGTGCCATCCACACAAAAGTTGGGGCACCTTTAATGCCAGTATCATACCCTTGATCCCTGCATCACATACATAATCCCAACATTATACACCCTAGATTCAGCTACTTTGCAAAACCCCATCTTTGACCTCATGAGGCTTTGGGGATACATCTACATCCATGGTATAACACATAAATTATAGAAACAGCAGACTCAGAAAAGGGAACATTAAGTGAAGAACAATAACCAAATTTATGAACCTGGAGTTGTGCTTGAAATCCAAAAATCTCACTTCTATTTAGAATGTCTCCCAGAGATCCACATTTTTAAAAAATCATCTCATTGTACTTGTATGCTTTCTGGATGACTTTTAGGTTACTAGACAGAGCGTGAGGCTTAGAACCATCCAGATATATCTGCAGCCTCAGAGATTCAGAATTCCGTGGGAATGTGTGTGTATGTGAGAGTAGTTTTGTGTGTGTGTGTGTGTGTGTGTGTGTGTGTGTGTGTGTGTGTGTATGAAAATGGTACTGACCTAAATTATGTGGGATAGAAAATAAGTGAAAAATTCTTACTGTTTGATATAATGGTTAACACCTTTTTAAAAATTGTTAGTAGGAAGTAAATTATCAAGTACAGTCTGAGGTGCCCAAATTATGTTTCTAGAATTGTTTCACTTGCACTTTACAATAAATACTATGTTTTCATTGTTTTTCTAATAGAAAGAAAATTCACCCATTTCATTTGTTTTTTTGTTTTGTTTTGTTTTTTTTTTTTGGTTTTTCTCCAGTACCGGGAACCGAACTCACGACCTTGCGCTTGCCAGGCAGGTGCTTTTGCTGCTGAGCTAAATCCCCAGCCCCCCACCCATTTCATTTGGGTTGGGTGAGATTAAGTATGAGATATTTCCTGACAGCTTTACCTTGCAACTCCAAGAAGGTCCAATGTTTTACTTTAAGAAGTTGTAGCAAAACTGCCTGTGAGGAAATAGACTGCCATGTTTCCCAATAAAAGAAACAAGGCAATTTCGATTGTCTTTGAATTTCTATGGAGTATGATTTTAATGTGGTTTCAAAATATACCTACAAAAAAATCAAATATTTTTAATTGACTAAAACTCATTTGTGTACCTCAGATTCAAAAAGTTTATAATAACATGTATATGTCTTACTTCCATATGTTTTTGAAGAACTTGCAATAAGCAATTCAAGGATCATCAACTACATATTTAAACATTGGCATTTATATTTATGTATGGTATCTGATAACAATCATTTAAGAGAATCAATGATTTAGAATTCAGTTAGAATGCTCATTAAGAAATACTAATCACACATTGTTTTATGGTTATGTACCTTATTTTTTGCTTTAAATTATTCTGCCAATTAACAGCCTTAGAAGATAAGTTGTTAAGAACAAGGCATACAATCTTATCCCTTACAGTGTTTTCTCTGTCCCTAGCACTAAAATATTCATCTTTCTCTAGGTCTGAAACACTTCTAAGAATGGGAGCTAGAACTAAGTAAGGTAGAAAGGTGGAGCCTGCTGTTTCCCACTCATACTCAGAAAGAACCCATAAAATAAGATTTCAGAATATCTTTCCACTAAATTTTGTTTATCTGATATTTTCAGCACTATCCTTCACCAGAGGACAATTTTTCAAATAAGCGTTCTATTAACATTCTAAATATGTTTAGTATCTTGCAGAAAACTCTGAGATTCTCTTTTTAACTATGCAAGTACAGGACTTTATCTAACCTAAATTGCTTTGTAAACTTTGTGAGTTAAATCTCAGTCTGATCTGTACAATGTTTCTCTGCATGGATCTCACTTGGAAACCCAATTTGGCCACTATCCTTTATTACTCTATCCTGTAAAATATTCTACATATTATAAGTAGGTACTACCCGATTTACCTGCATGTGAATTATAGAGACAGATAAGTGCTATCATGTATAACACCCAAACATTTTGTTTTGTTTGCTTATATGTGAAGTTTTAAAATATGAGTATAGCTAGAACTTTCTAGGGACAGAACTTATACACTAATTGTGTCACCTACTAATATATCGAGTTAGTAACACATAATGGTCTAACATCTCATGTACTAATACATAAGTAAATATAAAAGTATGTATTGTTTTTGCTTCATGATATTTGTTTCCATTCCAGAAGAGTATGCAATTTTTCTCCATCAACTAACACTACGAGGTTGAGTATTTAGTCCAAAATTTTGCGAACTTTGTACAGTGTTCAATTCATAAAGATGGCTTACAACATGGGACTAGAGATCCACACCTGACAGATGACAAGTGTGGCAGGCACAGACCTTCTGATGCTTAAGGCTCTATGGTCTCCTTTTCCCCCCACAGGGAAATGTGTTTATGGATATTTGCAATAGTAAAGTTTAATTCAGTTGTATTATTGAGCTTATATAGATTTATTATTAAATAAATAAATTAAGTTGAGAACTCCCACCACAAAATAGATGCCTCAAAATTTAGATTCTTTAGTTTTTCACATTTATATATCACAATCAATAGCAGGAATATAGAGTAGCTCTCTGTGGGTCTTAGACTCACGTACACTGACACATACCACTGAAGATTTCTTCTTTACACTTTTCTTTGGATCTTGATGAAAACAGCTGTCTACATGAAAAATGGGTAAGAACAATGTGGCCACCACAAATGAGTGTAAATCTATCTGTGGAGATAAGCACACAGACACTCTAGTAAAGAAGATGCTCCATCCTCATTTCTGAATTAAGCGTTTCAAGTTTGGAAAGCTAATTTGAGGGGAAGCTAAGGCTCATACTTTACACTCAGCTTTCACCCTTTCAGGTTGTAGAAAACACAAGAAAAACAAAGCAAACTTTTAAAAATAACTCTTTTGTATATTTGAGCTTTTTAGTTGAGGTGTCCGAGATATATTTATAAATACCTCAAGATTTCTGATATTCTGTTATAATGTACAAGTAGGAGAAAACATCAGGAAGGGAGAAATGAACAGTGTTTGAAGTCATTTCCTTCTCTCACCTTCAAGTGTACAGGTTAAAATCTGTGTACATTATTCAACACAAAATGTCTCACTAATGCCAAAAACGTGAGAGGAAAGTTCATCTAACGCTGTTAGAAATATTATTTCAGTACCATAACATCTTGTCACACTTCACTTCCAATGCTAAGATAACTTGGTAGCATAAATTCACTACTGATTTCATTGTTTGGGGTTTTTTTTGTGTTTTTTTCCGGTACCGGGAGTTGAACTCACTACCTTGGGCTTGCCAGGCAGGATCTGCGCCGCTGGGCTAAACCCCCAGCCCCATTATTGATTTGAAAAACCATCAGATATATAATAATCTTCATAGTCAGTGTATAGTATGATATATAAAAATACAATTTAAAATCATGACATTCATTTTCAATTGAAATCTCAAAAATATTTCAACTGAAACCCAAGCAGAAACAAGATACCTCTCTCTTGTTTAACCAATGTTTAACTATTGTTACGTATTTTTCTATAATTAAAAAATCTCTTCATAGTACTTTTCCTTCCAAAGTTTTTAATGAAATATGTAAACTGATTTTTCTTTGCTCACAATGTTCCACACATTTTTCTACCGCCCTTGTGATAGTGAATAAATAGTTCTCTGCCTTTTGTACTGATATAATATATGCAGGTAAATTACAGTTTGAAATTCTCTCTTTAGTACTTTTAACTGTATTTTGTCTCAGATTTCCTTTTTACTCATCTCCATATCCTCATAAATATCAATGTAGATCTGCTGCCTCCATCTTTTTTGAAAGATCTTTTTCAAAAGAGGAGCATGAGATGGAAGGAGTGCTGACAAAGAGTCAGGGATGAAAAAGAATTAAAATGTGTTCTCTACGTGTACCAACTCCCCGTGAGTAATACATTCATTATGTAATTCAAACACGTGCTAAGAAATATAAATATGAAAACATAGTCGTTGCCTTATTCTATGTCCTCAGTATTGTTTCCCTTAACTGATGATAATTACTTCCATTACTAAAATAGCACTTGTTTAAAAACTGTTAATTGAGTGTCTCTACCTAGAAATAAAAATGATGAGAACATTTTTTCTTCGCTCATCTTCTCTTAAACATTCAAACATTCATGTGGAAAGAAAATATGGTTCTAAACTATACTAAGATTTAATTTACCTCAGAAAAGATGAAAATGAACAGGGAAACTCTATCTGGATTTTAAGCAATTTTTAGATTTCAGAATTAACTTTATTCCTTCTGGTGCAAGTTATCTCCTATATCTCCTAAGGCTTCTCTAAATTCTCTCTTCATCTTGTATATTTACTTCAAAATTCAATGTTTTGCTTCCAACTTTGATTCACACTTTGTTCCTCTTCATAAATAAAGGATAGCTTTAAAATGAAAATGTAACTTCTGTCAAAATTAATTGATTACATAATTTTAATACTGTATATATGTACCATCACTTATTGACTGCAGTGAATTCATTAAGAGTGCAGCAAGTGGAGAAAATATTTCCATTTGCAAGGAGTCACAATTTGTTTGAAACCTCTTTTGTGCATGTGTGCACATATCAGTGTATAAATAGATAATACGTATTGAGGAACATTGTTGTATTTTCTAAAATTTTTCAGTACAGGTGTATTTTACCAGTGAAAACTGAAAATCATGGTTTGGCTCTTTAAAATAAAAAAAGAAACTATTATTATTTATATATTCAGATTGAATGGCATGGAATTTTAGTAGTAGGATACATGTATACTGATGCCCAGGCATGCATGCATGATTTTCACTGATGTTTTTAGAAGTAGTTATTTGGATAGGGTGCTCAATTCCTCCTGTATTAGACATAGGGCCGTTGAAATTCTGAAAAGAATATCGCATTGAAATAAACAGATCAGCTATTTGAGTTAAAATAGGATTTCAGAATAAGAAATCAGGATATTTCAGGATATAAGTGATTAAATTAAAGACTTAACCTTGAATTCCGTGGTAAACAGCGAAAAATCTCTGAAATCAGATGTGTAATTTATACAGTTCCTCAAGTGGACCACTTGATGGCAATGTTTATCTATTTTCATTTTTCTTTAGCTTTTTTTACAATTCAAAAGGGGCGATAGGAAGAAATGAACTTATTGGTCTTCAAGGTTATTTGTGGGACCTAAGACACTGAGAAAAGTCCTTTCTTTTACATATGTTTCGGTGTCTTTGTTTTCCACACAGAATAGGCTCTGTAGTCTGTTCCTAAAATACTGTTCTCGATCCATTAATTGATCCTAGCGCAGATGGGCATGTTAGGCAGAATTAGCAGTGGGCCCAAAAGAAATCACTGTAAACCTAGAAAACCACAGCACATAGCGATATCATATATTTGTTCTTAGCAATTAAATTTTGAAGGATGACAATGAGTCAATTTTCAATCAAAATTGATACAATGCACTCTTTCTGATTTGGATTGGTGTTTAGGAATATTTCATCGAGCAAAGCAGATTGAGAATTAAAAACACATTGATCAGAATAGTCAAAATCAAATAAGTCCTTCAACTGTTTATCTAACTAAATGTCTTCTACCAGTTCATACATTCATATCAAGAGCTGGCTCTGAGCACTTGTTGAGGAGAGTTCAAATTCTGCACTTTCTTTCCTTCAAGGCTCATTGCTGACCACAGTTAGGAATCAGAAAAGGCTGGGATTGCTCTGCTGGTGGCTGAAAGACAGTGTCGGTGTCAGGTCAGTAACCTGGGCATTCAGGCAGATCCTCTGTCACCGGTGGTCAAAAGCACGAAGTGGTGATGGCACGGGATTCCCTGCAAAGACAGGAAGCACTGACTAAAGCTCCTAGTACAAAGCATTCCTGCTCCATGAGACGTTTCAGTTGGAAAGGATTCTAACTTGCTAGGCACACACATCTCTCTTTTACAACAAACTGCACTTTAGACAAAGCTAGGTTGATGCATTTCCTTTCTCTTTTGCTTAAGTATGACTTTTGATTGTTTTCCTTCAGTATGCTCATTGTATTGTTTTTTTTAAAATTTCTGTAGTCCTTATTTGACTGTATTTTCATTATTTTATTTGAAATGGGGAGAGAAGATGACTGCAAGGAAAGAAACGACCTTTCAAATTACTTTCTTACCAAAATGAACAAAGCATCAGGGACCTATAGAAAAATGAAGTCTGGCTATTCTATGCGCTGCCACAGTCTCTGAAGGAAAAGAGAGAACAAAACAAAAAGGATGGATAAATTCACCAAGTAAATTCTTTTGACTGACGAAGGTAATGATGATGGGCCTCAGCAATGGCCCGTTCATTACTGAGCGCGGTATCCACATTCAGGGTATCTGCATTTTCACCCGGGCTATGCCAACCTCGGCAGACAGAATGCACTGCAAGATCTCTTTGCACAAAAGTGCCGCAACTCAAGTGAGGAATCGGAGGTTAGGAAATCTGAGTCTATCATAATGGACAGTGAACAGCTTTTCCTTTGTCCCAGGAGAAGACATTGTGTTTATTATTCTGGGGATTATGAATGTCTACATTTTGCTGTTCAAGCAGAAATGCCTCTCTGTTTTAAAACTTTAAACAAACCTGCTACTTACCCTGAAGGGACAAAACGTCTGCATCACGAGTGTTTGCTCTAAAACATTCTTCCAAACATAGGAATGATGAGCAGCCAGACCTTCATGCACAAGACATAAAATTGAAGGAAACCATGAGAAGAGAGTTGTGCCTTACTGTTGTGTCCTAGTCCATTTTCGCTATAATGCTGAAAGTATTTTCTTTTCTCCTCTTACAGTATTTTCTTTTCTCCTTGAGACATTTTGACTAGGTTTCAGATATGAATTTAATGTGATGGTGTTTTCTCTCTCTCTTTTTTAAAAATTCAGTGATGAACTTTAGACATACACTTAAGATTTTTGGAATCAATTTGACACCTAGAGGCCCATTTCCACACTTTGCTAGGCCACCTCCAGAGTAGGTTTGAGTAAGTTTGATGTAGTCCAATCTATGAGGTAATACTCAACTAAAGAGGCTTCCCGTGCTTTGTGCAGGGAGGGATTTTTCCCTGTGGACTGATGGGAACATGAACGATCCCCTTCTTTGCTTAGGTAACTGCTTTCTGGTGGGTACTTCCTGGCCTCAGAGAAGTGTCCTGTCAAGTATGAATAAAGTAGAATTTAGCCTGAGTTGTTAGGGGAGCTCTGAAGATTGCTGGAGCTATTTTAAGTATAGCTCTTTGCTCTCTACTACTCTGGCTCCACTGATTCTAACTACTCTCACCTCTGCCTCTGATCTCTGCCTCCTTAATGTGGAAAGAAAGCAGCTTCCATTTAATCATTTTTTCACTTTGTGAGGTGACCTGGAAACTGCCTGTAGGCAGTTAGAGCTCACATCATTTGTTTTTGTCCTCGACATTAGCAACCTTTTGTCTGTTTTGTAAAGTGGGTTTCATAGATTTTGTTTCCTTCTCTAGATGTTTATGGTAGGAAAGCAGATCTAGTCTAGTTACTAGGTTATAGCCTCAAGAAAAAATCTTAATAACAACTGTATTTATGTCATGTTATTTTAGTTAGCATCAGTATTTCAGACTAAGATGATTTACATTTATTTTAGCAACTGTAACTCCTCACATTTATAATTTTAACATGGCTCAATGTAACTTTGAACCAATGAGCATAAAAATCTATACACAACTATTTCTATATTAGGTTCATATTTGAAATACATAACAACCTAGAGAGAATGTTTTAACACTCATACATACATATTTTCCAGGATAAATTATATTCTGCACTGGAAATGCAACACTTAAAAGCCACTGTATATTATTGTAGTTACATGCTAATATACTACAAGTGACTTACTTCATTTTTATATCAAACATAAAATGGATTTCATGAAAAATACCATTCCAGGGTTTAATTGCCTTAGAAAAAACAATCCTAGTGTTACTTCATTACTCACCAAATATGCTATTTTTTCTGTTTTGGTATTTCATTTTTAAATTATAAAAATTGACATTATCAGAGATCCTACTGCTACCAAGTAGTAGATCCCAGCGAAATTCTTTTTACTTTCTTGGTATCCAAAACAAAGAATTGGACAGGACACACAGAAAACATTGTGAGGGTGTATATTAGTAAAAGGAAGAAAATAAGTATGCTCTGCAGGACAAGGAGTGTGGGAACAGACTTACAGAAGCCAGTGGAAAAAGAAAGGAGTCTTTTGTTTTCAAAATTGTTAGCTTAGCATTTCTCTCATGCAAATAAGGCATTGCAACAATTGACCTATCAAAAACTCACTTGGGATGGCAGGAGATTTAAACTGCCCTATTGGAAGACTGTATTGGTTTCCTGCCAGATGACATGACAAAGTGAAAAGAGCTCTGCTTTTTGAGTGCAGTTTCTAGGGGGAATGATTTTGGCCTCAATGACCTGATTCATAATTGCATAGCCCACCTTTTGATATGCTTCTTAGACAAAGCTCTTTCCCTCAGTAAGCTATTCCTCTTTAGGGTTTTGGAGGGGCAGATCACTGATTGTCTGTCTGCTTGCACAAGAGAATCACTTGTTCATAAGAGTGGGTATCCTCCAAACTTGAAAGCCTCAATGAGGGAAAATTAAAATCGATGCAGGTCTTTATGGTACTCTCAGTGATGTCTAGATACCTGGTGTCTTGCTTGGTGAACCATGTACCTGTCAACCACATAAGACTTTTAATTTGAAGTATAATTTTTACCTGACTGAGAATCAAGTCTTTCAGTTTATGTACCAAAGTTACTCTTGTGATTTGTTGTTGTTGTTGTTGTTGCTTTTGTTGTTGTTACCATAGCTGTGGTTGCCATTGCCTTTAGGCATGGTGGTAATTCAGCAGCCACCCTATCTTTTCTGAAAGGTGTGTACTGGGTGGGGTTACTCTCCCACCTTTTGGTTCAAGACACCTAGAGCAACCTCTCTTTTCTGACACTTAGAGGAAAGAGGGTTTTCTTAAGTCACATATTCCTAGTGCTATAGCCTAAGTGAGGTCAGGCTTTGCTTTTTGAAAAGAATCAGTAGTCACCTTTTCCCCTTTTACAGGCTCAAACTGAAGTTTTAAACCCTATATTGTCTTTTCATTTGTCCAAAATTATGTATCCAGAGCATTCCAAAGCTGGTCACTTCCAGGAAGAAACAAAGATATTACTTGATAACCAGGGGCCTGAGGTCAGAGATGACCTGGATTCATTCCCTAGACAGTAACCATTCCCTGGGTATAAGAATGTATCCCAATAATTGGACTACCTGCAGGGTTATCTGAACCATTTCTTTTGACAGTTTATATGTTTTTCTAACTGGATAATTGGGAGTTTAGATAATATTGTTGTATAGCTCCCAAGTTGCACTGCAAAGTAGAATGTCACCTATATACTGTAGATTTATCCCTTTTATAAAATATAGGTTTTTATTTTTTTCTTTTTAATGTCCGTACCCAGTACCCAAGCAAAATGGTGGAGGCTATCTTTAAAACTCCATGAAACTTTGAAATTTTGGGGACTGATTTTTTAAATTCTTTATATGTTCTAGATAGGAGTTCTTTGTCTGAGGGGCAGTTGAATATAATTATTTCCCAATTTGTCGGTTTTCTTTTTACTCTGTTGGTGATGTCTTTTGATGTGCAGTAATTTTTCAATAAGATGAGATCCCAGTTGTTGATTCTTTGAAGTATGTTCCATGCAGTTTGGTTTTTGTTCATGAGCTCTCTGCCTACCTCTATGCCTTCAAGATTTTTACCTACTTTCTCTTCCAATAGATTAAGTGTTTGTGTTTTAATATTTAGATCTTTGATCCATTTTGACTTTAGCTTTTGTACAATGGAGTATTACTCAGCTATAAAAAAGATAAACTTGAGCCTTTTACAAGTAAATGGATGCAACTAGAAACCATACTCATAAGTGAAATAAATTGGACCCACAGTTGCAAACATCATATTGTCTTCCTGGTGTAAGAACATGAAAGAGTAAATAAAACCCAAAATGTGCAATAGGAAATAGGAAATGGAAAGAAATTGCTGAAAGGAAGGAACAACCAGGATGAGGGAAAGAAGAAAAAGAAAGTATTAAGGCATTTTATATATATGGATAGGTGGCATAACTGTACTGCTGATATCTGATGGTTTGTTGAGGGGAACAGTTAATGATTAAAAAAAATTTTTTTTTATATTTTGACCAATTTTCCATGCTTACATCCAGTAAGCTGAACAACATATGTGAAGACAACAATTTGCAGTATAACAACCATTGGTGAATTCCTACAGTCCTACCTAGTGACACTATGTATTGTCTCTAGTGTTCTTTTAAATTATTATCTTCTTATTCCCTTTAATGATTTGATCAATCTTCTATTCTTACATCTGGTAATCTGAGCAACTTTGTTGAAGATAACAATATATAATATAACAACCACTGTTAATCTCTATCATTTGGTTTGAAACCCCATATCATTTTTAATGTCCTTGCTTTGTTTAGTTTGTGTTTTGCTATTGTTCTTTTTTTGTAATATTTTCTTTAAAATAAAAAAAGAAAAATAAATCTATGAGATAACTGTCCAAATATATTGTGGCTTTTCCTTTGAGATGGAAATGCCTCCTTCAAAAACAAGAATTGGAAGTTCAGGTAAAGGAGGAGGGATACAAAGGAAAGCATCTTTGCCATCTAAGACTAAGAATTAATATGTGTCTCCTGAAATTTGGGAGATTGTGTATAGGTATGTCACTAGATGTTAGATTGAGGTTACAGCCTGACTAATGAAGCAGCAGTCTGACAGTAGCCAATAGTCCTCTGAAGGTTTTCGCATGGGGAGAACTGTAAGGTTATGAAGGAAAGGAGAGGGCTCAGGCGGCCATTTTGGAGCAAACTGTCCAAGAGAGCCTGGAAGCCTGTATGGGCCTCTTTTCTGATGGGACAATGTTTATGGTTAGGAAATTGGCTAGGTTCTTTTAGCTTTAAGTACCAAAATTATGGAATTTGTCCTCTCAGGTATTCCATTACACTAAGCACTGTATCAAGTTTCACCTGATAACTGGTTAGGTTAAGGAGGCCTAGAATCATTTCAACAGGTAAAATTTGATTTGGCCTTTGTTGGAATTGAAGAACTGCCTCAATTTTAATAGCAAGTCTCTTCTTAGTAAGGGAGTAGAACACCAAGGGTTACTTACTCACTTTTGAATATTTTATTTTAAATTAACCTGTCAAACGAAGAGTAAAGAAATTGTGACAGGGACCCCTCAACAATATTATGTATAAATCTAGGGAACGATTTTCCAGAGAAGAAAGTTAAAACTGAGATACAAGATTCCTTGTATCTAAAAGGAATCAAATTTGCTTACCTATGATATTCAGGGTCACCTAGGACTCCTTGAAGGAGATGGTGATGTCTGTGGACAGGGACATTGCAACTTGTCGCTTTAGATTTTTTTGACATAGCAGGAGGTGGGTGTTTTGGCTGGCCTAGCACTTCTCTGACAGTGAGGACAGTCAATCCACCGGTACCAGTAATCAATCACATCAGCTGCCTGATATACAGAGCAGGGAACAGTGGTGACTTATTATAGTCATCTGTCCTGTGTCCAGTTTCCTTGTATTTAAAACAGGAACTCTTCTGCTGAATGTCTCTGGGTTTTCCCTTGGAAGATTTAGTGTGCTTAAAGCACTAATTGGAACAGCAGTAATTTTGGCCTGCCTTTGTTCTTAATTTCTCTGCTTTGTCCTCTTCTAGATACTGATTTTTGAAATGCAATTGTATAAAAGACATCTGGGGGCTCCTCTGAAGGTTTTGTAATTTGTGGCAAATGTTTGGGGCTGACTGCCTAATGAAATGCCACCCCATTACTACCTGTCTCTCTGCAGAAAGTGAATCTAAGTTTGGATATTTATGGAAAGTTTCTTTTAATCAGTCAGCTGGAATTTTTCTTTGCCCTGTGTAACAGCTCTCAAGATTTTAATAATTAGAAGGATTTTAATGTATCTTTGTATTCTTGTGATAAAACAGTCATCATTTAGACCTTATTTCTAGTTCAACCATAGTATTATGGTTTTAATTTGGTTTTGTTAGTAACTTCTTGGGGGGATTTTTAAGTATATTCTTAATTTAAATATATCCTAATCTCTTGTAAAATGTATTTGTTTTTCATCTGGGGTACATCAAGTGGCTAAGGCAAATTACATATCTCACTTTGAGAGGTCAAAAGCAAGCATCAAATATTGAAACCCATTGGCGAACCTGCTTGGATCTCTTGCAGAGTCACTGGAGGCCATGAGACTGGTTCACTGGCCTCAAGATAGTTAGTATTTTGAGATCTCCTAGTGTGGTTCATGTTATTAACCAGGTGGAGAGCCATATACCACTGAGAGATAGGTGGGGGTCTGAAGAGGAGATCATCAGTGATTTTAATCTCATATTTGGGGGCCTCTGTAAGCATTGTTATGCCTTGTTTCTAGATGGCTCCCCCAAGTCTCATGTGGTCATAGCTGGGGATTTTAGGAGGTGACTGTACTATAGTGATACTTGATAAAGATCTGTTGTACTGGGATTAAGTGTGATAACTACATTGTTTTATCATAGTTGTAGATGTGGATAAAGAAAGAGCCACCCTGGGTATGGATGGAACCAATCAATAGGCTTGTAGCCTATGGGTGGAATATAAAGGGACAGAAAGAAGGCAGATTTTCTACTCACTTCTGCTTGTTGGCTGTTCGCTATTGGCTGCTGCTTGCTGCTTGCTCCCTGCCCATCCATGGGCTGTTTCTCATCTACCATGTCCCTGCATCATGCTTTACTGCCTTCAAGCCAGCTGACTATGGACTGAAGCCTCTGCAACTATGAGCTTAAATAAACCTTTCCTTTTTTAACTTGTGCAATTTGGTCATATTGTTTTGCCAATGAGAAAAGTAACTAAGAAGAGCACTATATTTCTTGGGCATTTGTAGAAAAATTATTTCTGATAAAAAACCATAAAAGGCTGAACATATGGGGTTTCAGAGTGGTGTTTTGGCTTTCATATGATGAAAGATAACTAAAAAATAGTATTGTAATTTAGGCTGCCATTTTGTACCCATTTCTTACCATTTTCTCATTTATACTTGGAACAAATGGTATTACAATGGAAGAAAAGTTGCTTTTTTGTCAGGTCATCAGGATTAAATTCTTTTCAGTTCTTATGGATAGAGCCTAATGATGAGGTTTGTGGATTTAGCAGTTTTGTGAGGCTTATGGAGAAAATTAAGAGAAAGAGAGAAACTATATCTGTGGTCCTTTGGAGGATATCTGTGTAGATGGACAGAGACACATTGAGCCCTTGAATATCTCCCTAGAAACTCAAGTTTACTACAAACTTTCTCTGGCAAAGAGAGTGGCCCACAGCAGTTCAACTTTTTAGACTTTACTGCAGCCTGAGGTGCACTGTGACTCTTTAAAAACTGGGATGAAGCACTGTACAGGCTCCACGTAAATACTTAAAAAACAGTACCCCTTCTGTTATCCTGATTCAACTTTTCAGGTTCTTGGTGTCCTGAGCAAAGAACTAGACAAGGCACATGGAAAAGATAGATAGGGAATGTATTTATTAAAGTTAATAATAAAATAGAGTAAAGGGTAAAAGCAGGACAGTGAACAGAATCACAGTAGCCTTTAGGATAAAAGGGGGGGTCTTTCTATACAAAATTCCAGATTTGGCTTTATTCTCACTCATAAAGGGCACTGGGACAGTAGTTCTAACAAAAATTCACTTGAAGCCTGGCTTCGTAGCACACACCTGTAATCCCAGGACTGGGAAGGCTGAGGCAGGAGGACTGCCACAAATTCAAAGCCAGTCTGGGTTACATAGGAGTTCAAGTTTAGGTAGAACTACACTAAGAGACCATACCTTAAATAACAAAACAAACTAACAAAACTTATTTGGCCCCGCACTAGATTTAAACTGCCCTATTAAAAGACTTACTTGGGGTCCTGCTAGATGTAAATGAAGACTTAAAGATAGCACTTTTTTGTTGGTTCCATGTGCCATTCTCAGGAAGCATACACTCATCATGGACCCTGTGCTTTGTACATGCTCCTTGGGTCTGCATTACTGTGACACATTCCATCCAGTTGTGTCACAACCTTGCCTCAGCTCTAAATGCCTACCTCACTACCAGTCTAACACTCAGCAATGTAAGAGTATTATAAAATTTTGGTAAAATAAATGTAATTCAAATAGTCACCACTCAAAATGTATAAATTATTCCATCAAAGAATCACAGACTCCTATAAAATATAAAATAAAAGCAGTTTTCAGAAATCATTTCAGTGAAAAGCAACATACATATTTCTCAAAAGTCTTAAGCTGAAGAAATGACTGACTTCTATTTACATTATTGGATACACAGTGAGCTCTTTCATAAACCTACCTTAAATTTCTGGAGCAATTCACAGGAAATTTCAGTATCAGTTAATAGAACTATATCACCTTGCTTGATTAAGGAAAACATCAGATTATACTTTATAAAACATATAGATTAATATAAAATTTGATAGAAATTAATTTTGGTTAAAAATTAAGTTTTGAGCATTTATACCATAGTTTTTAAAAATAAGATTACATTTTTATTTTTATTGTGGTCATCAATCAACTATTATAATTGCTAATTAAAATGTATGTATCCTTGAAGGACACTTTCCAAAATACATATAAAAAAACTAACAAATGAACTGAACAGAGTGGTTTGTTTTCTCTTTAACTTAGGCTCAAAAACATTAAGCCCTTAGGGAAAAAGTAAACTTACAGATTAGGTCTTTAATGTTCCATGCAATTTAAGGTAATAAAAACTGAGAAGACAACACAGGACAGTATGAAGAAGCTCTGATTTAATGTTATAATTGTGGCATTTCTAACAGAAATATCAATATCCATAATATATACTGCAGAGCAATCCTAATGCTGCAAGCAAGTTTGCTTGATCAAATATAGCTGAGAGAATAATTTACATTGTTTATTGTTACCTGTAAATGATATCTTAGCCAATATAGAAAAGGGTTAAAAAATAAGATATGTTCTGGAATGACAAGCACTAGCAAAATTTTATATCAAGGTAAAATGAAAATAGCTTATTTCAGCAAATTTTCTTTCCCTATGCTTTTCTTTTATTTCTTTGCCAAATCTTTCTTTAATTTTTAACATAACTTTCCAGATTATGAAGTCACAAGAGTGACAACAGTTTAAGCACAGTTCTTCTTCATTAAAAATTAACTTAATATACTAATATTAAGTGAAGTGTTGTTTTGCAATAGCTAGATCTGTTAAAATATTTTTAAATAAGCCAAATAATAAAAGATATTGGACAGTGTAAAGTACAATAAAATATTTATGTAATAATACTTATTGTTTCCTTAGAGAAGTGAATCATATTCATACATTTAATTGCTTTGGTGTGTATCAGAATGTAGAGGAAAAAGAAAGCATGCATTACCAGATTAAGGTTTAGTGGCTGGTTTCCAAAAGGTCAACAGGGTACCACTTTCTTGATGATTTCAGCACCGTCGAGGAAGAACATCTAAGACCTGTGTGGTGAAACCTAATTTCATTAGGATACATGGCATCCATCCATCTCCTCGAGGCTGTTTTAATTTAATTGCCTTCAGAAAGTTGATGTATAAGATCAAAATTGCTTTTTTGGCAATACAGTCATTTCAGTCATAATCCAATACACATTTTCCTCAAAAATCTGTGAAGCACTAACAGAAATTTAGTTTGTATCAGCGGTCCTATCCAGGCAATTCAGGTTGGGTAGCGATTGCCCTTATGAATATTTAAAATGATCAAAAAAATAATAATGTGAAAGTACTACTTCACCGCCATTACTGCAGTGCAAATACATGAGAGTACAGAGGTATAAGGCAGCCCTTTTGCCTCTGGTGCTGTCATTGGACGGAGAATTGTGTGGTTTGAGAGACAGATTAAATGAAGTTGTTCTAACAAAGTGATCCAAGGAGCTCTTGCTCTCTTTCCATTTCTTTAAATATAGTGGGAAGAACTCCCACCACCGGGGCTAGCGGTCAGCCTTAGATTTTTGTGTCTCTTTCTACTCCTTTATTTGATTATTTTCAGTACCCTTAATTCCCTCATGTAAGGAAGAAAATTATGCATGAACTAACACGAGTTCCTATTAAATTGATACCTTTGTCTTGTATATTGTGTTATGTATGCATGTTGTGTGAGAAAAGACTGAATAAAAATAAATACAATCTCACAGTGATAGAAATTTTCTAGTTAGCAGCACCAGGTCCACGCTACATTGTTTAGGGAATAGAACCTAAATAATTGGATTTACGTTGCTGAGTTACAATATGAGTGAGAGATGTATATGTTGTAAATGTTTAGTAGCTGATAAGGCAAATACACTGTCTCCACAGGAGGCATTTCTTGCCAATGGGGCATGAGACATAGTTCCATTGGTGAAAAATTCACATGAAGTCTTTGATGAGCACTTTGTAAATTTTCCCTTATGCTACCTCTATGATTCTACAAGCCAAAAATGTCAGATAATTTTTAATTATATTAATACCATCTAAATCAATATCTGCTCATCTGAACAGAATTTTTTACTTTTAGCATTTATTTTTACATTTCATTAATTATACACTGTGTTGCCTGGAATTTGAACTTTAGGTCTGGATCTTTAACACTGACATTCAGGGCAGATAACTGTTTGTCATGAGGACTGCTCTGCACCTTGTAGGATGTACCAGGTACATCGCTGATCCTTTCCAATATTTTTCAGATATGTATTCAGAGTTTGAGTATCACTCCCATGATCATGCCAAAAACTATGTTTCCAAACCCTGCTAAAATCCACTGGGAGTGCAAACTCTTCTTGGTTGAGACTGCAAATGGCAATACTACAAGTGAATTATGAGCTATGTTTTAGTTTAAGTTTTTGATTACTACAAGTTTGCAACACATAATGCTTATATTTATCATAGGAGTATGTACATATGTACATAACACACCTTAATTATTGTGCTTTTTCCCCTTCACCTCGGACCCCTTTGTGCTCTCTCCAACTCAGTCGCCTTCCCATTTGCAGGCGCTTAAAGAAACATTAGGATACACTAAGCATGTGGTTCTCAAACCTTAGTATGTTAATCACTCCATGGTTTGTTAAAACACATAATCTGGTAACCAACTTGGACAAATGTTTTTTTCTGTGTCATCCCAGACAATTAGAGCGAAATATCTAATTAATATTCTCATAGCTTGAATCAACAATGAAACAATACATATGTATGTATGTATGTATTATACTGGGAACAGAGTCCAGGGTTCCACACTGAGCTACATTTCCATCATGCTTTTACTTTTTACTTTGAGACAGGGTTTTACTAAACTGCTAAATTGCACAGGCTGGGCTCAATTGAGATTTTCTTTTTTTTTTTTTTTTGGTTTTTCTCCAGTACCGGGAACCGAACTCACGACCTTGTGCTTGCCAGGCAGGCGCTTTTGCCACTGAGCTAAATCCCCAGCCCCTCAATTGAGATTTTCTTACCTCAGCCTCACGAATACGGTTTTATGCCCTCAGCCCAATTTTCATTTTAATATCTTCCTCGCATTTTTTCCTGATATTAATTTAGGGTAAAATTAATATATGACTTTAATTATATATTTCAGGAAGGTCAATATCTTGCTGATTCCAATATTATTTTTGCTAATGTTTATGAACATGTAAAATTTTGAATGACATGTGGCAAGAAAAATGAGAAATTTTATACCTATGGTTTATTTCTGAACTTTAAATTATATTCATCATTCTAACCTTTTAAAGTAACACTTCTTCTGCTCCTTTCACTGTAGTAAGATGTTTCATAATGTAATTAAAATTGCAACTCAAAGATATAATGTACATTATTAAACATTTTACCCTATATAAACATTTATAGCATGCATTTACATATCTGAGATATAAGTAGAAAAATTTATTTCAAAAATAATTAATTTAACATACTTTATGATGAACTAAGACTGAGTTTCAGGAAAGCAACTAGTTAATTGCATATGAAATATATTTAACTTTTCATTTTTCTTGAATGAGGAAGAAGACACCATTAATCTGTCCTCCTGAATCTCCCAAAGAATTTCTATCTGACGATATTTTCAACTTTGATTTTGTTTTTTGAGAAAGTGTCTTGCTATGCAGTTCATGCTGGTCTTCAATTACCAAGCCACCACTGGCCTCAAACATGTGATCATGGGATTATAGATGTATGCCATCATGCTATGCTTAACTGTTTTCATGAATGCTTGTATAGTTCTGGCAAGAGCAGTTTAATTTATCTGATAATCTAAAGTGAAATCTTATTCATATGAGTTATATTCTTCTTTTGTAATTTGATAAAGATAGGACCCAAATTTTTAATTCTACTGTCTCTGATTATGTTAAATGCCATCAAACATTAAAATGGGTTTCTAATACATACACATACATCTTCATGTAAGAATTCTGATTTGAATTTCACCCTCCTGTATTTTGAGAATGTATTTAGTTTTATTTCAGAAATGATAATTCTTAAAAAAAAAAAAAAAGAAATGATAATTCTTTCCATCATCAAAAAAACTTACTAATTGTGCTTCATATTTCTTTCATTTGTACAATTTCCTAGAATGATTATTTTCATTAAGTTGGACTTACGTCTCTTTCACTGGAAGACTCATAGCAAAGGGCACATTTATAGTTACAAAGGATGATATAATTAATGCTCCTGTCCTTATTCAAGCTTTACCTATATTCTCCATGACAGAAGAGGGAAGCAGCAATGAAAATTTCTCTTATATTCAGAAAATGTTTTCAATCAGAATAAGTTAAAAATAACTTATATTGAGGGGAAAACTAGCTATGGAACATACTTTTTATCAATCTTTCCTATTGAGTTCTAAATAGAATCTATTTTGAGCTGTGATATTGTTGTTTCATGTATAAATACTGGATGGTTCCATTGTTTCATTCAATAAGAAAAATTCCTATATATTAGCCACGTCCATTTATTTTTTTATCATAAGTACTCTCTTAGTAAAGAATGATAGAATGTATGTGAGTAACACAATATTTCAAAATACACTGAATGTATTGTTCATAAAGCAGTACAAAAATTCAACTAGTACAATTTTTCTTAAAATGGAAAGCAGTGTCCTGTATAAAAAATTTTAATGTCAATTTTGAATTTTCCTCCTATCTCAAAGATAGTTGGGACTTTATTGGTTTTCTCTGATTCTCAAAATGAACTTAAAAACTCAGTAAAATCATAGAAACAATATAAACAGAAAAAATGGTGCATAAGACAAGTCTGAAAGCATAAAAGACCATCTAATTTTTATTTTATTTTATTGTTTATTGGTATAATTTACATATATAACAAATTTAAAATACATATATACGGTGAATTTTCACTAGGAATTCAAACAGTTAGAATTATGGAATATCTAGAATGCAATTATATTTGTCCTCAAATTTTATGAGAAAAGTATAAAGGACTTGTAAAAATGCTAGAGACTAGATAGATAGATAGATCCCTTAATCACTGGGAATTTGTACGTATATATGATATACTTTCATTCTTGTTTCTTCCCCCAATCCAAAAACCATATAACTTTTAGAAGAGTTATATTCCAAGCTGGGGTAAAAATAGTTGTACACTGGCTGGTGTCCCGGTCTTGAATGGATGTTGGTGGGAGGCTATGTATCTTAGTATCATAAGATGGAGAACGAGCTTTTCATCCACAGTGTTCTTCCTTTTCTTTTGTGTCTCAGCTTGAGGGTTTGAGGTCTTTCAGAAGAAACATAAGCTATAATTTTCACAATTTTTTTATTGGCAAACAGTTCAATGTCCATAATTTTAAAAGAAATAGTTTGGAAGTTAATGATTAATTCTTTTCCTGGCAGTGTACATTTTGAGGCATGGAGCTTTTCAAATATGTATGCAGAGAACATTAAATAGAATATGTTTGGAATTTGCAATAAAAGAGTAAACTCAAGGAAAAGAATAAAAAATCACCAGGAATTTAAACAGTTAGAACTTCAGAATATCTAGAATGCAATTTTATTTGTCCTCAAATTTTATAAGAAAAATATAAAGGACATGTAAAAATGATAGAGAATACATGAAGAAAATTTCAGTGTTTATATAAAGTCAGTGCAGATCTAATTTATCTCCTGCACCTACATCTAGAGTTTCATAGAGTCATTGATTTTGCCCAAACTTGCCCTGTAGTTTATTGCCTTCATTTAGTCACACCATTTTTCTCCTATAGCTAAACCCTGTCATTTCTCCCTATTGAAACCCTATTTATCTGTCAAGCTTCAGCTAACATGTCACCTGCACAGAAGCAATTTACAATCTCTATCCCCTGGTAGCCAGCACGCATTGCTCCCTTCTACACACTTACATCATATTTTTATGCTGCACATACAACAGGTTACCCAGGATTATAGTCATTTGCAACTCCTAATGATTGTATGCTTCTTGAGGATAGCTATTATTCATTCTTCAGCCCCCAGAGTGCAATGAACAGCTGTAAGTAACCAATAAAATAGTTGGTAAATAAGCACAAGCAAAATCGGATATTTTACATCTCCCATACAATGCAAGAAAGAATACATTTCACACAGAGTTGAAAGAAACTGTGTGTTAAAATTGCATTATGTATATTAACCTATCTAACTTTTTGTGAAAGATTGATTTCCTTGCTGGTTATAATTTTACCCTTGTTTGCCTCTGTAGTTCCTGCCATCAAAAGGATGACTGGGTGATTTAACTTTGCTGCAGATGTCTAGCATCTCTTTTCAGGTAGTTTCATCAAACAGTTTGGGCATGCTTCAGCTTAAGTAAGCTTAGAAAAGGCTAATAACCACCTGACCTATACTCTGGCATAGGCATTCAACCAAGAACACAAATACATTTGACAATCATTCCAGCTGTTTTGACAGCCAATATTCGTTCATATATACCATTCTTATGTTACTCTGAAAACACTTGCAGTTAATTACAGATCTGAACGTCTTGTATTAAGGAAAAGGATTATCTTGATGTCATCATTAAAAAAAATATGCCATGTTGTCATCAATAATCTACAAGTTAAAACATCACCTAAATAAGTTTGAGACTCTTCTAGGAGACTGTTAGGATTTGCAGAAAACTAACAGTAAAAAAACTTATTTCTCCTTTCCTTTGAGGAGTTGACCAATTATATAATTTTCAAGGGCACCTACTGTAATCAGAAATTAAACACATAAATTGTATGGAGTTCTACTTATCTCATTGCTTTAGCTTTTGGAACTTATAAATTTTCTTATTTAGTTTCACTAATAGTTTTCATCTTATTACTAGGACTTGATTAGAAACATTTGACATATAAACAAGCTCTAACCTGAAATCTCAGATATGAGAATGGTGCTCATCAAATTAAATGTGATTAGAGAATGTTTAAGTAACTAATCTTGACCTACCGGAGTCAAAGTTTACAAAGCACATCTGGTAAAACTGTCTAGATATCTGACTTACTGTGTTCATAATCTTATTTGTTCTCAGCATTATACACGGTTATAAAAAGTTATTTCCTGGTAGAACTTGAAACCTTAAGATATTTTGAAGTCAAGAAAGGAGAAAATAATTCAAATTCATAGGTAACACAGATAAACTCTTGTGGGAATATTTGGTGGGTTTTTACTATGAGGAGCTCTTTAAAAGTCTTCTGTGATATCCCTGCTGGAAGCTTCCAGTCCAACAAACTAAAGATCAACTGGCAAGTTATCATAGTCATTACACCTACACTTCACTATCTCATTAAATTTCTATCAACTGTAAGAAACCTGTGGCTCAAAATGAGTAAGACACAATAAAGAGCAGTTTCAGGATGCAAATCAATGCCTTCAAGAGCAGATTACCTCACAGGCTGAGATAATAAACTTCTGATGTACCACGCTGGCTTTTAGATTGCTGTTTTCCTGACTTCAATTATTATGGTGATTTGGCAGTTTTCTTAAATTGGAGTTTGATTTCCAAACTTCAGTTGCAAATGTCAATGTACCTCCAAGAAGGCTTGATAAGAATCTTCCCCATGCAAAAGATGGTAAATAAAACCCAATTTGGTTATACAAGTAAGGCAAGTAAGAAAAGTTCCAAAATTCCTAAATGGCAGAGAAATAAAAACTTTAACAGCTGAGGAACACAGAATGCATATGAACATGTACACTTATGGGCATATGTATATGTTATGTGCTTTGTATGTTGATGTGAATGTATGTGTATATATGCACATACATATGTACATTTGTGTACATATGTTAATCTTTATATATGGAAACTTAGTTGTTGGTTATTAAGTACTTATCAGACCAATTAATTAAATATGATGACCAAAAACTGCCTTTTCTCATTAATCTTTATAAGATAATATAACAGGAAACATAAAAAGACAATTTCATCAAATTTATTCAATACAAAAATTGAGTGGTTGCAATGAGACCTGCCTCAGGAATGCTCAGGATAGTTAGTACATAATACATGTACTGTCTGAGTGATGCTTGGGGTAAACTATCAAGTGGTCCATCCAGACCATAGTAATAAAGGGTACTTGTGTTTCAGATATGGCTTGTAAAAAGTATCATAGCTGAAAAATCACAAAAACCTGGAGTTACAAAAGGAATGCATTTTATAAAACGTTATAGTGAAGCCCATCAATGACCTGTGATTAGCAGGAGTTTTAAGTGTGTTATTAAAAATCTGTAATAGACAGTTAAGGGAAATGCTAGAGAGAAGTTTATATGTTGACCATATTTCAGTGTAGATTTTGTCTTTATTAAATGAATTGAAGAGATTACAGCTCAAGTTTGAATGGAAAAGCTTGCCTTTGTATTTCACCTCTGCTGTTTACATTCCTTTGTTGCGCCTATATCTGTATAAGCTGCTCAGCAGGTAAATGTTGAAACACTTCCTCTTCGTGGTCAGTATGGACTCAGAAGCCATCATGCAGGCAACTGACTTATATGTTTTCTTCTGTCTTTTTCCATGACTCTATCTACTGCCTGATCTTGATTTATAAGCAAAACCTGGAAAACCTAGGAAATGAATGTTTTGTGACTCATCTCAAAACAATACAGAAAATATTGCTGTCATTTTTGGTGAAGAAAATTCTATATAGTTTATTTCAACCTAAATAAAATGTGAATTTTGTTGAAAAAATATCAGTGGCCTATTATAGATAAGCTTTAAGAACTATATTAGTATCAATGAAATTTATATGATATTAAATTTGAAGAAGTTTCTTGGAAAAGCTGTATTTAAAAAATATCTATTGAGTCATATTCAGTATATGTTAAAAATTTTTGTATTTGATATAGCTGAAATTTCAATAGGGTATATATTTTTACACAACTAGAATTTAATAATATAGAAATTCAGAAATAGTCACAGTCTCCACATGTGTGCCTATGCTAACGTGTCCATATAAACAAATAAATCTGCTTGACCTCTTCTGAGACAGAATCCATGTGAGTCATTATCTTATATGATTTACTGCATAGATAAAGTTATCTATGAATTACAATAGCCTTTCATATATCAAGCTTGAGCACTTAAAAACTAAATGTCTTTCATATTACCTTCTGCGCTACAAATTTTTCTAATATATTTAGATGGAAATTCATATTTCTGCTTAGAAAGAAGTTATTGTATATTTAGAATTAATTCTGCCAAAATAGACAATACATATTAACAAAATATCATTTAGAATTAACCAATTCAAAGGTTTCTCCCACTAACACTATAGTCTAGTTAATGACTTTAAAATATTAGTAAATAATTTGTTTTGTATGAAATTTCTTGAGTGCTTCAGAATGAATACATATGTGCCTATCCATCAGTTTTGTGACCAAAATACATTGCCTGTGTAATTCTAAAGTATAAAATAATATCTTGAACACTTAGATTTTCAAGATCACAAGACACAAAAATTTTAAAATCACACATTCTTCAGTACAACTAAAACAGGAAAATTGTCAGTATTGTCATCATGACACAAATGCATCACTTCTGGGACTACATGGTCAGTATTGATGATAAAACATACATGCAATTAATTTTTGATGAATAAACAGCTTTCTAACAAAAAAGTCAAATCAGTGGAATGTCACAGGCTAAACTATAAAGGGTGGAAAAGTTTTATTTAAGTCATATTTTTTGTACTTTTTTAATATATGAAGTTGAAAATAGTTATTTATATGCTTCCTTTCATTCCCTCATCAATATAATTTTGTATGCATATTTAATTTGCAAAGGTCATCTAAGAATAGAGAAAGTTTGTCTCATCATGCCTTCCTCAATATAATATTTTTAAAAGGTGCATATATAAATATATATAAATACAATGACATTGTATATTAAAATATATATGAAATGACCACTACTTACCATAAATGTAAGCAATCATGAAATTTCATGATATAAAATAGAATAATAACATATAGGGTACTTTTGTCAATGAGGACCTTGATCAAAAACTTATATGCTGTTTATAAGGTGACATCAACTAGTAAGAAGATAGAAATGAACTAGTTTTAGAATTTGCCTTTGATAACTAAGTCAAAATGCATGCCAGACAATGGAAAGCAGAATAACTTTTCACCGTGATATCACTACTAAAATTTATAAATGGAAGCATTACCCAATGGATCAGTAAGACTGGGTAAACATTTGCCATTACATAAAAGAAAATCATTGGCCAGTATCTTTTATAAAATGTATGTTAAAATTGTGTGTGTGTGTGCATATGTGTGCCTGTGTGTGTGTGTATGTATGTGCATATGTGTGTGTGTGTGTGTGTGTGTGTGTGTGTGTGTTAGTGATACAAGGGACTGAATACAGGTCCTTCACAGTCAACTACTCCTCTGCTTTCAAGAAGGTTTGTTTGTTTTTTACTTTCAGAGAGGGATTTGGTAAATTCCTCAGGCCTGCCTCAAATTTTCAGTCCTCCTGCTTCAGCTTCCCACAGTGATGGTATTACAGACATTTATTAGAACACTTGGCATACATCAAAGTATTACCAAGTTGAATCTTACCTAGAACTGACAACTTGTAAAAGTAGGATGCATTTGAAGAATGTAAAATTAGTTCAACATTTGAAAATCAATACAATTTGAAATACTAATAGAATAAATGACAAAAATCTTATGGTTCTAAGAAGCAAGAAAGTATTTATTATAATATGACAACATTCATTAATGGTACAATCTATAGCTTACTCAATAAAGAGCATGTGTCAAAGAACCTATAACTAGTATCTTATTTAATGAGGAGATAATGAATGCCTGTACTTTAAATCAGAACCAACTCTTAGAAAGTAGATGAGAATTTAAAACTATGTCTGAAGAGTAGCCTACAAGAAATCAATTGCATTATTATATTTTAACAGGAAGTAGTTGGAAAGTGAAATTCTTAGCCACAGCATTTAAGGACTTTTGCTTCTGAGCAAGGTAATATGAAAAACGTGTCCACTCACCTGAGAAACACATACATATGCGCAGACATGCATATACAGGAAAATATATGAAACAACAATTTTCAAAACACTGAACATAAGATAATAAAGCATACTAATGTTTAATATATACAAAACAAATAATATGAGTCCAGCTATTGACAAAACTTACTGCCAGGAAAATAGTTACTAAACTGTGATAAACTTAGAGAAGGATAATTGACAGTAAGTCTGCTGGAGCTTCTTGAGTTGAAGAGATGGTCTAAATAATCAGGCAAAGCAAGGTGAGGTGAGTTAACAGATTAATATACAAGAGTAGAAAGGTTTGCATATTAAGGTGGGTGTGGAAATCATAAAAGCTTTCTTCTCTAATGTTCAGCAGAATATTGCTCCACACACACAGGTGAGGTACTTACCTGAAGAGTGGAAATATCATTATGTCCTAATTACAGTGATCAGCTCTCAGTGCTCATATACATGTGTGCTCAGCAACTAGATAAAAAAAGCTTTAGATTTTTTGAGCACCAGATACTGTTTTCCTGTATAAGTAGAGAATAATCGGTTCTTGAGCAAACTCTACTATTGTGATGTTCAGCAAATTTTAAAGGAAAAGCAGAAAGGGTCAAACTACATTGGAGTAATTTAATGATATCACAGAACTAAGTTCAAATGTGTTGATAGAAATTTTAAAATATTAATTATCTAGCAGAGTAAATTTCCCAGTTTCCAGCAATTAATCAACACTGACGAAACATGTAACAGAACATAAAAATTTCATATATTAAATAAGGAAAAGTCATATAATAAAAAGAACTCTGAATTTAGCAAACACACACACACACACACACACACACACACACAGCAACTGTTTTCTAAATATATTCCATGTGTTCAAAAGTAAATTAACAAGTGACATGGAAGATATTAAATATACATACAACACAATAGAAAAGGAAATTCTCCTGGGGATATGGTTCAGTGGCTCAAGTGCCTACCTGCCAAGCACAAGGTCTGGAGTTTGAATCCCAGTATCAAAAAAAAAGGCAATTCTGATTATAATAGTCATATTATGTATCTATTTATGTGTAATCCAATGCTCCAAATATAAGGGCTTAAAATTAGAAGCATTTATCATATCACAAATCCTCTGGGATTTAGGAGTATAAGAATTGGTTAGGTGTAGGGGCTGGGGATTTAGCTCAGCGGCAAAAGCGCCTGCCTGGCAAGCGTCAGGTCGTGAGTTCGGTTCCCCGTACCGAAGAAAAACCAAAAACCAAAAAACAAACAAACAAACAAAAAAAAAGAATTGGTTAGGTGAGTAATTCTGAAACAGAAACTCTCACAAATGTTCACAAATGACATACTTTGTCACCTGGAGTTTTAATGATTTCAGCCCTCACTTGAGGCTTGAGAATCTATCATGTTATGCAATTATTGACAGTTGGCAATTGGTTTACATACCCGGCTGTATGGTTTCTCAAAAGGGTTTTTCAGTGGTATCCTTATGATATGGCAGCTGGCTTCCTGCAGGGGAAAATTTATCAGAAATGAACAGACAGACATGTACAGAAACAGAGAAGTCATTCTGAAATACACATCTTTTATAACTTGATATTGGAGGGGTCATCCAGTATATCTGCTATATCTCTTTGGTCTCACAGACAAACCCAAACTCTAGTAGAGTGATTGAAAACAGAAAGGTCTGATTACAGGATGTGAGAATCACCCCCAATATCACAAGATTAACTACAACCATTTGCCTTTTGGTCTTTGATATAGTTTGGGTCTTGAATTTTTCCACAACTGTCATGTGTTAAGGACTTGATTCCCAGCATGGCACAGTTGATAGCTTGTGAGACGTTTAGTAGGTGAGGTTTCATGGAAGGTCTTTGGTCTATGGAAAAATGTCTTTAAGAGGATGGTGGGTACTCACTCTTCTCCCTCCTCTGTGTTTCTGGACTGATGAGATCCTTGTTTTACTCTTCCACATATTCCCAGCACGATGTGTTGCCTTGTGAGAGGGCTGAAAATTGGACCAATCCATCATAGATGATAAACCCTATTGCCATGAGTTAACCTTCTATGTAAATTAATTATGCTAGTATTTCATTATAGTAACCTGAAACTAATATGCTACCAATAAATTAATACATCCCCTACATCTATTTGTAATCCTACAAAAACTTGATTTCATGAAAACATTATAGGAATGTACAGAACTTCATCTTTTAAATGGCTTCTAATTCAGATATAAGCTCCTTGGATTGAGTCTCATTAGCACAGAACCTCTACTTGTAATTGTGTAATTTGTAAATGTAATAAAATGTAATAAGATGTGCATAGGAAATCCACAGTAGGTATGCACATATGAAAAAAGGAGAAACTTGGAGCAACAGGCTAAAACTTCATTTATATCATATGTAAAATTCAGCCAGCAAACTTTGGAACTTTATTGATTAGTTCTCAAATTCTGGGTAAAATTCTCCATGACTCTTAGCTGTTTGGTACGAGCTCCAGCTTGTACCTTTTTCATCAGCCTTTTTTTTGTGAAAGATAGAACATGATTAGAGCACAGCAATGTTCCCAACCTATTTTCCAAAAGCAAAATGCTACAATTGGAGAAAATATTACAGGTACTTTTGAAATTTTCATATAATTTCGGGTGGTAGTGTTGTTTAATTACCTGCCACTAAGCCATAAGATTTCTCATGGCTTTTAATAATGTTTAAGTCACCTCTTCAAAATACTCGGCTTTCAGTAAATACCTACTTCCCTCTGCTGAAGTTATGTTTGTATCACAGCACTTTACTTAGTCATCAGAATTTCCATTAGTCATGTTCTGTAGTAAATTCATAGAAAAACATAGCAGTTTAAAACTCGACATACTTTTTCAGAAAACTTTTCTATCTGCATAGGGTTCTGGATCCCTCATAGCTGAAGCACAAGGTAGGAAGGGGAATATATGGGGAATCGGGTTACACGGAGGGAAATTTAGATACCACAGAAGGAAAAGGATACCATGACTAAAGCTGTATTTTTAGCCTTTCAAAGTTGATTTTTTATTTTTATCTTTTCTACATTCAATTATATTCAAAATGGCACATTTTAATAAAATGTTTAAAACACATTCATAAAATACTGCTAACAATATTCAGCACAGAATGGATATGCCATTTGGTGAGATGCTTTATCTATCTAGGTCTAATATATCCTCCCTAAAAGCACTAATATTTATTTCTTAGAGATTTGTATAAATTAATATAATTCATACAAATCTCTAAAAAATATTGATTCCCACAGATTACAATTTAGGAAGATATAGGCATGGAACATAATATACTTCCAGGGCATGTTGGTAACTATTAGGCTGGAGTAAAAGAAAACAAAAGACTTGTTAGAGAAATAGTAAAAAAAAATAAACAAACAAACAAATAAAAACACAAACAAATGAAAAAAGCTTTTGTCAACCTATTTTAATGTGGTGCAAGATGAAGCATTTAATTTTATCACCTGTCAAGTATCAACTCATAACGTATTTGTTTTGAATGGAGTAATACCAGACACTCTGAAGCAAGACCCTGAAGACAAAAGAAGTCTACATTTCTGAAGATGTTTGTATACTCATGTAAGTTTAGAGCCTTGGTTCATTAAATTCTTATTCATAAGTTTGTGAGCTGCAAAACAGAGTTGAGACTTCAACTAATCCATGCACTGCAAGTATTAACGGAGAGCCTAGTGATTTTGTACTATTTTGGTTAGTGTTATGCAACAAAAAATCTCGGAGATTGGTTTGAGAGTTTGCCATCTGTTTGTAAATTTTAAACAGTACTTTGTAGGATTTGCACATGATAATAAAAGTATGTGAGCGGTTTATTTTTGATTGCTTTCTACTTATGTTACCCACCTGCCTTTGCCTTGCTGGCAGTTTTGGAAGCCGAGCTTTCTGGGCTGAGTCATCAGGGATCCATTGCCCTCTGACTTCCTGCTATGTTTAGACAGGGCAAGTTACTGACAAGAGATCAGGGTGTAGGAAAGAATAATGTCCAAAATTGCCTTCTTATGATTTCCCTGATTTCACGCTACATGTTAGGGTACAGTTGTTTCTTTGCAGGACTATAGCATTTATAAGTACATTTCTCTGGGGATTCTCAGAACACATTTTCCTTCCTTCAACAGAGCAGTGTCATAAAAGCTGGATGTGATAATGGCCTCTCATGATTGCTTTTTCTGTATACTTCATCATATCTTCTGCATTAACCATGTCATTTATGTGAAGAAAAATATAAAACAGTATGTCGAATGATGTATGAGTTTTATGCATTTTAAATTTCTATATCATGCCCGATAGGTTTAACAAAGAGCTGCTAAATTCTAATTGATTAGGAATAATCAAATTTATTTAGATAATTTTCTCAAGGACTGTAAAATATTTTGGACTACTGTAAAACCTTAAGAACTATGGTACCCATGCAAACTGAATGACTAGGAAAAGAAATCAGTTTGGTCTTTAATAATTAGAAGTGCAATTTACCATTTCACGACTGTGAAAGGTAACAAGGAAGGGTTAATTAAAAGAAGACAATATATTCAGAGATACATATCAAAACACAGTGTTCTTTAAGGGGTATGATCACAACAAATTTTTTTTTTTTTTGATCACAGCTAAAATTAGGAGAAAACTCAAACCACTTTGCAGATGCCTAGTAAGTGTCAGGCTAACACAACTTTGATTTCTTTGAAGTTCTCCTCTCTCCTTATTTGTAAATTCTCTGCAAATACTTTTTTTGGTTAAAGAGTTCTTGTTAATCTCCAGTCAGATATAACAGTCTATTATGGGCACAGTTTGATCTATTTTATTTTACCTCCAGGCCTCGCCTTTGTTTCCTATAATGACACTGATATTTCTCCTTCACCATCTATTAAAGTTCCCTTAAGTAACCCCTAGTGGAAGCTTTCCTTAACCCTGAATTTGGGTTACATGTCCTTTCCATTGCCTTTTCTAGAATTGTAATCAATCCTAGCAAGAAAGCATGTGCACTTGTTAATGTCATTTTTTTGTAGCAGAGTTCTTCACAGTGAAATTCATGGGTGACTGCATCAGCACCATGTGGAGAGCAATTTAAAGATGTTTTTCCTGTTTTCCACCCTAGGTATTAAATCAGAAAGTCTGAAGTCTGGGAAAAAGCCACACTGACTTTTATGAATGCTAAAATTGGAAAACCTATAGTCTCTAATCACTGGAGCAGCCTAGGTACTAAGTCTTCGGATATACAGTATGATACAATTATAAAACTTCAACCCTGCTCCTGATATTATTTACTTTACTCATCAACTGGATTCCTGAACATAAAAAATTATAATCTTTTAAAATAGGAATAAAATTGATGTCATTTATGGATAAGTGCCCAAAGTACTCAGAAAGTGTGGCTCAGTAGTGAAAAACAAATCAACACAAGAAAAAATAACATAGCCCGACATTTAGCCCAAATTGTTTCCATGAAACCTAAATGTGTTGCAAAATAAGTCAAGACTGCTCATAATGTGCAAAAGTATCCAGTACTTCCAAAGGTAAAATTAAATGTCTCTGGTATTTAACAAAAAGTTATAAGACAAGAGAAAAATGAAACTATAACATAACGAAGAGAATAATAAACCAAAAAATGAGTCCTGGAAAAGAAAACAACAAACCACATGCTGATACATTCATCGTATATATAGCTGTGTTTTGGAACCAGAAAACTATGATGGTGTTGTAGTTACATTTTAAAATAAATTACTGCCATAGCAACATGTAGAATAGTCATACCTTGGTGTTCAGCTGCTTTGAAACGTGTCGGATTTGGTAAATCACACTTTGCCATGTGAAAATTTGCTCTGGTACTCCTCCTTTGTTACTTTAAGTGCAAGTAAGAATTTGACGGTGTCACAGCCCTCCCAGTGCTATTCTTCACAGCCATAACAAGGTAATACTTGTTGCACCTTCTCGAACAAATTAATAACAGAGAGGAAGCATGGTATCCACAGCATGTATATTTCAATAATCAAGTTTCAGATTTTAACTCTCTCTTAATTAGCTACTATTTAAAATAATATCTATTGTAGCACGATTTTTTAAATTCATAGGTTTATTTGTGGTGTATGAGATTTGAAAAAATGATCCTTTACTCCTATAATTCTTAGACATTTTTATTTATTGCATGTTCATTTGTTAACTACAAAGATAATAGTCATGATAATGGAAGATTTACTACTGAATATTGTACTTACTACAATACATTTGGGAAAAGGGAAGTTGCTTTTAATACTCTCATCTAATAATTTTGTGCTACATACTAATAAATGGCTCCCATAAACTACTGATTGCTACTATCTGTAATCCACAACAGCCATACCATATTTTCCATTGGATACTAAGTTACTCCTTATTTATTTCATGTTGTTAAATAAAGGAGCTAAATTCACAAATATCTTTATTTGGATCATTTAGTTTTCATCTTAAACATGGTACAAAAACTTTTTATTTGCACCATACAGTTTTCATATTTAACTTGATACTGTTTTTATGTTCAGTTCATTCAAAATATAAATGAATTTGAATAGACAATAAGAAAAGAACATCATTTTAAAAATTAGAATTAAATGATTGAAAATAAAATTGCAAAATATATTGGTTCATTTTATGTAATTTTCAGATATGCTTTCCTATAAACCTATATTTGAAGGCCTGCTCTAATTCCACCTATTTCTGTGTACTAATTTATAAATTTTCCTCTTAATCATTGAGCTATTCCCTTCCTTCTGATTTTGCAGAAGTTAGGCAACATTAGAATTTGATATATGGCAATTAAATAAATCTTGACAAACACAGTTTTCATGTAATTAATACTAATTAGCATAAATATTATGTGTTAAACCTGTTTCTAATTTTTATGTGGTTTTCCAAAACAAATAGGATGTATACTTAGGGACTTTAAGTGGAGAATTTAGTTATAAATTTGATAAATATTTTAAATAGTGCTATAGACAGAATTTTTAAAAATAAAATTTGAAAAAATTCCTAAGCCATTTTTTATAAAAGTCCATGAAAAAACTTTTTAATTGTAAAATGAAACTAATAATATCTTAATAAATGCCATACCTTCCCACTTATTTTGGAGAGAAAACCTAAGAAAAGGCAGATTTTTTAAAAGGCCTATAGTTTGTGTTTAAATAGAAAAAAGTTAGACTTTGATATTGAGAAGTTGCTGGATTACATGGACCAATTCTTCTATATTGTAATTATATCCCAAAATCTTATCTCCATCCTTGTTCTACTTAGATAATTGGTCTAAGAAATTATTAATATCTACAATTGCTGCATCATTGAAATATATGGGAAATCAAACATATGTTGAAGAAGCAAGAAACATACATTAATATAAATTACTTAGGTTAATTTAATAAAAATTCATAGGAGTCAAGATAAAATATTTAGCATGGCTCAAAAGGTTAGAAAGTGGATTTTTCAAGTACTTCAATTTTATAAGCTCACAAGCCAAAATTGGCTGACTCCTAACAAAAGTCACAAGAGACTGATAAATAAATCAGATTTTCAATATATTAATTTACTCCAGTGATCACATTTTCTAGCTAGGAAGCTCACTTCTTACTATTTGAACTATATAAGAAAATTAATTATTGATCAAAAGGTTATTTGATGGCCATAGAATGAAAGAATAGAGAAACACATACTCTCAAGAGATACTGCATCTACTTCATGAAGAAGGCTACTGAATTATTCCTCCCTCACACAGCGGTGGACACTACCAAGGGGCCATATTTCTTGTAATTCCCTCAAATTATTTTCTTTATTTCTGAACAACAATAAACTCATACTTCTGAATTTTCATTACTTGAAAACTTTTCTAATTCTGTCTGTTCCTCTATTGAAAACTTGGTTTACTCACATAATGGTATTGAACATCCTGTATATATTATGTTTAACTGAATGAGAGAGGTTAAACACTTTCTTGGTCTTTTTCCTCCATGGGTTAATTTTCAGAGATTCACTTGAATTTCCAGTTATTTAGGATAATCTCATACTCTTCCAACCAAATATGTGAGCTTTCTTCAACATTAAATTTTCCATTTCATCTGAACAAAAAATAATTGTCTGTCCATAGTAGATGTTCTTACTGGAAAAATGCTACCATTATCTTCCTGTAAGAGAAGACCAAAAATATAATCATTTTCCACTGTTTTCTCTTTGTTCTTGTAACTTAACATTTACAAAGTTATCAGTTGTTTTTGAAAAATATCATGTGTCCCTTTTTTTCCTTCTAATTATTGTTGCCTTATGTCAGAATCTTCATATATATTTCCTCAACTATTAAACATTAAATGAATAATTATGAATGTATTTATTATTTTGTTCAGCTATTTAGAAATTTTCAATGAACTCTTTTTTTGTGTCAATAACCAGTTTGGGCATTAGAGGTACTGCAGTAGGTGGTACAAAGCAAGCTATCTGAACCAAGTTAAATTTTACCCCAGAAACACAGAAAAGAGTATGTACTAAGAAAATAAACATGTTTTTTATGCTGTGAATATTATGAAAACATAAAATAGAGCAATATTTAAGAACATGGAGAAGTCCTATGATAATTTAGTAGGTAATCAGAAAATATCTTTTTGTAAAAGTGAAATTTCAGCAGAGATCTGAATGATGAAGAAAAGCAAAGAATTTGGAAAATACATGTAATTGTATTTCAAGCATTAGAAAAAGTAGAAGAAAAAATTAAGAAGTTTGAAAAATAACTCTTTTTTTCTGTTTTGGTACCTGGAACTGAACTCACAACCTTGTGCTTGCCATGTAGGCGCTGTGTTGCAGAGCTATATCCCCAGGCCCTTGAAACATAACAAAGATAGTTTCATTTCAAATATTTATAAGACCACAAGAAGGAAACAACATTTTGCAAATGCTGCTTAAACTTCGGTATGAGATAGATGATAATGACCCTCTGTAGCTCATAGTCTAAAGATTTTCGATTTTACTCTACAGGTCTGGGAAATCATTGCAGTGTCATGAACCATAAAACACCACCGTACTGATATTTCAAATGACATCTTATGGTGTTCAGAATATACTATTTGAGAAAGCAAAATATGGCTGTGAGATAATGAGATTTAGGATAACTTTGAAGGAGCAGAATTTGCTCTGAAATGGAATGTTAGATAAAAAAAAGGAAGTACACTGATGTTTTCAGTCCAAGAAACTGAAACTGAAATTTAATTAGAATTAGGAAGATAGGAGGAGAAATACTATGAAGAGACCATAACTTTAGTTCAGATTAATTTATCAGTTCCGGTATGTTTAGCAGATTTTGATTCAAGAAATTGAATGAAATGAAAACATTTCATCTCCACTGACATATCATCTCCACTTATGAAGTAAAATTAACTGTTACATCTAGATTCAACCATAGACAAGGAGGCAATTAGAAATACTTCATACTATTTTGACATACATTATTAAATAAGAAGCTAGATTCTAAACTATAAGGGAACCAGAAATGTTGGAGCAGGTATATTTTCTGTATGTATCTCAATGTAGGTCATAATACAACAGTAAGAAATGAATTATGAGAGTGTTTCAGCACGTTTGATAAATGCTGTAATGACAATATGTGGATGATGCTACAACTGTGAATGACTTTCCAATTTGAAACAAAATAAATAGTGAGATTCTGGGATGGTACAGGCTAGGAATCATTCCCCTAATGCCGGTGACTTCACTGAGCCTCTCTGATACACAGTGGAGGCTGGGATTTTAGTGAAAATAGCTGATTGCTAGGAATCTCTCCCAGGTGTGACAGTTTGGCTTAACTGTTAACTTTTTTAGCTTGGGAGAAGGCCAAGAGATTAATAAAGTCACACATGGCTGTATTTGGACACATGCCATTTAGGCCTGACCATAAAATTCTTATTCCAGCCCTGGCCCCTCTTCTTCTCTGGCACTGTTGCACTGCTATGTTTGTCCACTGCAGTGAACTTTTGGTGGTTCGTGGAAAGCCCGTTTTTCAGCACCATTTATTAAAGACGTTATATTTATTCCAGGGAAGGGTTTTTGGCCCCTTTGTCAAAGATAGGTGTGTTTGCAAATTTTGTACATCTATTAATCTATTCCATTGATCCTTGAGTCTGTTTCTTTCTTGTCAGTATTATGCTGTTTTTATACAGTGAGTTGGCATAGATGGTATTTATGTCAATCTGATAAAAGCCATCTGTGACAAACCAATAGCTAACATCACACTAAATGGTCAAAAACTCTAAAATCAAGGGCAAGACAAGGATGTCCACTGTCAGCACCTCTCTTCATTATAGCTCTGGAAATATTAGCAAGAATATTTAGAGAAGGGAAAGAAATAAAAGGAATGAAGACAGGAAAGGAAAAATTAAATTATTATAATATGCTGACACAAAATACTCTACATAAAAGATCTCAAAATCTCCACCAAACAATTTCTAGATCTCATAACCAAATTCAGTTGTATTTGCAGATGACATGATACTCTGTATAGAAGACCTCCACAACTTCACCAAAACACTTCTAGATTTTGCCAGGCATGGTGGTGCACATCTGTAATCCCTGCACTCAGGAGGCTGAGGCATGAGGATCATTGTGAGTTTGAGACCAGCTGGGTTACAAAGTGAGCTCAAGTCCAGCCTGAACTGCATAGTGAGACCCTGTCTCAAAAAGACAAGGAAAAGAAGACTTCTAGATTTCTTAATCCAATTTAATCATGTAGCTGAATCACTAACATTCCTATACACAAATAACAAATTCACTGAGACAGAGTTAGGGAGACCACACCTTTCACAATAGCATCCAAAAAAATTAAAATGAAGTACTTAGGAATCAAACAGAGCAAGTAAAAATCTTTACACTAAAAACCACAGGGCTCTGAAAAAAAGTCATCAAAGAGGATAACAGATAATGGAGAGGCATCCCTTTCTTTAGGTAGGAAAAACCAACATAATGACAATAGCCACACTCCCACAATGTTTACAGATTTAATTAAATTCCCGTCAAAATACCAAGTTTACCAAGAACTGGAGAAAACAATACAAAACTGCACTTGGAAACAGAAGAGCCCTAGAATAGAGTTGTTTTTGCAACAAAGGCAAAGTAGGGGCATCATAATTCTTGGCTTGAAATTACACTATATGTTTTTATTTTTATGAACTAATTTTTCTGAATAATTGATACATTAAATAGCAAATTTTCTTTTACTGATTTAAATCGTAATCTGTTGTGATTATTTTAGAATAAGCTATTTATAACAGTGAAACCCAGTCTTAATCAACAATTGAAAAGAAAACATTATTTGAGGAAGGTAATTGAATATTTTTCTAAGAAATTTTGAACATCAGGGTCTTTTTGAAAGAAAATGCGTCATTTTCAAAAGATGATTTCTCTTTAAGAGGACGCAAACATCATTTTCAAGCTGACAACTTCCTTGTACAACAAATTTGAAGGAAGCTGTTTTTACCATGATGACAAAATCTAGATGCAGATTACTTCATCAGAGGAAGGCAATTTCCATAATCAAGTTGAGCTCAGAACACTGAGTGTGTTTCATTGAATTTCTGAAACAAAACTCCCCTTGCAGAAATGTGGAAGTGTTTGTGTTCTTACTCAAGGCATTAGGATTACAAGACCTAAATAAACTGATGAATCACCTTTAGCCAAAGCAAACACAACTTTCATTATAAGACAGGTATTATACTTGTTGACTTTGTGAGCTAAGATTAACTCAAAATTATATTCTTTTAAACAAAAATTAGTATTGGAATTTAAAACATGCCGATGTAAATTTGGTTTATCTAATCTTGAAGCCCTATTTCACTGTGTTCATGAGATCATAAGAGACAAGTGAAAGTGAAATCCAAGGGTGAATGTACATCGTCACAATACAATATCTGCTGGGTTAAATATAGTGAAGACTAATTACAAGTAGAGGCCACTAATGTTGTCACTGGAATTCAAAGGTGCAGAATCCAAATGGAGAAATGAAGGTGCACATTGAATACACTTCCCAGAGTTTCATTTCTACTTGGTTTGTTTCCCCGGTTGGTTTTCCAAACTGAGAAAGAACCCCAGAACTAATTGCCTAGAGATCTTTATGTTGATTGTCACTGTTTGTCTTGTTAATAATTGGAAAAGTTATATGATTTTTATCTACACATGCAGATCTAAGTTTGGTATCACATTCTTCCTAAATTTGAGAATAAGTAATTTTATTTCATATTTTGTTTTTGAAACCAGAATCTATTTTGTAAAATTATGTTGTCTAATGACCTGTCTATGCAACCACATAACTTTTAGTAACTTAAAAATATTAGTTAGAATAAAACATAGTTTTTGAGAAAGTTAATTTGTTTCTTTTTCTATCATTGATTTCTATCGCATTATCAAAAGGAATAGTTAATGTTTAATTGTGTGATTAGCCTTACAGGCCTTGTAAAGGAATGTGGAGTCCCCTTGGCTGAGATGCACAGCGCAAGAAGTTTTCAGAAAGAAATAAGAATCGAAGGTGAAGAAGCCGGGCATGGTATCTCATGTTTAAACTCCCATCCACTAGACAGGTTGAGACAAGTTGACTTGAGCCCATGTTCAAGATCAGCCTGCACAGGGCAGGAAGACCAAACTTCCCCTCCTAAGGGGAACTCCTGACTGGGGAAGTGGAGGCAACCCGTGTTATCCTGAAATCTTTAAGGACTTCGTGCCATCGTTGGGTATACAGCTTACCCTTAGGAAGGCAATCAGATGGATGTTCACTGAAGAGAAGATTAAGCATGTCGATTTTAATAAATTTGTGCAAACTTAAAAAAAGTCTTACATGCTTATATTTGTTCACCTGAGTAACTAATTTAAAGACATCAATATGTAATACATCACACTTTGTTAATTTCCTATTACCTTATCTGAAATTCTGCATTGCTTTTATTGATTTTGTGTTATTTTGCAAATGTTTGTGTGTTTTTTAATATGTTTTCAATCCTTTATCTTTAAAATAAGAAAAAGAAATAATTGTTGAGCTCTTAATTATGTGGTGTTATTTCAGTTCATTAAAACTGAGATATGAATTTGACAAAATCCTTTCTCTCAGAAAACTTACATTTTAATAGGGAAAACATTACACAAATTAATATTAACCCCTGCACAATACCATTTTAAAATGAAGTAACCAGTATAAGAAGGCAAACGGTTAGATAATTATAGATTTTCACAGGCTTTTAAGGAAAGATTCACATTGAAGGAATGTTTGGGTAGAGACCTAAACGTATGAGCCGCTGAAAAAAACCGATGGGGAAACATTCCAAGTATAGAAAAGAGCCATTAAAAAAATCTTCAATTTATAATATGTGGCCATATTTAAGAAACTAGAAGGCTAGAGTTTTGATAGTAGGTTCACATTTGATAATTTTAAATTTAGTCAATGTTTGTGCTGATAGAATCTTTTCTAAAAGTAATGGATAAATCTAAATTGTGTAAAATTTAAACCATTTTCCACTCCCAATCACTAGCTCTATATTTTAATTATTTGTTAGATGATTTGGAAAATATGCACTGCAAGTTCACATATTTTGTGCTGATTAATTTTAGGGTTTTGAGAATTTACAGGAAGTTACTTATACTTTATCATGATGTCAACATAATCTAATGGTTCTTTTTGTAGATTTGAAATTAAGTTAAAAAAATAGAATAAAAATCTGTGCATGCCCAAATTCCCATTATTTTGATGGTAGAACAAGATGCAAAGGTCAGTTTTCAAATACTTCTCCAGAAATTAATGTTTTTAGTTTTTAAAACAAGCCTCATGTACAAGTATGTTCTCCTAACCTTGAGATCTCAAGACAAGGAATCATGCTAGAGTAACACAATTCCTTTTGATGTAGTAGAATACTTGCTTTAAGAGATACATAGTTTGTGGTAGTTGGCAGTGTATAAACTGGTTGTGTTTTAGTGGTACAAAGTATAAGAAATCTTTAAATCTGTTAGTTCATGTTTATGCTTTGAATTTACTATCAATAACATTTTTCATATCGTATAGAAATGTACATGCAGATATACAAATAATTGAATTCCTGTCTGTTAAAGTAAATCAGCAAGATTCATAGATGATGACCAGAAACATTTTATATATTACTTTTTCCTAATTGCCCTTTGAACTATTGCATGAGGAAATACTTCTATCTTTAGATTATGACAATTCTCTTCATTTCTTATTCTTAAACAATTGAAAGTTGTAGATTTGATTTAAACTGTAGTGTAAAACTCAGACATATCCATACAAGTATCTAGAACATATAGCAGCAAGTACATCTTACTTTACTCAGTTATACTTTCCAAACTCCATCCTTTGTTGGAGTCTATCACTGGCAGAATGTTGCTTCTTTCCTGCCTATTTGTCTATGCAATCTGCCTCTTGTGCCCAATAAAGATCAAAAACTTTAAGAGTGGAAAATATAGTGTTAAACCTCTCAGAAAAGATCTTAAATCTATCAATGTGCTGTGCCCAATGATTTCTACAGACATGGTAGGATGATTCTTTTCATTCATGAGATTTCCCAGTTATACTTTTCAGGATGCAGTTGATTCATTTTCCTTGAACATGTTAAGTTTGCCACTTGGCCCATTACTTTCAGTGGCCAGATCCACATATGTTGCATGTCCAGAAGTCCTGTGGACCTCCCCACCTCCATGTCAGATCATTTTAATGACTTTAGGTTAGTTGTCTTTGATATGTCTTAAAGATTTAAAGAAAAGAAATTGCTTTTCAAAAATACTACTAGTAATGTCATCTTATGCAGTAGCAACTCTGCCATGTGAACAAAAAAGAAAGCAAAATCACCTGTGCTTGTCATTTCTCCAAGCAGAATTCCACTCAGTTGTCTGAACTCTCTTAAGCAAATATCAAACTCCCTTAGCTATTCTGCTGGACCCTCACCAGAATGTAAAGAATTGAAACACATGTCCCCTACCACAATTTGAGGTGCCTGCATTTATTTTTTGTTTTTGTTTTTGTTTTTTTTTTGGTTTTTCTCTGGTACCGGGAACCGAACTCACGACCTTGCGCTTGCCGGGCAGGCGCTTTGCCACTGAGCTAAATTCCCAGCCCCCGGTGCCTGCATTTAAATCAGACAACCAGGAAAACCTTGCACAGGTCATATCCTTAAGACTCAATTTTATAAACACCTAGAATTATTCATATAATGAGATTTCCATTCATCCTATCATGTCTTCATTCCAACATTTTCATCACACATTAAAAATGATGTTATTTATGTATCATCTGTTTCTTCTGGAAAGAGTTAATATGATTTACAACAATGAAGAGTAGTGAAAGACTGTGCACATAGGCTATATGTGGGATCGATGCAACTTTGAATTTCTTTACTACCTATTGTTTTCAGTCTCTGTGTCCTGAAATTGATTTCAAGGTAAGAAAGATGATGTTGTTTATCGTCATTATAAGAATAAACCATTGACTGATTCAGAAAATAGATCTTTCTCTTTCATTCTTGGTATCTTGGGAAATTTAAGCATACAATTCTCAGACTATAACAAAGGATCACTTTATTTCAATCAGTTTCATTACCCTGTTATGGTACCTACGTAATGTTTTAATACATCCCATTTCACTCTTAATTCAGTCAAAATTTCTCAAAACGTTATAGCATTAACCAATCATCTCTGATATTTTAAACTTGTTCTCATTCATGCAAATCCATTTTCCAATGGAGAAAGTAATTGGGTAAAGCAATGTGCTGTTTTCATTTCAAAGAGCATTTAAAAGCTTAGACAAACAAATGATAAAATCTATTCATGACTCCAAGAAATTCCTGCAGAAATTATACAATTAATTCATCAATTTTGTTGTCCCTAAAGGAACTACAGTTCAATTTATTTGAAGAATGAGGGGAGAAACGCGTCCAAAATTTTAATGTGAGAAGTTGTTCCTGGAAAACTTACTTGGAATCATTTTCACGTGACTTCTAATAGAGATGAAAGACGAACATGACAACAGCTCATTTTCAGCTTGTACTACTTTCAGCCTCATAAATAGAAATTTAAATAAAACAACATTTTACAAGTAATATTCAGATTTATTTGAGAAGGCGTGGACCTGCAGATAACCAGTGGAGTCAGAAAGATTTATTAGCACAGCAAGTACAACAGCATGGGTCCACAGCAGAATTCTGTCTGCTCCCCAGTAAGGGCAGCAGTCTTTCAGCCTAGGGTAGATGGCAGAGTGTGGGATAGTGACTGGGATGAGAGGCAGAAGGAGGCAGTTGCCTGACTTTAAATCTAGAAGTTAGGATGCTGGGAGGAGCTTTAAGGTGACATATCAAGAATATGTTTTTAATGATGAAAATGAGGAATATTTGTATCGATACAATAGAATATATATATGCACTCATTTTGATGAAAAGCTATCAGAAATGAAACACATCTTTTCCTTAAGATACTAAAGCTTAGAAAAATATCTCAGTCTCATCTTTTTAATAAAGTTCATTAGGTAAAAATAATCTCAAAACCAAAAATAACACAGTAGGCATTTGTGTAAAATTAGAAAATATAGTGTTTATGAGAATTAAATGTGTTATATAACAATTTTAGTTCAAATTGTGATATTAGAAAAATTCTCATATTTCTGATGTTGTACAGAGGATTCGTTAGAAATTTAAAACTTTATATTTTACATTATATTTTAAAATATTACTTACATTTAACATATTTATCTATGGCCTTCTTTTTCTAGATGACTCCATAATGTTATTTTCTGAAATATATCATATCTCTGTTAACATAGACACACACACACACACACACACATATTTACACAGCTGACTGTGTGAGAGGTAAGAATATAAACCACAGAAATATTAGCTAAAGAAAAAGATATAGTTTTGATAATATTACTGAGTGATTTCCAAGCACATTGTAGTAATATTTAAATAAGTTGCCTCAACAAAGTTAAAAAAAAAAGTTTTGTTCCACAGAAAAAAATATGTTTAAGTCATTACCACTGAAATGTTCTAACTTTTTGATGAATCCTCAATCTGTAAATAGAAACACTGAATTTGAATTATATGAAGATATATTGATATGTTTGACTTTTATACATATATATATGAACCCATTTTATAGATTTTAGCAATGAGATTGACAGAGGAATCTCACCAGTTTTTTGCACATTGCCATCTTTTCCTCAATAAAATTGGTACAATATAAACATCTAGCAAACGAGGTTAATCTATATTCTCTGGGAGACTCTTGGTTTGTGTCTAGATGAGGCCCCAAACCCTCATGCAGTCGTAGGTGGGCTTTTTCAGAGATGGCTGGATCTAGAGCATGTGACATTGAATAGCTATATATACTAAACTGAATAGCTTACATATACTATAAAAGGGGCAGAAAGAAGCTGTTGGTTGCTTGCTTGCTTTGCTATCTTCTGCCAGCTATGGACTATTTCTCCTCTGTGATGCCTGTTTTCCATGCCACCCTGCCTGAAAGCCAGCCAAAAATGGACTTAAACTTCTACAAACCTGTATAACTGTGAGTAGAAATAAACTTTACTCTTTTAACTTTGGGTGCTGGGTATTTTGTCTCAGCAATGAGAGCAGTAACTAAGACATATGTGATGAAACATTGTTTTCATTTATTTCTGCTCTATTTCCATTCTGGCTATGCCTTTTTATAATTTTGTCTGTTTAATACTGCAAAGAGTTAATGTGTTTTCACTGTTTTAAAAATATTGCCTTACACTCTTTACATGTAATATTAGTAAATTTAATACAAATTTCTATTCTCTTGTCTTTTTCCTTGCACTGTTATTTCTGTTAAATTTTTATTTCTATTCCAGTATTTTTATCTTCAATATTCTACTCTTCTCTATTTGATTTCATAAGTGTTCTACCTATTTTACTGATAAGCTTTTCAACTTTAAACATTTAACAGAATTTGAAATCAATTAACATTTTCCTCTTTTTCTAAAATTATAAAAATAGAAAATTAGTAATTCTATCCCATGTTACATTTTTACAGATACATTTGATTACCTTTCAAACTTGCTGAAAGAAGAAATAAGGGGGAAACTTTGTATACCTGTAAAATGCTTTAGGAAAATTCATAAATATGACAGGTATTCTTTGGGGATCAAGCATGCTCTTTTAACCTAATAGTATGGTAATACTAATTAATTTTTTTTTTTTTTTTTTCGTCTTTTTGAGACAGAGTCTTGCTATGCAGTTCAGGATGGCCTTCAACTCACTTTGTAGCCCAGGCCATCCTGAAACTCACAATGATCCTCCTGCCTCAGCCTCCTGAATACTAGGTTTACAAGCATGCACCATCACTCCAGGCAGCACTATTCACTTTCCAGAGACAGACATTAAATTGTTTACAAGTTCTTGCATTTCTTTTCTTGCAGAGTTTCTTCTATAAGAAAACTACCTCCAGTTTCTTTCTTTCTCATGAAACACATCTAGAAATTTTTAGTAAATATCTGCTGATGGTAAGTAATTTTTCTCTTTGCATAGAAAAATATTTTTATGTTTTAAAAAATATTTTATATGAATAAAAATATTTACTTCACTTTACTATTGTTATCCAAGATTGCATCTGCTATGCTGCTTCTCTTCTGATTCCATATAAATTTTAGGATTGGTTTCTCCAGTTGTGTGAAGAATGCTATTGGCATTTGGATTGGAATTGCATTATATTTCTATGTCAATTTTGGAGCTAGGCCATCTTTATTATATTGGTTCTTCATATTGGGGAATATGGGACAACTTTCCATTTTCTGGTGCTTTCTTTGGTATCCTTTTTTCATAGTTCTGCTACTTTTCTTGCATAGATATTTCACTTCTTTAGTCTGGTTAATCCCTAAATATTTGATTTTTCTAGGCACTGTTGTGAATGGTCTCTTTTTTCCTAATTTCCTTCTCATTTGATTTATTATTATTATTATTATTATTATTATTATTATTTGCTCTACCGGGGATTGAACTCACGACACTGTGCTTGCCAGGCAGGCATTTATGCCACTGAGGTATATCCCCAGCCAATTTATTATTAATATACAAAAATATTACTGATTTTTGTACATTGACTTTGTATCTTGCTACATGAACTGAATTTGTTTCTCGTAGAAATGCTTTGGTAAATTTGGGACTCATGCCATCTACAAATAAAGATAATTTTAATTCTTCTTTTCCTGTAAACACCCCTTTTATTTCTTTTTCTTGCTTAAACACACTTGCTATTGGAGTGTTGATTTTTTGTTTCTAATATCAAAAGTGAATATAAATTTGATTATTGATTTTGTTGGTTCTAGTGCATTCTCTTGTAATCTGTTTTTGAGGCATAACATTTTGATGAAATTGAGTCTATCATTATTTGAAGGTTCAGCTGAAGAGTTTCCTCCAAGTTTACTTTGCATTTAATTCTGTCAATTACCAAAACTGAGATTCTTTAGCTCCATTAAAATATCCAAGAGTTAAGTTAGTTCTCAGGTATATTTCTATTCACTTAGTGAGTCATTATGTTATCATTTACATTTCAAGTTTTTATATAATGTTTATTAATCAATTTTCTGATTTCAACTAATTGTACCTTTCTCCAAATTATCTTCAGAGATATCCCTTAGTTCTGAAGAAAGATAATATGAAAGCTCTAACTGAAATTTTAAAAAAGTCTGTCAGGGTCGATAGTCAGATATATGGCTAAGCTCTATTACCCCTCTTATGTTGCCTTCGCAATATTTTGATATTTTCTGGGATACTGATATGCTTAGATTTTTACAGAATATTACTATGTACATTGAATAACCTTATATTAATGATAATTTGCATCTTTATTATTTTGTTTATTAAATTTTGTTTTTTATTTTTACTACCATATTTTCTCCCAAAAAGAAGATTCACATTTACATTTTCTATATAATACTATCATTATTGTTTTCTTCAAAGTACTAACATGTATATTAATTATTCTTTAAAGTTAATTATTGTGATTCTCCTCACAATTTTTGTAACTTTTAAAATTTTATTTTATGGAAAAATAAAATTTCTTAAAGGAATAATAAGAGAATAGCAATAGTTTTTAGGTTGTATATCATTGTCTTGAAAGTAGTTACTCAGAGTACAAAACCTAAGCCTAAAAGATCCTTACAAAAGAAATACAAATAGAGAACAAAATAAAAGAAAGGCAAACAAGAAATAGAAGTTCAAATACTTTCTCAAATTACAAATTCCATTGTTTCAAAAATATTTCAATATGTGTGTTAATTGGTTTTATTTTTACTATTAGTTTACCTTAATCCATTGAAAAGATAGATTTGTGTTACCTTTTATCGTTTTTGTAGTAATTTTGAATTATGAATTTATGCCTTCTGTGGCTTTTCCTATATAAATTTTCAGGCTTTAATCTGTATAATTGTCCATCAAGGTAATATTGCTGTTTTAACCTATACCCTGGAATCTCACTTCAAAACCATTTCACATTACTGAAATTCAACCAAGTGCATTTCCACTGGTGGGCCGAGGCTGTAAGAATCAGTGTCTCTCAGACTTCAGTGTTATAGTTCTGGGTTTTTATCTACCCCTCATAGCTCCTCATCAGCAGAGGATAATCCTTGGCCGTTATCAAAAGCTCTTCTGAATCTTTGATGTGCCTATGCTCTCTGCTATTCTCTGCCAAATGTCCCTGGTCACTGCCACTTGCCATGGCTGCTTAATACCGGTCACTGACACCAGTCATTGATGTTAGTTGTGGCATTTGGTTGTCGCTCATCATTGCTGCCAACGGACACTGGGCATTGCCAGTCATAGCTAGCCAATGCTGCCAGTTTCTATCGGTTTCTCCCAGTGCTGCCAACAGGCGACACAGTCTGATGCCAGTCTCTGTGTGTCTCTATGCTAGCTCATGCTAGTTCCAGCCAGTGATCTCAGTGACCTTCCATTTCTGCTGCCAGTCTCTGGAATGTTTCAGGAATAGCGGTAGCTAGTGTTTCTAGCACTTTATTTATTTCTTAAATTTTATTTTATTAATACAACTTTGCAACTCATGAATTTTTTATTCATGTCAGGGAGTAGGTACATTTGGACAATACATCTTGATTCTTTTTTAATCGCCCTTATTTTCCCATCCGCATCTCTCCATTTCTTAACCCCCTTTCCCCACTTTCATTCTTATTGCTATTACAATTATTTTTAGCTCATGTTTATCACGTATGATGTTTATGACATATGTTTATGTGCATTATAGGTATTTGGTGATACATCTGAAATATTTTTACTTCTCCTTGTTCTCTTTCCCTTCCTCAGTCTCCTGAACCTTTTCCCATTTACACAAGAGCTCTTTCCCAGTTTTCTCCTATAAATTCATTATTTTGCTCTTAACTTGTACCTTGCAATACTAAAATGAGAGATACAATACAGTGATTTATTTCACTTAACATTATAGTTTCCAGATGTAGCCATTTTCTTACAAATGGTCTCAGAATTATCATTCTTTATAGTCAGGTTATATATATATATATGTA
>NW_004955404.1:42890256-42915492 GCF_000276665.1 Chinchilla lanigera | reverse complement strand
TTTGTTTTCTTCCAGTACCAGGAATTGAACTCACGACCTTGCACTTGCCAGGCAGGCACTGTGCTGCTGAGCTAAATCCCCAGCCCCTATATTAGTATTTTCATACCTCCTGTTTTCTCTTATTGTCCAAGACTGTATTTGCTTTTCTTGATTTCTTGATTTCTCCTGGTTCCAAATGATTTTAGGACTTTTCCTCTGGTTCTGTGAGAAATACTGCTGTTATTTTTATCAAAATTGCCTAGAATCGATATATCAGAAGCAGAGGACATCTTTCCATTTTTTAATGTCCTCTTCAATTTCCTTTTGTCTATTTCTTTGGATTTTATTTTTTAGATACTTAATTTTTCTTGATGCTATTGTAAATGGTATTGTTCTCCTGAATTCATTATTGATAGACACAAATGTTATCGATTTTTGTGTGTTGATTTGTATCCTGTTATATTGCTGAAATGGACCATTAATTCTGAGAGTTTTGGGGTTGAATTCTTTGGGTCTTCTATGTAGATTATTAGTTCATCTGCAAATAATAGTGACTTGATTTCTTCCTTTCCTATACGTATCTCTTTTATTTCTCTCTTGACTGATCACTCTTGTTAATATTTTCAGTAGTATGTTAAGAGAAGTCACGATAGAAGGCAGTAAACAAAGAAGAAATTAAAATTTTGAATACTCTTATAACAAGTAATAAAATTGTGACAATAATAAAAAATCTACCAACTAAAAAATACAAAATATCAGGACCTGCTGGAAACACTGCTGAACTGCAAGGACACTACACCAGCAAATCTCAAGCACTTTAATGAAATTGCAGGGAAGGTGTGCTTCCAAACTCACTTCTGGGAGCCAGCATCACTCTGATCCCAACATAAAAGATCGAATGAAAACAGGAAACTACACACCAATCTTGCTAGTGAACCTAGATGCAAAAATTATATTAAGATGTAAGCAAATAGAATGCAAAAATCATCAAAAGGGTCATACACAATCATGTAGATTTCACTCAAGTGATAAAGTGATGATTCAAAAGATGCAAATCAATAAGTGTAATGTACTACATAAATAGAATCAAAGGCAAAAAGCACATGATCACACAAATAGATAGCTAAAATCCTTTTGACAAGTCAAGTACCCCTTTCTGATAAAAACCTTGAAGAAAATAGATATAGAAGGACCGACCTTAAGTGTATTTGATAAAAGCTATTTTTGACAAACCAACACCCAACGTCATGTTTAATGGGCAAAAGCTAAACGCATTCCCTTTAAATTGAGGAATAAGACAAGAATCCCCACCGTATCTCTTTTTAAGAGCTACCAGATTTGTAGGTTCACCTGAGCACACACTGCCTAATCAGTGAATCAGAAGAAGATTTACAGAGCCACCGCAGCAAGGCTTTATTTGGGCTGGGTCTCTATTGCTGTAGAGTACTGTATAGATCTAGACACGTCTCAAGAGTGGGAGGGAGCCACTGCTCTTTAGTAGACAAGAAGAGGTAGACTTATCTGGGATCGGTCCAAGTTTATGCCTGTGGCTGCGTCAAAGAGCCAGTCTGTTTCTTCATCCAAATTCAAGCCTACATGGTTAAGACAGATACTTGCAGCAAGTGAAGGCCATCCAATACAGCTGTAGCTGTAGCTGTCGAGAAACTGCACCCTCTGCTGGTTGTCAGCAGGGAAATGGAGGGGATGGACCCTCTCTAAAGTATCTCAGAAAGGTTAGACCATTCCTATGGTCTATCCACTTTTCTTATTCTCTGTCCAGTTTACAGAATTTTCCTCTCTCTAATTTAGACTTAAAAATTCTTTCAGTGTTAACTATGTATTTAAAGAGAAGTTGAAGAGGCTGGGGATATGGCTCAGTGGCAGAGTTCTTGCCTTGCATGCACAAAGCCCTTGGTTGGATCCCCAGCACCACAAAACAAACAAACAAACAAAAAATCCATAAAAAGATGTTGAGTTTATGCATTTGTTAGTCTGATTTTTAAAAAAATTTACATATATATATATATATTGCAAAAGTTATTTTTTCTCCCTTAAACTATTAAACTTTCAATTTTCATTTGTAAAATATAATCTTTACCTGAAGGCTCAAATTATTGAAAAGCTTCCTTTATAAAGTTTTAACAATACAGGTTCACAAACTTAATTTGTTTCACAATTTGGGAACTGATGGCCATGTTCCTGTTTGTGCAGAAACGATGGATATGCTAGTATTTGTCTCCTTCTACGAAGTTTGCAACCAAAACAAAATTTTGCCGAATGCTTCTGTTTGCAAACCAAATTTTTCACACACAGAACCATCTGTGAACTAAAGTTCCATTGTAATTGAATATTTTCACAATATAATTGTTAACAGATATTCAATTTTTTTAAAGAATGTTAGTTGTAGGCAATTCAATTAATTACTAAAGTTTTAAAAAACAAACTAGTATATTGGCTAATTAATTCATTACTTAAGGTTTCTTGGATATTATGCAATCAATTCTTATATAAAATTTCAAACATATTTAAGGAGACATGCTTATATGCTTTATCTTAAAGTTTTCTTTATTGTATAAGAAAAAGTAGATGATTGATTTCTAAGCCAAGAAAATGAGAGTTTCTTTAGTGAATTTATGAAGTAAAAGATTCAAGATGTTCCTTAATGAGCTCTATTTTTTCTTACATCATAATGAAGTGATCAGTGTAGGCAGTATAGATTTTCTTGTCTTTATCATGTTTGCTTTGGCCAGTCAAAACGACTGCTCACAGGGGGAAAATAGTACTATTTCTGAGTAGGACAGTGTTGTCTGTGAGAGTTTGTGTGTGAGATTAGCATGTGAATAGGTGGAGTCCGTAGATTACGCTCCATATTAGGGGTGAGCCTCCTCCAATCTGGTGGAAGACTGAAAGAACCAAAAAGATAAAAGAAATAGAAATCTGTTCCTTTTTTTTCTTGTGTTTGACCTGCAAATGGTAGAATATAGGCACATAGGTTTGCTTTATATTGCTATGACAGAAAGACACAAGAAAATGAACTGCAAAGAGGTATGATTTATTGTGTCTCAGAGTTTCATAGATATCCATGGTTGTTCAGCTGGATCCATTACTTTTAAGGCTTTGCAGAGGTGGAAATGTCCAGGCAGAAGGGTGTGGTGGGGGAAAGGAAGCAAAATGAAAAGAAATAGCCATAGAAGAGGACACTGTGAACACAATGTAGTCCACTAGGGCTTTCCCCAGTATCCACTTCTTCCATTAGGCTAGATCTTCTAGCTTTTTTTTTTTTTCACATATCACTACTGTCATCAAACTATGACTTCATCAATGGATTGATTCACCGATGTGTACAGAGCACACATGACTCGATCACTTTCTATAAACACATTAGTTGACAGCCAAGCCTTCAACAAAGTAAGTCTTTGTGGGGAAAATTTGGCTTCCCAATTACAGCAATGGTTCTTCTCTTGGCCTTAAATTTGTGTATGCACCATCAATTTCCCTGCTTCCCAAGCCTTCAGGCCGTACTAGTAGATGGTAGAACTTTTCAGCCCTCATAATCATAGGACCAAAATTTTTCATCATCACAAAACTCTCTCATGTATATAAATGTTTCTGTGTATGTAAACATAGTCTACTGGGTCAACAATGAATCATTTGAATTAATAAAATTGTATATGATAGTATTTCTAAGAAGAAAGACAGCATAATTGGTAATTTAGTTTCAGACCTTATTTTATTCTATCTCATAGCAATTTTGGTATAGTTTATTACTTTCTTCATTTTAACACATCTTTTAGATTGTTACATTTTCATTTGGCTTTAATTCACTGTCTTATGCTGGGTCTTTTCCTACATAATTATGCAATATTCAACAGCCTCCATAATATTAAATTGGTGGCACTGATTTTTAAATGAACTCTTTTAGAAGTTACCAAGAATGATATGTCTGCAAATGACACTTATGCTGATTTTGAGAAATATTTTCAAGACCATCTTTGCCTTGTATGTTCACCAGAGTCTGGTTAAAGCCTGTCCTTAAACTTTAATACCTCTAATTGTGTTGCTGAGTGTAAGATAATGGTAAAACTATTAATTTATTATTTAAAGCAAAAAATCTTTTTTTTCACTATTCCAGCCTGTTTCATCACTTTCAATCTAAAAACAATTTCTACTGAAGCTAAATTCACAATTATATCTCTAATCTGCCCTTGACAAGCATGTTGTCATTTGAATTAAATCGTCATTATTTGCCTGTTGGGAAGCTATAATAAATTTTAACACTTTCTCTACATATATTCATGCTTTTCTACAACCCACTATCCCCCACCCCCAGGACTAGACTAATTTTCAATAAAATATCATAAGCCAGATTAAGCTACTCACCTTTTAAAATTTTTCCAATAACTTTATTTTTCACACAACAGAGTTTATCTGTGAGACAGTCTCTATGCGCATTTTTTACTTTATTCACTGGAATATTGTTCCAACAGCCCATAGTTAATCACATAAGATTTCCATTTTTTACATAGGAAGTGGAATTTCAACTTGACATCAGGCTTACACCTGCATTTTGCTTTTGGAAACTTCACTTTCACATCTCTGTTGAACAATTTCTTGAAATGACAGATCTCAACATCTCTCTGAAGTATATTGCACATCAGACAAAATAAATATTATAAATCCTCCCTCACATCTAATTGTTTATCATATCAAGAACTTAGTTTTCTTCCTGGTAGTCATCATCTTCTGAAATTACTTTTTCTGTGTGTTTGCCGTATATCTCATTGAGTAAAACTGCATTAAATAAACTTCAATTTTTGTGATAAGATAAATCTTGTCCATACATATTAATTTAATGAAGAAGTAAAAATAAACATATTACTTTTAAGTTATGTTGGAACATTATTGATCTGATTACAATGTTAGAATGAATTATAGTACAATATTATTTGAATAATAAATGTATAAACTAAATATTATATAATATAATATATAAACTATGAATGCTCTGAAAATTCAGGAGGAACAATTTAGGCTTAATATTATAGACAACAGGAAATGCTTTATAACATTATACTACAATAAAAATCTTACTTGAATAATTTATACAATTTTAATCCCTGTAGCCTGTAGAGTCCAATTATTAAGTGTTAAACATGACAAATAAGTTTATTTTAAAGAATACATTGAGTCATACATATTTGCTTGTCTATAAATGCATTTTGATCATATGTATAAAAAATGAGAAAATATTTTATAAAAAGTAAAAACAAGTTGTCCTTGCCTCTGTGAGGTATCATTTTTAAGTCAGTTTTATATTTTATCTATTGAGAGATTCTGTTGTGTTTTTGCCTCACAGACATAAAAGGCAATTGGGCCTTTACTCTAGGGATTTATAATAGATGTTTGCAATAAAGCAATTCAACCATAAAATATACCCTTTAAAAGGATGGTTAAATGACTGTTGTATAAGCTCTCTGACTTTTCTTTTAAAGTTATCATAACAATTTCAACTTCAACAACACAATCACTTTTGGCAATTACTTAGAAAGCCTTATTTTCAGTGGGTACTTTTAAGAAAGGTAGAATCATTTTGCTTAGCAATCAGAAAGAAGTTATTTCACACACATTTTCAGAATAGACATTTCAAATGATAACATTTAAATAACATTTAAAATAAAAACGTGGTAAAGGATACAGAGAAATGTGAAAAGAAAACAAAAAATGAAACAAAAATTCACATGACAGATATCCTAACTGAAAGAATATTTTCCCTTAATATTTAGCTAGACAAGATTGAGTAATTTTTAAGACATTTGATAGCCAATTTGATAGTAAGATATATGTATGTATGAATTTGATAGTAAGATATATGTATGTATGTATGCATGAATAGTGGAATAGAATATGTAGATGATAGATAATGCTCAACAAAATAATATTCAATATTTATGGAATTATCACTTTGAATTCAAGTTTAGTGCTCAATTTTTAATATAAAGCATACATACATGAAACACAAATATAACAAAACAAATACAGGGTGAGATTAATGAAATCGTCAAAGATTTAAACAAATGATAAACATACATATTATATCACTAAATAATCAGTTCTGCATCCAATAGTCAAATAACCATTATTTAGCTTAATCACCTAGTTTTACCACAAAAATTACAGAGATGCAAAGACACCAATATGTCAAACTAAACAGATCTTCATGTAATAAAAATTATCAAATTTCTTATAGTGTGAAAGTATAGCTAATGAATGTAATGGGTGATTTTTAAAATGGAATATCAAATTCGGGACCTCATACTTGGTGGACAGGTTTTGTACCACGGAGCTAAATCCAGGGCCCCTATCAGTATATATTTTTAAAGTGATACTAATAGGTCCTGAAAAAAATTTAATCTCTATTGTAAATGAAAATTATAAATCAATGACTTAAACCGTACCACAATACTCACTTCAATAAATAGTACTGAATTAAATTTATGTAGTCAATTTATTTGTAAGATACTGTAAAGAATTGTCTCATGAAATCTGGTTTATGATGCAAATAATTCCTCATCTTTCACATAGACTTTAGGAACTACATAAAAAATGGGGTAGTGATTGGAAAGATTGGAAAGAAAGAAGAGTCATACTATTTGGAAATTAATAAATTTCAACAAAATTATGAGAAAGATAAAGAGAAATGAATAGTCTGTGATTAAATAAAATATGTTTTGCAGAAAGATGAGGATATTTTCCATCCAGAAAGAAGTGATATTGTTAGAAGTGATATTGTTAACAGTGTCTTTTATAAACTGGATTACTATTCATTTCCAGCTGCATTTTTCTGTGTGTTCCTTTTGCTCAATTATTTTCAGAATTCTTCTCCTGACTTTTATGCTTCTCTTGAAGTACTTAGGAAGCAGAGAAAAGATGAATTTGACAGGTAATATTAAATCCATTTAAAACTAAAGTTTTGAAACTAACTAATTTCCTAAGTTCTGCCATATCTTGAGAATATACATACCACAGTAAATCAGAACTCCACGCTTTATTCATAGGGCAAGAGAAACTCCATTTTCTGTTTTTAACTCCATATTAAGAGAAGTCACTTAAAAAATTCACTTTAGCTGTACTTGACCCCCACTTTTCACCCTAGTCCCCTCGGTTAGTTATCAACTCACCAAAGCAGAGAAGTCATAAAATGGAAACAGAACAAATAGGACAGATTGTGAAGTAGGTTAGAAGTTAAACTGAAATAGTCATTTGGAATTCAGCTGTCTGACCTTCTGGGAAAAGTATACTTTGTTATAATTATGTGACATGCTTCTGAGCTTCCCAAAAAATGAGGTAATGATTACTATGGAAACCTAAAATACACTTAAACTGAAGGTGAGATCCAGATTGGGCAGTCATATTCTCTGGTTCCTCCTTAGAGACTGTCTGTCAGCCAGCTTAATAAAGCTTTGTTTATTCCCACCTTTTTGATTGAACTCAAATATACACTACCTAAGGATCTGCTTTCATTTCACAAAAGGTGAGTATGTGACTATTAGCAAGTGACATATGTACACATGTTTTTATATGTGATTTGTGTATATTCATTTCAAAGGGGAAATGAGTGCAAAGAGTAGTAGTGAGATCCATGAATATGCACATGTATGTACATCAATCAAAATATACTCTCCATACTTATTCAGGCATAAATAATATTCCGTTACATACTAAGTTACAAGTATAAGATGAGATACAAATCAGAAAATAGAGAAACAGGCTTTACACATTATGTTCAAAAGACAAAGTAGATCTTTCTTCAAGGTTTGAAACTGTACACTGCATTGTCTTGCTCAGTGACATTCAACCAAGAAATATTCAGGCACATTTCTACAGTAAGAATTGAGACTGAACACATCAAATGCTATACTTTAGATAAAATGGGTTTAAATTTTAGAAGCTTCACTGAGGATATCTGTGGAACATTGTCATTTACTGTGAAATACCTGTTCCATAGAAGCAGAGCACTTGATATGTGGTAACTTAATTGATTTTATGTGTGACTTTTCCTCTATGAAAAGGAAACTTCAAATTGGGGCCAATTTTATTTGCTTTCAGATTGTTTCTTAGAAACTCATTTCCTGTGAGGGGAAATTGATTGATCTAAATGTACCCTGGGTGACACCAGGGACCGTCCTGATGACAAGTTTCACTTTTCCAATACAAGAGAACCCTGTTCTGTTTCTAAATTGTAACTGAGAGTTTTCCATTACGAATCTAATGTCCATCTTGAAGGACATGAAAGGGTCATGCTTAGACCTGGGTATTTGAAATCTGTTATTCTGCATTCTGCTCACTTAATGTATTTATGGCTAGTGTTGTTGGGAAATAATCATACATCTTGGAATTAAAGGTAGGATATGCAAGTGACATTTTTGTCTTGGTAGTTGATTTTGTGATTTACAAGGAGAATTATGCAAATCGCAAAAGGAAATATGTGCAAATTCAGTAATCAGATGTATTATATTTACAGGCTATAGTGTGAATTAATCATAGCTACATACTATTGTACTCTGTCAATTATCTTGAACAAATTTCAGGATGAATCAATATTGAGATAGCCTCAGCACATTAAAATGTATGATTTTGTAAATACTGTACTGGGTAGTATAGTAAATTTTTTTTATTAATTAATTATTAAAGTTTCCCAAGGAAGAATGAAAGAGACAGGAATAAAAATAGTGGGAAGGCAAAGAAGATTAACAAATTTGAGGGATCCAGATACACATTTATGGAATTACAACTGTGAAATTCCAATTAATTTTTCTTACTGTTAAAGGGAGAAAATTTTAATAGTTTTACATCTGAAATAATTCCAAAAAGCACAAATCATTTAATAAAGTACATGGCCTTTGAAATTTTCTTTCACAGTGTAAAATTAAAATGCTTATTCTTACCAGTATTCAAAATTAGAAAGAGAGAAGGGGTATCCTCTAATTAATGATTTTCTTTTCATACAGATAAGACACAGATTTTATGTTATTATTGTAACTTGAGATGGTTTAATATGAATTAAGTCATTTAGAAAGAAAAACACACAACTCCTACTACTACTTCTACTGCTGCTGCTGCTGCAGTATACCCCAACAACAGCAACATAAAAATATAGAATATCAAGTTCTTTTAGAGTTAACCTAAGTTTATTAGTGGGAAATCCCATGAAAAATTGCAGATAGACAATGAGAAGCAAAATTATCCATGTAATGATTTTGTTTTTTGTTTTTTTTTTTTCTTTGGTTTTTCTCCGGTACCAGGAACCGAACTCATGACCTTGCGCTTGCCAGGCAGGCGCTTTTGCCGCTGAGCTAAATCCCCAGCCCACATGTAATGATTTTGAATCAGATGACAGTCTCTCTGAAAGTAACTGCACAGAACAGATTGCTCTCAAGGCAAATTTCAGAAATTTAGGAGTGAAAAAGCGTGTAATAAAATTTTACAGTAGATCAAAGGTGATTGGTAGATAAAAACTTTGGGACTCATTAGTATTTGGTACTGACTTAGAATACAGATTTATAATACACATTTATAAGTCCTATTCTCTATATACTTCTGTTTTATACAGAGGAAGTTTCAGATAATATCTATATACACAAAACTATTACGGAAAAATTTATGCTTTGTGAAACTATTCCTGTTAATTTTCCATCACTATGGCAAAATACTTGATCTTACCAAAAATTCAAGAAGGATTTTATTGTAGTGCCAAAGTTTCAGTCTATGATCCCCTGATCTCTTGTATCATTTTGTTTTAGCCTGAGGCTGAAAATTACATCATGGTGAGAGTGAGTAGCAGTGGAGGTCACTTCATCTCACGGTGGTGGGATATATAAGAGATACATGAGACAAATCTTTCATTGAAGAGTAAGCTTCAGTGACCGGAATTCCTTTATCTAGGCTCTACCTCGTGAAGGTCCATCCACATCCCAAGAGTTTCCATAGAATAATGATCAAGCTTTTAACATATAGGCCTTTGGGGAATATTTAAAATGGAAATCATAATAATAAGACAAAAATTCCCTTGATATTTTACACAATAGTCCTAATAAAATAGCTTTATTTGGAGTTCAGATTGGGTGCAGGAACTATTTCACTCTTACAAGGATGTTTGACTTCAGCAGATAGAGATTCAAGAGCTCTCTGTTTGTAACTGAGTCTCAGTTTGTGTCAAGATGGGCCTCAACTGTATCACAGTAAAATCTTCAGTGGTAAAACCAACTCATCAGATGCAACAAAAATATGCTTGTGTTCAGCTAGATTGAGTATCTTTGTGAAGCAAGACAGAATGCACACCAGAAAAACCCTGGTGCACGTCAGAAAGAATGAATTGAAAGAGTGCTCACCTAGACTTTAAGCTTCTAGTGAATGATTACAGCAAAGATTCAAGAAACTCGGGCTCATCAGGGACAAAATGTTGTGCTAAAAGAGGGCTAATTGCACAAGAAAATAACCCAGTTATCTTGGTTCAAGGTGTGGAAGTAAAGAACTAAGGCTGGGTGTAATATTTGTAGTACATTGATACTTTCTTATAAGAATACTTTATTGGTCATTTTGTTGTGTTAGAGATGTTGCTTTCTCTTGTCCTGTCCTTTTCGCTTAGGAAATTTTAATTGTCTTTAGAAACACATATTCCACTTTTCAGTAGTTCTGACTTTCAATCTGTGTAGCCTAACCACCTCCACACAAAGGTAACTTTGGAGAATGAGCATAAATTCAAGAAATATACCCAATCTCTGTCTCTGTCTGTTTGTGTCTCTGTCTTGTCTCTGTCTTGTCTCTGTCTCTCTCTCTCTCCCTTGCCCTCCCTCCCTTCCCCCTCCCTGTATCAGTATAATATATACATATGTGCTTGGACTTCCCCTTAGCAGTGTTGACATGACTTCTTCCATGGTAATGATGTAAGGTAATATAAAAGTTTACATTAATTGTCCAAGGGATAGTTTGTGTAAACATTTTTACTCTTAGTCAAATAGGCCATGAAATCCACTCCTATTTAAAAAGGAAAAAAGCAAACAGGATTTGTGGCCAACTTTAATATGCTTCACATAGCTAAAAGTTAAATTCTAATAGACAGTTGATTAGTCTTTAACATTAGTGAACTCAGTAGGGATTCCTGTTTAAAAAAAAAAAATAGTTGGAAAACACTTGGAAAGTATTTGCAAAAAGATTTCAGCCAGGTTAGTGACATTACTAGATTGAATCTTATAAATAGAGATTGTGTATTTTGAGGCCATTGTCTTATCCTCTCAGCTTTCTGTATTTGATGGGGTGTAATCCACAGTCATCTCCCTGTGGATCAAAAATATTTGAAAAAAACCTACAACTGTGCTGCCCATGTACAGACACTTTTCTTGGCATTATCCGCATACACTACAGTGTACCAATTTTCATAGCATTTTTATTATAGTAGGTGTGTTAAGTAATCTAGAATGATTTAAATTTACTAGTGGACAGGAATTTGTGTGGGGTTATAGCACAACACCATGGCATTTTATAATAATGGACTTAAGCCCCTGTGGATTTTGATATATGCAGATTTTTGTATTCATAATAAGTCCTGGAACCAAATTCCTAGGACACTGAGAAACAACTAGCTCTGAATTTTGAGTAGTCACATTGTATTGAGATTTTATATGCCTTCACAGAATTATCATTGAGTAATAATCATGACTATTTCAACTATATTATTAAAGCCTGGCATAAATTCCAAATACAAGAGTACACTGGTCCTAAATATAACATCCTGTTTTGATGGAGTCCTGAAGCTGATCTTCCTAGATAACAAGTGGTGTAATTTAGTAATATAAAGAAACACAATTAATGTGTCTTTTTTGTTTAAAATAACTAGGAATTAAATGAAACAATTTGGTTATAATATCAAAAAGAAAGAAAAACCAATTTCAATGTCTAGCAAACAATCTGTGATCCTAACACTTTCTACTTCCCACTCTTCTAAAGTTATTTCTTAAGAAGGTAGGTAGGTAAACCTCTTATATTTACAAATGAGTTAATGAGTTTTTGATGTGAACAAGTTGAAGTGTAGTGCATAAAAGTTTTTCTCTTCTCTACTTTCAAGAGGCACATTTTTGATGATTACATATATATTGATATATCTCTGTCTCTGTCTCTATCTCTGTCTCTGTCTATCTTTCTATCTATTTCTATCTTTCTATCTCTCTCTCCCTCTATGTCTCTGTCTCTCTCTCTCTAATTTACCAGGTTGCTAAACTATCAGTCATGATCAAAATTGTTTCACTGTGGAAAACAAAGGGTGTTTTAATTCAGTGTACCCAACATAAAAGGCTAAAACTCCTCTTATAAAGTAAAATAAGTAATCTCACATAGAGAAAGGTGAACTTTTAAAATTCTTATATATATGTATGCATCAGTGGTATTTTTGAGATGCCTTTCACATTAGTAATATATTGAGTCAGTTATGATAGAGATAATTAAATTGAGAGGTCTTGGATTTTAATTCTTTAAATATATTGAAAAATTTGATTCTTTGAAGTGACAAATATTCAAATTACTCACTCTTCCATGATGTTATTTGTATGAAGTTAATCAATTCAAAATGTATTATTTGACCTCCCTCTCATCAGTGTGCATAGAACTTCTTAATATTCCCAACTCATAAAGCATTTCCTGTTTCTCTTCAGCCTATACCTAAAGCCACTGCTAGCTAAACGTGGACTTGATTTAATTTCCCCACTACAGTGATTTTTTTTTAAAATCATAACTCCTTTTTAACTTAAACATTTCTATCATGAACCTGTAAATTATTTATTATTATTATTATTATTATTATAAATTATTTTGGAAAACTGACATCTCATCCATGTTTCAGTGATGCTTGGACACTGGCAGGGTGTTGGAGGCCCTTTTTTCCTTCCATGTCCCAAACACCAGAGTTGCAAGCTTCCTTTGACCTGCTTCTAAATAACGAAGACTTGAGCCTTGCAGTGTGCTCTTTCTTCTTTATCAGCATTTAATGGAAAGTGGAGAATGCATGCGGCTAGCTATTATCTTTACAAATGACTTGTTAGCCTTTTATTTGTCTGCTCATGCTTCAAACACTCAGAGGACATTTTCAGTATCTCAATAGATGAAGGTTCAATCCTAAAATGACGTGACAGGCTGTATCTTCCTTAAGAGATTTTGACATGATATTAAGCTATACTTACAAGCCAATACTTCAGTGAGAAGCCCTGGGGAAATCTTGCAGAGCTGGAACACAGCATTTACAGCAGGAGGCAGGTGTCTGCACCAGTGAAGCAAACAACAATATGATATATTTAGCATCGAAAATGGAAGCAAAACTACTGATTTTTTACCACTGGGGAACAATGGAAAAAGTTGAATGAGGGAAAAATCATCTTTTGGGTTCCCTAAAAATGTTAATTTACTGACAGGATGAAATATAGTCTCATCACTGCAGGTACACTCAGAACCAGGTGCAGCGCTCAATACTGTCTTTAAATTTATGTGTTTCTTTTGCAGTAAAAGGATTTGAAGCAGCTGTACTCTCCATGTGGACAGAAAGTAAAAAGCTTTTAATTAGCAATAAGAGAGCTCTCAATTTCCTTTGGGAACTTTCTCTCTCTTCTCTCTCTCTTTCCTTCTGTTTTCTTTGAAATTTTATGAGAATCTTTTCAGTAGTTTCTACATGTCCACAAAAGCACAAAGAAAAATCAAGGGACAATATATTATGGCAGATTCAGGTCATGGTATGTATACTATTAGTGAACAAATAGAGAAGCTTAATGTTTTGTGGAATTAAATTCACAGCCAAGGAAAATACTACCTTGGACAATTTTTTTTCTAATAATATAATGTGATTAAGAAATAATGTGTCTCCTTTGAAAGTGGGTTTTTTTTCCCCCTATGATATAAACTGCATGTCTCTGTCCTTTTCTTATATATGGTCTATAAATTTCTGTTATTAGTCACTAATTAATAATCATTACTTATTATATTTGAATGATAGTAACATTTATGAAGGCATGTATTATAAACATATATGAAATTATATATTTCTAAAATTTAAAATACCTTTATTTGGCAAATTCATATAATAGGCACACAAAATGAGGATAAGTGCTATGAGAGAAGAAAAAAACCTGCCCATCCAAAATCAGTAACAGAAGTCAGAAAAAGGCACTAGCACCTGCCTGGCAAGCACAAGGTCCTGAGTTCGATTCTCCGTACCAAAAAAAAAAAAAAAGTTTGGCCTTGTTGTTTTGCAAGAATTTAAATGTACTTTGAAATTATATTGAAATACATTTTAGTTTTCAGGGCTTAGCATTAATAAAATTTCCCTGAAGTTACTTTTCTGACCTTGCACTTGATGTGGTAGAAAAGAAATAAAATTAAAACTATGAGATATATTAGAACAAAGAATAGCATGTGCAGTGGATTAGCCAGGCAGGACTTTGAAGAGTAGTAACCATGGATTTTAAATTGTGGTTAAATTCTGACACTAAGTTTAATCATGTGAAAATGAAGATGCTTAATGGCTTTATATTTATATGTGGATATATATATATTTATTTACATGCATAATAATTTAGACTTCATCAACTATGTCAGAAAAGGGTTTCCCTACATCATTGCATTAGATACCGTGTTTTACCAAAAACATTTGACTCCTAATAGTAAGCAAATCTTCAAGCTTCTTAGTAACTGACAACTGTCCACTTTTAACCTGATCCAAACTTTCAGCCAGAGCCTAACCAGGGACCTAAGAATGACAGTTGCAGAAGCAGGGCTGAGGGTAATAGAAATATTCTTTGGAGTTTCTTCTGCTACCCCTCTCCCTGAGGGAACACTTATGGTTACTTCCAGATTAGAAAAGAAGAATAAAAAGTACAATTCTCCTGCTGTGCTAGGTGATACAGTGTCCAGATGACTTCTTAAAAGCCCCTGTCCCACCTTATCACAAAAACTTTAATCACAGCTTCTTCCAATGAGGATTTCCACGTTCTTGTTTACTACAAATTTAGGTTCGTTCCTTTGTAATGACTTCTGTGTTTTCACATTCCTCATTTTCCATTGTGTCTCCCATTGCAGTGAAACCCATCATTGTCTTTAATAGTTTTAAATCAGCTGGGCTAACTGCTCACAGATCTCCTGTGGCCTTGCTCTTATGGGTATCCTTGTGACTTCAGACTCCTAGGTGAGAGAGAAGTAGCACATTTAACCACCACATGCAGGGAATGAGTATATACATGACTATAGTTTTACAAATATTTGGGAACAGGGTAAGGTACATTTTCGTCTCATATGGCAACCTAATGCCTATGAGCAAGTTGTTAGAACTACTAGCTTAGGTCAGAGAAAGGATGAAAAGAAATATATAGTACATCTGCTGAAGAAAAAGCTAGGTGTTAACAACTTCAAATTTTCACCTCCCCTTATGCAGGTAGTTCATGTGTGATAGCACTTTTAGAGAAATGACAATTTTGCCATATTTTTATTCAACCATTTATGTCTAGCACCATTATTTAAAATCTGGTCATAGCTACTCTACCTTATTCACAGGTTTGAGCTCTGGTGAAATTTTGAAACAGCAGGAAATGTATCCCTATATATCTTGTGCATGACTAAAGCATTGAGAAGAGTTAAACTATGAAACTAAAAGTATTCATTGAACTCTATGGTAATGTTGGTATCCCTAATCCTAATGGCACATGAATATATTTAGCTTTTCTATTTATGGGTGAAAATAATCAACATTCACTTTATACACACATTATAAGGCCTTTATATAATGGAGTACAGCAAATTTTGGAGATATTTAGTTTTAAATGTTAAAAATAAGTCAACTAAAGATATCAAATAAATATGATTTTGGTTTTAGAAATGTTATTACAGGTTATCAGTCAATTATGCTCACATTGTCTATCCATTAAGTAGAGATTTTTCTGATACTTTTGTTTGTTTTTTATTGAGAAGATTAAAAACTGTCATTCTTTTCAATTAGTACATTCTGTTAGTATACCAAGTAATAAATATGTGATAATACAATCTATATCATAAGGAGAACACAAATAAGCAGTGTTTGAATATAAAAGTACACATAGTACATATTTTAAACTTTTGTACATTTTATAACAAAAATAAATCACCAATATTAATTCCAATTGTGTGCATTTCAAAAATGAAGAATTTGAATAGAGAGAGAAAATGTAAATAGGGCTTTAAATCTAACAAATAGTGAATCTGATGTTATTTTTAAATATTCCACAGCTCTTTGGTCTTCTAACAGTTACGCTAAGCCCAAGGCTACCAAAATAAATGATTCTGTAGAAATCCTTTTGTATGTCGACATATGCCTATTAATTATTCTTTAAGTGGATATTAACTCATCAGTTCAAAAAATTGTAAAGCATTTGATCTCTGTAAAGTAGAACAAAAAGTTTCAACTTTTTCCTAATATGTAATGTCTAATATTTGCTGTGGAATGTTTCCATCTTTTCAAGTTTTTATGACTCTGAGCTACCACAGGGGGAAAAAATAATATAGAATGAAAATATGGCTCCACTGCTGTTTAATTAACAGGATTTCCTAGGTGAAATCAAATGGTATTTTGTTTTTTTGTCAACATAACTGAATTTAGACATTCAACATTAATATTTCAACATGTGTTTTGTGAAAGACTAACCTGGAAAAACCTGTAGTTTCAAAGCAGGATTGAATTGATTCATTTTATAACAGGCTGTAGCTTTTTGTTTTCAAAGTTAGTAGTGATTTGTAATTAATTTGGTCTTATGAATAAATGTAAATTCTTTCAGAGAAAGCACTAATGTTTTAAAATCTTATAAATTGTAGCAAGGTTTGTCTTTACTATACAAATGTATGAAGCTCTTACTACAAATAAATATTAAAATATACTGAGAAAAAGGAAAAGGTTGCAAAACGAGTTAACTTATTACCATGTTTGCATATGCATTTATATTTACATGTTGCCCCTAGAAGTTTAGCGTATTATATAATTTTTTTTTCTCCTAGCATATTATATTTTAGAAATGTTCTTAATAAGAATATCTTATTTCAGCACTGCAACAACCAAGGTGCTTAGACAAAACTAAAATTTAAAGAAAGTTTATTTTACACATGGAATAAACCTGTACTAATAAATTATTATATACATACATATATATATATATCTTAGTAATAAATATGTTCTCAGGTGAAATGTGGCTATACAAATGCAACTTGTATTTTTATTTATTAATCTTTTGACTATGAAGACAATGAATTCTTCAAATATTTGAATTTTGAGGAGAAAATACAGAATTTTTAGCAGTTTACAATAAAATTCGATGGGCTGGGAATTTAGCTCAGTGGCATAGCGCCTGCTTGGCGAGCGCAAGGTCGTGAGTTCAATTCTTGATACCGAAAAAAAAAAAAGGAATTTTACAATAAAATTCAAGACAACAGTTTAATTAGAAATCTTCCCATATAGATCAAGTGCTCTGAGAAAATTGACTAGCTTTTAAATTTTTCTGTATATTCTTATATTTGGTTTTACAATGTGATATTTCCTTAAAAAATAATTGCAGTGTCCTTGTGGTTATGCATATTGTATTTCATCCTCCTTTGAAAAAATATTTAAACATTATAAGTTTACTAATAAAATACTAAAGAATAATTAGTTAGAATAATCATTTAGTATATCATTTTCTCTAACATTCTCAAGAAATTACTGAATACATTTTCCCTGCATCTGAAGAATCAATGTTTTCGTGATATTCATTCTTGGACCTTAAGTAGAATGTACTATATTAAAGAAGCTTGAAATAATTATAATGTAATGTAACAAATACCAGAATAGAGGAAGTCACAGAGAGACGAGTGCAGCCCAATTTAATCAGATCTAGCTTCATCGGGTAGGTTACGCTATAGCTGTCTTGAAGATCAAGCTTATTTCCCAGGGAAATGAAGTGGGGGATCCAAAGTTTCTTGGATTTATATTAATTAGATGAATATACATCATATCTTCTACTAGTGGAAAGGAGAAAGAATGACCCTGATTTTGATGAATTTATAGGAGAAATGGGGCAGAGACAATTTAGTTTACATTTAATATTTTGGTTAAAAACTGGCAAGAAAATGTCCCAGAATCCTTCCTTTGACAATATGAAAAACTGAGGTGTTGTTAATAGAGTGAGATGGTATATGCTCTAATATAAAATTGATGTTCAAGAAGCAAAAACAAGATCCAGAGAATGCACCACCTTCAATCTGACGCATACACCCTGTCTTAGTGCGGTACTAAGCAACAGGAAGAAGTAGTGGACTGAGGGAAGAACTAGGTTGAGCCATTTTATTAAAGAGACTTGCAGACAGTCAGCATCAGTGAAAGTAAATAATTAATTTTAAGTAATGTGCTTAACAGTCTGATTGATTAAAAAAAGAAACAACAGTTCGGGGCAGAAGCTAATGGCTATTTGAGCAATTCCAGACACAATCTAACCCTCAGCTTCGTGCTAATATTGATTAAAGAAATTTTTATGCCCATATCTTGTACCTGAATCAACTCCTTTAAAGATAACAACATGTAATATATTACCTATTGGTATTCTCCTATAATTTCAGTATGAAATTTTGTTTTTCTTTACTTTATAAAATAAACAAATAAATTCCAATATGAAGTTGAACTCCAACACACCTTCAAATTTATTTAAATAATCTTTCATTCCTAAATCCAACTATTATTTTAGCAAAGACTTTCAAATTTTTAAAAATTACCTTTCTAAAAATATTGAATATTATGTTTTCATCACCACAGATCTCTCCACCAGCTAAAAACTAAAAGTGGCAAGACTATGATAAAAAGAAATCACAAATATAATTATAGACACATTAGTCCAGAAGAAATACTTAAGTCTCTATTTGGATTTGTGTGTGTGTGTGCATGCGTGTGTGTATGTGTTTGGTTTTAAAAAGGTTCAAATACAACCCCTGGAGTCTTATCCAAAAGAGTACTATCAAAGGGATTCTCCAGGCCAGAGTTATAGTCCTACATCTTTTAAATTGAACGCATATCCAAATACATAATTCTTTAATAAATATCTTGTTTACTTTCTCTATTTTAAAACAAACCGCCTCCATAACTAAAAGTGTACCTCATGTGGCCTATCAAATATGTGTAGCTAATCACATCTCTTTGAATACTACATGCATATATATAAGGTAAAAAGTGTATGTCAGAAAAAGAAAGAAAATGAAGGACAGCATATTAAAGAAAGATCCTAATTCAATTTCCATGTATAAGGATTACTTCATGTAGGATTTTATTCATCAAATTATTAAATGAGTAAATGACTTTCTTTAGACAAAAAAAGAGTGTGTCCGGTATTTCTAATTGATTCAATCCTCAGCAAATCTTTGATGAATTAATTCTACATCTTCATCGAACAGTAACAGTGTTTGCCCCTTTATTCTATTGGAACATATTTTGAAGGAGAGTGTTAGAGCAGGTTTAGTGCTATAGTAATAAGAGCACTGGGTTTTTTTTCTCTACAATACTCACTTTGACATTTCTATTCCAAGTTAGCAAGTAACTTATTTCTGCTAATATTCAGGAAATGTCTCAGCATGATTAAAAAGACTCATGTTAAAGAACTTGCAGAGAAATCTTTTACATGTGAGGTGGCTACCACGATCACAGTGCTGTGCAGGGAGGAAATGCTCACAGCTTAAATATGTAGGTAGGGCTCCCACTCACCCTCGGTCTCTGTGCTAGACTATTGATCTCATTGAGGATGCAATATAGCCCAGAGTCTTTAAGCAAACACATTTTCTCCCTCAAAAGCAAATAGAGGAATAGGCAAAGAATTCTCTTTCATCTATAAATTATAAAGCCAAGTTCAAGAAATTCAAACTACTTGAAAAGAAGTATTTGATTTCTTATGTAAAGAAACTGTAAAAAAAATGCAATAAGACCTCAATTCTGACTTGCTTCAGTGATGAGAACTTTAATGTTTTTAATGCACACCTAGGATTCTACATGCAGCTGCTTTAACTGGAAACTAATAGTAAGATAAATAAGCAAGTGGTGGTAATGTTAATCTCAGCATAAATGCTCATTGAGTGTACATTTTTCAAGAAAAATAATTTTGCATGCTTTAACTACTACACAAATGCAAATAAATATATATGAACACACAATTTCCTTAAGCCATTTCATTTTCATTGTCTTTATTCTTGTCTAGGGATAATGTAACAATATTTGGCTCTAAAAAGTAGAAACAAAAATACTAAATTTCTCTCATTGTTCTAAAATTGAGAAAGAGGAAATTTGTATCCATTTCTTATCTTTAAGTGGTTTTAAACAACAGTAGTGACAAAGACAAGTTTACTATGTTTATATCACTTTTAAATACAGCATGCATTCATTAGTTTGAAGTAATTCACCATCATTACCATCCCATTTCATTTTTTTCCTACCATTAAAGAAGAAAAGCTACTCTTTTTTGTACTCCCTGAACATACAAAAGAGATCTAGTAAGAAAAGAAAAGGTGAAGATTCTTCAATAAGGTATTGGTATATGATAATAATAATAATTATGACAATATTAATAATAACGCATGCCTTTTTATTAGAAGAGACTGTCCTTTTACTTGCTGAGATCTCCAGCCCAAAATACATATTACAGCATCTGTCCTTTATTCACAATGAACAACCGACTAGGGAAGGGGAGGGAGCAGGAAGGACACTGATCTTGTGCTTGGGCAGAACATTCTCAGGATTTTTATTACTTTAGCATATGAGGCTTATCTAAATTTTTGATTTTAAAAATCTACAGTCTACTCATGCTAGTATAGATTGGTTCCTGCTTACTAGGGTAATGAAATTACTAGTGAAAGATGTACTAAGATATATTATGTATATACAAGACCCTTGCTGAAAATGAGATGTTCCATAAAGCTTCAGTTCAGTTCTGTAGTGTTACAGTAATCAGAAGGTATCCAATTTCACCCCACAATATGATCCTTCAAGAGTTTGGTTTTTTGTGATATGTGAACCACCCTGTCTAATCAATTGTCAAGGTGAAATTTTTCTACCATTTTTACTGTGCTGATCACTTCTTGTAACCACTCAGAATCTTCACACATTCAATGTGTGTGGGTGCACTACAAGCACCATTAAGGAAAGGCATTTAGAAAAATAATTTAAGGAACACTAAGTACAGTATTTTCATGGATGGGATATAGACTTAAGAGAAAGATTTCAGGTAATACATTGACGTCATGATAGTAGATATAGTTGTATACCTACCTGTTAAGTTGAACATAACCACTTATTTAGGTGTATTCATATACTGATATATTTTAAATAATTTTACAAACATATTAATGAATTACTTATGTAGTGAAGGCTCATTTGTACATATAGTTTTAAATGATTGTATGTTGTGAATACTGTATAAAGCCTATGGGCTCTCCCCATGGCATGTGACATGTATAAAATAATGGTTTATATGATATATAAATATGACATGATATATGTTTATGTTATTCTGTAATACATTTTGATTGTTGGTGGAGGACTTTAGTTGTAATTTTTCTAGTCAATAACATGAAAACATTTTAAAAATCTAACCTCCTGTTATTTATGTTTTATTTATTTATTAAACAGCATTTTGCTGGGGGTACAGCGCAGTGGCATAAGCACCTGCCTGACAAGCACAGGGTCCTGAGTTGATTCCCAGTACCAAAATAAATAAACTAACAGTATTTTATTCCTATATATTCCTGATATTCCATAATAATTCCATAGAAACAGCCCATGTGGAACAGCATTGTTTTTTAATTTTTAAATATTTATATTCTTCAATAAACATCAACCTTTTTCCTATCACAAATTTTGTAATAAGAGAGTGTATGTGACAAAAAATAGCAACATTATTATAGTCTATTTTTTCATTAGTTCCTGAATATCATTAAGGGAGAAAATTAGTCTAGAAAGTTTTTCTGTAATTTTTGAATATATATGAGTTCAAATTCTCTGCCTTGACTAGATAGCAATGTTAATTTCACCACAACGCACAGGGTGTGCAGTGTAAAGGACAATTCAGCTATAAAAAGTCCTATTTCAGAAATGCTAACTATTCCTGGCTTCTCATTTCTTATAATTTAAAGAAGCTGCCCGCAGACTTTCTTGTTACGACTGTCACATCTGCCATTATCTCTCCCTACCTATGAAATGTCTCCAGCAATGCCTGTCAGACCCCAAATGCATCTGGTAAGTGATGGTGCAGACAGTCATCCCAAAATCAGGGACAAACCAACTCTTGTGCTTCACTTTCTATAAAGGATTTCAAAAATGACTACTAAACAACAATTTTAAAAGGTCATATTCATAATTTATTTTTGTAAAAGCAATATATGTATAATAACATTGTCATATAATCTTGCTACTGTAAAAGAAAAGAAACAGATATTAGAAAAGCCTTTCAAATCCTAGATTTATGTATTTCAATTTTGCAATACAACTTCAATTTTACTATACAAAATACTGCATGAATATTTTTTGCATAATCCATTGTATTGCTTTGATGACTTACTTTGTATATAAATCCCCATAAATAGTGTAAATGAAAAAGATTGCTTAATTTTTAAAACTATGTATTGGGAAAACGGAGAAATTTTCCTTTTGGGATTCAGTACATGATTACATGAACATTTCCTCTCTATATTTACTAATGAAGTATCCATTTTGTAACCAGTTGCTTTATAAGTTCAGTAATGAAAAACTAAGAAAAAAAATCTCTAAATTAATGCCAAAGAAGAACCAATTCTCTATAAAAACTCAGTCTGCTTATTGATGTTGGAATATATTTATTATAGTTTTGGAAATATAAAAAAATGAGATGTCTAGTTTTGGTTAAGTCTGGTAGTGGAAGAAATAGGTCATAAATTCATAGTGTTCAAATCTCAACCCCATTGCCTACAGGCTCTCCAGGCTGAAAAGATCTGTCCAGTCTCAAAGGCCCTTATGGAAAAAATAGGATTTATGAAAATTTCCCACAGCATTAAGGAATGAATGAATGCATAGTTTTCTCCTAAGCAAGCACTGAATCAGTATTAGCTGTAAATGTTATTTTCCTTTTCCTTGAGTCAACCTTTATTCCAAGTTTCATTTCAACTGAACAGATTTAAGAATTAAAACTAATACTTGAAATCCCATTTGACTCAGCTATTCCCCATCTAGGTATTTTTCTGAAAGAATTTGATTTATCATATTACAGTGATACATATCTACCCATGTCTAGAGCAGCACAATTTATAATGGTATCTATACACAGTAGAGGAGTACTCTGCCACAAAGGAAGATAAATTTGAGATGACTATAGGAAAATGGGTGCATCTTCAGACAATTACATGAGGTGAAATCTGACACCCGAGCATAAATATCACGATTTTCTTATGAGAAATTCAAATTGTAAGTAAAGAACACAATACAGCTTGCTAATAGAAGAGTGGAGGTAGATATTTTTCATATGAGAAGGGGATTAAGAGACGGTGGGAGGGGGAGGGGTGAAAAGAAAATGAAGATGTGTAACGTACCTGCACTGACTCCAGACCAGGAACGTAAGCATTATGTACTCCAAACGTGTAATAAACAGGACCATAGCTGTCTGTAAACTAGCTGTTTTCTGGAACTTTTCTTTTCCAAAATTTCTGCCAAAGCAGGCTTTGACTGGGACATGCAACACCTCATCCTTGAACACTTATGAACATGGTTGGCAGATACAATATGCCCAGTGAAATTTGGGTACTCTCACTTACGGTTCTCAGATAAAATACATCTAATTACATTTGAATAGGAGATTATTAGGTAATTTTTTAAGGAAAATCATGTGCTAAATATTGCAAAATGTAGAATGATTTTTTATCTGAAATTCCAATTTAACTGAACCTTTTATAATTTAGTTGCTCTGATGATCAGCCCAATTCATAATATAATTGACACTTACAAAACTTTACTATGAAAATGTCCCTAAATTTATTTTTAACTCACAATTTTTTTAAAAAAATGTATTGTATACACAACACATATTGAAGGTAATATCTTTTGGTACACTGATGGACACAATTGTGGAAAAGCAGTTTTAGTCTCATGCCTTAATTTTATAGGTGAGAAAAACTAATGAAACTAATTTACAAAATATTTCCTCATAGAAGATATCAGATGTCAGGCACCTAATCAGCCAGAATGTGTTTTCTCTCTTTAAAAACAAATAAGTGTTGCCAGACATTGTGGCGCACGCCTGTAATCACCGCACTCAGGAGGCGGAGGCGGGAATATCGTTACAAGTCTAAGGCCAGTTTGGGCTCCATAGTGTACAATGTAGTGAAACCCTGTCTCAAAAACCAGAAAACAAATAAACAAGAGAAGAATAAATGAGTTCTGCTCTTTCCATTTCATCTTTAAGGAACTAAGAGCTCTGAAATAATAAATTATACTTATTATAATTCATTTTGTACATTTTATTTCAGAGTCTATGATGTTTTAATGCATTATCTTATTCATTTTATATTATTATCTCTTAATTATGGAATTTATATATGTACTGCTTATGAACATTTATTGATTATTGGTTGTATAATACATTAATGATTAAGTATGTGCTGAAGTATAAAATTAGTAAACTCCCAGTTAAGTGTATCCAATAACAGTCAGGTAAACTGAGAATATATTACAAATGCATACACAAATGAAACATTGAAAAGTAAAATTCAATGTGAAAACCTTCAAGGCTTTGTCAGAATTCTAATACATTAAGATAATTTTCATTCAAAACTTCTAATTTGACATTGCAATGCAAAACAAAAAACAAAAAATATACTTAAGTAAACATTGTTTTATATCAGCAGAGTTTTTCAAGTACAAATATGTAAGTATGTGGAGTGTGATTTATAAAGAACACATAATTAAAAAAAACATTTCTCTATGTCACAAAAGCAATATAGAATATTTTGATGAAATCATTTATATGTTGCATATAATTTTATGTTGTTTCTGCATTACTCTTATTATGAAACATAAATATTTGATTCTAAAGGTTAAAAATTAGTTAGGTAAGGGTTTCCATCACACTTAGTCATAATGGGACAGATTCTTTTTCAACATTGTTATCAGAATAATAAAAAAATGTGTGTCTCCTCTTTTTTTTTTTTTTTTTTTTTTTTTTGGTTTTT
>NW_004955404.1:42830748-42889440 GCF_000276665.1 Chinchilla lanigera | reverse complement strand
TTGAGCTAAATACCCAGCTCCAATATTACAAGTCTTTTTTGCTCTCAAATTTTATTATTTTTTGCTTTCCTGATTCAAAAAATTGGGAACATTCTTTTATTTTCCAAAAAGTCCTTGTTGCTTGTGTTCAGAAAATTTATTTTTGCCTGATACCATATCTTGATCTATTAAAAGTTGTTTTGAGGTAAGTGGAATTTCTGTAGGTAAATTATTAGACTAAATTCCAAAGCCAACCGTAACTATCACACTTTGAAAATAATACAGAATTGGTTTGGGATGAAAAAATAGAATAAATAACAATGGAATTCTACTTAGAAAAAATTGCTCTTGAACTAATTCATTTAATATATTTCTTTTCAAAGGTTATGTGAACTAAAGTATCTCCATTAATACTATAGTGTCTATTCATTACTTGCAATTATCAATCACACTATAAGATTCAAATACTTAGAAAAAAGTACCAACTGTTAAACTGCAGAGCATTTAATTACTATAATATTGTTTGGAATATAATTTGGTCACGATAAAGATCTTAAAATTCATATTGATGTACAGGTATGCTGCTCTTCACAACATTGTGTTCAATAATTTAAATCAAAAATTAATGATTTGGGGGATAGTTAGAGTATATTAATTGATAAATTTATCTTCCTTACAAACAAATCTATTAAATTGCAATATGTTCATTGCCTTCAAAAAATTAAAGTAGTACATATTTCAGAAAAACAAATAAGTTGTGCCTGAAAATTCCAACACTGAAATAAGACTCCAAATGGCCAATATGGAGTTGATTCCAATAAAAATGAAAGTTAAACCTTGTGTTGACAATCATGATATATATTTATAATTGAAATATTGATGTCTGACAATAGAACCACATGTTTGTACCAGAAAACAAGTTCATGCCAAGCAATTAATCCCTTAATTTACAATTTTCTGTTTATCATATATTTTATGACATTAAACCCACATGCAAAATCCCCCAGATTATTATTTTTATATACTTTCCTTCATTACATCATGAAACAAATATCTTGCAAATGTCATTCACTTGTCAGAGATTTATGACAGTTAAAAGCTATAGTCCAATACACAGGAAGCCTAATTATTGATGCATTTGGTAAACTCTGTTTAACATTTTAAATAATAAATAGAATAAATAGAATGATGTACTTGTATTGTTAAAAAGGTTTCTAATGTTCAAATCAAATATATTTTCAAGACAATCTAACCATATTCCCATCAAAAAGACATGGATTATTCCTCTGATTAGCTGGAGCAAAATTTAAATTATGCAAGTTTTACTCTAACTTCTTATGATTAGACTAATCATGTTCATTATGTTTAATTTAATTTTTCTTTACTGCTTTTTAAAAAAAATAATGACATATAATATATTGTACAAATTTCTTATCAAATTTTAAATTAGAAAATTATTTTATTTTTCAATTAAATTTTAAAAGTCAAAATAATAAAATATATTTTGCAATAAATTTGATTTTCCTACATACTCTATCCTTTACCTGTGGGCTAAAAAGTCTTTTTATTTCAAACTTTATTATTTGGTTCTTTAATATTTCCAAATGAAAGATTTAGTTATTCTAATGAGTAATGCAGCAGTGGCTTAATCTGTATATTTAAATACATATAGAATAAAATTAATTTTCTGAGATGTGTGAAAACTAATGAGAAATATTTGCATGTGTATTTTCCAAAATCTTTTTTTTCCGGTACCAGGAATCGAACACATGACCTTGCACTTACCAGGCAGGTACTGTGCCGCTGAGCTAAATCCCCAGCCCCAATTTTCCAAAATCTTGTAAAGCAGGAAACTTAGATTCCACTTGAAAATAGGATCCAGGGTGCTTCTTACTATTTTTAACTGTAAACCATTTAAACTATGTTAATAATGTAAATATTTACACACAAATATTTAACTGTGTGTGCATATTACTGCAATAGATTACTAGAATCTGCAAGAGTTCCTCACTTATATATAGGAATACTTTATAAAAGTCCAGTGGGTGCCTAGAATAATTGTTATATATATTCGGTATATATATATGGTTATAATGAAGTTAATAACAACTAATAAAATAATTATAGTAATAAATGTAATAAAAGTGAATGTGGCCTTACTGGTAACTTTGAAGGAGTGGTTGGTGCACAGTGTCACACTGTGAATAGGCTGTTCAAAAGCACCCTTCACGAGGCCGGAGAGGAAGGCAATGTTTTATCATGCCATTAAGAAGTCAGGATGGCAAGCTAAATCCTACAACTGGTTGGTTGTGGTCTGTGGTTTACTGTAACTGCTACCACGTAAGTGAAACCAAGGCAAAGGCATTTTTGGAGTCAGCAATTCAACCTCAGCTCTAGCATGACTGGAGTTCTCATGGTAGCATGATTCCTTCTGGAGACTAGAAAGTGACCCGTTCTTTAGAACATACATCCCTTGGCTTATGGTACTTCACTTCATCTTCAACTCAAGCATCTTAGCATCTTCTCCCTTCCTCTTCCAAAGCTTCCCTCTCTGTCTGTCTCCCTCTGCATGTTCCTTTCTGTGTTTATCTGCCTTTATTCTCACATAACCTTCCCAACAAGGAATTTCTTGTGTGCTTGAATAATTTCAACTTTAGTCTTTTTAGGATTAACAAGAGGTTGTCCAATCACATTCCTAGCTTTCCTCTTCAGAGAACATTTTCTTGGCAGTGAATTTTAGAATTTTAACAACATGACTATCCTGACAAATTCTCAAATTCCCAAATTCTGTTTGCTTGATCTTAATCTATATGGTTATTCCTATATGTTGCTAGAAGCAGCCAGAAGAAATAGTGTGTACCTTCATTTCTTTTCTTAAGAATCTCTTAAATATTCAATGTCCTGGCAAGTTTGCTTTCGCCGCAACTAATCTTTCAAGACTTATGTAACAAACGTTATTTTTCCTCAGGTTTCCAGTGAGCAAGCTGCTCCTTCCCTCCTTCTGAGATTTCACCAGCAGTTTTCTTAATACTGGAGCTTCTACCTAGTCAGCCTCTTTATAATGGGTTAGGTAGTCTCTAAAATAATATTGAGAAATTTTTATTCATTATTATAATTATTATCTATTGAGACTTTGTATTTTGGGAAACTTTCATAGTGAATGAACGTCTATATTTCTGCCAACAGCTTACTCAAAATGATGTTTTTTATACTTCTCAAAATTACTCCAGTTCAATCAGGCTGTGTGCATATGAAAAGCCTGGAGAGTTGACTCTGTGAATAGAAATAAACTGATGACAGGAGACTGAAGTTGAGTATTTCTTTTCTCCTTTTCAGGAAGGGATATTTTTTCTTATACTTGAAACATTGTAATTCTGCGTGCTACACCGTCTCTCAGAGGTCCTCTGGGATTTTAGCATCTGTTGCCCACAGTAATAAGCTATTTTCCATACCCTTTCATGTCTCTCTCAGGCTATCTTACAAGTGGAGTCAGAGCAAATATATTACACTACCTTTGTGGCAGCGTCTACTCCTGGGCTAACCCCTAAAAAGATCACACAGTTTAATATCCTTTATAATTATGAGTTATTATTTAAAACATATATTTTATAACACTTTCATATTAAGTGGAAGTTATTTTTTTCTTTATCACTTTCTCCCTCCCTCATTCTTTCCTTCATTCCTTCCTTCCTTCCTTCTTTCCTTTTCTCCTTCTCTCCCCTTTTCTTCCTTCCTTTTTCTCTTTCTTTCTTTCTTTCTTTCTTTCTTTCTTTCTTTCTTTCTTTCTTTCTTCCTTTCTTTCCCTTTCAATTTTGCAATACTGGGGATTAAAGTCATTGCCTTTATGGTGACTTATATTTTAGGCCTTTTATAATTGCATTAATCTTTACATTTGTATTTATTTGTATTTTCAGATGCCATCTTGCTAAGTAGCTAAGTTGCCTAGACTTGGTTCAAACTTGCAGTCCTCTTGTATCAGGCTCCCAGAGTGTTCGAATTATAGGCATACATTAACGTAACTGATTTCTTTCCCCATTTTAGAGACCAAAGAAAGAGTTTAGATTCTTTTTGTTTATTTTACTATTCATACATTTGAAATTATATTTCCTTTATTGCTATAGTGCATGTGTTTAAGGTACTGTCTTTGTACCCCAGGACATAGCAGGGAAAATAAGAACAGTCCTTTATTGGGAACTCATTGACTAATAAGGAAATATACTTTAAAATTCACAAATTGTGTGCTGTGAGAATGTACAGAAAACAAACAAACAAACAAACAAACAAAAAGAGAATGTATGTAGAGCCTGAAGTATAAAGGAAGGCTTCTTGAGGAAAGACATTTAAGGAAACTTGAAGGCAGCAAGACTTAGAAAGGTGAGAGAGGGAGAGAGAAGTATTCCAGGTACACAGGTGAAATGGGGAAAGCTCCATTATAACAATATCAGTAAATAATCAGAAAACTAATACAAAGCTCTTGTTCTGATAACTGGTCAATACATTGTACGATGCCTTGTGGGGTAAGAGTGATATAGTACTGCTCATATTGGAAAAGACAAACATTTTATTTGATTTTTTATTCTGAGATGCAAAGAAAATTAACACTAAAGTTATTTATTTTACTTTATTGCAGAACATACACCTAATATAAAGCTTCCATATAAGCCAGTCCTAAGGAAACAGTTCAGAAGTATCTTCCAAAACTGCATGTTCATTAAATGATAAATCCCCATTCCTACTTCAACCCAGGCCCTAGAACCATCATCTATCTCTGTTTGAATAAATTCTATTACTTTGACCATCTCATAAGAATGGAATTATAAGAGCTTTCCTTCTTTGACTGGTTTACTTCATTTTATATAGTGTATTTATAGATCAACTATATTTAAGCATGTGTCCTGGTTTCATTCTTTTTAAGGCTGAATAATGTTGCATTATTTGTATGGATGACATTTAATCTATTCTCCATTTGTGGATAGACACTTAGGCTTTTTACACCTTGTGACCATTGTGAATAGCACTGCTACTAACATAGGTGTGCAAATATATATTCAAGTTCCTGAAATAAATAATTTTGATTATGTATCAGAGAAACAAGCATTGGCTCATATGATAATATTATTTCTACTTACATATTTGATCAATTTTGGTGGTATTTTTCAAAGCAACTGTACCATTTTACATTCCCACCCGGAGTGCACAAGGATTCTGATTTCTCCACATCCTTGAAAAAGACAATTATTTTCCTTATATAGAAGTCTAACTATACTAGTAAGAAGAATGTTATGTCATTGTGTTTTGGATTTGCATTTCCTTAATGATTTGTGATGTTGAGTATCATTCATGGGGTTTTGGACTATTTGTTTATCTTCTTGCCTATTTATGTTCTTTGCACAATTTTAGTTTGTTTTGTTTTTATGAAATTAGGTATTCTGTTTATTAACAAGAAGTATGATTGCAAATAATTATCCTATTCTGTGTGTTATCTTTTCATATTATGTATCATGCTCTTTAATGTAGAAATTATAAAATTTTTGATAGTGTTCAATATTACTATTATCTGGATTGTATTTTTGGTGTAACAGCCATGAAATCATTGCTACACCAATGTCATGAAGATTTCTTTCTATGACTTCTTTTAAATATTTTATATTATTAATATTTGTGTCTAGCTACTGGATCTATCTTGCAAGATTAGTAAGTTTTAGTTCTTCCATACAGACTAGAGTCAGGGACCAAGTTCATTGTTCTATATGTAGATAGCAAGTTCTCCCAATGCCATCTGTTGATTCTGAGAAATTTTGATCAGTGAAGTAAATAATCTATTTTATGGTTTGAAAAAAAATAAATTTTGTTTTTGTATAATTGAACTGAAAATAAAGTGGAAACAAAATGAGAAGCTAGGCAATTTTTCAATAGTCTGACCAGAGAAGATTGGAAGATGCTCATAGAAATTTAAGGCAGAGTAGAAGGGACAGATTTGACATTTATTTAAAGTAAAATACACATAATTTAATGAGAATATACTTCTGAGATGAAAAAGGAGAACATACAAAAGAAAGTACATAATTCTAAAAACAGAAGAAAGTGTATATATGGTAGAGCAAATGGTAAGAAAGAAAGATTTAGAAGGTTTAAGTATCAGAGGTGAATTTTAAAACAATTCAATTTTAGGCATAATTAAATATGAGGTATATATAGAGTATCCAAGTAGATATGTCAATGGTCAATCAGATTTCTACACTGAAAATATACCAAGCATAGAAATGTGCATTAGCAGACTATAGCTAAAATTTAAATCCCAGGAAGTAGCCAAGACTCCTTTAAAATTGAATGAACAATGCTGAAATAACATCCCTAGAAATGAGCTGAGAGAGTTACTAAAATTTAATGATGTAGTGGAAAAAATGAAGTTAGTCCAAAATCAAATTTTAAACAGGACTTACATTGATTTCAAATTAAGATTTTTTACATATGATTTGACATTTGGTTTTCAGCTTCTAAGACTGAGAAAAATAATATAAATTTTAATAATAATAACTTTTTGATTGAATAATTGATTTTCTTGCATTTTCCATTATCATGAATTCACACATCAACTTTGTAGGGTATCTATTTTTTTTATTCATTGACTTTAAGTATTTAAGTCTACACATTGCTTGTAATTGCTCAAAACCCAGATCTATGCAGAAGCATACTATGGAATTCTTAATCACCTTTTAATAACTATGTACAAAATAACTTCCTATGATACTGTAGTAAAATAAATTCAGTAAATTATTTTATATCTTTATATTTGCTGATATTTCAAAGTTCTTATTCTAACAGAAAATACCTTATTTTTCTTTTGTAATATTCTGTAACGTTTTTGTACTTAAAAAAACTATTGAGAATGTTAAGATGGATAAATGTGAAAGAAATAAAAACGGATGTATAAGAGTTTTAAGGATATATTTATCATGTCTATTATGTTCAAAGTACATTTTTAAAATTATAAATGAACAAAAAAAGCTAGTTTCTACCTCATAAAATCATTAATTTAGTGTGATAGAAAAATACAATATTTAATAAAATGTAAAATATATTCAAAGAAAGTGATATTAATGGTAAATCAGATTAAAGACTTACACATCTATCACTGAGAGGCAAACTAGAAAATTCTCCCGGGAAAAGTTGTCATAGCATATGTGGCAAAACCGATTATATTTTTTGACTGATGGAGACTGAGGATAGAGCCACATGGAGAAATAAATTACATTGTAAACAATTACATATCTCTCAATTTTAAAATGAAGAAAAAAATCTAATTTATGTTTTTACCCAAATCATGAAGCAATAATAATATTTATGATAATGATAAAAATTATTATGTTTGAACAATGGCCTATATTAAATCCTCATGTATTTTAACTATAATAATCTTACTAAACAAAATTTTTAAGAACTCAAATTTATCATAATTTTATAGGATAATATGTCATAATAACTACATTTTGTCATACTGCAATTTAACAAAAAATAGAAATTTATATTTCAGATATTTTAAATTTATAAACCCCCTAATTTTTGGTTTTTTTTTTTTTTTTTTTTTTGGTTTTTCTCTGGTTCCAGGAACCGAACTCACGACCTTGCGCTTGCCAGGCAGGCGCTTTGCCGCTGAGCTAAATTCCCAGCCCTAAACCCCCTAATGATGTGAATTATTCATTATTCCTATATCAAATAATTTATTAAAATAATTTAAAATATCTCAGACAGTCAACTGGTTTTTTAGATGTATTTAAGTGTCTTCTTTATATATCAACATAATCCAAGGTATTACATGGTGGCTGTATCCCATGTCCTTTTAGCCCGATTATGTATCATTTGCATGAATCTGTTTCTCAAACAATAGAAAGAGAACAGTCTTGTAGTTTGTAGAGTTCTGAATGTGTTTGACAAACACAGAGGCAGTTCAGTCAGAGACATTTAGGAATAATTAGAAAGTTTGATTACAAATAAATCATTTCTTCTATAATTTTCAGTGAGATGAAACTCACATACCTATGATAATGAAGAAAGATTTAAAGACAGTGAAAGAATGATACTTATGAGGAAACAAAAGTACAAATTCAAGGAAAGATGTAAAAAAATAATGAAAAAGTTTTAAATAAACCGAGTTTACATTTGTTATGGAGGAAAGATGGTCTTGAGCAGACAACTTTTGTAGTAGGCATAACAATTCCTCTATTCCTGATGCATCCCAAAACATTTCAAATAGATCTTCAAATGCTATTCCATTTTCAATTTCTGATAAAACCTTTACTTCATGTGTTGTTTTCTCCTCCTGTACATCATAAATATAGCCTATCATTTCCTTCTTTTACTATTGTTAGGTTTAAATATTTCAGCATTAATATTATTCCTGATGTATGCATGAAGTTTCTGCATTGGTAAATGAAGTCTTACTAATCAGTCATAAATTATATTGCGAGACTTACTCTTTGCATTCTAGCCACAAGTTTCAATAACCATTATTCAGGAAACCCCAACAGTGCAAGGCAAAAAGACACCCACATACAAACATACATAATCTATATGTGCGTACACACAGTGTGCATTTTCACAGCTAAATTATGCTCGTAAAAAGAGAGTACTTGTTCGGTCATTATTCCCTGATTTATCACTGTTATCTCTATATCATTACTTTACCCCTTAAACCTAAATACTTTCTTACTTTGAGTCTCATATCAAAGATTTCCTCCTTCAATAGAAAATGAAAAAATGAAATACGGATAATTAAATGAAAAATGTTACTTTCAGGTATGGTTCCCTTGTAATTTTGAATTTCTCAATTCTGTCATCTCCTACTTGGGTACAGAGAAGCCACCAATGATGTTACACTTGTAGACTGTGGAAAAGGAATCAAATAAAGAGGGGCTGAGTTTATGAAATGGAATGTTTTGCTTTTTCTTGCTATGCATATTGCTGTGTAATAAAACATTCATACTAATTAGTGAGTTAAATGGAAAGTTCATTATATCTCACATTCCTTTGAACTGAATTGGCAGTCCTTTTGTTTTATGTGGGGTTAGCTGACTGTTGAGCTGGCTGAGTCCTCTCAAATGTTTCATTTACATGGCTGCCAGCCCTTGTGGGAGACAGAAGGACCTCGGGTAGAACTGCAGACCACATATCGTTTCTAATCACATGGGCCTTTGCATATAAGTGCTCAGACTTTGTCATGGCATCACTCTCGGCTTTCCTACACAAACACTTGAGATAGCAAACGGAAGTTGCAGAACTCTTATGATCTTACCTTACAATTGAAGCATTGCTACCTCTACTTATTCCTTTACTCAAAATAAGTCACTGAATAAAGGCAAATAGAAGAAGCAAACAAACTCTATTTTTCAAAGGAAAGGATGAAGTAATTTCTTGTCATCTTTAATTCTACTCAGTTTATTCTTTGGTTAAAAACTAGAATCCGGCCACACATAAATAATAATTAATCCTTTCCAAACTCTAATAAATTCTCCTTATGACAATTTGAAATTTAGTTTCAAGTTTAAGTCATTGTCATTTAAATGTACTTAGGTTTGGATGAAGCTCTGCAGAGGTTTCCTGTGGATGAATATTTGAAGTTAAATAATATATTATTTGTGTACAAATACCAAGTTTACTAGCAGACTGCAATTATTATTGTAATAGATATGGATTTTAAGACTTATACCTCCTTCTTTCTTGGGAGATATCCAATAGATGTCTCTCCCTGTCTCTGTTGATACTATTCAGAAAGAACTGAAAATGGTGATGTATGTGTATTAGTTGTATGCTTATGTGTGTACTTGTATGTGTGTGTTTGTGAGCACATGCACATTTGATGTGAAATAATCAGAGAAAAACATAATAGCTACCAGCAAAAGCATTATTATCTGGGAAAATGTTTTAGTATAGAACTGAAAGAAATAACAAGCCATGTAGAAAATTGATAATGACAGAAGTAAGAGAATTTTTAATGTCCTAACAACAATATACATGAAGAGTGTTGGTAAATTTGAACCAGGGAATACCTTAACTGGATAGGAAGCAAAATAAGTCTGGATATTTTTGAAAATAGCAATATATATGTTGATGGCTGATATAAGACAATGTGGAGAAAAAGGTGAAAATGATAATAATATTTCCATGATGAATAGGAAGAATAAAATTGCCATTAACTAATTTAAGAGAAAAAATGAATCATAAATAGTTGTGAGAAGGGTGTACAAAACATTGGTTTCAGATATATTAAATTCACAAATTCTTATTTCCAATGGAAAATGTCAACTGAAGCAGGCATTTGGACATTTGAACCTGGATCTCAAATATGGACAATCACTCAAATAAGAAAAATGGACTAAGGTTTGGCGTGGGTAGAAGTTTCCTGCATCCTTGAGAGAGTCATTTTAGTGGGGTATTAAAGTCAAAAATCTGGCTAGAGCTTATTCGTTCAGAGTGGAAAGGGAGAAATGGCAAATGTTGCATCTTGACAAGCTTCTATCTATAGCAAGGAGTTGTGCCGTTCCTGCTGATGCTCTGGAGCAGATTTGTAAATTTTTAATAGCATGCCATCACAAAGAAATTTTATTCATTGTGTTATTCATCAAGAACATTTTGATTTTATGATCTAGAGGACCTATCCACATGTGAGGAAACTAAACAAGTTAAAAAATGAGTGAGAATTATATCCTAATATGGAACTGGTAATACATTATAAAATGTTCAATCAAAATCCTTGTTCAAAGTAATTCTGATATTTTAAGAAGACTTATCTGAAAATAAAGCTGCCTGATTGAAGGTCAAAAAGCTTAATCTTTTATAAGAATTTTCTTTCTAAAATGCTCATAGCTTAGAATAGTCTCAAATCTGGAAGTAGGAAAAAAGTTTGGAATTAAAATATTAAGAAAAGCAGAGGTCATTTCTGCTCTTCATTTCCTTTGACAGAAATAGAATTATATTTCAACTAATTTGTCCATTGTGTGAGTGGACAAGCTGAATAGAAGTTAACTGCTACTTATGCTGCAATAGATGATTCAGTATTTTTGAAATTGTTTGAGCTTGGGTCAGGAAGTAGAAGTTATTTATACCAGGGTCTTTCAATTTGGTAAATTCATGCTGGGATTTTCAGTGGTTTTCATGTAATTGAGATGGAAAATTGTCAGGCAATACTGAGTGTGTAAAACCTTTAGAAATTTTTGTGTTAGGTACTGGGATGCTTTCACTGTTTCTTTCCTCTAATTTCTCAACATTTCCAATGCAAAAGTTAATTAATCACCTTCCTCCAACAAAATTATGGAGCATAAAATGTTCTTTCATCACTTTTGCTCTTTCCCATTCCCACTCTTGTTCACCAAAATTCCACTGGTGAATAAAGTCATCTAATTGTTTGAAATTTGGTCGTAATTTTCTTCATACATATTAAATTAGGATAAACAAATGTGTTTCAAGTTTGTTCAATCTTTTGTAGAAGAATTTTGTGATAAAATTAGTTGTATTTTATTTGAGGAAAAAAGTCTGTATCTGTTTATAATATATTAAAGAGAGTGTATGCTGACAAAAACTGGAACAATCTTCCTTAGCACTAAATATTACATATCTTTAATCTACTTGAATCTGAAATACACAGAGATAATGTTTTAATTATTCCTCTTCAAATTATTTTTGTATTTCAGTTTCTATCATGTTGTTGAGCAGTCAGGCTTCTTCATCCCTTCAATATAAGAAAAACAAGAATAAATAAAATGAAAACAAATACTAAACCATGCCCTAATCATTCTATGGATATTACATGCTGAAAATATCTTACTCTTTCTAAGCTAATTGCTAAGAGATTTTTAGATTAAAGGAAATTTAGGGCTTGGAACAAGGACAAGATTTTGCCCTGGGGGAAGGAAGTGGACATTGGTTAAAAGGTGCTATTTTCTGAATGTATTTATTTTCTTTATCAATTGTTCTGAAAGTGACCACTGAAAGTACTCAGCTATATTCTACATATGTATTTTGCTCAATAAGTGCTAAGTTCAATACATTTTCATAAAGTCATTTACTGGTCGAAATGTTTTAAATATACATTTTTGGTTGCTAAATATTGTGAGAAGCAATCACAGTTTTGATTTTCAGGTTTTTTTGGTAAAAATGAAAATAATGTAAAGTAAAAGGCAGGTTAACATGTGCTTCATTATGATCAATAACGGCCATCCGTGTAACATCTGGACGCCTCGTTCGAGAATGAGTGAAGCATACTATGGAGAGAGCACCGACAGTAAGAGATGATGGCTGAGTCCTCAAGAACAGGAAACAGTTGTGCAAGCCAGAGTCATCTTTAAAGGCTTAACAGTTGGCACAGACAATGGTGACTTCCCTTCTTTCTTGCACCTTGTTGGAAATTCAGTATTGCTTTTATTGTTTTTATGTTATTTTGTTTATGTTGGTGGGTTTGTTAATATGTTTTCATTCTTTTATCTTTAAAATAAAAAAAACATAAAGTCAGAAACTGGCAGCCAATAAAGAAAATGGTGCCTTAAGGTACATGAGAAAAGTGAATACCACTGTAGTCTGTTATTTCTTAGCAAACCTAGCAGTAAATGTTAAAATGGGCAGACTAATCAAGATGAAACTGATTAAGGGCATCCTTATTAACCCAAGAAACAGAGGCTTTATATAAAAAGAAATGTATACAGTAAAAATCTTTTAAAGAGTAATATATTCAGCCGAATTATTCTGGAAGGCTAGATAGAGACTTTTCCATGGGAATAATTACATGGCCAAGCATAACTTGTTACCTAGCTTGTGTTGAATGTTCACAAAGCCCTGGCTTAAATATTGCCTGTGATTGATAGAACAATATGATATGTGTTTAATTTAAATACATATACGTAGGGGCTGGGGATTTTGCTCAGCGGCACAGCGCCTGCCTGGCAAGCTCAAGGTCTTGAGTTCTATTCCCGGTACTGGGAAAAAATAAAAATAAATAAATAAATAAATATATATATATATATATATTCTTATATATAAGTTATAAATATATATTACCATTAATCTTCTTCAAGCCACACTTCCTCACTTTGAACACATTTATCCATTATTCTTGTCACCTTTTCAGGCAGTTCTGCAAGTCCTCTACTGTGTGTGTCTTTGGTTGTTCTGTTGTGGCATTTCCATGTCCTGAATCAGTTCAAAATGTTTTCATTTCCTGGTCATTTTGACTTTGGAGAAAAGGCAGAAGTTCATGTTTCCATACCCACTGCAGAAGGCGGATAGATCACTGTGGAATGTTTCTGTGAGCCTGTCTTCCTGTACATTGTCTGGTACTCAGCAGCAGCATCCGCCGTAGTATTTTAACCATGCATTCCAAAGGCACTCATGAAAGATAACTTCCTGAATTGATTCAGAAAGTGAAACAACAAAGGGAAATACGTGTTTGCTGTGAGGGACAGTATTTTGAGAGTGGTTAATGCTAATGTCTTTTATCATGATTTTTATTTAAATACATCTTGTATCTTTCAATGGTTCATTGCTATATGAAATGGAAATTATTTGAATATATAATTTATCCATCAGCTGTGCTGGAAAACTCAAAATTTACCATTCTTATTTTGTGTTGCACATCTTGTGTATAATTAAGGTTAAAAAAAGAGTTAAAGATTGTTTAGTGCAGTATTTGCAGCTTTATTGCTTGTGAAAGACCAAAGGTAAACTTGAACTAAGGTTATTATTTTATTTTTCCTTTCCGAAAAGATAAAGTGATTGAACAAAGGGAGTACCTACATGGACGACTCCAATTTTTTAAGAAGTAGAGCTATACCACTGCTTAATAAAAGGGAACCATCAAGCTTGAAAAGAAACTCTTTTCTTACTTTAGTATATTTTTGGTTGAGATATAAATGGACCCTAAATATAAATTTTTAAAATTTCATCTTAACTTGATATGAGTAGACTGGGAGAGACTAGCAGAAAAAAAGCACGAGAGAAATAACTGAAAAGTCTTTCAGTTGTATTTCTGAAGATACAACTGAAAAGGGCTGGTGTCTAACTATCTCTTTCAGGGAGTTACAAAGTAGAGTCCTCAGTAGGGAGGAACACCTGTTCAGCAATCCCTGAAATGTGCTACTACATTACATGTTAAAAAATATCATATTACAAGGTCATCTGTTTGTTTGTGCACTGTTTTATTTCCCAAAATATGTGGCTATTATGTATTAGAACCACACAAAGCAAAATAATAAAACATATGTTAAAATGAATAAGGGTTGGAAAATGCATGAATTTAAGAAAAATTCCTCAATATAGAGGGAAAATGTGTCATGATCATAAGGAAAATAATATTGTATGAAATTACTACACATGTGGTTTTGATTCTTCTGATAGTCAAAAAGAAAAAGAAAAATGTACCATAGTTCTCATTGTTAATAAAGAGGAACTCAGTCAGTTTTCAGGGAGAACACTTTTACTTGTCATGCAGCTATAAAACAAACATTTTTGTTGCATTTCTCCTTTGTAAAGCAGTTTTAAAATGAAAAGTATTTCTAAAACCTTTCTCTTAAATTTTATAATTAACTGTTTTGAGTTCTCTAGGAACAGTGATGTCTCAGATTGCTTTTCTACACTCTAGCTGGGAGTCTATCTTTACCACTTCTAGCAAGTATATTTTGCCAACTGTCAGATCAAGCCAAAAGAACATCCCTTTAGGTATGGGCTTTATCAAAGGAAACCTCTCTCTATTGTCTCATTTAAAACTTCTGTACCATGGATATGGTTATTTATAGTAGTCATGGTGTGAACGAAACCCACTTAAGCATATTGTTTGTATATCACTTTTGAGGAAAAAAGGGAGAAATAAAAATATACATAAACAAGGAATAGGAAAAAATATGTATATATATCCACAGGATAGCTAGGATAATTGTAGTACTAATACCTGTTGATTTATTGAAAGGAGCTCTTAATGTGTAATTGTTTAATCAATCTTGCATTCCTATATCTGGTTATATGTGCAACTATTTTGAAGATGACATTATGTAATATAACAACCATTGTTAATATCCTATCATCTTGTTTGGAAATTCTGCATCTATTTTTGTTCTCTATGCTGATTTGTTTATGTATTTGATTTTATCATTTTTGGTTTTTTAAATAAAAAACAAAATATACATGTATATATAAAGATAGCTGGAATATGTGTTTTGCTGATGTCTGTGGTTTATTAAAAGGGACAGTCAATGCTTAAAATTTTCTCTTTTCTTGACCAATTTTGCATTCTTGAATTTGGTAATCAGAATGACTGATCTGTAAGCAACAATACCGAGTAGAAGAACCATTGTTGAACTCCTACCAGCTTGTATGGTGAAGCTGTGTATCATTTCCAATGTTTTTTATTGCTTATTACTGTCTTTGTTTGCTCAATCTTACATTCTTATGTCTGGTGGACTGAGGAACTTCGTTGCGATAACATTAAGTAATGTAGCAACCACTGTTAATTTCTATCATTTTGTTTTGAGGTCATGTATCATTTCTGTTATTTTTGTGTTATTTTGATTTTATCTTCATCGTTCTTGTGTTAGATTTTCTAATTTTTAAAATAAAAAAATGTGTTTAGATTAAAAAGGAAATAAAAATGTGTTTATTGATAATGGCACTAATAACTTAAATTATCTTCTTCATGAATAAAATGTTCCTTGTGCATAACTGATATTAGAGATTTTCTCAAATTTTTCTTTTTAAAAAATAATGAGAAGAATATCCTATTGGTATTTACCCAAATGAACTGTAAACTTCCACCCTCCCATAACCTGTGTAGAGACATTTAAAACAGTTTTATTTATAATTGATATCTTACTTATAACAAAAATATCCTTCAGTAGGTGAATATATAAAGTGTGGTACACTCAAACAATGGAATATTATTCAGAGTTAAAGAGATATAAGTTATCAATATCCATTTTATTCTCTAAAGTATACTATTCACAGAGAGATCTATGATTTCTACCAAAAGTAGAAATTGAATGTTGTTCTGTCTTCTGCAAAAAATCCTCCACTAGTATATCTCATAACATTTAGAAAAATATCTGAATTCTTTACCAAGTTTGATAACATCCAGCTGGATTCTCTCCTCCCTGACATCAAGAATATTTATCTTCTTCAACTCCTGTACCCCCAAAAATGTTCAGGCACTAGTTTCATTGGTCTAAATAATCTTTCTCTAACCTTTGTTTATTTGCTTCCTCTATGCTATGCAGGACTCACTAGAAATACAGTCTTCATGGAGATGCCATCCTTAATAATAAGTATAAAGCAATGTACAGTTCATTCACATATTATATATACATACACTTTTCTTTTATGATGGTGTTTGTATAATACTTTTTATTCATTTATTTAATTGTCATACATCACAGCTTAATCCTTTTTAATTCTTCCCCTTTTTTCTCCCCTTATTTAAGATTTTTCTTTTAAAAACAGACTAATTTGTCAAAGTATTTCTTTTAGAATACAGCAACAAAACAGAGAAATCTTCTCAACTATAAAATCAAGCACTGTTTGTCAAATAGATGGGTGCACATGCTCACAAGCTGCAATTAAGATGGAAAATATCATAAACCAGTAATGCAAAATGGGGTGGTAACTTCTTACCAATATTTTCACAAGGGGAAAACACACTTTTAGAAGATTTTGCTGTAGCTTTTTTGTTTTCATCTGATTGGTTTTAATACAGCAATTCTTAACATGCAGGACTAAAACTCCAGTTACTGATAATATACTTTACATCACTACTTACTTTTCTACTAGATTGATTTAAATTATATGAACTAAAAATATAAAATGTATACACTGTGAACTTTTGGCATCAATCAGTCTGACAGTTTAAGGAATTATGAATCTTCTTTTCCCTAAAAGCACATACTCAAGTATAAAGCATGCTAAAACTTTCATACAAATCCAGAGTGTTCACATCCTTGATCAATAAAACCAAGATCTAAGAAGATAAATTGCATATTATTTTAAGCAATTCTCCATACAGTCATATGCTTTCAAAATAAAATTTAATTAGGGTTTTTAAGTAGTCAACTTAGACTTCTATCATCTGTCGACATCTGTAATATTGGCTATTATTAATTGAACATAGACCCATACAAGTGAACACAACATTTGTTCAACAAACAGTAATGTTTTTTGCTATAAGCACTGCATTAAATCTAGGGAATACAAGAAGGAATGGGAAAATAGTTGAATAGTTATAATCCACAGGTCAGACTAAACATACACACATGGAAATTTGAAAGAATTAAATACATATACTTGTTTTATGCACAGAAAATTTTAGTAACACAAAGAATATATTGGCTCAGCTTAAATCATTGGAATAATTGAAGGTGTTTATAAAGCCTCCCTGAGATGATTCTTAAAAAGGCTTAAAATGTAAAAATAAAACAAAGGAGGAATTATACTTAGATAAATCAAGGAGTGGAGAAAAGAAAAATAAGTGCCCATCATAGATGATTAAATTTTTTATTAAAAAATAAATGTTTGACTTTTTAAAATGATCACATCTTTGAATTTCAAAATAAATTCTGAAGTGAACACAGCAGTGTATGCACTAGGAAGCCATTGGTACCATAAGTACTCTAGTAATAAGGGCATATTTATAGTGGCATTTATTTCAGATAGATCAATCTCATGCCATTTTGAAGTATGCACTGTGAGCATGCCTATGAGTAGTACTAAAACAAAGAAGCAAATGCCATAGTTCTCACTGAAACTCAGATAATTCTAATTACGTCAGTAGTGGTTCTGATATAAATTAGTTTTCCAGGGCTGTCCTCACAAAGTGCTACAGACCAAGTGCCTTAAATAATCGAAATTTATTTTCTCACAATTCTGGAGACTAGAAGTCAACGATCAAGGGTTTCACTGGGTTAACTTTGTTCTGTGATCTTTGCTAGAAAATGGATATCTTCTTCCAGTTTCTCCACATGGCTTTTCCCCATGCATTCTATTTTTTTCATAAGAATACCAGTCATATTAGATTAGCACCCAATCCAATTACCTTCTTTAACCTTAATTACTTTTTCAAAGCCTATATCACCAAAGAAAGTTACATTTTGAAGAATTGGAGGACAGGCCATCATTAGATGAATTTAGAGTGACACAGCTGTGTCTAAACATATTAAATGGGACTGATTTAATAGATAGCTGGATAATGAGGGTAACAGGGAATAATGGTTTAATTTTGGTATTTTTTAAGACTCATACTATTGCAACCACATAGCTCTCTTTCATTTTTCCTCTCACAATATCAATAAATAGATAGATAAATAGATTGAGCAATAGATAGATTGAGCAATAGATAGATAGATTGATAGATAAATAAAGAAATATTCTCATTAATGTAATATTTTCAAAGTACAGCTACAGAGCTGTTAAAGGAAATGATTTTTCCTATGAAATATGCTAGTATGTATTGGGTTATAATGAAATCAATAGATAAGAAGAATGACTTTTCCTTTAGTTCTCACCATAGATGCATTTCAGAATTACAGAGAGCTTCTAAGCATATATTTATGCAAAAGTGTCTCAGTTCCTTTCTCCTTGCTGGAAAAAAATACTGAGTACCCACAAGTTAAAGCAGAAAGGTTTATTTTACCTCACAGCTTGTAGAGGTTTTAGTCAAGAATAGGCTGGCTGCAATGCAGATTGGCATAGCAGAATGCCATGTCAGGGGAGAAAGAGTCCGTAGTATGGAAGGAAGGAGACAGAAAAAGCAGTATCATACCTTCTTTCCCTTTTATTTTATTCAGGCTGCAAGCCCATCGGATGATGCCACCCACAACCAGGGTGGGCCTTCTATACCCACATCTAATACTATGCTAAACAAATCAGTTGACTAATCTAGTTATCCCATAACGTTAATCCATATTCACACATCCCATATCGAGACACCTCCAAGAAGCCCCAGGTGTGTGCACATGAAGCTTTGAGAGAACATCTAGATGCCGGCCATAGCACAAGGCTTCAGCTCAGGACTATTAGAAGTATTATGGACCTAAGCCAAATTACAGTTTTCCCAGATTATACTAATTTATACTCAGGAATAAGACCACCAGACCAAAGGAACAGTGTAAAGAGAAAAGGCAATCATGTAATAAAACAACTGGAATAAAATTGCAGCAAGTGAATTTCATCAATTTGAGAGTATAAGTGGAATCAAACTAGAGTAAGCAAGTTACATCTAAAGGATAGGGTTACAGAAGATAGCTTCGACAGCTGAGATTCTAGGCAGGTACAACTTCAGCAATGTGACAGTGATTGTTTGATTTTAAAAACTGATAGTTTGTAATGTCGGGTTGGATTCTACATTATGAGAAGAGTCAATCAAATGTCCATATTAATGGTATGTATGTATGCACAAAAGTGTTTGCATGCGGGTATGAATATATTAATATTATTTAAATTTAACATTAAACCCTCTACAGTCATCAAGACTGTATGGTACACCTCATCATAAAAGTAGATATAAACACTTGCAAGCCAGAGGCTGAAGCGGGTCAAACAGACAGCCAAAGCAAAGGTAATAAGCAAAGTGTAAAATAATTCAGTATTAAGCCTATCCTAACTTTATCTTTTCCTTTATCTTTTCCTTATCTGTTTTTTCTTCCCAAGAGTCAGAGACAAGAATCAGCACGATTCTTCATCAGTACAACGAAGGAAATGACTAAGCAATGGAGAAGTGATCATACACCTTCAAAATCTTGTTCTCACAACAAACCTCATTAAAAGACTGCAAGTGTTAACCTTAGTGATGGCAACTTGATTGGCTGGGGGCTGCATTAGGAATAAAAAACACTCCAGTGCATGGAGTTGTGTCCTTGATGACTGCATGTAATCTCTCACCCCTTCCTCTCTGCCACTGTCATTCTGCACTGCATCCTGGACTGAGGAGATGTATTTCTTCTCATCCTCACAGGATGACATTTGTGCCTGAGAGCCAGCTAATCATGGAATAAACCCTGGGCCAAAGAAACCATTTCCTCCATTCAGTTCTAAGTGTTGGGTATTTGGTCCAAGTAGGAGGAAAATATTAATACAGGGAAGGAAAAATTCTTATTGACTGAAAAGTGAAGGGCTGATTAGAGGTACTGAACAAAAGTTTTAATTATTGAATTGAATATGTGTTTGTTAATTTGCAGTGACTACTGGAATTTAGATGAAGAGAAGAATGAAAAGCTACAGATTTTATTCAACTTTATACAGATAAAAATAATTATTATTAGTTTTAATTTTGTAAGTGAAAAGAGCCATTCTAATGAGCAAAAATTCAATTTGTTTATGGATTATATACAACTGATCTTCATTGTTCAAATTAATTTTATTCATGTATAATAACCAAGGGAAAATGAGCATAAGCCACTGTGTGTCCTAACAAAATCTCCTGTCCAAAACATGTGCCAAACAGATTGGGTTTGTGGTGAACAGTTGATAAAAATTAATTAATGTAGCAAAATTTCTCTTGTAGCAAACAATACTACAACTTCCTTTTAAATGACTAATACCTTCAAACGGATTGCAATAGAGCCACTGAGAAGCAAGGCTTCCATATATAATAACTCAGTGTAATAAAAATAGGGAAATAGCACTTTAAAGTGATAATTTAAACTCAGAAAAACATATGCTGCTTTATTTTATTTTGGAATCAGGGGTGGGATGTGGGACACTGTCCCTAAGGTGTAGGCTCAGTGGAGTACTGGATAAGCTTCCAAGTCCAATATGTGGAGTAACTGTCCTATCAACGTTGGTTGCAGTACTAACTACAGAATGTGTCGGCCCTATCATTTTCCATCTTCCTGAATTTGGAAAAAGACTTACCTATTCTGATGGAATAACTTAAGTTTCTAGAATTATTTAGTAGTTATGGGAACTTCACGAAGAAAAGATGTATATTTTTTTGACAAGCATGGTAAGTGTGGACTGCAGCTTTCAGTTGAAAGGAAAGAAAAGACACTGAAAAAGGACACATGTCATGTCTTACAGTATGGTGAGGCCAGCCATTCAAACACCTTAATGAAAATGCTACATATTCATATGGGTAATACCTTTGTAAGTGTCCAGTATATTTTTCCCAACATATTTTTGTTGACTTTAAAAAATATTCAGCATATAGTTGTTATGTTCTTGTTTTGCATTAGTAGATATTAGACTGAGAGCCTAAAGCTTTCTAGGCATATGCTTTGCCAGTGATGTATATTAAAGGCCTTTTATAATTTTACTTTGATACAAGGACTCACTAAATTTCCTATACTGTTTTTAAAATTTGTGGTTGTTCTGCCTCAGCTACATTGGGTAGCTGGAATTACAGACATAAGCCATAATGTTTTGTAGTACACAATATTTAAAGAAAGAACCTTTTTTCCAGACTAGATAGGCCAACAAGCAACAGGAAAAAATGTCTTTTCAGAGATATTGATATTATTTGATGATAGATGTTTCTCTAACCAAAAGTTAAAGGGAAAAATAGACAAATACAAAACAGCACTATTTTGATAAGGTAAGAAAAATAAAATGATAACACACCTCTAGAAAGAAGCATTCACATTGAAAAGATTGTATTTATTAGTTTTTAAAAGGCTGAAATCTATATACTGAAATCTATATACTAAAATATAGTTTTAAAAGGCTGAAATACATACTTTAGTCTAATGATATAAGCACATTTTCAAAGTAAGTGCCTTTCCCAGTGTGACTGATATATTCTTTTAAACTGTCTTATCTATGTATATAGATTGCTTCAAGATCTAGGCCAAAGGTGTATCAATAAAAGATAATAAAAATAATTCATGATTTTGCTGCCTATTTAAAATGTGGATGTAATTTATGTTATTTATTCCAAACCATATGAGATTTATGCAGGTGAGGCAGCAGCAAGTCTTTTCTGTGTTTATTCAGTACAAAAATATTTCTATTGGTACAATCACAGTAGACATAAAGAAAACCTAGGAGAAAATGAGAAACAATAGTTACTAATACTGTAATCCTAGAGCGATGCTAATCTGAAACAAAAAAAAAATTACTATTGGTCAGAACAAATTTCACTTGATTCCAATACTGGCAGGTTAATCAATTAAGTTAGAAACCTTGAATAAAACAAAGACCTAATGTGTTATTCTTCATTCACACTATGATTTGTACAAATTATTTAATTATTCTGAGCTTTCATTTCTTTGTTTAAAATATGAGAACGTTTGACATAAGTCTGAGGTTCATTACTATATTAATGTTCTCTGTATTACATTTATTTGAGTGCTTTTGTCAAACATATCTCCTGAAATTATTTTATACATTTTGCATTTCTAATGAAATATGTCTGTTAATTATGTATTCTTGTGAAGTGAACCATTGTTATGAGCCAGGATCCTTCATGATCATCAGGATTTCTCCATTGCCTGAGATACATAGGGATTAACATGTTCCAAAAGAGTTGAATAAAATATTAACAAACATGCAGAAAGCTTTCTTTTAAAAATAAGTATAACTATATTATTTTATTGCCAAATTTGGAGTATGTAAAACATTTATACAATAAAATGAGAAATGAAATAGAAATTAAAAGTTTATATTTTTATTATTCTATACATATTTTATAGAAGATTTATGTGTATATTTTATCTATACACATATGATGCTTTATGGCTACATTTATAATATACTCACATTTGTGCATGTTTTCTACTGAATATTATGAGACTTCCCTAATACCATTCAATATTTTTTGAACAATATTAATAACCACTTTTTTATACAAAATTCATCAATTGTTTTATTTCATAATATTTGAATTATACATTTTTATCTTTTTCTAATTTTTGTATTGGAATTAATATTATAATGAATATATTTTTAGGTAAAATTTTGAACTAGAGTGTAATTTTCATGCTAGACTGTGAAGTATTTGTATTACCATCATTCCTTACATGAAATGAAGCTGTTTACTACCTTGTCTTTTACCTTCTCTCTTCTGCTCAAATCAAAATGCTCCCACAGAAAAATCTTCCATGCTTTCTCTTAAGGACCTAATTTCTATCTTTTCAAATGATTTTTTCACATGCTAAGGCATCATTACTCATGGGAAAACAAAAGAATTTTAACAACACAAACCTTGGTCACCAAATTTTATTTTCTGATCATTATTTAAAGGCTTTAGGGCAGCAAAGCCTTTCTCTGTCCCTGATTGTGTATTTTCATAGCACTTTGTAATTGTTCTACAATTTCCTGCTGTCTTCCCAGTGTTTGTAGTTAGCCATGTAGTATATGTATCCCTCAAGTTACTATGCTATTAAGAACAGAGGCTGTATATGTCTTACTAGTTTATCTTCAATGTTTACCAAATGGCTTGATTCTTAGAAGCAGCTAAGCATATCAAATAAATAATCTTTATGTTTATATAGTATCTTCTAAACTTATTACCACCATGAATAAAATAATTCTAAATTCTCTATTTTTATAAAAGAGAATCTCAGTACAAAACAAAAAAGGCTAGAAAAAGGTCCATAATATTTTATAGAATGCATGTAAAAATAGTCCTCACACTGGATCACAACTCCCCTGTCTTACTTTTCTAGGGAAAATGTAAACTGTAGAGTAATGGTAGCCAGCTGTGCATCTCAATAACTGTGTTAGGTGAATGAATATAGGGAAAAATCTTGTGTTAACCCAATTAATACTACCAATGATAAGGCATATACATGGATGTCTAAGTGTAAAAAAGTTTTACCCACATTATCCACCATGCTATGTTTTTGTGATTTATAATTTTTTATTAAATTTTTTCTTTTGATTTTTCTTGTGGAATTAGCCCAGTTTAGTACAATGTCACACGGAAATCTATTTTGACAACTTTGGGAGGAGATTGAAAGTGAGTCATCAAGTAATTCTGCTACCAATGTTGACTTGGGTCATGTAAGCCAATGAAGTTAGTGATAAATGGCAGACATGACAGATCTAGATATGATAGAGACGTACAGAATGAAGACCTGGATTCAGATCAGGAAGGAAACAGTAACGCAAATAAATGTTTGATGAGTCAAAATGCTGAATCCTCCACACAAATGAAGCCAGAAATGGTCACAGTTCAAGAAAGCAACGAAACAAGAGGCTGATTAGATGCTATTGAAAAGTTATGCAGTGAACATTATGTTGCTCAAAACACAAAGCATTGGCTATTTGTTGTGTTTGCTAGACCCTTAATACGCAAAGCATAAAAAGTTTCATAGTTTAAAACGAAAATAACAAGCATAAAATATCATGGAGAAATTGTCTTAGAGAATTGGGACTGGAATTGAGAAATGATCAGTTAAAACAGAAGGAAGAACTGTGTGCATCTGCCAAAACACCTTCTCAGAAGAATGCTGGAGCAAATTGAACAGACAGGTGAAACATCACAAGAAACTTCAAAGAAAATGGAAAAACCAGCAAGACAGCAAGAATGTCCTACAAAAAAATACAGACACACAAAACACATGTGCTATCAGTGTAAGAGATACTTGTGTATGGAACACACTATTCTCATGTGTGAAAGCAGGTGAGACAATTGAAGTAAAGATTATTATTGGGGGAGTGTATCTGGAATCAAACTCAGGACCTCACACTTACTGGGTGGGCACTAAGCCACTGAGCTATATCCCCAGCAAGATTACTTCTTGGTAGAGTTTTATGTGTATTTTCACTGTAGTTCTCATAAGAATTTATTTCTTCTTTCTTTTTTTAGATTTAGTAAGCAAAGAGTTGATGCAGAAAATGTTGATGTTTATTCTAAACACTTAGTATATATTTAATATTTTATTTTATTGATATTTTTCCTGCTAAGTGGACTGGTATAATATAATAGCAAGCTCCTGACTTAGCAGGAAAACAAGAGAGTTGACAAGTATGGCTGTCCAAACAAGAAAAGAATGCTAAGCACATGTGCTGTCAGTTTAAGCAAGACTGTGTATGGTATGTGTGAAGAATGTCCCAGATGTGATAACTGGAGGGAAGATTATTTCTCTGGTAGATTTTGTCCCTGAGAAAAGAAAGTGCCTAATAAAGAAGGTATTTGAAATCTCAATAGGACACATATACAGACAGTAAAACACTAGAATTCTGGAGACAATCACACATTTTGAAGTAGAAGGCTAAAGTAGTACAGAACCTGTTTCTGAAACCTCATACAGTCTGAACTTTTCACTATAAGACATATTTAAATATAAGGGTCCCGAGGATGGAAATAGGTTCCGTGACCTGGTGCCCCAGTGTCAAACATAAGGTTGAATTTATACATTTTCTTCACCCCCCTCCTATTTTTCCACTGGGCATTTGTTAGAATCACCTGATGTATGGGAAAGTGAAGTCCTGACTCATAGATGGGCCATTTCAGTATATTTGTGCTAAAAGAACAAATTGTCACTATAAATTTGACCTACTGCACAACTATTCTTTGAATACCTAAAATTCTTTTTTATTTTAAAGAGAAAAGAGAAATAAAACATAATTTCAAAACAAGATAGCAAGAGGGTAACAGTGGTGAGTACATAGCATATTATCATTAAATTGGTTTCACAGAGTACAAGATATTGGCATTTAATTGTCCAAACAATATTAGTACATATCTATTGTACATTTTGGATCTTATTTACTCTTTCAGCTTCTCACACTTTGGAGACAGTATTATGATTACACATGTGTGTCTGGTTTATTTCACTTATGAGTATGGTTTCAAGTTGTATTCACTTACCTATAAAAGTCTCCAGTTTACCCTTCTTTATGGCTGAGTAGTACACCATTGTGCAACAATACCACATCTTTTTATATCGATTCCTTGGTTGATGGGCATTTGGGTTGTAGGTATTACAAATTGTCTTGCTACAAACATGGGTGTACATATATCACTGTGGTACGATATTTTTAATTCTTCTGGGAAGATACCTGAAAAGGGAATGGCTGCCTAAAATTGTACCTCCACTCCTAGTCGATTGAGAAATCTCCACCCTGATTTCCACAGTGGTTGCACCAGTCTACACTCCTACCAGGAATAGAGATGTGTTCCTTTCTTCCCCGACTACTTCTCCTGCATTTGTTATTGATTGATTTCTTGATGATAGCCATTTTTTCCAGAGTGATATGGAATCTCAGTGTTGTTTTAATTTGCATTTCTGCTTAGTAATATTGAATATTTTTCATATATTTATTTGCTGCTTGTATTTCTTCATCAGAGAATTGTGTGTTCATCTCAGATGCCCATTTTTAGATTGTGTCTTTAAATTTGGGGAGTCTTGGCTTTTTTTCAGTTCTTTATATGTTCTTAATAGTAATCCCTTGTCTGAGAAACAGCTCGCAAACATTTTTCCCATATTGTGGGTGGTTTCCTCATTCTGTTTGTGTTTTTTTTTTTTTTTTTTTTAATTGTGCAAGAGCTTTCTAATAAGATGAGATCCCAGTTGTTGATTCTTTGTGATAGTGCTTTTGTGATTGAAGCTTTATTCATAAAGTCCTTGCCTACACCATTGTCTTTAAGAGATTTACCTATTCTCTCTTCCAGCATATTTATTGTTTCTGTTTTAATATTCAGATCTTTGATCCATTTCAAAATTAATTTAGTGTATGGTGGAAAATATGGGTCCAGTTTTAGGTAGAAGTGTAGACTGGTGCAACCACTGTGGAAATCAGGGTGGAGATTTCTCAAAAGACTAGGAGTGGAGGTACAATTTTAGGCAGCCATTCCTCTTTCAGGTATCTTCCCACAAGAATTAAAAATATCGTACCACAGTGATATATGTGCACCCATGTTTATAGTACGTTCAGAGCCAGTTTTTCCAGCACCGTTTTTAAAGACCCTATCTTTCTTCCAGTAAATGTATCTGGCACTTTCACCAAAGATAGAAGGGATGATTATTGAAGACAAAGCAGGGTTATCAGCTATTACTTGAGGATAGTAAAGGGTGAGAAATCTATCAGATAGAAAGGATGAGAGATACTTGGATTTTAATTTTACAAAATGTGAATGAATAGGCCGAGGATAAAGTTGAAGATTAACTAAAATTGAGCAAAAAATGTTTGTAACAAAAGAATATTTGTATTATCATAAGCAAAAATATATCATGTCCAATTGAAGAGATACATTCTAAGGAACTGACAAAAATAATAATAGGTTCAAATTTTAATATTTTTTAAGCTTCCAAATGGTCAATTTCATTAAATTTCTTATGAGTTTGGATAATTTTCATTAAATAGATTAATGGTATGACAAAGAATTTGTAAGCATAATCTAATGATATTTGTCCAATTTCACTACAGTATTTAAACCTTTAAGCCAGATATTTGTAATCTATTTTCTTTTACTCACTTTGCAGAAGAAAAGTAAATTATTTATAGCAATAAATTACTAGAAGGATAGAAGAAGGTGTATGAGGCATATCCAGTGGTGGGGGGTGATATTAATTCTTACAGAGCCATGTCTAGTATCACTTTGAGAATAGAAAATATATGCTATGTAAAAGACAAAGTGATTCTGATATCATATTTCCACATTATACAGTTTATGTAATTATTTTAATAGTGAACCACTTTAAAATAACATTCTCTTAGGACTTAATGAAATACTCTCCAGAGCACAAAAGTTGTAGTTTTATTCGAGAATAAATCAAACAATAGTAAGCTGAATCAAAAAAGAAAAGATGGTACAGTATAGCTCTTTGGCATGTGTGAAATTATCTTAAAATGTTTTATAGAATGCAAAAGATAGGAAAATACAGATCCAATTGCTATCTCAGAAGTCACTGAATACTAGCCTGCTGTATCTCCTTCCCAATATATTTAGAGAATAGGCCTGAATTGAATTTGTCAATTTCATTTTGGATTTATGGTGCTTGAGTAATGCATTCACAGAATTTGTTTGGGGTTGCTTTGCACCCAATTTCTCTTGCAAGTCCTCATTAAATCACTGAGGGAGGGGCTTGGGATTTAGCTCAGCGGCAAAAGCGCCTGCCTGGCAAACGCAAGGTCGTGAGTTCGGTTCCCGGTACCGGAGAAAAACCAAAAAAAAAAATAAATAAATAAATAAAAAATAAAAATAAATAAAAATGAAAATAAATCACTGAGGGAATTATATTTAACCTGCCAAGATATTATTGTGGTTTTCTGAATTACACTTGCAGTTCTCAATTATATATTTGACTTCTAAAGTTTTTAGTAAATTAGTCCACTGTTAAAAACAACAGAAAACAATGTTTAATTAAGCAAAAATATACCCAAATAGTTATGCAAAAAGATACTTTAATTGTATTCAATCACATTTTAGTAGTCCCTGAAGTTGGCTATATGATTTGATCATTTCTCTATGACCTACCAAGTATTCAACTACTTCATTTCCACTATTATCCCAGTAGGATTGGTGTTTCTGCTTTCAGAATAACTTCCTGAGCTGTTAAAATGCACAATATAAACATAAATAGATGATAATTTTGAAAGAATACTGCTAATTTTCTTATATGTTCTCTTATAAAGATGTGTGGTAATATGATTCTGGTTTTATTGGTTATTGTCTTTTAGTTATTTCTTTTGCTTAGTGTGTTTTCTGCTGATGGACATCACTAGGGAAATTTAAAATACTGCATATTCCCTGAATTTCCTTTCATTCTGCTGAGTATGAGGGAAAGAATATTCTTAGCTTATTATTGGAAACATGATGTAAAATGTTAGGATGTAACCGTTATTAGAATGGCAGTTTGAAGAAATAAGAGCGTCAATATGTAGGTTTTACTTATTCTTAAAGTTATTCCTTACAAAGCATAAAGCAATGCTGATTACATCAAATGTATTGCCCTCAAGTTAAATTATTTTGTGACATTACTATCTTTAAAAATTATAAACTGATTTGAATAGAGAGAAGAAACTAGAAATGTGTGTTGCATCTGTGTGTCACAGTGCTGTGGATACTTGAGAGTTTCCATCTCATGTCCCACCAAATGTTATTGGATTCTAGCAGCCATTAGCTTTATTTTGTTCACTATTGTAACTTCTTTTATGAACTATATATTGCAAGGGTAGTGATAGCTTCCTAAGAACTTGTTCTTTAAATTTACATTTTGATAGGCTTTGCACAAGGAATGGACTACACCTGGCTTATTTCCCACTCTTTCCTCTACAATTAATAGCATATTATGTTCAATATTTAAATGAGCCTTCTGTGAAATACTCAGTGATGCAAGAGGAGGGTGTTTTTGAAGTGTTCCCTTGGTCAGGTTATGACAACATGCTCTGCTTAATGACCATGCATTTTATTGATTGTTTCATTGACACATTCAAGTGGTGGATATGTCACATAAAAATTACTCGAAAGAACAGTCTTTTCTTAGATGTCATTTTAAAATGTCAGTGAGTTCATGTACAAAAATATATTTAAATTGTCTTTCTGCGAAGTAAAAATCAAAAGTGTTTCAAGTCTTTATTAAAAAGTGATCATACTGTGAGAAGCTGTACTTTTCAGTTCAGAGGACTCAAATACCATAAGTAATACACAGAGCAAATGCAGCATTGAAACTAGTTTTGACTCAGATTCATACCTTCTTTATGGTAGTAGAGTTGAAATGAATGCTTCAAAATATAGTAAATCAAAGCACATTAGATTCTTGAAGAAATTACACAAATCACTAATCACATCAATTAACATAGTAAAAGAAAGTGCTGTGATAGATATTTACCTTATGAATTATAGACATATTTCAATGACAACTATAGTATTAGACTTGAGTATTTAGTATTCATATTAAAATAGCATTTTAAATTTTATTTTAACTTTTTTCAGTGTAACGAGGTTTCTTTCTTTCTTTTTTCTTTCTTTCTTTTTCTGAGCAATATTTTATGACATAGAACTTGAATTCTATTTTACTCATTTTTTTAAAATTTTAAGCTTGCAAGATTCACATGTAGACATTAACATGTTTTACCTAAGAGGGTTTCTTGATTCACCTATAGATTACAACACAGTGTTAGCCTAATTACTGGCAGATAGGATTCTATTTTCCATATCATAATGTTGTCTTTTCAGGAAAGTTACATCAATGAACTAATTCATTATGAAATACTTAGGGACTTTTTATTCAGTATAATTCCCTAAAAATTCATTTATGTTATGTAATATATCAAAGATTATTTTTCTTTTTCTTTCTTTCTTCCTTCCTTCCTTCCTTTCTTTCTTTCTTTCTTTCTTTCTTTCTTTCTTTCTTTCTTTCTTTCTTTCTTTCTTTTTCTTTCTTTCTTTCTTTCTTTCTTTCTTTCTTTCTTTCTTTCTTTTTCTTTCTTTCTTTCTTTCTTTCTTTCTTTCTTTCTTTCTTTCTTTCTTTCTTTTTCTCTCTTTTCTCTTTCTTTCTTTGTTCTTTATTTTTTCTAGGGCAATATTTTATGATCTAGCTGTGCCAAGTTTGTTTAACAGCCTGCCTGCTGAAGAGCAGGTATCTAAGTGTTTCCTGGTTTTAGGTCATTATGAATACAACTGCTATGAACAATTATATAAGATTTTGTGCATAAGTGAGTCATCATTCTAGTGGAATAATGTCAAGAACTAGAATTTCTGACAGACTTTTTCAGAGACGATACCATTTTACAACCCCACCAACAGTGTATCAGTGAATTAGTTTCTCCATATCTTTGAAAGTGTTGTTATTCTTTTAATTTAGCCATTGTGATCGACATACAGTTATACTTTATTGTGCCTTTGTATTTCCTGGCTGGTTATTCCCTTGCACATCTCTTCATATGCTTATTTGACATCCATATATCATCCAGAGATAAATGTCTGTTCTGTCTTTTGAATAATGTTAATTGGAACTTTTGTTGTTTTACTGTTGAGTTTTGACTTTACTTTACATATTCTAAACCTTGTCCTTTGTCAGATATGTAACATGCAAAATTTTTTTTTAACTTTGTGGTTTGTTTTCTCATTCTCTTCACATGGGCTTTCAAACAAGGGATTTTAGTTTTGCTGAGTTTCTCTTTGTCACCTTTGTCTCCCTTTACAGATAGTGCTTCTGATGTCAAGTAAGAAGATGTACTCTACCCCTAACTCCTTAAGGTCTTCTCCAAATTTTTCCAGATTGGATTGTTTTTCATTGTATATGAAAATGTATGATAAATTTTCAATTTTTTATAAGATGTGAGGTTCAAGTCATTCTATTTTCCCTCATGGAATTCAAATTATTTCAGTGCCATTTGTTGAAGAGACTATATTCCTTCTGCACTTTTGCCAAAAATCAGTTGCAGGTATTTAAGCAAATTTACTTCTACATTCTCTACCCAGTTCCAGCGATCCGTGTCTCTGTCCCTCTGTCAATTCTACACTTTCTTAATTAGTGAGCTATGTAACAAGACACAGCCTTAGGAAGTGATTCCTCCCTCTCTATTCTTCCCTCCAAAGACGTTTCATAAAAGGAATTTGGCTTTTCATATAAAATTAGAATAAATTTGTGGATACCTACAAAAACGTTGATGAGCTGGGTGTGGTGGCGCAGGCCTGTCATCCAGCTCTCAGGAACCTGATCCAGGAGAATTTTTGAGAGTTGGAGGCCAGCATGGGCTACATAAGTGAGTTCAAGATCAACTTGAACTGCATAATGAGATCCTGTCTCAAAAAGACAATAAAAATATGTTGATGAAATTATTATAAAAATTGCATTAAATCTATTGATGTGTTGGGGAAAAATTGATGATTTTACTGTTAGATTTTTCAATCCACAAACACATCTTTCCCTATATTCACAGTTTTATTTACCAAGATTTTGTCATTATCAGCACAATAAATCTTTACATGTATTGTAATATTTAAATGCAAATATTTCATTTTCTGTGGGTTGAATATAGTAGTCTTGTGCTTTTAATTTCAGTTTGGGCCCATTCTTTGTTCATATTTGCTTTATTATGTCTTGTGATTGATAAAATTACTTAAAATTTTTGTGCATTTCTTTTGCATATTTCTTATATTTTCATATATTTCTTGTGATTATCTCTGTAAATATGGTATATGTTGCAAATAAATATAGTTTTATTTCTTCATTTTAAATCTATGTCTTTTGCCCTTATACTTCATTAAAATGATTGGAATATTCTACTCTAAATCAAAAAGGACCCTGAGTAAGAGTTGGCAGTTTGTCTTTTTCTCCCATCTAAGTGCTAACCAGGCCTGACCCTGCTTAGCTTCTGAGATCAGACAAGATAGGGTGCATTCAGAGTGGTATGGCCATAGACTTTGTCTTTTTCTGACTTTAGAGTAAATACACTCAACTGAAAGACACTATTATGGTTTTTACCTGAATACATATTGATAATTCTTAGCAAGTCATGGTAAAATGCTTCCATTTCTTACTTGATGAGAGCTTTCATCATGAATGATCATCGAACACTGTCAAATGCTTTCCTTTGATGATTAGAACAATTATGTGATTCTTCTTATTAGAAAGTTTATATAATAAATTTCATTGATTAAACTTTTCTTACCAGCTTCAAATATGTCTTATTAATCCTATTTTATTCTAATTCTCTTTATAGATTATTAAATATAGTTTATTAATATTTTATTGGTGTTTTTATGTCTATATTTTTAAGAAATATTCATCTCCAGTGGTGTATCTTTCTCTCTCCTCCCATTTTAGTGGTAAGAGGGCAATACCACCTCAAAAACCCTGTAAAATGTCCTATTCTATAATGTCTTCTGAAGTGTGTGTGTAAACTTGGTGTCTTTGTTTGTTTAAACAGCACATAGAACTTTCCAGGGAAATCTTCTCTTCATCCCTCTCCTGTCTCTATATATTTTACATTACAAGTTACTTTAACATAGTTCTAAATCTAATCATGTTATCTAATTATTTTGAGGTTTGGGGGTTCTTAGGGGTGTTGTCATTTATTTGTCATGTTGGGGTTTGAAAGCAGAGCCGTGCATACTGTCGGTAAGGTCACAGGCTGGACTTCTAGCACATTAATTAAATTTTGTTAACTTTTAGTCATCAAGGCCTTTGTTCATTTACCCTAATTTCAAATTATGGGTGTAAAATCATTCATTCCTGTATTTGCCTTTACATAGCTGCTGAATCTGTAGTGATATGCCTCTTACATTCCTAACATTGGCAACATCTGTACTTTATATCTGTTCTTCCTGCTAGAGATTTTTCAGTATTATTGTGTTTCAATATTTGGGTTTTTTTTAAATTATCCACCTCTTTTTATTCCTATTTTGACTTTTCCTTAAATTTTTCTCTTACCTGTTTCCTTTATTTTGATTACTTTGATTTTTTTTGTCGTATTTTAATTTTTTGAGGTAGTAAGTTATGCAATCAATTTTTCATCAGTGTGACAAAATATCTAAGAATAATAAAAGAAGGGAAACATTTTGACTGGTGATTTCAAGTTTAATTCATGGTCACTTGGTTTGGTTGTTTCTAGGCACCACGGCAAGGCAGAAGGAGTGTGGTGGAAGGGTATGGGGGGTGTGAAGCTGCTCGTTCCAAACAGTCTGGAAGCACAGTGAGGGGAAGTAACAGCAGAAGGAGCTGCGATAAAATCTGCCTCTCAAAGCCACACCCCCTGCTAGTTGCATCTTTATCCAGTTATGCCCATCCTCCTAACAATCCCCTTCAAATAAATGCTGTAAATTATCAGTGTATTAAGCCACTTGGCAAAAGTTATTAGTGGTCTCAGTTTTCCAAAGCCTGTCAGAGGATAGCCATGCCTTCAACACAGTGAGCCTTCTGGGGATATTTGAATCCCAAACATAATTTTAGTGTTGATTTGAAGAAGCTGCTCATTTCTTTTTGTTTTTCTTGCTTCTCATTCCTTATGTAAGCTTTCAGGGCTATACATTTCCTTCTACACACTACTTAGGTCAATACCACATTGAAACATCGTATTTGGATTTATACTGGGATCTGTTTTTAATATTTTAAAGATTTTTCTATAATTACTCAAAAGAATTTTTTGACCCTCTAAGAAGCTCAGGTCATATGATGCCAAGTTTAAGTCCACCCTGGGTGATTTAGTGACTTAGAAAGTCCTTGCCTCAAAATACAAAGTAAAAGTATTGAACATGTAGCTCTCCAAGAAGGTCCTGAATTTAAATCCCAGTATTACACGCAAAAAATGTGTGTTTTAATTGCTGTAAAGTTTGAATTTACCTGTTGTTCTTCTGTAGTCAAATTATAGCTTCATTCTGTTATGATCCAAAAACATAGGTTATAATATTGAAAATGTTTAACTTGTTTTATAAGGTATGCTTCATGGCTCAGGACACAGTCTATATTGTTGAATATCTTGAAGTGTATTCACTCTACAATGTACTAGTTCTTAAAGAAAACCACACTGGATATTTTAAAAGAACAGAGGCCCACACTTTTGAAGGTGAAAATCCTGAAATTGGCAGGACCTATATTCTCTGAAATCTTGCCTTTTACTAGCTTTCTGGCAATCTTTGTTGCGGATGTATCATTCCAATGCTCTGTTTTCATATGATATTCTCCTTGTGCTCTAATCTGTATCGTCTCTTAAAGGGACATCAATCAAACTACAGTAGGCACTCGCCAGTATGATGCCATCTTAACTAGTTTTATGTACAATGAAACCTGTTTCCCAATAAAGTATCATGGGTTAAGATTTGTACAAATTATTTTTATAATTTAATTTGTTGGGCAAAGGGCATCATCACAATTCAGTATATAATACCTAGGCTCTTAAGAACATATCAGTGTTACTGGATGCATCTCTATGTATGTCAGACCTGTTGGCTGACAGTAGTAAGTCTATGTCCTTGCTGAACTTGTGTTTAATAGTTCTATCAGATGTTGAGCTAAGGACGCTCAAGTCTTCAGCTATAAATATTGAGTCCTCTAAATGTTTCCCTTCAAATCTATCTCCTTTGCATCATATGTTTTGCGGTAGATTTGTCCCCCCAAACTCCTGTATGTTTTATATCATTTAGGGTTGTTTTGCTTTTATTATGTACTGCCCCACTTTGTCTATAGCAATTTCTTTTGCTTTCAGTTCTATTTTATTAGCTATTTATACAGCTATGCTTACATTTCAAGCTATATTTTTCCCATTCTTTCATTTTTAGCTTACATAATTGAACTTGAAGTGAAATTCTTATAATAGAATATTATAGCTCAACATATAGCTGAGTCAGATTTTTAAATGTGCCTTGCTAATATCTCTTGATCTGTTTCTTTAGACCATTTACAATTTTATTAACTATTGAAATATTAATTCCTTGTCTGCCATTTGTTATCTATACATTAATTTATGCAGGATCTCATACTTCTATTTCTCTTACTTTGAAAGTAACTTGCACTTTTTTTACTGCATCTTTATTTTTATTGTTGTTTTAAGTATATCTGTCTGTAAAACATTTTATAGTAGCTACTCTGGGTTTTACAATATCTATTACAGCAATTAAAACGCACACACTTTTTTGTGTGTAATACTGGGATTTAAATTCTGTTCATATTCTCTAGTTTTATCATGAGGGGTGTCAAGAGTCACTTCCCCTTGATTTTTTTTTTCTGTTTTGACTTCTTTATTTTAAAATGTATTGGTCTTGGTATCTGGTGGTGCTATAATTTGTTTGAATTATTGGGCATAATTTATAAATGTATAAGGAAGAGGATAGCAAAATACATAGAGAAAAATGCTCACTCCATTGTCCCTACTTTCTGTTAACATTTTTCTCAGAATATTCTCTTTTTTGCTTCTATCATCTAGTTATACTGATCCATTCACATCCTTATCTCTGTTTCTAAGATACATCTCATGGTATTTTTCATAAAATACTATTTCACAGTTTAAAAGAAATAGCTAAAAATAGAGTGTTGAAGGATATGCATTATTCCCAATTCATAAAGTACACATACTTTCTTTCCAGGAAGCTGCCCCATATATGTCAGAAGGCATACATGTCAGAAGCAAAATATAAGCTATTTTTCATATTCTTATGGTTCTATGGAACACATATTTTTATTTACATATCAATTTAAAAACAGTCAGAATCAGTACATAGTTTCCGATTAAGCAAGAGAAAAATGGTTTCATAAATAAAACCAAACAGAACCAAAAGCTGTGGAGGAAAAAGACCAAATTTGAACATCTTTAAGGAATTAAGTAGTTTATGTGTTTAAAAGGTAAAATAACGGTATTGAAACTGAAAGAACGACGTGCAAAGTGAAAAACCATTGATTTGTATAGGGAAACTCTGTCAATAACCCATGAATTAAAGAACCAAACAAAAGCAGAAAAAACAAACTGTCCTGTTCCCTTAAACTTAAATTGTATGTGTGTTTTAACTGAGTAAACTACAATTATATATTAGCCCCCTCCAATACATCATGATTTACACTTATTTTATATGTTAATCCAGCATATTTTATCATTTTCTCTTATAATCAGTTAGTAACATTGTCGTCTTTTAGAAATACAGAAAAAATAATTTTAAAAGATTGAGTGATTAAATTATGCTGGAATTTACAAGGTGAAAAGTTTTCATTTAATTGGTTAAAGTTAATACCGATTTTTTTCTTTCGGTTCTCATTTATTTTAACTAGAATAGAATAGTGATATTTCCAAATGTTTATTTTCTAAGCACAAAATTAGAGCCAGGATATAACTATCTATGTAAAGAATATGCACTTTTAGATGCCAGCCCATCTTGAGAACCTTTCAATATATGAGCTTTTTTACAACTATGTGCAGTTATTTATTACAGTATTCTGTACACAATTCTAAGTAGAATTAAATGAAATTAGTACAGACATGAGGAAATCTTGTAAAATTATGCGAATTCACTTGATTCCATTTTGTTAATGTTCCTCTTGCAAATATCACTATTATATTCTAGCTAAAATAAATTAGAACCTAGAGGAACAAATAAATATTCATTTGCAGTTAATTAAATGCAGACTTCCACCTTGTATATTTCAGCTCTAAAATCATCATTTGATCTTTTAACATGAAATTGTGGCATGAATGGGTAAAATATAAACTAGTATAAATTCGAGAAAATTATTGATATTTATTTTGCTACTTATTTAAGTAGTCATACTAACACATGCACATAAAAGAATGAGCAGTTGGAAAAAATTTGAAATATTTAATTTGTTATTGTCTTAAAAATGCTTTTATTTGCATAAATAAATACTACAATGATATGTGTGGTTGATGGTGGTTAATTTGACATTTTAATAATAACCTTTCTTTATTATACTTCATCAAAATGCCTCTAAGTTATAGTTATTTTCAGTATGCTCATTGGAGTATTTCACTAATTCTAACCCTTAGTTAAAGAAATGTTGAAAGTAGATGAATAACTGACATAGTTCAGCACAGAAGGAGTCCTGTTGAGAACTCTTTTTGCCAAAACCCATAGTTTATTTGTTCCTGTTTTTATAATATGAATGACATGTATTGTATCTGTCACTGTAAGTTCAGCACTCTGATTATCTAGGGAAAAAGGATAGCAAGTTTCAGTCCATGCTGGACAGTGTAGCAACTTAAGACACTGTCTCAAAGTGAAAACATATGCTGGGGTGGTTGTTGATAGCTCAATGTGAAGGCCCTAGGCACTGAAAAAATCATTAACCCTCAAGACTCAGTTGTCTGGGTCAAATTATCCTTTGACATATAACATCTTCTGCTCATCTTTTGTAATTGCTTGTCCTTTCACCCACAAACTGGAGATCATAATCTCTAAAAACGGCCTTTTCCCAGTTGTCTGAAGAATGTATCCTTTCATATATGATCAGCGGTACCTAATGAATAAAGATTCATGCATAGTGCTAAGAGATTAGGCTATGTAGTCTTGAGCTCTTCTTTTGGAGTTCATATTCTCAGCCTTCTCCTTTCTCTGTGATCTCAAGCAAATCATTTAAACTACCCATGCTGAACGTTATCTAATAATGACAATATTAGTATTCATCTTCTAAATTGTTTTGAAAAACAAATGAATAAATATGTAAAAAGTACTTAGATTGCTTCTCACTTTGTAAGCACACAGGAAGATTTTAATCACTTTAAACAATGTAATATTGCCCATTCCTTTTTCTCATATTTTTGACATAAGATTCAACAATTCTTTTTATTTTTATATCTACAGTGTCAAACAGAGCAAGATATAAAGTAAATAATATATTGTTTTTATGAATTATCACCTGTAAATTCTCAAAGTGATCTAAATTGTAGCTCTAAAAAGGATTTCATAAAAGCATTTTTAAAATTGAAGGCTCTTATGCATTGAAAAAGGATTATAGCTCAGAGACACAAGCAAGTACAAGATCCTGAGTTCAATTTCTGGTACCAGAAAAAGGATTATGGAGTTTCAGAGGGAAGGGATGAAAATTTAGCAGCTCCTCAACATATGAATGATTTTATGCATGTCAAAATTTATTTAATTTTAAAATTTTTATCAGTGCATATTTATAGAATGTAATGATTACATTCCTGTGGGGAAATATGTATATATGTATCTCCTAATTCCTTTTACTTCCCTTTCCTTTCTTCCTTCTCCCTGCCTCCTCCATCTCTTTATCCTCTTTCCAGTTCTGTAAAAAAAAAATCTGTTCCCTACCATTCCTCTTCTGTGTTGCAACTTAAATTATATACTCTTTGTGTTTCTCATACAAGAGAATCCATGTGATATTTAAACTCATGTGTTTATTTCACCTAATATTATAGTCCCAACTTGCACTCATTTTTTCCAAAAATGATTCAAATTTATCTCTATTTATACCAGACTAATACTCTACAGTGTATAAATACCACCTTTTCTTTATCTATTTATGTATTCTTTTTTGTTTGTTTGTATGTTTGTTTGTTTTTTTCCAGTACCGAGAATTGAACTCATGACCTTATGCTGGCCAAGCAGGTGCTTGCCACTGAGCTAAACCCCCAGCCCCTATCCATGTATTCTTAATGGAAATATAGACCATTTACATGATTCTGCTGTTGTAAGATGTGGCAATGCATGTGTGTGTGTACATATATAAACGTGATATGATGTCTTTAACTCTTTTGGGAAGATTCCTTAGTGTGGAATACCTGTGTCAAATGGGATTTCTATTTTGAGTTCTTTGAGAAATCTCCATCATCATTCCCTAGTGATTCTGCCATTTTATGTTCCCACCAGTAATATAAAAGTGTTTTATCTCCCACAGGCTCATCAGCACTTGTTAGTATCGAATGTCTTGATGAACAGCACTCTTTTTGGAGTAAGATGGAATTTCAGTCTTTTAATTTGCATTTCTCTAATAGTCAAAGATATGGAACATTTTTTCATGTATTAATTGTCCATTTTTATTTCTTCTGAGAAGTGTCCTGTTTTAGTTACCTATTTTTTTATTGGGTCTTTTAGGTGGTCAAAATTGTTAAAGTCCTGTAATTATTCTAGATATAAATTCTCTGTATCAGGAGTAGCTGGCACAATTTTTTCACATTCTGTGGGTTTTGTTTTCACCTTCTTGTTTGTTTCCTGTGCACAAGCTTTTATGTTTGATATAATCCCAATTGTTTTTGATGTTATTTCTTGTATGATTGGAGTTCTTTTTATAGATTTTGTCTGCACATATATCTAAAAGGAGTTTGACAATCTTATCTTCTGCCAAGCTAAGTGTTTCTGTTTCAATACTTAGATCTTTCATCCATTTTGATTTTTAGTACATGGTGATACCTGTGAGTGTACATCAGTCTTCTACATGTGGGCACCCAGTTTTCCCAGAACTATTCATTAAAGGGATTATTTTTCTCCAGTGATTATTTTGGACACTTTTTCAAGAAACAAATGGCTAAGTGAGCCTGGACGTGTTTCTGCATCCTCTATTCTGTTCCATTGATCTACACATATGTTTTCCTCTCTAAAATCAGAAATAAGACAGGAATGCTCACCATCACCACTTCTGTTCAATATAGTACACAAAACTGGAATCTGAGCAACCAGTCAAAAAGAAAAAAGAATTAATAATATAAGTAGAAAAAAGGAAGACTCAAACTATTCTTATTTCTTTACATAGGTCCTTTACATAGGACTCTCAAACATGATAGTTTACATAGGACTCTCAAAACAATTCTACCAAAATAGAATTGTTATAAATAATAAATTTCTAGAAATAATAAATCCAGTATATAATAAGATACAAAATTGGCACAGAAAAATGAAATGTTCCTGTGCAGCAATATAAATCCACCAAGAAGGAAATTAGAAGTATAACATTTCTCAAATAGCTTCGTGAAAAATTAAATAGTTACAAATTAACCAAATAAAAGAAATGAAAGACCTCTATCATGGAAATTATATTACTCTGTGAAAGGAAATCAAAGAAGACATCAGAAAATGGAAAGTTATCTTTTTTTTCTTGGCTAGTAGAAACAATAGTATCAAAATTGTCATGCTATGAAAACTAATGCATAAATTTAATACAGTCCTAATCAAAACACCAGCAACATTCCCCACTGAATTAGAAGAAAATCCAAAACGTACCATGGAACCAGAAGAGACCTCGAGAAATAAAATCAGTTCCGGTGAACAAGAGCAAAGCAGTAGGCATCGCAATCTTGAGTTTCAAGTTGCTCATATTATAAGACTATAACGACAAAAACACACTGTCAGAAAAAATATCAATTATTTTAAACAGATAATTAAAACATCCCATGTATACCTGGTAAATAAAATCTTTACTAAATATGGAATTAATTTGTTGATCACCATATCAGATACTGAATCTTTTATTTCATTAAAGTTTGATTTTTAATATTAGAATTTCCCTCAAGTATAGTCAGTCTCCACATTTTATTTTATTTTATTTTATTTTTTTGGTTTTTCTCTGGTACCGGGAACCGAACTCACGACCTTGCGCATGCCAGGCAGGCGCTTTTGTCGCTGAGCTAAACCCCAGCCCCAGTTTCCACATTTTAAATTGAGTCATATTCTCTTTTTCCTGTATTACCATAAAGAAGAAAATTAGATGTCAAAAATATCAACACATGTGAAAGTTGTGTATGTATTTAAGTAACAAATGACTCAAAGCAAAATTTGAAGAAACTAGACAGATAAATATTTATTCTGTACAAAGTCCATGTGTAATTTTATAAACATTTCATAATTTAAAAATATTTTCTCGGCTGCGCAGGCACTTGGGGAGGCAGGCAGGCAGTGCAGGTGCCCTGAGAGGCAGGTAGCAAGAGCCCTGGAAGGGGTGTAGAGATGTGTGCCCGCCCTCTGGCCAGCCGCCACTGTGCAGTCAAGAAATGCCATGCCACAGAGAAGCACCAACAGAATAGGCCAGCTGGAAACGTGCATGAACCATTCCGACATGAAGAAAATATGCCACAAGGCAGGTTGCTCTTGGCCTTGCCCTTGAGAGCCAGAAAGATCTGGAGTCAGTGGAGGAGCAGCTGATGAAAAATTACTTAGAGAACACGAGAGTACTGACACCCCACGACTCAGAGGTCAAGCTGACTGGGGACCCGGGAGTCACTGGAAAGCTGGAAACCAGGAGGACCTTGAGCAGTACCTCAAGAAGGAGGTACCGCTGGTGGCCATTCTTCCCCTAACTATACAGGTTGCGGTGGAGGAGCGAGTTCCGGAGAAGTCTGCACTGAGACTCCATGGATTACGTGGGTGCTCAATATTCAGATTTTGAAGAATTGCCTTCATGAAGAAGGTACATGTTTAGGTTACCTGCCCGGGAGGTACATGTTTAGGTTACTTTGCACCTGATAGTGCTGAGACTGACTAGCAGGCTGAGGACTTCATCCACATGTTCCTGCCACCTGTATTTCCAGTTGGGGAGAGGACACTAGGTGCTTACAGGATCCCAATACACTGGGAGGCTGAAGAGAACACCCCTCTGCTTTCTTAGACAAGAGGCATTGATAAAGCATACTTCCCTGTATCCCAGTTCAGTAGAGGGACAAACTATTCTCAAAGATAAGTTTATTAAATACTCAGTCAGCCCTAAATAGCAGAAAAAAGCTACAAAAAAATGGTTTTTGCCCCAGATAGCTCACTTGAGAGGTTAGTAAGAATTGTCTCCTCAGTATTTTATAGCCATGAGGAGGAGGAGGCCAAGGAGAGCAAACAAAGAGACTGAGAAAAAGCAGCTGCCTTTGTTGCAGCACTAAGAGAAACAGACCCTAAGTTTGATTCTCAGGGCCTCAAGAACTCGATGACTACATTCATCTGCTACTGCTGTCAAAAGCCAGGCCACCTCAAGAGGGACTGCGCTAAGAAGCACCCTGGGCCATGCCCTGACTGTAAAGGTGACCACTAGAGGTTGGACTGCCCTCTGAAGAGAAGGCCCCAAAGCTCAGACGCCTCCTACCAGCTGGTCCAATAGGAATGAAGGGGCTCAGGGCATACTCTGCCTTCTCCCTCTGGCCATACTGTCATCTTCATGCCTGGGGTAATGATGACTATTGAGGAAAAAGTAAACATCATATTACTGGACACTGGTGCTAGTCTCTCAGTCCTTCTTTTCAATCATGGCCTTCCTTTCAGCCATCACACCTCAGTGAAAGGAGTCACTGGTGAGGAGGTAATCTACTAGCTATTTTTCACAACCCTTAGACTGTAACTACTTGTTAGATCTTTCTTGCATATCTCTGTTTCCCTGAGAAACCACTTTGAAGATACCAACATGCATTATGACAGCCACTGATAATTTCTTACCAATCTGTCCATAACTTTGTAATGTTTGTATTGTTCCTATGCTATTTTGTAAATGGATGTATGTTTATTACTATGTGTTTCCAACAACAACCATTGAGAATAGTCAATGATTATATAATTGATCACTCATATATAGCTCTATTTGCTTTTTCTAGAAACCACTTGAAGATACCAAAGTATAGTACAATAAACACTGATAATTTCCTACTACTTTTGTCTGTAACTCACTATTATTTGTCTATTTGCTTTCCTGAGAAACTATCTTGAAGATACCAGTAGGTAAAATAACAACAATCGACATTGTCCTACCACTTTGTCTGTAATTTGGTAAATCCCCCTATTACTATGTTATCCTTCTTTTACTCTTTTAAATAAATAAATAAATAAATAATATTTTCTGATAGTCATCTTGGCTAGAGCTGTTCAAACACCAGACTAATTTATTTTAGAAATTTTATGAGCCAAACATCAACAATAATATGAGTTTGCATATGAAGGATACTGCCTTCCCTCTAATGTTAAGACCATGTGAAACAGTGAATAAATTGGAGGATATATAGATAATTAATTCCTGGTACACCTGGTGCTCTTGGAAATGAAAACATTGTTGGTGTCATGGCATAAAATCATACCATGTAGGTACAACAGACTGACTTCATGCTTGTTTAACTCATCCCTCACCCCGTCTATATTCTCTCAGTCCTAGGATCCAATCTGAAATCACATTCAAACACTCAAACTTAAATCACAAGAAGTTTTCTTTCTAGGACAGCAATTAACCAATGGAAAACTAAAAGTTTTACTAAAAGTTTGCTACAATATTTAATTCTCTTAATCACACACAGTACAAAGCCAGATTAGAAAAGATATATTTCAAGTGCTTGTGAGAGCAGTTACCCATATTCACAGCAATCAAACAACTTTGCCAATTCACCTTCCATCAGTTTCTCTCCTCACCTATTTTATTTCTAAAGTTCTGCACTATTAACAGGATGAGTCAAACTAAAGTCACATGCTGGGTAAGTCAGATGGTGACATATTACTAATGGGCCTCATCAGTAGCATAATGGACCTGGATGGCCATTATGATACTAATAAGGAAGGAATCCTTCTGCCTAAGTTTTGATCGTTTGTTTTTTAAATACCCAGCCCCTGGTATGTGCAACAAATATCTCACGAATTCACACACTGCCACCAAGTACAAGAGTAACTTTCAGCATGTATAAAATTGACTGTGTACGCTGGGAAGAAAAGCCGACATCCACTTAAAAAGTTAATATTAAATAAGGTTTTGCTTATTTTATACAATGAAAAACTGTTGCTATCATTCCTCTTCTTGCTATTTTAACTCACAAATGATGGCTTTGGTCATACTTTGAAAATTAAATGCAGAACCCCCAAACGATATGTAAATAAAATGATAACAACTTTGTTTTGATACAATTCATTGGAAATATAATGAAATATATAGTATGGTCTTAACTATTACAGAAATTTCCATTGTTCTATTTGTTTTTCTTAGAAATCCATGCCAAAATCTTTACTTTGTAAAATTTTCAGTGTGACATCCAATAAAGGATATCAGTAAATCTAAAAATTAGCGTTACCAAAGAGATTAAGTGTAAAGTTTAATTGTATTTCTTGGTAGCTAAAAGAAATACATATATGTGATGAAGTAACTTTTACTAACTAAAAGTATTTACAAACAAGAGAAATTTAGAATCAGAAAATTGCATATAAGTTCCTTCTTTGAGAACTCTGAAATATACACCTTTGATAAGACTCTGGTCTTCTGTGATTGAAATATAATTATAAAAACAAAGTTTTTCTTTGTTTTGAGACAGCATTTGCTGTGTCCTGAAGACTGCCTGGAACTCACTATATAGCCCAGGTTGGCCTAGAAATTGCAGCAATCCTCCTACCTCAGCCTCCTGAGTGCTGGGGTTATAGCCATACACCATGACACTCAGCTATAAACAAAAAGTTTTACATCATTAAATAATGAAATGAATATGAAAGACTGAATAACTGACACTGGGAGTGTCTTCAAAATGAATTAATTTAAAACAAATGGTGAACAAATAAAGAAATACGGACATTTTAATATTAGGATTTATAGAAACTATATTGGAAAGTCTCATAAGAAAAATCACATATTACAAGATTTAGAGTCTTTTAAATTTCTCTCCTCATTCTACCATACATATTTCAGCCTGTCTACTGTACACTTGTCATTATCTTTAATTTATCATCATATCATGAAAATAAGTCCTTTACTATTTTTTTCTTTCAACTTACAATATCATTTATAGATTTTAATTTTGATACGTGTTTAGGTTAGGTAAATACTGCCTATTATTAGAATCAATATGACAATCTGTTAACTATGTCACTGACTCCTGTCACCATATGGGGGATGGTGTCTCTAAAATATCATCTTTTCACTGACTAATGTTTCAAAATGCAAATATAATCATTTTATTCTGCTTTGTAAATCTACTAGTCTTGCATTTTCCTATGGTACATTTCTTGGTAGAATGTACAAACTCCATGAATTGTCCTTCTTACTCAGTCTTCATCCATTATTATCTTGTGCTTTCCTTTGCAAAATACTCAGCTAAACATGCAATTATTAGAACTTGGTGTGTGTAATTTTCTTCTCTCAACCTCGGGTGTGCTTATTCCATTTCTCCTTCTTATCCATGAGGTTCCTTATTCTTGTAGTTTGGGCTTACACATTTCTCTGTTTCCCAAACTGGGCTTTCTTTTCCACTTGTTTGCTGCCATGGCACCATCTATTCTGCTAGAACACATCACATAGTGCGGTGGCCTGTTTCCTTTTCTTATATTTCCACAGGCAGTGCAGGTTTCAAAAGCAGACACAGTGTTTGATACACATTTGGAACTCAGTAAATATTTGTTGAATTATTCATGATTTGGATTACACAAAAAATTGTACTTCAGAAGCTACTGTGGTTTCAGCCTTTAAGGACAATCTGCTAGCACAGAATCCTGTTCTGAATGCTCTCATTAAACATTTCCTATTGGCTTTCATATAAAAGAGAAGACATTACCTACAACTTACATCTTTCAAGATATATTTCTTTCAAAACAATCAAATGCTTTAAACACTCCTAGAGTAACTGAATTTTGTGATATCTGAATTTGTGTTGAACAAAGTCAGTTTTTAGTTTTTTCATTCTTTTATTTATTTATTTACTTTTTTGTTTCTGGGACTTGAACTCAGGACCTTGCACTTGTCAGGCAGGTGCCTGTGCCACTGAACTATATCCTCTGCCCCAATCTTTACATCTAATGAGTATAATAATGGTAAAATATCGACTTCTTATGGATGCTACAAAGGGAAATAGATTGCTTTGCAAAATATTTGTCTTAGATATTTCCAGCGGATTCAGTTTTAATGAGTCAATGTCTCCATGTACACTAAAGGAAAACAGGTGTGGAACTGCTTTAAACTATTGAGATGCAATAATACAAGCTATAATTAGCAGTACTAAAGCAACTTCACTTGCTTGACCATTTTGAAAATGCAAATTTTTTTGTTTTGTAATTTTACTTTTAGTGAAACTGCCTATTTTTGTATTTTGATTTTTTTGAGATTGAGTAAAACATAAATATATGTATAAATTTCATTGTATATATGCATCTATATATGCAATACCTGTGCATATATCACAAAATCAAATTGAAAAATTAAGTTGAAAGTTGTCAGAGTACTTAATAACTCAACAGTAAAATAAGCTTCTCACAAAAAATTTAAGTCTAATGCTTTTGAGAAAAATTATTAAGCTTTGCATGTGATTTTTCTTTCTTGAAACATAAAGAAAAATACAATATTTCACACTTACGGTTGAATCAATTAGTATAAAACCTAGTATGACAAGATGAAAAATACAAACAGCAGTAATATAAATGAGCAATGGCAGTCCCCCAGCTTTTCTCCCCATTAAGAAGTTCAAAGGAAGATGTTAGACTTTAGCTCTGCAGGGGCTGGGGGTTTAGCTCAGTGGCACAGCACCTGCCTGGCAAGAGCAAGGTCATGAGTTCGATTCCTGGTACCAGAAAAAAAAAAAGACCAAAAAAACCCCAGAATTTGAACCTGCAATGTTCCTCCACATACACATGTGTTTTGAGGTGGTTCCTTTGGAAGATGATTGCACTTTGGGGCATTATCCTCATTAGATGCAAATGAATTGTGGGAGAAATTTAGAAAAGTTTGGAGATACTGACAATAGCAGCCCTGAAATGCTGGAAACGGAATGTGGTGGGGGATCTGGTCAGACCTTAGAACGCTCAAATCCTGATATGAATGCGGAGAATATAAACCAGTCTCGGGAAGTTTCATTTGGAGATAATTTGGTTTGAAGGCAAACATGTTACACTCTGACAGATAATATGTCTGCATTTTTCACATATCTTAAGACTTTGTTAGGAACAGATTAGTGGTTGTGGTCGAATCAGTTACTCAGATAAAAGCTCAAAGCAGCTCAAAATGCTAGCTGTGGTGTGGGTGCCATTAGCTAGATTTGTAGTGAGACACAGGAGCCAAAAGCCCCTTTGAAAAGTTTTCAGTTTTGCCAGAAAGAAATCCCCTGCAAAACTGGGGCACAAGAAAGCATATTTGAAGAAAAGAAGCATTAAAAAATCCAAATACTTTTCATTAGTACAATAGGAAAAGTGGTTGGAGGAGGCCATCTCGGGAATCATTAAGAGCTCAATATTTTTAGGCTCAAAGGTGCCAAAGAGAAGAATTTGCTTTGAAAAAAGAATCCCTGGATATTTTGCCAAAGAAGAGTTGCCTAGGAAATTTGTTCCCTCAGATTCAGTACACAGTGCTCTGCCATCCAGGCTCTCACACCAGTACTACGCAAGAGGGCCCAGGGACTGCCCGACCTGGTGACAGAGCTTGACGTCATCCACGTGACACTGGCTTTGCAGGAATTCGATCCAGATTTCAGAAGAATGCCTGGGAGACCAAGCTTGTGCCCTTAATTAAGGCAGTGTGAGGACCAACGAATGAGGCTGAAAATGCAGTGGGGACCCTGGGAATTTGGAGAAGTCTGGAATGTGAATTATCTGTGGAAATTCACAAGAAGTAAGTGGAGCCAACCCAAGCTATGTGGGCTTCCACAAGCAGTGTGGTAGGGGTGACAACACACAAGCCCTATCGAGTTCACAACTTACCACAACTTCCACCTGGTGTTGGACATGCGAGTACAGGAGTTAATATCTGGCCTGTGGGGTTTTGGTTTTGCTTTGGTCTCATTCTGTTTTGTCCTGTCTTTTCTCTCTTTTGCAATGGAAAAGGTTATTTTATGTCATTATAGTGTTTAAGTTTCTATCTGATTTTTACAAGAGTGAACAGATAAGCATCTCATAGAAGTCTCACCGGCAACTTTGGACTTTGACTTCTCAGCAATGCTGAAATTATTAGAACTGTAGCAGTGTATAGAGATGAAGCAAATATGTTTTGTTTAAAGGGTCTTTGTGGGGCCAGGGGAAGAATGCTATGACTTAGAAGTAGTATCCGCCCTGCCCCCTGCCCCAAATTTTCATGTTTTCAGAGGCAGGTCTTTTGCATGTCAATGGAATAATAGGGAGTCATCCAATACCGAGTTCATTAGTGAATCATCCTGTTAGAAGGTGGGATGTGGTCAGAAGAGGCCGTTCACTGAAGGCGTGGTCTGAAAGAGGATAGCTTCCTCCTCCCCTCCTTCTTTCCCTCTTTCCTGACCACTGTGCTGTAAGTAGCTTTGTCACAGCAGCCTCTTCGATCATGCTTTTTCTGCCATGGAGCCGCTGACCACAGATTGTTTTATAAATTGTGCCTGTTGACACTATTGTGTTTTTCTGATGAGAAGGTGACTAAAACAGAAGATTAATCCTGGAATTAGTTCCCCAGTTAAACTGAATTAATGACATTTTTAGCCTATCTTTCATAGCTAAATGATAATATAAAGCTCCACAAAGCACAGAACAGGATCAGACTAAAGTGTTACTTACAGAGCCAGATCTGGTCATCTACCTAACAATGTGGACTCATTCAGAGCACTCCTACAAACCCCGATGCATCTCATTGATGAGAATTATTCCCTCAACTGAAACTTACTACAAAGGAGATAAGGAATACAATCATCTCATTTCCAAGCCTATATGGAAATCAGACTAAGGAAAAGGAGGGGCAAATGGATGTGATTTATTTCCCATTATATAAGTGAATGATTACAAATTTTATGCTATTCTTAATATATCTCACTTCCAGCAAAGGCCATTTAACAAGTTTGTGGAAACAAAGAAGGGAACACACACACTATAAGTATTTCTAGGCATTATATACTCTGCACTGTTTCTGTCTATGAACCTGCATTTCATGTTTTAGTTTTCTTAAATAATGTATGTAAAAAGTTAATGTTGATTATACATCTATTAAAGTGAAGCCTGAGCTTATTAGTTAATGTTTTTACATATTGCCAATTTTATTCTTAAAACCTATCTTTTTCAGATAATGACAACACAATTGCTGTATTTGAACCCTCCTTATACCCTCTTTCATGTTTTGTTTGATAGAATATATTGAAATATCTTGGTAAGTTAAAAGATGACTGGTGGAAAATTGTGAACATAGAAAGCATGTAAAGAGGCTATAGATTTTATAGATGACTTTCTGGAATAGCAGACATTGGAAAAACAAGAAGAAAACAGATGAATGCCTACCTTCCATTGAAATATACATAAATGTCTTTTTGAGACAGGATTTCACTATGCAATTCAGGCTGGCCTTGAACTCACTTTGTAGCCCATGCTGACCTCAAACTCACAACAATCCTCCTGTCTCAGCCTCCTGTATGTTGGGATTACAGGCGTGCACCACCACAACTGGCTAGATTCTATATTCTTGATCTTTCCTAACAGTCTGGTAGGGCTGGATGTCAGAAAACAGGGGATGACTATCTCTTAAACTATATGACTATGGAAGTCTTTTTCTTTTAATTTAAGGGACTATGAATTGTTATTTCATATAACAACTCACTGCCAGTTTATTTTTGTGATTAGCGCCAGCACTGACCCTTCCTTTAACATGATGGAGAAACTGAAATGCAAGAACTTCGATTCAGCTAGAGAGACAGTATGTTACTGAAAAACAGTGATTTTTGCTGGGAAAACAATAGTCTTTCCACTATACATCAAATCCCTGGGTCCCAACTTTCTAAATGACCAAGTCTGATTGAATAAAGTGCTGGGAAATAATGTATTTCAGTAGGGCATTACAGGAGGTCAGTTTTCTATTAAGAGGAAAGTGTGCAAAGGATATGTTAATTTGGGAAAATAATATTAATGCTTTAAATCCTTATTTTTAAATGTCAGTTTTTTAATCAGGCATGGGCGTGCATGCCTGTAATCCCAGCACTAAGGAGGCTGAAGCAGGAGAATTGCCATGAGTTCAAGGCCAGCCTGGACTATATAGTGAGACCCTGTCTAAGAGAAAATAAATAAATAAATAAATAAATAAATAAATAAAAAGTCAATGTTTTAAAAATTTTAACTGGTTTTGATTATCTGTCTCCATTATAATTTTTAGTAATTTTTAGAGTTTTTCAAAGTTTCATATTATCTGGCCAAATTTTAAAATTCTATAGCAAAAATCTATACAATGTATCCTTCCCTATATGAAGCCTGAAAATTTGTCTAATGGAGAAATAAAATAACTATTATGGTGGTTTGAAAGATGAAATAAAACTAAGATTTTCTAACACTGGGTCTGAATTTAAGTCATCTCAGAGAAATAAAAATGTTTTGAATTATTTTTAAAAAGTTATATCATTTATATTAGGATTAATCATAAAATTATCATTATAATTTCATTCAATTACTAAAATTTTACCTATTAAAATGTAAAGATAGTTTCTACAATTTAACTAGTTCCTAATAATGTTTGTGTCACTCCTCAGTCTAATCTCCAATTACACCTTGAGCTTTTAATAAAAGTATATATAATTAAATCTATTTTTACAAATACACTTTATACAGCACCATATTTCAGTGATGGCCTCTGAAGGAACATGATTTTTAGCACCTTATCATCAATCAAAATTGCCACTGAAGCAGCACAGGTCATTACTTCATATACTTAATAACACAAGAAGGAAAAATATGTGACTGCAGTTTCTAGTTTAAGGGAGAGCATATTTTTTTCACTAATAGACTCTTGCTTTCTGCAATATTGCCTATCTCATTATAGTGTCTTATAAACACCTAAAGTTTTCAAAATTTCCTCCTATGAACAGCTAGATATAATTAGGAATCAAGTGACAGAAGTAGCATTGGAAACAAAAACATTTACGTCTACCGAAAATGTAGACAAAAGTCAGAAAACAGCAATCTCTACCTTTAGCTTCCAGGTGAGCACAGATTTTACAGGCTAGCCTGGCGTCACCCCCGAATGACTGACCAGGTCCTCAAGACTAATGGCTACTACACTGATTGCACAATTTGGCATTATTCTAGTGTCAAATAGAGAGGGTTTCCCCAAGATTTAAAAATAAATCCTTGGAGGCCAGGCAAGTAGCTCCTGAGAACTGAAGTTAGTGAGCTTTGGAGATAAAGCCAACATACAGTGGGAACTACAGAACGTTGAAGACGCCCAGAGCATCTATCAAGTGAAGTTGCATATAATGAACAGAGACAACCAGAGAGGGAGGCCATGATGCCGCAGCCAGTAAAGCCAAATGGCTGGGCCAGCCGAAGCCTGCTGGACCTCGTAGCTCACCATGTGTGTCGTGGATGCTAGATATGAAGCTACAAAGCTTAATGTTTGTTATGTTTGGTTTTTGTTTTGATTTGGTCAAATACTTTTCTATCCCCTTATTTCTCCCTTTGGAATGGGAATGGGCCTTGGAATTATGCAAACTGTTCTTTAGGTTTTTTGTTGTTTGTTGTTACAGAGAGTCACAGCAAAGAATTTCCCTTTAATCTCAGAGAAGATTTTGACTTCAGCTTTTGAAGAATGTTGTAAATGTTGAGACTATGAGGAAGAGACTATTGTGTTCTTCATTGTGTGAAGGAGAATTATCACATATTAGGCAGGATTATTAACTAGTCATTGTATTTATCTGGATTAAGTGTGGTTTCAGGTTACATATTTTGGATGTCAAGGTGACAAGGGATGTAATGTGAGATTTAAGCTTCAGCTTGAAAATTTGACTGGCATGGGAATCACCCAGTGGGTTGGGGGGCACACTGCTGCTTATGTGTGGGTAGGTCATGGACGTGTAGGCTTGGCTTATATGTCTGGTTTTCGTCCTTTCCTCTCTGGTGCTGATTCCTTGCTCTGCTTGCATCCACCATGAACTAAGCAGTTCTGCTTTGCCATACTCTACCACAGTGATACTTCCACCAAGAAGCTTGCAGATCCTGTACTGAATCACTTGAAACTGAGCTAAATTAAACTTGTCACTTAAATTGTGCATGTAAGCTATTGTATCCCAGCAATAGGAAACCTGACTTATACACATAAGAACTAGAGACAGTGTCTTTTTACCGCTTTCTGGACTATCCAATGGAAGGCACTGCTGACACATAAGAGGCACTTTACAAATCTTCTGAATGGATAGTTTCATTGAGTGAGGATAATTAATTTGGTGCATTTATACAGATTTGGCTTTCTTCCAGGGATAAATCAATAAAACATAAAAGTTTTACACTTGTAAGTTTTAAAAGCATTCTTGAAAATGCAAGGGATATTATTAATCTCAAACCAAACATCTTCACTGCACCTTGGGGAATGATAAAAACACACCAAAAAAGAAAAACCTCTTAAAGTTATAGTGGAATAGCATGCATTTTTAATGCATAGGTTTTGTTCATCCTTGAAGATAGAAATACAGTGTTCAGGATTTCTGAAAACTTTAATTTGCACACTACTATAATACACAAGATTTTATGTAAAATAACCTGCAAGAGGTAATTTCCTATCATTCTTAAAGTGGTGTTCTATGAATCATTAAAATTACATGTAACTTTTGAATGAAAGATTATTTATGTAATCAATGACTTTTCAAAATTGCCATTCAGATTGTTACATTTGTTTAATTAATACTGCACAGAATGTTGAACATTTTAAAAATGACCAAAGAAGTTGTATTCCTTCACACAGAATCATACACAGAAATTGCATTTTGTAAAGCATTATTCAGAAATTTGATATAAATTTAAATGGAAAATATAAAAAGTAATTTACTATTTTATCATAGTTTTAAATGAGACAAAATAATCATATTCATAAAGCTAAATGATACATTTTTATACCAGAAGACTCTATATAATTTAAAATGTAATGATACCTCCAACTGAGAGCATTTAGATTAACATAAGCCTTGGGAATGGGCACTAACATAATACATATGAGGTACCCAGTACTTTGATGGCAAATGCTTAACAGACTCTGAAATGTCACTGTATTAATAGATTTTATATTTGCATTCTGTATTTGAACAATTTCTCCCAATTTCATTTCCCATTCTGTTTCCTTTTGTTGATAAGCATGATATCTTTCAGTAAAACATACTTTCTTTGGGGAATAATCCAAACCAAGACCAAGTCAGAGTGCCAGAGCCTGATAAGGACATGATGTTTAGTATTCATTCCTATGCTTGCACAAATAGACAATATACAGGAGGCAAATGAGAGTGATCATACTGAACCTTCAATGAGCTATATCAAGCTATTGTTTTCTAACACTCTTCAAAGCACATCTTGTTATGATATTCCTGATGAAATATTCCAGCTTATTAGACAGCCAACTGCTACAGCAGCAATGAGGCTTCATTTAACAACATTAAACCCAAATGTCTGGCAATGTTTAATGCTCACTTTTCTCATAACAATAACCTTTATTTCACATTTTAATATTTTCTCAATGGAAATGTCCTCCTAAAGAGCTGATTTAGTTTTCCTCATCATCTAAAGGTGCCTATCTCATTTTTACCCTTTGATATATACAGAAGGAAGACTTAATATTGATAGGATAGACAGGAAGTCATACTCTTATTTGAATCAAAGTGGAAAAATAATTTCATATATAAGAATTTACTTATTTCTAATTTTAAAATATTGTAACCTAGTGGATTCTGACATTAATTTTGACTTGTGAAATGTTTTTCTGGAAATAACATTCAATGTTATTTCAACTAGATTAACTTAACCAATAATTGGACCACATTCAATTAAAATCTAAAATAAATAAATCACTGTCAAAATGTCAAAATGCGCAGCAAAACTGGGTCTTTACTGTAGAGGAACACAATCACAAACTCTTACCATATTTATTTTTTGTGTAATTTAAGATATTTTACTCAATGCCATCTTTTTGCATGATTAGAAATGAAGTATTATATTGTTGCCAGGAGCATTAGTTATATTTTGCATTCAGGAAATACTAGTCCTTGGCAATATTAGATAAAGATATGGAGGTATAATTCTATATGGCCCTTATAGATGACATAAGAATATTTACAAATTATTAAAGTATACCTCATCTGGATGACTTCCAGTGATAACGTGTGAGAAACAAATAAATGATAAAAGACTTATTTATATTAAGCTACAAAAATGTGTTTTGTATTGGGTTCAGTTTGTAGTATTTGTTTTATACAGAGATAACACAAACCCCTGTATAACTGTAGGTGATGATGATGATGATGATAATGGTGGATGGTGTGAGATTTGGAGACAAGTTAGTGAAATAATGGATCTGGCACCGAGTAACTGTTTCGTTCTTTCTCAGGCCGACTTCACAATACACCTTAAGGAAATTATTGATGTACACATCATACAGTTGTAGAAAACTAAGCTACAAACGATTAAATTGCTATCCCTAGTTTACAGCATTGCTTAGTTGTAAAGGGTATCATTGATTTCAAGTTTAGTTTTCCCAGTTACACAGTGCAGCAGGGATTTTCAACTCTTAGGCCGTGGAAAAGTAGTGGTCTCTGGCCTTTTGGAATGAGGCCACACCACCGGAGGTGATCAGCGGGTAAGCTAGCTAAGCTTCATCTGTATTTGCAGCACTCCCTGTGGCTCACATTGCTACCTGAGCTCTGCCTCCCATCAGTTCAGCAGCTACATTAGATTCTCTCAGAGAAGGGCAAACGCGGTGTGAACTGTGTCACATGGTGCCCAGAAGGGACTGCCTAATTGCAGAAAAAGAAGCACGTCACTCCCATTGATTCTGCATTATAAGGAGTTGTATAATTATTTCCTCATATACTACAATGAAACAAGGTGTGTACAGAGTCTACCAAAAATGTATACACATTTCAGGAAAAGGAAATCCTTTTATACATATTTTATACTGAATTTGTTGAAACATCAGGAGATTAACAAAAGTTACCTTTGGCCTCTACAATTACAAGAGGGGCTCAGAGTGGTGGCCACTAACTTCTAGAAATTTATCAGTACAGCAAAATACTGCTTTGGTAACCTTGGCCACTGAGATTGCTGAAAATGCATTTTTGATTTCTTCTTTAAGTACAGTGCTTTTCTGTGATATATGATATCCTCTAGGAAGGGTAACACCATCTGTTGAAAAAACATCATACTATTTTTCTTTTCCTGAAGTGGATATGTTTTTGGTGGATTTTGTACATATTATGATTAATAATAAGAGAAATAAACAAATAAAGGACACAATTAATATAATGTACTTGAAACTTCTCAAAATAGCCCACCTCCCAGGCCCATGGAAAAGTTGTCTCCGTGGAACTGGTCCCCGATGCCAAAGACATTGGGTAGCACCGCTATACATATGACTGAATTTTCTCTAATTCTTATTCTTATACTTCTGTCAGTTTTTTAACTAAAAATATTTACAACTTATATTTAAAAATCATCTACACATTGTGTGACATTAACACAGGCATTTTGACTTACTGAACCTGTGTTAGTAGATACCTACTCTTTAGTATCTCTTATTTTCCAGGTGTAGAACACTTCTAGATGTCTCAATTAAGCCCAGATAATTAGATAGCCTGATAGATAATATATAGCTAGGAAATGTTTTTACAATTTAAAAAGCCAAGGGAATATTGACATTAAATTGTTTTCACAGATGTTGAGTAAAACCCCACAGAAGTCTTGCAGACTGTATTATTTCAAAAGAAAGCCAATGTGAATCCCAACTGCATGTGAGCAGTCTTTACAGTTTTTAAAATATTCAATCAATTCAGCACCCATGTTCCATAAAGCCTATTACAGTCATGTGCTTGTCTTTAGTCAAACTACTAACAATGACCACCACCATAAAACAAAATATAAACAAACACCAATTTGAAGAAATTTAATGATAGCACATTAAAACATATAACATTTTAACTTGAAGAAAATTACAAGAATAAATATTTCAATGATACGTAAACTGGCTGGACATTAAACATTAGGTTCATTGAATTTGTAAAATCACAAATGCCTTTCATTACACTGAATCAGGTATAATCAGGAATTGTAGTTTTAAACCTTTCTTGGGGTACTCTAATATAACTTGTTCACACATTTGAAAATCACGGGTTTTAAATTTTTATTTTATGGAAAGAAAAATGATTGTTTTGTACAAAATGAAAAATGTTTTCAATATTTAAGTTATTGTTAAAGTAAATAAAATATATCTGAACTTTATATGGAATTGCATGCAACCAATTAAATACAGTATCTTTAATAAGATATGTCATATTATCTATTTCAATAATTCCCACCTTTTACAGTAAATCTGAGTGAAATAGATGGAAGAGGAGCTCCTGAATTAACTTTTATGAAACAACCTAATTTTATAATTACTGAATTTTAGAAGAATTAATAAGCAGAAACTAATTTTTAATTTGTGTTATAGTATGGCTATATTTAACTTAGCTATTACACACATGATTGCCATAGGTACATACAACACTAACAACATAGATCAAGGAGAAAAAACAAAATTGTTCTATATTAATGTACATAAAACCTGACAGTACCTGAGTTTTATTAATAACATGTGTAAAGCAGGGAGTCAATTATAAAAATCATAGATTGATGGATAACCTGTAGTCAAGAAAAATGCCAGAGGTGATGTATACTCTATTTTTAAATAAAATGGTCTTGGAATGATAATTAGAAGATGTGTTAATGACTTGTTTTTGCCAAATGCACACATTTTGTATTATTCTGTTTTTGGAATTAAACAGAGTTATAAATGATGAGAAATATTATCCAAATGATGGATGATCCCATATGAAATCAGTAATTAAGTTTCTCTTCATCATTTTATTTATTTTAGTGGGCCTCTGATAATTTTTTTTAAATCATAAATGATTATAAATTAAATTTTCCTTCATCTTTCATTGCATACTGCCAGTTTCTCAGACACATATCGTGAATTATACAAGTATTTAAAAACAGCAAATCAGTGAACGATCTGAGTGATATCCTATTGTCTAAATTCCAACTAAATAGCTAAATAAATAGACATGAAGCATATGTTATGTGTTCACAGTATGACAGGTCATGGGAAAATGGTAGTGAATTAGAAAATTTCTTCAGAGACACATGGATCTACTACATTGGTTCTTAGCATGTATTTTACTCTAAAATCAAAGTTAAGATAACTTTTTAAATATGTTATTGCTTCTTATTGTCCACCCTAATGTTAAAAATGTTTAAATATATCTGCACAAAATTCTAAGATAATGCTCTTACTCCCTAGAATAGTGACAATATTTTAATATGAATAATTATACAATTATTAATTTAATAACAGTCTGAAATAAATTTTACAATATTTCTTTCTCAAGTACAAACATCAATTTCCACTGCTATGAACACAACAGAATGCATTGCTTGTCAAGGATATACTCAATATGAAAGAAACATTTAAACCAGAAAGCATTCTACTAACCCGGAGATATGAAATTAATATTTAACTCTAATGAATTAGTGTCAAAGATGTAAAAGACATCTATACAAAATAAACCTTATGTTCTTGTAATACACACATATTTTTTCAATCAGATTTTATTGGTAGATTTTAGATATACAGAATGATCATATCCATCATAGAGAATTGGTACCTCCGCACTTTATAACTTGATTTTTCCCTATTCCCCTATTCTCCCTTCAAACTCTCCTCTGCTCCTCATTTATAAAAACTTGTTCCCACTTTTTCCTTCTTTTCCACTTTTTAAATCTTTCTCTTCTTTCTCCTTCCTCCTTGCCTTGTTCCCTTTCCCATTTGATTATTTTCTTCTTATTTTGCAATATCTAATATAAATTTTGAACCTTATCTATACATTTGGATTCTCACACCAGAGAAACAATGGATATTTACACATATATGTCCTATTTATTTCGCTTAAGAGTATGGTCTCAAGATACCTCCATTCACCTATAAATGGCTCAAGCTTATTCTTCTTTACAGTAGTATGTCATTGTATTAAAAAAATTATTTATCCATTCATCAGTTTATGGACATTTGTGCTGTTGCCAAGATTTACCAATTACAAGTTGTGCTGCTATAAACCTGTGTATTTATATATCACTGTGGTATAATGCTTTTAATGCTTTCACAAACGAGGAGAATATCTGCTTCACAAAGAAGAATATCTGCTTCAAACAGAAGTTCTTTAGCTATTTTGTTTTGTTTTTACAAATATCCACACTAATTTCCCCAGTGTTTGCACCAGTCTACACTCCCAACAGTGGAGAACATTTCCTTTTTCCACACAACCTCTCCACATTTATTATTGGTTGATTTCTTGATAGAAACCATTCTTTCTTTGTTTAGGTGGAATCATAGTGCTGTTTTAATTTGCAACTCTCTGTTGTCCAGTGATGTTGAACATTTTTTCATATTTATTTGCTGTTTGTACTTCTTTACCTAAGGAGTGTATATTCATCTCAGATGCCCATTTTCCGATTGGGTTTTTTAATTTGGAGGGCCTTAT
>NW_004955404.1:42752178-42830293 GCF_000276665.1 Chinchilla lanigera | reverse complement strand
TGAGAGAGAGAGAGAGAGAGTGGTAGCAGCTTTTGACTAATTATGTGTCCTACATAAAGACTATTATTGTACACTGTTTAAAATTAATACTACATTTGTTGCATAATTTACCCTTCACAAATATTTGTACAAGATAAAATAAAATCTTTAGTCAGTTTTCTATTTAAATAAAAGCTGTCTTTCCTTCACTATGTAATTCTTCAATATTTAATTGGTTACACATAATAATTTTTAGTCCTACATTCATTAAGAAAGAAGACACACATTATTTCCCCTAATAACTCAAAAATTGAGACTGGTGTAGCAATTTTCAAATATGAAAGCATTTGAGAGCCCACATGACTCCTTTTAATAGCATTTAAAGCAGTTCATAACATCACACTGATAGATTTAATTGTTCATACTCAAATGTTTTTGATTCAGTGTCCTCTCATTCTGTATCTGAAGGACTTAGTATTCTAAGGGAAAGTTGGAAAGTGAAAAAGTACAACGGAATGTCATTCTCCATAAAAATGGAACCAGCACACTTTTTTCCGCAGCAAATGTAACTACATGTGTTTTTTTCCATGCAGTTGCCAAACTGAACTGTGACACGGCCAATCATTCTTTTCAGACTTCTTCGTAACGAAACCACAAGCTTTACTGTGTCAGCTACTAACACTGGGCAGTTCTGGTAACTCACATGAAAGACGCCTGTTGACTGACCTAGTTAAATGACGTGTTTACCTCTGTAGAAACAAACGCTAATCCCTCTTCCACTCAGTGAAACACACACCTTAACCAATCTGTCAGTCACTAGAGCGGAAGGATTCTGCACTGTCCCTTATGCTTAACTAGAAAAAAGCCACAACTCAAATAAGGAAATCTCTTTTTTCAAACTTTGGACATTTTGTCAATGTAAGTATTGTCAAGAATTAAGATGATAAATCACCCAGTTTAGAAGCACAAAAAGAGAAGATAAAAGCATCAGGCAAGAAAGGCTAATTTCTAGACATTTAAATATATAGACAGTTTACATGATAGTTTTGTGCATCTTTATACTACATGTTCTGTTTCATATGTTTAAAGTGTATTTTGAATAATTTAATTCAAATGAATTTATCTCCCTGTAGAAAGCTAACAGCAATTTTATATTCAAATGTGGAATGCTTCCAAAGGCCGTGCTTTATCGCCTCTAATATGTGATCTCTGGCTTAATCCTGCATACAGAGCACAGGATATAAGTGTCCTTAAAATTCTGTCTTTCATGTCTTCAAAATGATCCATCTCTTTCCACTTATCTATGAATGAGTAATTACAACTGCATTTTTGTAAAAGCATGTCATTTTTACTAAACATTTCAGCAAAATTTCACTTTTATGTTTAGTTTCCACCCTTCGTTTATATTCTATAAATTTAAAGCATCCAAAACTATCATTATTAAATTGTAGGGCATACTATTTATGTCATAATGAAAACCAAGTACCAGGGATAATACTGTAATATACCAGGGGCTGGGGATTTAGCTCAGAGGCAAAAGCGCTTGCCTGGCAAGCGCAAGGTCGAGAGTTTGGTTCCCGGTACCGGAGAAAAACCAAAACCAAAAAAAAAAAAAAAATACTGTAATATACTATCCATTAGTATAGGAGTTAACACTATTACAATGTAATTAAATGTTTTTATCTGCTTTAAATTTAAATTATTAAATTATGTCTTGATAATTAAAGCATTAAGGTCCCATGAGCCATATTTTATATTAAGTTGTTGGGCTTCTGGGAGAACTCAGCAGCAGTGTGCCTGTGTAACATGCTCCAGATCCTGTATTTGATCTCACAACACCAAAACTAGTTATAACAGGATTTGCCAATTATGAGATCTTTTAATGCAAGTTCATATGGACAGAAGCAATGAACACTGTCATGGACTCATAACACACATCAAATCTTACCAGAATCAGAAATATAAGAAAAGGATGGCTTATGAATATTTCAGTTGTTACTAAACATTTAGAAAACTTGAAAAAATATAGTGATTCCCTTGAAGACATTTTACCAGGCTTATTATTTTGTATTTGTGGTCTCTTACATCATATGAGATTACCATTTCCTCAATACCAACATTATATTCCACTTCCACATTTTCTGCATTATTACTATTAAGTAAGTTCATCTTGAATCCATAGAAGAAATAATGTAAACACACACTTGATGTGAAAATTCCAGAAATCATGATAGAAATAAGGTGGATTTTGCCTAGGATGAAAATATACTTTTTTGACAATGATTTATTAATTTTTTTCAATTTAAACAAAAAAATATATCATTCAGAATGATGGTAGTTGAGTATTGTTAAAATTTGACAATGCCTACAAAGAAAGTTTACATAGTTCTTTTTAACTGGGGAAGTGTTAATTTATTGTTTTTGAAGGTGAAAGGTTAGGGTAGAAAGGCTGGCTATACCGGGACAAGTGGAGCAGTTAGATAGACTGACAAGATAAACTGGTTTAGGGAACTCCCTGGGACACTTATTTTTCTTTTTTTTTTTTTAATTTTATAGAGAATAGTAAATGAGAACAAAAAGAACAATAGCAGCATATCAATGTCACAAACATAAATGAAACAAAGCAAGAACACTAAAAGAGACACAGGGTTTCAAGACAAAACAATAGGAATTAACAGTGGTTGTTATATTACATATTGTTATCTTCATCTGCATTGCTCAGATTACCAGATGTAAGAATGGAAGATTGTTCAAACCATTAAAGAAAATTTACATGTTTTTATAACTGGAATTAAACTAATTTATTTCATTCAAAAAATTATTGGCAAACAGTGAAATTCCTTAAATTGGCTATCTCACAAAATGCAGTGGTACTAAACAACTATGAATTTAAAAAACTTGATTCTGTCTGTTAAATGCCTTTACCAACAACTTCGAAAATTATAGCCATACAAATTAAAACACACTAAAACAAAGTGCATGTTTTATTTATATCATCAGTGTTCTATAAAGGGACACCATTTGCTATGGTTTGATAAGTAGCTCCCAAGTATCTGTGGGTTAAAGGTTTGGTCTCATGGTGGTGCTATTAAGGAATAACTGGACTTTTGAGTAGTGGTGCCAAGTGGAAGATACATAGGTGACTGGCAGCATGCCAGTAAAGGGGGTCATGGGACCCCGTCTCCAAGACTGTCTACTTCCAGGCTGGTGATGCTGCACCCTCCTTCATGTTGGATCATCCTCATCAGATGACCAAAGAAATGGAGCTGCCTACATATGAAATGGAATCTGCAATGCTAAAAATCAAAATAAACCTTGGCTTTTTCTAAGTTAATTGATTCGGGTATTTTAATATAGTAACATGAAGCTAAATACTACATGTTCTATACAATTCCCCACCACAAGTTATTTTGTTTCCTCATCAAATAGTTTCATAAGGATACAGTAGGGTACATGTTTTGCCATGGGTTTTTGTTTATGTCCCTCTGGCCCTATACAACTTGTGGCTGAAACATAAACTTAGCTCCCTCTATGATAACGTGATCCACTAAAGATTACCTTAGTGCCTTTACAGAGTGTGTCTTCATTAAAATAAAGACATTAGCTCTGTTTTTGACATGTGTTTATGTAGAACTCAATGTCTTTCTTTAAGTCCTGTTTATGACACAAAAATATGGCACAATTTGAACTGATGAGAGCTGTCACATTTATGCTTCTTCTAAAATTTCAAATCATTCTGTCTTTTGCATTGTCCATTCTATTCCCATAATTTCTATATAATTTCCATTTTTACCTCTGATTTGGACATATTTCCATATAATTCTTCCAAGGCATTCATTTATCAATTGCATTTATCCATTTATAATCTCTAATGTTAGAGCTAAGTTCCTTGACATTGTATTTTTCATCTGTTACAATGTTTATGTTAATATTGTTCTTGTAGCAAAACTTTTTTGTAAATAAAACACATAGTTGCTAGATAAAATAGTCTTCTGAACATAAAAATTACCAAAATATGTAGTTCTAAATATTCACTTCCAAAACAATTATTATAAAGTCCATTTCTTTTTTTTTGTGTGTGTGTGTTTCTCCGGTACCGGGAACCGAACTCACGACCTTGCTCTTGCCAGGCAGGCGCTTTTGCCGCTGAGCTAAATCCCCAGCCCCCTAAAGTCCATTTCTTTATACATTTGATTTGTGAACTCTAGCTCACCACTTGCATATGACATCCTCAGCTTCCTATGGAAAATTCCACACGTTTCTAATGTTGACTAAGCTTTTCTGAGTCTATGTTCTCTGCCACTTCTCCATTTGGAAGTCAACACTGAATGTATAAATATTATCCTTGAACTCCATGTCTCAACACTCAGCTATTTGGTGAGTTTTGTGATATCCTTTATCTTCTCACAATCATCACCCATTTTAAGTCCTTATTTTTGTCACTTGACCCTGAGAAATTCTACCAGGGCAATCTCACAACTTATATTTCAGTACAATGCAATGTATATTTCCCCCTGTAAGATTTCCTGAATTTTTTACTAAAATTTCTTGACCTGATTTTGTAGATTTTCCATGACTGGGCTCTCATTATCACCCTCACTCTTGTATCTGCAGCTCCTTTAACGGTGACTAGTCAAGATCTATTTCATCTTTCTTTCAGACATCTTGAGATTTTAAATATTTGCCAAATTTTTCCAGGCATAAAATTTTTCCTGGTGTATTTGGCCATGCATTTGTTATTCTTGACCCCCCTCCACAAAAATGCTACATATCTTATAAACACTATTTAAACTTCTAAGTCATTGCATTAAAATCGTTCTAAGATAATCTATCATTTGAGTCTCAAACTACTCTTCCTTTCTAATTAAATTTATTGTTTTCTGTCTTGTGTCAATTATTTTTGTGCATGCCCTCTGCTAGATATATCTTGTATTATTTTGAAAAGGAAATAACTATATTACTTTTAAGAAGTGGTAAATCGGGGCTGGGGATTTAGCTCAGTGGTACAGCACCTGCCTGGCAAGAGCAAGGTTGTGAGTTTGATTCCCAGTACCAGGAAAAAAAAAAAAAAAAAAAAAAAAAAAAAAAAAAAAAAAAAGAAGTGTTAAAGGTTGCCATAATAAGTTGCAAGTAGTAGGACCTATGGCAAATAACCAAATCCTTCTAAATCTTGTTCCTCATAGCAAATGAGGTTAAATAATTTACAGTTTGCTGTAGTAATATCGTATGGTTTTTTACTAGATAGCAAAATGTCTCCTGCTTTATAAATCTTTAAGATATACTTTATTTCTTTCTTTACAAAATAACTAAACATGGAAATTTATTGGTGGATGTATAATGCTAAATAGGAAGAAATCTTACATGAGACCCAGTGATTGAAAATAAAAGAGAAACTACTAGAGGTTTAGATATATTTCAAGGGCAATCAATAAGTAGAATATAATACAATATATCAGAGCAAGGATGGGAAAGTGTGAGAGGAAGACTAATGAAGCCTAATGCTTTCTGAGATAAATGTACTGTGCACTCATTACTGAGATCATATTTAATTCCAGGTGTGGACAGCCCTGAGCCGGTCGTGAACATGTGAAAACCGTAGAAAGAAGCTTAGAATCCAGGTGGTCCTGGAGACTATCATCACCCTGCATCTTACTGTTGGTCATGCACTTTATTTCTGCATACATTTTATATCTAACAACTGATTAGATTTAAGGATAGCCACCTTTCTTATTCTTATTTTTAGGAAAAGCTACATTAATAATGGAGCTAACATGGTTCATTTGGTATTTTCTTTTTCCCTATTTGCAATTAACTCGATCCACCATATTTCCTAGTAGGAAAGTTTCTAAATCTGCCAGCTGGTGTGACAGCAACTTGTATGTCATGATCTTGCATGGCTATTTATATATTTACTGATCCTAGCATTAAAAATATAAATGGGATTATGTTCCTAAATACTTAAGAGTTTATAAATCTCACTAACCCGTACAGTCACACTCTTGTACATTATTTATAATGTGCTGAACATGTACCCATTTGCAGACAATGAAGAGAAGGATCAGCTGAAGGATGTCAAGGGCATCTCCACAACCAGATATGTTGGCTAATACTCAAAACTCATCACTAAATTTTGACTTCATCATCACAGATGAATGTCACAAATCCCTCTCACACTCCTGCACCAAATCCTTCATATGAGGTCTGCATCTTTCCTTCTGAGACCGGAAAACTTCTGATTGTCTGATCTCTCCCAAATGATTTCCCTATAGCTCTTTATTCTAATGCAGTGTTTCACAAATTATCTGATACAAATCATTGATAGTGACTGAGAAAAAGCACAGACTTAAAAGAGGGCAAGAAACCACAGCAAAGGTGTTAGAGTGGCATAACACTATTTATCAACACTTCCGACTTTCTTTATTATATTAATATGTTAATATAAATATAATATTAATATGAAATTATATAATATATCATAATATAATTATATTAATAAAACACTTTATATTATATATATTTTTTACTGGTTATTTTCTTTGCTCACTGTAGATCTTATTAGTTATCACACAATAGGCTGGGATAGGTGACATTTTTAATTATACCCAATAAGTTCAATATGCATATGAAAGGCTGGGGATATAGCTCAGTGGCATAAGTGCCTTCATGGTAAGTACAAGGTCCTGAGTTTGATTCCCAGTACCATATATATATATATATATATATACACACACACACACACACACACATATATATACATACATACATACATACATGTGGACAATCCTAGGTTTTTCTGTTCTTTGATGATGAATAAACAGTTCCTTCAATCTTCTTCTGCTACAAATTTCTTGCAAACAGTGATGAACAGCATAAAATTCAGTAAACTAACTTAGAATCTATTTGAGCAAATACTGATTCATGGATAGGGGGGCTCTGAAACAGAAGTGATTTTAAGCTTTGTTGAAAGAAAACGATATTTACAATGTAAACTTGGAAGTGAAACAAAGTTCATGGTTGTGCTTACTTTACTTGGTCTACCCTGCTGGGTTATCCCTAGTTATGATGCAGGGAAATAGAAACTCCCAACCTGAAGGATATTTGGGGCGAGTTCCTGTTCTATAAAATCAAAGAATGAATTTTAGGAATAATGGAGGTTATGAGCAGAATATATTTATTGAAGGAAGGAAAGCTTCTGTTCAAGAGAGGGACAGAAGGGAGCCAGAGTGGGTTGCCAAGGACCTTGCCCTTCCTAGGGATTTTATAGAACAAAACTACAAGGTGAGGCGGGTCCAACATAGGGGGAAAATTGGAAATCACAAGGTAGGCATGAGGTGGAACAAAACTATGGTCTGCAAGTATAATTTTTCAGGTAAAATTGATTAAATTGTGGTCAAATGGGGAAGTTAGTCATGCAGCAAGTGGGCATGAATACAGAACAGGGGCTTTCCCTGTAAGGAGTTGAGGTAGTGACTCTTCCTGGCTTTTTCAAGGTGACTGCTACCTATTTAGAATATCAATCCCTGGTGTCCATACTTAGGGAGGTTTATGGGTGCATTTGTTTAGTCCTTTGTCTTGAGGTCTGGCCCACAGCAAATACATCTCCATTTGCAAGGTATCTTGTCTTTCATACTGGCTCCTTTGAGGGCCTGGCCCTGTCTGACTGCCTATAGTATTTGTATCTATCAGCTGCCCTATACCAGTCATACAATTTTTAAAAATTTGGCAGCATCTAGTTGATTAGTTTTAAATTTCTTTTTTTTTTTTTTTCTAAATACAAATTTACAAAAAATACCTCCTGGTATGTTTCACTTATGCTTGCAGATCAATTAAAAATAAAGTTATTTATGAAGTGTAATGATTTTTTTCTGCACAGGAATGTTTTAAGTCTGATATTCATTTTAACTGAACACCAAAAATTGTGAACCCCCTAAAATTATAAATTCATACATGTAATTCGAGTCATTATTACCCATATATACATCTTTTCTCCTAAAACAGCCTCATTAAAAAAAACAAAACTTTTTTACAGTTATACAAAAATATACACATTGACATTACCTTACAGTAAGAAAAAAAAAATGTTTGGAAGTCCCATGTTTGTTAAGCTCTTTACCCAATACAGATTCCCTAGTTCATTATTGTAATTTCTTTATTGAAAATACCTTCAATTTTTTTTCCTTTTCTTCTTTATTTATCAGCACAACATCTATGGTTGAAACCAAGTATTTATTTTCTGTGCACTTTCCTGATATATTCTATCATTCCTGGATAAAACCCCACACCCCACAATGAGAGTGTCAGATTATATTCATGAATTCTCAGCTTTTGCAGCACTGGACAAAGATCACTTGCTTACTCTCTATAGGGCTCATATTCCAACTTTTCCTCTTCACTTTAACCTACTATACTTAGCTCTCTGCTGATGATTTAAAGTCATGCCACCGAGAAAAATAAAAGAGAGGAGTCACATACCTCTTCACCTTTCTTTAACTGAAACGTTCCATATATTTGCTTCTGAACCTACTAGCTCCTTCTTTTCTTTTGTGAAAGTTGAAGTTCCACCTTTGGTCAAAGGATAAGCTCCTCATTGTTGGCATGGGTCACATTTCCGTGAGTTTATTTCATTTATTTCTCCTGCATTATCTATGTCTCTTTTCAAAAGAATCATTCACATTTCTTCTTAATGTTTTTTTTTTTAAAAATAGAACCAATTTAAAGGAAAACTTCCATTGCTTCTTCAACCCACTGAAGTTCTACCTTATTCTTTCATCTTTTCTTCAGAAAAACATTTTCAAAAATATCGCCTGCTTGTTTTATTTCCATATCCTCACCATTCTTTTTCATTTTTACCTTTGCTAGTCTGGTGTTTTTTCAGATACATTATCTTACTGACTTCCAGTTGTATAAATTCAATGGATGTATCAAAGTCCTCGTCTAATTTCTCTGTATTCATTTTATGTCTTTAATAGCTCCTTCCTAGAAACTCCTAGAAATTATATTCTTTTAGTTTCAATCATAATGTTTGTCCTTTTTTATATTAAAAATTATGCATCTCCTTTGCTTCAAAATCTGTCTTTAGGGATTTTTCCCCCTCACTGTTGTATCTTGCTATCATTCTGTCCAATCTCATGATTTAAATGCAGCCTTTATGTGATGTGATCCCAACACCAAAACTCTGCACAAGGTCTCCAAATTATATATTTAACTGCCTAATTTGATTTGGAATGTGAATATCTGGTATGAATCTGAAATGTTACAATATTTTTTTGTTTTGCCCATATTTTTTCACTAGTGTTCTCTCTCAGTTAATAGCAGTTAGTAAACTCAAATATCTTCCTGGTATTCAAAACAAAAACTGTGTGACTCTTAATATCTTTCCATTACTTTCTATTCATTAATCAGTCTAAATTTCCACCTTCAAGATGATGTGATAAATCTGTTCTCCTTTATCTGCAGTGATAGTATTATAGTTAGATCACTATATCGTGTCTAGACATCTTTAGTTATCTTACTTAAATGGTTTACTCTTTGATTATGGTCTTATATCCATTGTCTACCTAACTATAATAATGATCATTTGAAAATGTAGAGAAGCACACGCCTTTCTTGTCCTTCCTATTCAGCAGTAAATTTCTCATAAACATAATACAACAATGTTTTCTTTTGTATAACTATAAGAGCCTGCCTATATCTAGAGACATTATTTTAATTGAATCTTCCCTTCCTTCATTTTGCTTTAGTCCAGAAGTGGAAATTCTCTGAAAACAGACAATTTTCAATGTTTCTTTTGTGTTTCTACCTGTGTAACACATAGAGAAACTGAACGTCCATTGCTCCAATCAATCTTTGCAAGTATGTATGTTTACTGAGTGAACACATAAGGGACTAGTCTTCTCTCAGAACAAAGACTGCTTAAAGACTAAGAAGTTCAAGATGACACCTTTCCAGAATAACTGACATCCCACTTTGCATAAAATTAATTAAAAGATGTAGATTTGCTAAATGAGGTCCCCTCTCCTACAGTGCAATCCACCAGCAAGACCTCTTTGCACTGACTGTGGAGAATGATATTGAGAAACCTAACACAAATGTTGATAATCTGGCTATTGTCATCATGTGAGAAACAGGTTCATCATTGTCTCAGACACAGGAGCCTCATGTCTTTTTCTATTACTGATGAAATCATTGAAGAATATCTTATCAAGCTGAAAGTAAGTTAAACATTTTAGTTTCTTCACAGTTTTGAAAATGAAAGCATGTATTGTTTAATCTTTTCCGTAATTACTGTGTTGTTTGTCTTTAATCTGTCTTTATTAGCTTATTTTGAAAAATGTGGAGACTATAAGTAAATCTATCCTCCCTTATAAACATCATAAACTTCTGCCTGATCTGGACCCATTTCATTCATGGCAAAATCACTTGAACTGAGTAGTGACTTTGACCTTTATGGGAAATGTGCGCTGTAACTTTCCTATATAGCTTCCTTGATACTGAGGTTCATTGTCATTTATTACTGTGCCTGCCATGTTGTTTTCAGTAGTAGAAAGGTAAGGGAGAAAACAAAAGATAGGCCCAAATGACTAGTGTGTATCACAAAAATTAGGACAGAACATTTTTTTTTCTGTAAGTGAAATATATTCCTGTGTGTTTAATATGCAATCAGAGAATGTTCCTTTGGGAAGAATACAATTAAGCATCCATTAATATGCAAATAAGGTATAAATGCATGCAAAGAGAACAACTAAACACATGGTACTCCTTAACTCTTCTACCTAACTTAACGTGCCCTGAAAGACTTTTGAGTCACGATCTCTGTGCCCGTCCAATTGTGCTGCTTTCTCTTCCTAAAACAAAGGGCAATCTGACGTATTTCCCTTTGTGCTCCTCCATCCACCAAGACAGCGTTTCCATGAATCTCCACAAGACCTGTTTCATTTCACTCTCCAAAGTGCAGTTTAAATATCACCATTTCAGTGAAGTCTTCTCTGAACACCTATCATATTTATATCCTTGCATATTTCCACCATGTCACATTTTTGTGATCTTAATGGCATTCTCTACAATTCTAACTTCATATTGATTTATTTTTTAGATATTTAATATCTACTTTAGCGCTAGACTATAATATTTTTAAAGAAAGAGGTCAGTCCATGTTTAGGTATCCAGTGCATATAAAAGTATATGTTTGATACTGGATCTAATATTTTATGAGCAAACTTATTATTCTAAAATAAATTCTGAAAGTGTTGTTGACATACGGGAGTGACATAATAGATGAAGTACTGAAAGATTTTATTAATAAGGTACAATTTTAGAAAATATTAACCTCATAATAATTTTTCTGTTTTGTGACATTTATCATAACATGGAGTGAGAAAAATTTCTTAAAGAAAGAACAAATACACTTATAGCTATTTTCATTGCATCAGCTGTCATGTGTTATTCCATTTTTATGGAATAAACACTTTACCTTTTGGTAGCATATTTTGCCTTGATAAATGCATGTTCCTAACTTTAACTCCATGTCTTCCAAACACTGGTGGAAGAGCCCTGGTTTGTAGCCTTCTCCAGTGTCTGTGTCTACACTAATGTGGCTGACTTTAAGCTATTTATATGTAATCACTGAGTGCAGAATTAGACTGCAAGCTCCATTCTTATAAGCTGCAAAACTATCCCAGAACATACTACTCTTGATGATGCTACCAAACTATATATTTTTATAAGTTAAGAAAAAAAAATAAATAAACAATTAATTCTATGTGAATTACAAAGCTTTGTATTTCTTGTTACCATTCAATAGTTTAATTCATCATAACTTAGTTTGAACAATTCCTTTGCTTTCTTTACTTCCAAAGTTTATTTAAGATTTAAGAAAGTTCCTATGAAATGTAAAATGTACATATTCATGTTACATTTCTTCCTCATGCTATTCGTGCTTAAAGATGAAGAGAGAGCAGGAAAGCAAAAGATGAGAATAAAATGTTAAGGGCTACATGTACTCACATTGTGTAAGGCATTTAGACATTATGATATACAGTATATATTTTCCCATTGTATTACTAGTTTTATGTGCTAACATATGATTAAGCTACCATAAGGAAAAACTATGGAATTTACATAATGTTCTCATAATATGAAATTTTGCAAAATACGTGTATGTAATATTAAAATATTGGCATGGTTACTGTAGACCTCATTGGATCTCTGTATTTTTGGTTAATGTTCCTTTTTTAAATCTACTATGGCTTGAGATATGAGTTCTCTGAAATAATGGTCTCAGTTACAATAATAATAGCAACACTTTTGCTTTTTATCATGTTTTTATAGTTTTATAGTTACTTTATGTCTTTTTTCTTTTAAAGACAATAATAAAAAAATAAAATGATACAGAATTTCAAAACAGGATGATAGGAAATTAATAATGGTTACTGTATTGCATATTGTCATCTTCAAAGTAGTTGCTCAATACTTACCTGGCAGGAGAGATTCCATGATCACAAATAAGTTGCTCAAATAACCAGACATAGGCATGTAAGACTGATCAGACAATATAAACATTACCTGTTCCTTTCAATGAACTAATAGAAATTAATAGTACCAGGCTCTGGATACAGCTCAGTAGCATAAGTGCCTGCCTGGCAAGCACAAAGTTGTGAGTTTGATCCCCAGTACTGGAAAAAAAAAAAAAAGAAAGAAATTAGTAGTACCATTATCTTGGCTATCCCAGTTATTCTTTCCTTTTTGAGCAGTTTCTTTCCCTTATACAATGTTTACATGCAAGTCTGATTCATTTCATTTGTGAGCATCAACTTGAGTTGCATCCATTTACCTATAAAAGTATGGAGTTTATCTTTCTTTATATCTGATTAATACTCCATTGTATAAAAATACCACATATCTTTTATTTACTCCTTGGTAGGTGGGCATTTGGGTTGTTTCCAAGATTTAGTTATTACAAATTGTGCTGCTGTAAACATGGGTGCACATATATCACTGTGGTATGATGTTTTTAATTCTTCTGAGAAAATACCCAGAAGGGGAATAGCTGGGTCGAATGGGACCTCTAACCCTACCTTTTTGTGGAATCTGCCCCTGATTTTGACTGTGTTTTATAATGAACTATTTTGTTCAGTGAGATTTATTTGTTATAATATTCTAGAGACAAGTAATGACAGAAAGATTAAATAACCTGTCAAATTACACACATATTAATCTGAAAGAGAATTTGATTTAGATATATCATTCAGATTTATAGTCTTTAGAACTCATGGTTTACTGTTTTATTCTCAAAAGTACTGAATAAAGACAAGAGGGGCTTCTTTTGCACTTCTCTTATAGACCAAACACTGGCAGAAAACTGCCCACCAGAAAGCCCATGACCTTGACAAACGTACTTGCTTATGTTCAGAGTAGATACTCAGAGGTAGTGAGCTGTGACCCATCAATAACCCACACTACTGACAGCTAGGAAATTAATGCTTTGATTCAGACGGGAGAAGACATGGATGGTGCACACAAAATGTCCACTAGAATTCGTTCCTTGTACCATATGTTGTTAGTATAATTTCATCCTATCTGAAGTCATTTTCAATAGTTGTTGATAACTTTTCTGGGGTGAACTTTCACTAGGAGAATGCACAAGGGAAAATCAATAGCTTCAACTACTGCAGCTGGGCTCAGTGTCATATTAGTCCTTCTCATCTCTATTCTCTGTATTATATGGTTTATTCTTCTCACCCTTAACTTTCACTTCTACTAACTAACATGTCTTACCTGTGGGACGGCCAGTTGCCCAACAGTGTGATATCTGGACTTTGGGTTATTGTGTTATTCATTTTGACTATTTCATTTGATTTCAAAATGGGTAAAGTAAGCCCCAGTGTTCCAATGAGCGGTGAATATATTTTTCCTTGCTTGCATTAAATAATGGCAGCCACAATTGAATGGTTTCAGTGATTTATTTTGCTTGCCTGTTGGTGATTCACTCTACTTCCTGTTGCTCTTTTAATATGTGGGTCATTAAGTGACTGAGAGGCAACTACAGTTTGCAGTTTAATAGGACACTTTCCCTCTTCAGTCCATGAGTTCTAGATACACAGAAGTTAAAGTTTCAGAAAGAGGAAGCAATTAGTGTTTCAGTGTGGGAGAGAGATCTTAGAGTCACAGATCACCCACAACGATTTCTCTGGTTAGCACTGACTTCACCATCACAGTAGCACACCTCAAGCAGGCTTACCCATTTCTTTTCTGTGAATTTGGCATTGGCTTAACACCTATTGAAGGGTAATTATGAGGCTGAACATTACCAGAGTCTATTCCCCACCACATGGAACTGAGAAGCATAGATAAGTTTGCAAAAATAAAGTAAAGCAGATGCACTACGAAGCAGAGAAGAGACATAATAAGAGAAAAAAATCCCTAGTACCCTACAAACTTCAAGTCCTTATCCAGCTATTTCCTGAGGCAAATCCTGATGTGAATTTATTGGTCATGAATTACATTATTTCCATTCCGTACATGAATTTGCCCCATGCCTAAAATTTCTGAAGCATATTTTCTGACAAAATTTGAAAGCTTTCTTACAGCAATCTGTCCCTTCACTTTTAAGTTATTGTGAAATGAGACTGAACATCCAAGATGCTTTGAAAAATGCAAATGGATATTGGAGATGACATTCGCCATGACTACTGAGCTCTAATAAAGTGTGCATTGCTAGTAACTCACCTGTTACTAATGTGGTTCCCTAGAAGAAAAGAAGCCACATTTGTGAAAAAAAAATTCCACATAGAAATGCATTATAAATAACAATCTTAATATGGCAAAGAGAAGGATAGTTTTGCTTATTTAATTCCCATTTTATTTGTGATTTTATCAGGCTGTTTTAAAACAGCAGGAAAATGATATAGTAGGTTTAGACTGTAATAAAGTGATCTCATTAAGACTAAAAATTATCTTTCCATTGGGTACAAGAGTATTAAAAGAAACCGTCTGTACTAGTCCATATTTTCCTATTATAAAACATTGCGTATGTTAAGAAACTCAAATTCAGATAAAGTCGTGTCATTATCTACTATTTTGTAAGGTGTTTGACTTTACAATGACTTGATGCACTCAGAATACTGGGTCAGAGTGTAGGAGGCAAGATTGCTGTAAAACATAAAACCATTATTACACTTTTAGTTTTGTGCTTCCCTTTCAATATATGATTTCATTACTATATAATTTCTTTGAATAATGTTTTAAGTAGAAAAGACGTGGTAATAATATCGTAGTCTTACCCGGGAGCTTGCACGAAACAGTGGCATATATTTGTTTCTGCATTACTCGGCAGAATGATGGATGACGGCAATTACTGGAAAGAACAATATTAGTTTTACAGTTATTGTTATTAACTTAAAGTGCTAAGAATAAAATCCCATATTTCACTAGATACTCCAATCACTGCCAAACTCTGTGACAGAGGAACATTTTATAATCCCCATATTTTACACTGGCTGCACAACTAGAAATTGGCAGAGTCAAATCATTTATATCTCCTTATTACCAGCTTGCAGAAGCCATTGAGAATATGGAACTGGTGATGGATATTTTTGTGGCAGATGTTGCTTTATTCTCTTCCACTGTATTAAATTTACTGTACATTGGTTCCACTGCAGTTTATTAAAGTTTCACAAAGAGATTAGCAGTAGAGCAACAAGACTTACAGTTTGGTTACCCTTGTTGCCCACTGAGAAAAATATCATTTATTTATTCATAAATTATGAATATCATAAACATGGCATATATATGTAGTCGATAAATATTTAAGAAGTCATTCTGGGTAAATAAAGCCTTTTCCTAAACTTCAGATAGTTAGACAAACTGACAAATCTTCCTTCTACACATAAGTTATATATCTGTTATGGTCTGAATGTTTACATCCCCGAAAGTAACATTTGTGAATCCTAATCTCAGAAATGTTATACTAGGAAGTGGGACCTTTAGAAGATGATTAATTCCCTACAGAGGAGCCCTCATGGCTGAAATCCGTACCATCCTAAAGAAGCTGCAGATAGTCCTTTACCTTAGCCACATGAGGTTACAGTGCAATGGTCATCTGTGAAGGGAGCCTTTCCCACAAAAACTCAATCTGGGAGGCTTGGTCTGTGGTTCTCTATACTGGGAAGTGTAAGAAATAAATTACTGTGCTTAGCAAAGGACTACTGCATGCTACTTTGTATTAGCAGCCCATTTAAGCAAAACAGTGCTATCCACACAGTTCAGATAAAATAAATTCATAAAGCATAATCAAACAGTATTTTCTGTTTTATAAGCATTTACTCTATTTCATTTTCTAGGAAAACAGAGTTAAAATACGTGAGAGCATTCATTCCACAGCAGATGCCATCAGTCCCGGTTTAGCAATTATTACGTGGCTTTGGGAAATTTACTCGACTTCTGTGTGTCTGACTTTTCTAATTCATAAAGTGGGGAAAAGAATGGTTCCCAGAATTTTGTGAGGTTTAAATGAGTTTATACAATAACAAAATAGAATAATTTCTGGCATATGGTTCATATGCTTTAAATGTTTATAATTTTAATTCATTCTAGGGTACTCTCCACATCGTCAAAAGCCATTCTTGTCACCCATTCTCAGTAACTACTACTACATATAACTCTCTACCTATTATTAAGGAAATTCATAATCAAAAATATTTCAAATTATTTGAAGATATTATAACTTGCTTTGAGATTTTCACACAAAAAATGAGCAGGAAGAAAAAGACCAAATAATAAACATAAAATAAAGATAATTAGAAAATAAAGTACTTGAAAGAGGTTAAATATGCCAGCAGCCATACCTTTTTATACAACACCTTTTAGATGAGATATTGAAAAGTTGTAGAAGTGATACAACTTGAAAAAAAAGATACATTTTTTCTTCAATCTACTTGGAGACCTCTCATTGCTAAATGCTCTATTTCATCTCCCACCCCATACTACCCTTTACCTCCCTGTTCTCTACCATAGATAGTAAAAGTTAAGACTTTACTTCTGCCATTTTCAAGCCAGAAGTAAATTGTAAAAGTAGTTCTGACCATTGAATTGTAAGTACATTTTTAACCTTCTAGATAAAAAGTCAAAGACTTGCAGTGAAAGAACATTTACCTCTTTCTTCTGGAATGTAGTCTTGGGGTTGGAGGAAGATAACCATCTTGCAGCAATGAGGGTAACAGTCCAAAGATGGTTTTTATAATGAATAAACTCTTGGGTCAGTGCATCAAATGTTGATGGTCTGTATACAAATTTCCAGTACACTGAGAAAGAACAGTGTTACTTTTATTTGTGCTACTGCTGTGAGGGTCCACAATGTATCTTTAACTTAAAACCTAGCTCAAACTAAATGCCTTTCCATAGCTTTTCTAGTTAAACTATTAATACACTTGACAAAAAAAAATAATAATCATTTCAGAAAAAGCCTTCCACTTTCTTAAACAACCAAATTAAAATAGAGTAATGAGGCATCTGGCTATTTCTAATTTTCATCATCTTTTTTTTTTTTTAATCAGTCAGAGTTTTACTAGAAACAGATATAATACAAGATATATGAATGTGCCTGAGTTTACAAGATTGGCTTACAGTGACCACCCACAGAGTTGGATGAAGAGGTGTACAGAGGGGATCTGCACACTGGAGACCAAAGGATTAAGTCGAAGGTCTGGAGCTCGCTGCAATGTCTTGCAGAAGTCTGTATCAGGAGTTCGATGGGTCTGATAGTTGGAAGGCTGAAGAGTGTGCGCTAAAATGTTGCTTGTAAAGATTTCAGTGCCATATATTTTCCTTCCTTTGACTCTTGTGTCCTGAAGGCCATCACAGACAAGAAATTGCTTGCACTGCTCCTACATTTGCTCCAAGTCTTGACACATTTTCAATCACGGCTGGTCACACGGAGAGTGGCAATCCTCATCCCCTTTTTGAAATGTGCAGTTTTCCTAGATCCTGAGAAGTGTTCTTAATTCAGTTTTCTCAGCCAAGCCTGGTGGTTCACACCTGTAATTCCAGCACTTGGAAGGCCGAGGCGGTAGAATCCCCACGACTTTGAGGCCAACATGTGTTGTATTTCCTTAGTTTCAAGGTGTCTTCATTCTCACATTACTTCACCTTCAAATCTGAGGTACTTTATACTCAGTGGAGTTTTGTGATTCACTCTGGGCTTATATTATTTTGTTGTTCCTCCTATCCGAGCTCTTCTTTTCCTGCATGTAATTGGCTGCACTCACTCTGCAGGGCATATTTTCTTTCCTACCCTGAAATATAAATATGTTACTTTTTCTAATTATCTTTTCTCCCAAAGCTTTTAAGTTTGGAAAGAGTCATCATTTGTCTATTCAGAACAAGTGAGAAAGATTTCTTCAAGTAGCCCGTTCCTGTCCTACAGGAATGTAACAATACAGGAAAATAAAAACTCCCAATCTGAATGACATATGGGATGAGTTTGTGTTCTCTAAAATCGAAGAATGAATTTTAGGAGTGACAGAGGTTAAGAGCAGAATATATTTATTGAGGGAAAGAAAGCTTCTGCCCAAGAGAGGGACAGAATGGGGCCCTGAGTGGGTTACCCCCTCATCATCTTTAAATATTTATTGCATAGTAACAGAGTGGAAAAAAAAATTAGAATAAATTTTGAGATTTTAATGGCTCTGAACATTTCACAGACAACTTCTCAATATGGATATTCTATTTCTGTTGTCCTTAAGAAAATAAACAATTATTAGGTTTTGTAGTAAAATCACTCATGATTTATTTTTGCAGCTAAATTGCATGCCACTTAGGGCCTGATTTTTTCCCATTTGGTCTAGTGTAGAATTGTGAACAAAGTGTGTGCTCCATAAAGTATTAATCTATGAATACATTAAAGGAATATACTTAATTGGTCAATATTTCATTTATTTAAAAAAATTATTAGTAAACTGCTCACAACGTATGCTTGTAATGAACATGCGTTAAACTGTTAATACCTACATTGCACTCCCATTGCCTAAGCAAGATATAATGCTGCCAAACAAACCAATGGTCCTGCTTAACATCCTTTTGTAAAAGTGCAACTGTAATTTTTGTCAGACTTGGACACGAGGATGGTAGAAATGAGTGAAATGTGATCATTTCATAGATTTTATATATATATCACTTGATGTCAGTTTACATAGAAAATATGCAAAAAACACTAAAGATTTTACATGCAATTTGACCACAGTGTAAATTTTTGTTTGGCAATTTTAGATGCAGTATGACAAAATACTCAGGAATTATTTTGGAAGAGATTCAGGGCTGGGATGTGGCTTAATGGTATATTGCTTCCTGAACGTGCACAAAGCCCTGGATTCAATATACAATATCTCAAGGAAACAAAAGTATAGAACCAATCATAAAGTGCAGTTAGCATAAAAGATTTTAAATACATTTAAAATTTGGGAATCTATAACTCCTGAAAAGAAAAAAAAAGGAAACAAATGGTTAAACAAGGTTACTCTTTTCATTTTACCTAAAAGCAAGTTCTGGTTTTGTAAGATTTGAAGATTATACAATTTTGCGAGAGTGCTTGAGGTTAAGAATGGAATGCAAATTTATTTTTATGCAAAATTTACAAGATAATAAGATTTCTATGAGGATGTTATTATATTTCCTTCCCATAACTTGTTTTGAAGTTTAAAATTTATTAGTCTCAATGACTACTATTAATAATAGTGTTTCCGTGTTAGCTCTTCTTCTGAAATACTTAAATTGCTTGGACATTTTATATTAACTGATAAAGAAAAGCTGTTTTATTTAGTGGTAGTGTATTTACTGAATACCCTGCTATATGCATTAGACACATTGCCTGAATAACCACTATTAATGCATATTTTATAATCAAATACAGAAAATAGTGTTTAAGAAAAGGGCAAAGATGAGAGATTGAGTGGCATATGCAGTTTATTTTGACTTGTTTAATTTTTGATTTGTTCAAATTTGCCTTTTATAGTAATATGAGTTAATATAAAATTTGAATATCTTTAATGTGGTATGTTTCAGCCATAAATTTATAACTTGTATTTTTAGCTAGTGTGATCAGTTAACTCCCCAGTTTATCAACTGGTGTTCCTCCTCTCTTAGGATACATTATACTACAATTCCATAACACTGGGTATTTATTGAGACAGAATTAGGTCCTGTTTTATTTTAGGTGCTTTACATATTGTGAAACTAATATGTTATCATTAAAAATTTCCAACTAGAAGCTAAAAAACAATTGAGTTAGCACTTTCCAGTGGGGTCTTCTGATTACATTTCATGCTTAGTCCCTAAAGAGTACAGTGTAGAATCCTGATGGCAAGCAAGCACCTACTTACATTGTAAATCAATTGCTAATTAATTCCATAAGGTCCTGATGAATTCCTCTTTAGCACTGTTTACCATGGAAATTTTACAAGTTATAAGCTACCATGTTTCTTATAGCAATACATTATTCCATATGTTTCTGTGTCCTTGTTCTCCTAGGGCTAAAAACCACATTCTATGTTAAACTGAGGAGAAGAAGACAAAAGTTATTTTAAAAAAACTTTCCAATATTCTGGAAATATATATAGACATATATATATGACTTTTCTACTTGAAATCTTTATTACTTATTGTATCTGGATCATTTTGAATTGTAGTTAATTATAAGATATATATTATTCATTGACTATTTGCAAAAGTAGGAAATCTGTGTACATGAAAGTAACTACACAAAATTATATTATGTAAAATGTATGGACAATGACATTAAGTCTTTAAAACATACACTCTTATATTCATATTTCTTGTTGAATCAAGTCTTGGTAGTTTATTATAACCCTAAAAATTTTTATTGTTTAACTTATGGCCCAATTCCTACATCACTCAGGTATCATGAGTATGAAAACACACTAGATATGGACAACCTTAACATTCTTCAATTTTTAAGACTACATACTGTCCTGAAGTACACTAATAATAAAGAAAGGACACAAAATTAAGAGTTTGAGCTTGATATTCATTGATTTTCTATCTTTAGTTTTTGATAAATTTAGAATTTGCTTAAATATTTAATGCAACATATACATTTGTTCCACTTGCCTTTGGTGTGGCATGCATTTCTAAAGAGCTATCATTTTTGGCTGATATTAAAAACTAAAATGAAATGTTAAATTATGAAAGAAAATCTGTGTCTATAACTAATTTTCAAAATCCCACATTCAATAAATGCTTAATAAAATATATTTAAGTATTTAATAAAATTTAATACTGAATTTAATGACAAAAGGATAGAAGTACAAAGCTATGGGATAGATGACAGCTAATTAATTTAAATTTTTATTCAAAATAATAGCCTAATGTCAGAATATATATATATTATCACATATAAATGTAATTGGAATGTATCTACTAAGGTATTATTTTCTGTGAACATTAACTGTAATACATGATGCTAATATAGAAATAAACATTGTTAATTTTCTTACAAAAATTTTTTACAAAATTTTATTACAAATATTTTTTACAAAATATTACAAATATTTTTTACAAAATTATATTTTACACAACTAGAATGACACCATACAAAAGTTTATGATCTTTTTCAAAAATTTAGGATTATTTTTAAAACAGATCTATTACCATAAGTAATAGTAATTTATATTTTTTTGTCTAGAGTACTTCACTGTATTATTCAGGTATTTTGTATCCCAATAAGTATTGATTCTAGAATACTTCATTTTATTGTTCAGATATTTTATAACACAATAAGTATTGGTTTTATACAAGCTTAAAGTTTCATAATAACTAACAATATTTTTCCTTGCAAAGTAGATGTAGTTAAGAACCTTCAAATTATTTATTCTTGTGAGACACTACATTTCCTTAAGACTGATTCAGTGTAGAGGTAGTAATTATGAAAATGAGAAAATATCACTGGGAAAAACTGAGGAAACCATTCGTATTGTGTTTAGATAACTATTAGGATACAAATCTCCCTTCTTAAACCATTCAGCTAAGGCAGTCTTATTATCAAATATGTATATAATTTACCTCACACATAATTTGACTACACAATGTTTCATTCATTTCTTGTCCTTGAGGAAGCTTCTGCACATATATAGTCAGTAGATGGCAGGCTTGTATCATATATGATCTACATTTAGTGCATAATACTTATTTTTTGTAATATTTGAACTACCTAATGCTGTGGCTTTTTTGTGTCTCTGTGGAAAATACAATAAAAATAGTTGGTAATATTTTGTACAGTGAAATAATTTGTTGAGTTACCTTAAAAGGTACAGGACTAAAGTTGTTTTTGTCATTGTTGTAATAAGTTGTTTCGTGTTTTATGAAAATCACTAAAAAGGAAACACTAAGTGACAAAAACTATTTAGTGTAATTGTAAGGATTCAAAAATGAATATCAAGGACTTTTCGAAAAATAAATCTATAAGGAATATTTACATGTTTCAAACTTAATCTAAAATCCATGAAAAACAGTTGGAGAAGCAACTTTTGGAGAGTTCTGTGGTTAGTGTTTATTCATTCATGCCGACAGTGCATACACTGCCTTTGATTTGAGGAAAGATGTCATTAGATGTTTTTGTCATACAATAACGTCTCTTCGTATAACATATACATCACGTGGCATGTCCCTCACCAGCATGATAGAAAGAATCTGTCCTTCTAAGTTTGCCTTATGTGGAAGAGAGAAGTTCACATCTGCCATGACTAAATACCAGCACACTAGAGCTTATTTAAAACAACATTCCCACCAAGAGATCTCATTTCATCAGTTATGATCTGAGTAGAAAGGTAAAGTCATTCATACCATCAAGCATTGGAGTTACAAGAACTTCGTGTAACTCCAGAATTAACACCCTGGTGTATCTGTTTTGATTAGTGCCAAACTGAATGAGTTTGAAATATAACTAAATGGATCCTTAAAGACATCCACAGCCAAGCAAAGGTACTTCAGATGTTCCTACACTCTGACTCTCTTATTTCAGTATGTGGGACATACCAGGTCAGGTTTGTGGCCAAAGCAAAGTTGTAAAGCATACCAGGGAATTCCTCCTTATGTATATCTGGAGAGTAAGAGATAGAGGAACTTGTCATTCATTCCTTTACATCTGGTAAGCTTCACGTTCTCCTTTCTTTTTTCTTTTTGCCTGAGGTATCTGAGACATACTACTGTTTTGAAGGAAAATCTACCTGTGCATTGCAAAATGAGCTGACAATTATTAGCAGAAAGAAAAGCAAAATAGGGTTTATACAACATTATTAGATTTGGGGGGGTGTTACCTCTTTTGTCTATTTATTCATTATTTTGTGTGCCCTCATAAAATTCAAATCCCTAGCTAGAGAAGTCTACATTTACTCCCGGCAGACAGAGGCTCAAGATACAACAGTCACAATGCAGTAATTATTTTGCCATGTATTCACACAAGACATTTTTATTATTACTACTGCTGTTGCTTTTAATTTTATTTCATGTTCATGTTTCTAGATGGCTGAAAAGCTAATAGGCCTCCTCTCCATTGAAAATCTCTTGGGGAATTTTCTTCTACATATAGGATAAAATAACTAAAATTTTCCCAGTGATTTTAAAATTTTTATTCTTCTAGCAACTTCATTTTTTTCCTGTTCTTGTGTTGATAAATGGGAGCAGAACCAAAGAGACGCTTTCTGTGTTTTCCTGCCTCTTCATCCTCACTATTTAAAATGTGGTCCATAGACCAGAAAGTTTGACACCAGCCGGGCACTTAATAGAAATACAGAAGCTCAGGCTCAATGAGAGTCACTGTGTTCCAGAAAGATTCAGAGGTGATTCCTGAGCACGTTAAATTTTGAGAACCATCACTGTTCTTCTTCTTCTTCATTTTCTATTGTTTTTTTTGAGACAGGGTCTCATTATTCAGTCCAGGGTGGCCTCGAACTCACAATGATCCTCTTGCCTCAGCCTCCTGAGTGCTGGGATTACACGTGTGCACCACCATGCCCGGTGCATCACTGCTCTATACCAATTTGCAATCAAGGAAACAAGAAGAAAAAGCAAACAAAACAAAACAAACATTCCTCCTTTTGTAGTTCCTGAAGTGGGCTAAAAGTCAGGCTTAAAGAAAGAAAATTGGAAAAGGGATTTTTTTTTTTTTTTCAGCTGAGTCACATGTTTGAAATTATCCACTATATTTTGTGGTAACAGGAGCTACACCAGCCATATTTTGAGAATAGCTGCTCCCAGCGGAAATAAAGTACTTTGTATAATTCAATAAATCTTTGTGAATAACAAGACTCACCATGAGATTGCATTTCCTAGCTTGCAAAACAACTGTAGTGTGCTCTGCTGTAACAGTCATGTGCTACACTGAAAGAGGGAAGCTCAATGATGAAGTTCACTCATATTCTAGGGGTGAGGCATGCATCTTAGGGGAAGAGTGGGCATTTAACATGTGGGAGCTTCTGAGTCCAAGCTCACAAAAAGTGAATAAAAAATGAAAAACTCAATTGATGATCTTGCAAAGTAGAAAATGACTCTCATTTTAAAATCTTTTAGTTTCTATTGAGCTCCCTTTACACAACAAAATCCAAATACTTGTTTCATTGAAATTTTCCCATTTCAGTTGTGCAAGTTCTGCAGTGATCTTAGATGTTGCTGCAGAAAACATATAATTAATGGTGTGAAATGGTTTGTAAGAGAACATTATATCAAAAAGTATAAGCAAGTAAATGAGCTCACACAATACAATTCTACGCTTCATTTTCAAATATAATATGCAAATCTCTACTATCCAAAACCCTGTAAAATGGCTTGTGAACCCTGTTATAGTATTTTTTATACAGTCATTAAACAAGGTCATCTTTTATTACATTGTCTGAAACCATTCTATTTTTGAAGTTACCTAGTTATTTTGTATTTCTATTTTGAACATTTTATTCACTGTTATTATTTTAGCTTTGGGTTTAGATGCATTCTTTTATACGAAAGGTGCATTTGATGAACTTACAAGTTTCTCAGACACATATGATGATGAGGTTTAAATCAGTGCATTCTATTCTATGGCATATATCATTGTTCTAATTCAACCACCATAATTGCTGTCAATTAGGTTATTATTATCAATATTTCTGCAAGTGAGATGCTGGTATTCGAAGGAGTTTAAGTCAACGGACATGTCCTTACTCTCTTAGTGCAAAGAAACTATTCATAAAGTTATAAGTTCCTACAATATTCTGTATGGGAGAGATGCAGATGTTAGAGACATACAAAAAACTATTGGTAATAAAACTGAGGATTGATTGTAGATAGGGGATTTAAAATGCTTAAGATCTTGCCGCAATATTGAATAAGTCTGAAAACACTGGTCAATTTTTTTTAGTCATTTTGTTTTTTGACACTGAAATCACCAAGCTATTTCTAGCCCTTATTTCTTTAACTGGGATAATCGAAATGAGTTTAATGAAACCCTGTCAACCAAATATCACATTATGCATACTAACATGTATCTCGAAGGTTATATCAAATGGGAAGATGAATCTGGAAAGCTAAGAGAATTAGAGGTCATGGCTCGATGTAAAATCACCATGGAAACAGCTTTCATGGCCAATTTGTGGGGAGATGTCAAAAGGCAGTAACCTGTGACTTTTTTTTCCAAAGCTCTGTCTGTGAAGGTTACAGGTTCTATATCTGCTTTCATGATGACATTTGTCTATATTTTTGTAGGTTTCTATTCTGACAAGCACAAAACCCTGCACCAAGTTGAACTTGTCCTTTGTGATGAGGCTGTTGAACAGAACAGCAGCATAGCAGTCTCTCTATTCTTGCTCCACATTCAGCTAAATGCCAACTCCGATCCCTTTGAGATGGTGAACAGGCTGAACCCGGGGAGAGTGTCACCCTTCAGTACCTAAACTTCTTCAGAGAATCATGCCGAGAAACTTCCTGATTAAGGTCATGTTCTTACTCCATGGCATCATTTTTTCTGTAAGTTAAAAGATATCTATCACTCTACTCAAAAATGTATTCATAAATATACAGGTAAACAATTCAAGCTGCTTTCAAATTTTAAATATATCAAAAAGGAATTATACAATTTGGTTTTCTATCATCATATTACATAGAGTAATTTTACCCAGTTGTATGACAAAATTGTTTCTTTTCCTGATTTTATGCATCATATATCAAAAGAATACTTGCTATTTATTAACATCAAATTATAGTTTACTGTAAAGTAATCAGTTTAATTTATGCTTCCATTGGGATAGTTATATGAAGAAAGTGATTTCTACTTATTTCAAGCCATCAGTGTTGCATATTTTCTGATCTTATAAGTAGATAACTACAAGTTTTATTTCTATCACTTGTCTCATTACACAAGCACACTTTCTATGCAACATTCAGATTATGTGTGGTTTTCAGAAGACTCTGGAATCATCTTGATAGACTTGCATACAAAACCATGTAAACTTGAATGCAGAATCATTTAACAACTAGACAGAATCGGCTTTTATGCAAATCTTCTTTTTTTTTTTTTTTTTTTCGGTTCCGGGGACGGGACTTCCGGACTTTGGGTTTGCCGGGCGGTGGTTTTGCCGCTGAGCTAAATCCCCAGCCCCTATGCAAATTTTCTGATAAATGAAACTGTAATATAGTCTAAAGTGCAATGTGTGTAGGGGCTCTTTTTTTAGTACAATTAAAAGTATCATTCCCTAAACTTTGGGTCTTATTCTAATTTACTTCTACCTCTCTAGTTTGCTTTGGTCATGAGTAGATTTTAAGTCATAATGATTAGTCAATACAGACCTTCTCAAGATTCTTGGACTTTCAAACTGTTTGTACTACTGTAATAGTTCTCTTTCTATTTAATTGATTATGAAGCAGTCAAGTAAGATTTGAATTGTTTTTCTTCAAAATTTCAATTTAGTGTTGCACAAATTGGAAAATAAGTATTTCATATTATTCACACATATTTATATATTTAGAAATTTCAGGTATTCAGAGCTGCTTACAACTTAAATTAGTGGTATAGGAAAGTGTTGCACTGCAGGAAAAAGGAATCATAACCCTGGAAAAGGGCTCTGTTCCCTTCACTTGTATTCGCTTAAAAGACAAAGGGAATTACACAATTTAGTTTGCTATGTTCATCTTACATAATTTTACACAACTTTCTGACAGAAATGCCAGAAAATAAAAATCAAACTAGGTTCTTCTAATACTGTTGCTAGTTTTAAAAAATAACTGAAATAATTAAAAACTTAACATTTATTTTTAATACAAGAGATTATAATCTGGACTATTAATATGAAACAACAATTTTCTTACTGAAAGTAATATAAATATCAGTGGAAATTAACATCATTTTTCCAGGTAAATATCCTTGGGAACTCCTGAACTCCTCCTCTAGGGTTTAAAAGAGAGCATCATTTTCATGTGAGGAAGATGTTTATTTTGCATGAAAATACTCTAACATTCATATGGGAGAAATAGGTAGCCCAAAGTTATAATTGCAAATTCTGTTGCATTTGATATAAATTTGCAAATTAGCCAAAATTAATAATGAGATTTCATGATGAACATAAAGTTTCTCCATTAGGTTATTATAGCTTTTGAAAGAATTATGAAAGTATCTGCTTCATATCTTTGATATAATCTATTGAAAACTGTTATGTGTTCTTTATGAGAGTCAGTAGTGAGTTGATAACAGTTTAGTGTTGCTTAACACCCAGTATTTATTATACCCACCAGCATCTGAGTAGAATTTATTTTGAAAAATGAAGGGTGTGCATGTATACAAGTGTACTTAACAAAACTTTAATACAACCTAGAGTTTTGGAATATTCTCATTTATAAATCATATAAATCTATATAAATCATATAAATTTCTCATTTTGAAATCATACAACTCTTTTCTCGAAACTTTCAAAGAAAATTACATTTTATGAAAGTAACCTCTTTATAAAAGTTACCAAGCATTTTCAGTATATAAAATAAATCCAAAGTAAGTAACAATTTTAACATATATTTTAATCCTGGAGAGATCACTCTATAAAGAAAGTGGAGAAGGAATTTCCAAAAAAAAAAAAAATTTTTTTTTTTTGTCAGTATAATCTTGTGATTGTTTTTCTGAAATAACTTAAAAGTAATTATTTGTGTCCACTTAATATGGAAAGAAAAATATACTGGTGGGAAGATGTGTTACTCGCCCTTTTGTTGTTGTTGCCATTTTCCTGGGAAAAGCAAAGGATCTGGAAAGATATTTTCTTTTTGCGTTTTAGAAGTATCAGTCTACTGTCAGGCCGTTCCAATGCTTCTGGGTCTGTGGGGAGGCACAAAAGTCAAGATGGCAGTGTGTCAGGAGAGGGCTGCTGCCCTCAGGGCAGTCAGACAGCAAGAGAAAGGGAAGGGCAAGAGCGAAAGGGCCTGGCAGAGCAGATGCAGTCCCCAAAGTTATGCTCCCAGGACCCACTCCCTTCAAGGGGGCCTGGTCTCTCATTTCCGTTCTGAAGGAAGGAGTAACCCACTGAGTCTTTCAGGGGGTGCATCATATCCAAACCCTTACAGGAATTTACAAGTTTCTGCTCAAAAGAGTACACAGCCCCATTGGATAAGTTGTTGTGGGCTAAAATTTGAAACATTTAAGCATTAGTTGGAACTAAAAAGTAATTAAACACATAAAATGTGTCAATTTAAGCAGTGCTACTAGTTCTGAAGAAAAAGAATAAGATCAGCAATTCATGATCTAAGAGAATAGCATATAAATTAAAGATGTGATTATTTTAGAATAACCAAATGGTTATAAAAGATATTCCTTATGGACCCGTTCAAGCTAATCAGCGAAGAAGCCAAGATGAAGTGTTACCATGTTGTAAGCTTAATTAACATAGAGGAAATGACCAGAGTCATTTTTCTCTCTTTTTCCTTTATTTCTTTCATTGTGTAATATCACAGAAGGAGAAAACTGTATTTTGTAACTGCTTATAGAAATATACAAGAGCAATGAAGATCCCTGAAAATAAAAGAAAAAAAAAATGAATGCTATCCTTTGTTTTCTCAGGAACACCAAAGCGAGTGTCTATTGAACAGGCCTATGGTGTACGCAGCTGAGGCCAGTTCATGAGAAGGAACCCTGCTAGACAAACAACCGGAGAAGCGGCTGGAGAACGTTGCTTATAAAACAGCTTAGAGCTGTGTTTCAATGAGAATCTTGGTTGAAAGCTTATAATAAATGTTGAGGATGCAAATAAGGGACCCACATGCCCCTGCCTGATCCTAGCCACTCCAGGGTCACCCCTCCCTTCTTCAAATTAACAACAGTGTCATTCAAAGTCGTGGGAGGGTTGGGGCAAAAAGCTGCCTGTGTGGTGGCACTCTTGTTCGAATGGAGAATGATAACAGTTTGATAGCCAGGGAGAACTCCCCTTAGTAGCAAAGAGAGATGCTGAAGCAAACTGTCTCGATCCATTGCGGTGAAAAGGGGAGCAAAAAGAACTGAGGGGCACACTGGTGCCCAGCCACACCACTTCTCACCTCCAGCCTGGGCAGGGATAACAGAGAGAGTCACAGGCTTCTCATGTGTCTCATTTCCCCTGACAGCTTTCCTCCTCCTCACCTTAAGAGAAGTTGAAGGGTGGAGGACCATCGTCTACAATGGCTTTAAAGCAGATCTGGGGTGTTGAGCCTGCTACTAAAGAAATAATCTCTTGCTGCTATTCCTGTGATATGTGAAGTCCCAGTTCCTGCTCAGAAGACAATTGTTGCAATCCCTGTATCATCATCAGTTTAAGGTGAAAATTGTTTATTCTGAAAGATACAAACTCTACAAACAGTTGAAAGGTACAGGTAGTGTAAGCACACCTAAAAGATAGTAATGCTGTTTCCACCAGTGCCATTTTCATTCTCTGGCTACGAGACACTTTTCACACCCAACTCTCAGGTCTAGCTGATCAAATTATAAGAAATATAAGTACATAGTTAGAATCATACACTCCTTTTGAGAATCTAAATTAATGCAACCATTTTGGGAAAAGAATGGAAGTTCCTCAGAAAAGCAATGTAGATCTGGCATGTGATTCAGCTGTACCACTTCTCGATGTATAAATAAAGGAATTCAAGCCAATATCACAAAATAATACTCAAACATACACTTTTATTGCAGATGTTAGTCACAGTACTGAAGAAAGAATCAATCTAGGTGACCAAGAGTAGAAGTGTAGAAATAGAAAATGTGGTGTCTATACAAATAACAGAATACATTCAACAGAAGACAAAAGGGAATATTCTGTAACCATAAAGAAGAATGAAATCCTGTCATTTGCAGTCAAATAAATGGACCTGGAAGACATGACATTAAAAGACATAAGCAAGACATAGAAAGGCAAGTGCTGCATGTTTTCTCTCAGAGGTGGAAGTCACAGTCAGTCTGAATGTGGAACAATGATGCACTGGATGTTGGGAAGGGGACTAAACATCAGTGAACTCCCTGGGCTGCTAGTGAAATATAGACACTGAACCACATTCGTCTGTACAATGATCACAGGTTCCTGAAAAGTTTAAAAGTAAAAGAAAAATATCAATGACTTAAAGAATAAATTTGAAGGAAAATGTTACAACATTTGGCTGAGAATTAAAGTTATTTAAAAAATACAACTACTACATCTAGATTTCATTTAAATCCCTAATGGTTTCAATCAAACAGTCCCGTTTAAAAAATCTTCTTTGAAAAATGGAAACACGAAGTGTGGACTAGATATTTTATAAGGAGTATTTAGGGTATTATAGAACTGTTAATTTCATTAGGTGCATAAAATCTACTGGAGGGCATACAAAGAATAAAAAGGCATTTATCTGAAGTAATTAGTGCAGCAAAATGGAAAGACATAAATTATTTCATTTGAAAATGTTCAAAAACAATAGGAAGAAAAACTTAAAATGATTTAATTAAAAAGTATAAAGAAAAAAGGAGAGATGAGTATCAGAAAAAAAGAACACATTTTTGATTTTGTGAATACAATAAAAGAGGCAAAATATGAATTGCTGTTGAAGCTAGGAGCACAAGAAAAATAATTTTGGTATAATTATTATATTTGGCATTATCCATGCTAAAATATAAAAACAACCAAATAGACAAAAAATTTTTTCAAGCTTCGATGTCAGAGATCACTAACTTGTCTGTAATAAAATTTCAGTTGAATTTTTTATATTTACTTAAAATTCTTTATTTCTTTCATGGTTTATAATACTCAAAAGAGATACAAACAAGACTCTACCAGATATTTTAATTGAATGGCTTAATTTGAAATAATTTTCAATTCACTTACAGTTCTCAGCCTAGCGCAGGTATATTATTTACACTTTATTCAGTTTTACCTAATTGTATTATATTGTAAATCTATAGTGTATTATCACAGCCATGACATTTGCATTGATATAATCAATGCACAGGTTTCTACCACATTAGAATTCCCTTGTTTTTTTGTACCGGAAATCAAACTCAGGACTTTGTGCTTGCCAGGAAGACACTTGGGCCACTGATCTTTATCCCAGGTAGGATTCCCTGTTTTATAGCCCTTGCTATCATTCTCATCCTCAAAATTTGAAAATTTCTAATATGTTCTTAGTTTCTATAACGTTGCCACTTCAAGAGTGTTACATATGCAGAAAAATACACTTTTAATTTGGGAGGGATTAATGTTTTCATTTTAGCATTTCTTCACATTTATCCAGATGGATGAATTAAGCTTGATTGTTTTTCTCTTTCAGCAATTGAAAATGTTATATACTTCTTTTAGCCTTTAGAAGAAATTTGAGGACAATTAAATATTTTTCTTCCACAGATAAACCCTTCATTTTCCTTTTCTCTCAGTGCCATCCCTCTCTTTCTCTCTTCTTCTTCACCTGATTTTCTCCCTCTCCAAGTTTTTGTCTGTTTCTCAGCAGTTGTAAAATATCTTTGTGTCCCTTTCTTTCACTCTATTCTGTTTGAGATTTGGACAAAGTCTTGAAACTGTGGGGTTGTGTGTTTTGCTAAACTTAGAAAGTTTACCTATTATTTTCTTGGCAGTGTTTGATCATTGTTATTTTTCTCTCCTGGGTCTCTAATGCCAAGGATGAACCAATTTTTGCCACAGTTCAATAGTCCCTCAGATATCTCTCCATTAGGTTTAGTCTGTTTTTCCTTTCTGTTGCACAGACTGGGTATTTTCTAGGGCTGTATTCTAATTAATTGTTCTACGCCTTTTCCCTTCACTTTATTCTTGAGCCCACCCACTGACTTTTATATTTTGTTTTTTTATATAGTCTAATCTAAAGTCTTCATTTTGTCCTTATTTGTTTTATTTTTTTATTGAAACTGCTATGACTTGCTGAAATACGTCTGTAAATGTTCATTCAATATTTTTATCATGGTTTGCATAAAATATTTGTTTATTGTAGCACCTTTATGTGTAATAAAGAATCTGACTACATGTTATGAAGATTGCAGATGTGTACATCTCATTATTCTTTCCCCTTTTCCTCAAATCGGGGCAACGTGATAAGGAAGCTGGATGTTCCATGTTTAGTTACTACAGGACATATGGGACTCTTCATTCTTAGGCTACATGTTAACCAACACAAAAAAAACCTATACCAACTTTTAATCCCTTGCTTTTTTAGTGCACCTCCATGAGGCTAACCGGCTATCCCAGGAAGCTTCATTAAGAAAGCAATACATGTGTTCATATTTTCTTGGTATGTGTACAACATCATTAGTATTGGTATATTCCTAGGTCTCCATCACTATGACAAAATACCTGAAATACTCAACAGATATGAGAAAAACTTTATGTTGGTTCATAGTTTCAGAGGTGTCTGTCCGTGGTCATCTTACTCTACTGCTTTGGGTCTGAGAAGGACACGCAGGCGGAAGACTGTGCCAGAAAAGCCTGTTTCCCTCATGGTTGTGGGGAAGTAAAAAGAGAGGGGAGGAGAGGAGCCAGTGTCTCAGCCTCCACTTCCAAGGTGCCCTGCTTCTCTTCTCCACTTCCTCAAGATTCTACCAGACCTAGTGCCACGGGCTGGGGACCAAGCCGTTGACATCTGAGCCTTTAAGCAACATTTCTGATCTGGCTGCTAACATTATCTGAGCCAAATTTTGAGTGGAAGCTCCTTCCTTCCTTTTGCAGGGTGGTCACAATATGCCACCTCAGTGACTGAGTATGCAGAATAACTCTCTGGGTGGCATTACACTGACCAGTTTCTGCCCCATGACATACTTTTGGTTCCCAAGAATAGCTATAGAAGATGCAGGGAATACTGTGTCCTGAGATAAGAAGGACCTGGCCAGCAGAGCCTACCTATTGATGGTGAATTGATGGGACACTGACACAGTGGCACTTTTACACTGCTTCACTGAAAGCTCTGAAATGTTCCTAATCATTGGTTAGGCTTTGTTTCTAGTTTCACTAGGGAAAGGACAGCTCTTAACACTGACGCCCAGTAAGTTCCCAAAACTCCAGTGTGGAAAACCTAGAGTGAGTTGCTCTGTAGGGTCCCTCAGCTATGCCTGAAGGAAGTGATGTGCAGTTGATACTGCCATCCATCCACTCCACCTCCCTATCTCTAAGGACTGGTTTGTCATGAATCCTAGGGTTCCCTTGTCCCTTAATGCCTGTATCTTGCTGCAATAAATCCATTTCATTTCACTTTTTGTATGTGTGACAGTTTCATCTCACTGACTCCTGTAAAAAAGTAGAACTTGCAACCCAAGATAGAATGGGCTGACACAGAAATCAGTGTGAGGTGAAACTACTTCACAAGGTATATTAATTTTCTTTTTCTACTCACATTGAGATCTTTTGGTTCTTTATGAAGAGTGACTTTTGATTTTAAGATGGACACTCTAAATACTGTGCTAAGAAATACTGTTCTTAAAAATTGAAGATATTTAAAATGTAATTTCTAAATTCCAGAAATAAATGGACTATCGCCTACATAGTCTCAGGGAGATGATTCTGGGCAGGGCATTTTATACTATGGAAATAAAAGCCTATGACCACTTTGCCAAAGAAACTTAATAGAAGACAGACATGTGGAAAGGTTTTGTGTTGGTACCAGAGGAAGGAAGGTTTCAAGCATGCTCATGTTGGAGGGGATGCTACAGACCAGCTAGGTAATACTATGCTTCTTATGTGATTTGTACAGGAAATAGATTTGCCTTTTCTATTTGAAAAGCTGGATAAAGCAGGAAAGGAAGTTGGCAGGTTTTTTCAAGTTGTTTTCATTGGAGCAAGTTCTGCAGGGATTGTGTTTTTGCCTTTTGGACTGATTGTTGAGAATTAGTAGTGCAGAATTCTGCGGTCATTTAAGTTTGGCCATTGTCTTCTTGCATAGTCTGTCTCTAAAAGATTATGTAATTTAAAACACCCCAGGCTAATATATTACACAGATATGACTCCTTAAAAAATACTTGAATTTATACTTTATCTGAAATCTTTATCTTTAAATACTGAATTTAAGAAAATGTAATCTGCAATGTAATGGGGAAGACTGTACAATTGAAAAGTTAAAGAATTATCCAAATAATTGGAATTAGTGTTGAAAATATTACATACTGTAAGATGTTAATAACTGTTTTTCCTAAAATGTCATATTTTATAAGCAGAAACCAGGAAATATGTGTGAAGGAACAAGACCCATTTTAAGAGTAAATAAATACATTCTGGGCTGGGGATTTAGCTCTGTGGCATGGTGCGCACCTGGCAAGTGTGAGGTCTTGAGTTCTATTCCTGGTACAAAAAAAAAAAAAGATATCCTAAATCCTAAACTCTTTCTTTTATGTGAGAGGAGCTAAAATATATTTGTTCATTCCTAACGATGATAATTAGATAGTTTATAATTAAAAAATTTTTAAAAATTGCCTTATGCTAAATGGATTAGAAACCTAGTATAACAATTTAATCCATTAGAGAAAAATCAATAACAAACTTGCACATACCAAAAATTAAAGTTTTTCATTTTGAAGATCATTTAAAGATAGGAATGAAAAAAGAAAAGAAACAGTTTTGAAAGTTAAAGTTAGTCAAACCAATTAAACTGAGAAAGTATTTCTTATTTAGAACTTAAGGTTTGTTTACCTTAATTTACCAAAGATTATTTGATACATAATAGTAGAATTGTTTTTACAACAAGCATGTATTAAAAGATAAGTTTAAAGAAATTATAACTGCATCATATAGATATTAACTGAACATATGTTAAAACTTTTGTCTAACATGAATGAGGGAATCAGTAAGACATTAAAACCAGTTAAAAGGAGAATCTAAAGGACAATCGTATTTTAGATGAGAAAATATTTCAATGCACTTTAAAACAAAAAAAAATATGTAATTTTGTAAACTCTGCTTGTCTCCCAGTGGGTGAGGGGAGTCAACTGAACCTCCAACTCTGACTGAAAGACTTTATTTGCATGTTTATGAACAATAATTATTTTGACATCCTCTCAGTTATTTATAATTGGAAGAGCTGTGAAATATCTCCAGGCAGTGCAAATGTGTAGTCTCCATAGGATCAGATCACATAAGCCCTGGAGGGGAGTGCTCTGACAGAAATGCATAGTTTCCCCCAGTAGCACAATTATTTTTATACACAACTGAAAAAAACCCTGGAAAAAGTATTTATTTAACATTACTCTGTGCAATTCTTTAAGATGGTTCTATGTATTCATCACTTCATACTCATACTACTTGCTTTTAGGAGGGGAAGATCAGGTGCTAAAGTTTAGCGTATTTCTAAGGATACTGAGCACAATATAGAAAAAGAGAAATTTAATGGTAAGAAATGCAGAAGTGGAGACCTGGAGTGAGATGTAACCTACAAATATACATTTTGATTTAAGCTGGTTCTTAATGATTTCTTTGAGAATTTTGCTTTGAACAGCTTCCTGTGGTTTAAGTGTCTATAGTCTCTCAGTTACTTACATGCAGCTGGTAATGGGGGAAGCCTCCCAGTAGAAACATGCTGTAGCTTGTTCCTGGTGAAGTACCAAGTTTCTTATCTATTTCTCGTACTTGACCCACAAGGAAGAGCTCTTAGACAAAGAGTAACTAAAAATGCTGTCTCATAGCCACACATATTTTGATGGTTGATGTTTTCTTCTCCTATTCAAAGATTCTTTTTTGTCAAGTATGACCAAACCTGATATATATCCTTTTCTGCTCTCACAATTTTCAATCTTCTCATATTCTATTTGACTGAAAAACAAGTATCAATGTAGTTGAGAATAATGAACTTTACATGAGATCTGTGCCTTCAGGAAACAGTGATGGCTACTTTGACACATGAATTAACAACAGCAAAAAATTCCTTCTGCTTGCCTTGTCCTGGGATACGGCTTAGCAAAGAATCACCCTTCCTCTGTCACTTAAAACGGATGAGTCCCTTGACAAGGTAAAATGATTCAAAGTGACAAGGCCAGATGCACACTCTCAAAATTCTCATTTTTGGTCTCATAAGTAATTAGCTAGATTCTGTGTGGTCCTACTCTGAAACCAGCTAGATGCTGAGGGACCAAACATACAAATTGACACTGAGGCAATTTAACATCTACAAACCAGATGTGTAGAAGATCAGATTATTTTGAGCAACCAGTCTAGGAACATATACATAACCCCTGTAACAGTGAGTCTCAAACAGGACTTGGTTAATCCAGTTTCTTTAACTATTGCCCTTCCTTTCAATTTGGGATAAACCCAGAGAAAACTAAGTATGTGTCCCTAACCGGTTACACCATGTGTCAGTTAGCTTTTCTTCTCTCTGACCAAACAATTTAAGCAAGAAATGATTTAGTTGGCAGATGGTTTCAGATATGTAAATCCATGGTAGTTTAGCTCTGTTGCTTCGGGGCCTGGGGTAGACTATCATGGTTGAGGAAGCTTACCCGGGCCAAGTTATTCACTTGCTAGGGGTTTGTTAAGAGACAGAATATACCTCCAAAGCCTCACTCCTTGTAACCCACCTCTTCAGTCACTCCCACATCCTAAAGTTGCCACCACCTTCAAACACTACAAAGAGCTGGGACCAAACCTTAGTACAAGTGCCTTGGGAGGATTTCCAGGTAAAAACTGTAGCTCATAGAATGCTTCACTTCTGGCTAACTTGCCTCCAGTCCACCACAAAGCCTTTAAGTGGGGTCCATCTGAAGCCTTTCCTTTATGTCATTGTAAATTATATTACTCCTATCTGTCTTTGAGTGTCTGGCATGCAAGGTATGGCTGATGGTTGACTCCATGTGTACAACACACTCCCGAATACATTGTCTTTCCTTTGCTTATTTGGAAAAGGTTTGGTTAGTGCATCACAATAGACATAAACATGTCCTGATCCAGATTCCCACAGTTAACAAAAGCAAACTAACTATAAAATTACTCCATCTGTAATTTCCTCCTTCTCCCTAGGAAAGTCTAAGGTAAAACCACCAGCACCAGTATTCTACTCTAGTCTTTTGTGCCACTGAACATCCTGGGCATTCTCTCTATTTCAACAGCTTGAATAAAATCATTTTCCTCATTCACATGGGCACTATAAATCTAAATACATACTTGCATAATGAATTTGACAAAAAAATCACTTTCTTAAATTTTTCCACCATTCATAACAATTATTTTTATGTGTTTAAACACAGACACACAAATGCAAAGAAAAAACAAATGAAAAAATAATTAAGAAGAATAGAGGCTGTAATTGACAGGAAAAAGATGTTCCACTCTTCAGAATGCAGAGTCTTTAGGTGTTAAAATCAATGGTAGGAAGAACACGAGTGTATAAATGACAGTGACATACTCTGTGGGAATTCTGTCTTGCTGCAGCTACAGTTCTATCAGTTAGTTTAAAAATATAGAAGCAATTGATTCTGGTTCATCTTTGAATACCACCTTCAAGACAGTGTAAATCTTCTTGATTTATATCTAGGTTAAGAAACAGTTCAGAATATTGGGTAGTTAATTGTCTGTTGATTGTACCAATATACTGCTCATTTCCCAAGTGCAATACAGAAAACTGAGGCAATCATTGTCCACATTTATGACTGATACATTCTATTCACTCAGTGAGTCATTGCTGAAATAACCATGACATTTCAGGCATTGAGATTGGACACAAAAACAAAAAGATGAATCAGGTATAGTTATTTCTCCACTCAAGAACCTCATGCTTTAGTTCTAAAGATAGAATTACAAAATGAAAAATAAAAATGCAATTTGCATCATGTCATTTTTTTTCACTTTATAGCATACTGTCCCCAATTTAACAGTAGTTTCACTTTTTGTTGAAAATCTTTTTATTTTTACCATTTGTATAAATTTAAAGTGAGCACTCATCTTTAAATGCAGGAGTAGTACTACACTCATATTTCAAAAAGATCACCCCAAAATAAGCCTTTTTAAAGTAAAAAGAAAATTCTCTTTTTACACAGATGAAAGAACACAGTTCAAGTGTTCATAAATTCATCATGTGTATCATTCAGACACAACACTGTCATTTCAAAATTGCTAACATTCTTTGAACAATAACTCTGGTACATAATGCTCAAGTACATTGATATTTTTCTTGTTTGAAACACTAACCTCCTATCTGATAAGCTTGACCTTCATAGATTTGTTCTGTTTAGGTTTGATGAACTTACTGTGAAGAAAGGATTCTGCTCTTTTCTGTCTATGGATTTGTATTAAATTTTCAACTACATTTTTTTTCAAGGCTATAATGTTGCCGAGAGTAGATTCTTTTACTGCAAAGTGATTACGATCATCTGATAACCAGAGCACTGTTTTACTTGCTTTGGAATATTTTCCAATTTTAACTGAGAATGCATCATTTTGGCAAGAGTTATAAATGAATAACATGTGCTAGTTATCAATAACAATGAAATTCTTAAATAATGTGCTTGATAAATAGAACCTTGATTATGAGAAATGTAATCTCCTAATTTTTTACAGCCTACTGAGAAAATGATTATTAGATGTACTGAAAATCTCTACCAAGCACTCAGTCAAAGAAATGAAAATCTATATTCCAGCAGTGTATGCATTCCATTTAATATTACCTCTCTTTCCTCCCCTAGTTCCCTTAATCAAAAGGAAAAACACTTTCAAAAGCCATCTTCCATCTCTCTAAAAGTTTCCACAAAAAATTTACTGAATTGTTTTTGATTCAACTGCTCTTAGGAGAAAAACAAAACAATACAAAGTAACTCCCCACGAAAGGAAAACCCAAACTAAAACCATGGCCCATGTTGGCACCTGTACTGTTACATCAGAAAGGCATTCTCATCCTTGCTGATCTCTTAGTTGAGGCTTCACTGGCAGTCTAGTGAGGGGGGAAAAAAACAAAAGGAGAAGAAAAACCTCAATATGTATCTGTAGATAATTGGCACATGGCAAAAGGGAGAGTCAATTAGCACAAATTATTAAGAGAGACATGCTACATCTGGTCGTGGCGGAGTCTGTTTGTCCAGAAATATCTATCACATAAATGATTAAAATCAAGGCCAAGCAGATGTGCACTCTCCACGCATGACCCTATTTCTCTAATGTATGAAAATGTACTCAGCTTCATTTGAGAATTTTATTTCTCCTTAATTATACAAGTTAAAATCAGGATTTGGAAAATAACCTGGAAAAAGACATCTGTACATGTTTACTTAAGTTTTTCCCCTTGCATTTTGTCTTTGCTGAACTACCGTGGTGTAGAATGAGAAACGATCTGTATTCTTGCCTTTTGCTTACAGCCCTAAAGGAAAAACCTGCTGGGATTGGCTGCAGATGGTTTCATTGCGAGAGAAGAATATGCCTCCTCTTGGCTATCTGCTCTGTATGCATGATCAAGCCCCAGTCAATGCTTCATGTGCCTCATTAACTGCAGGACAGGAAGAAGTATGATGCTCCAAAAATACATGCCCTTTTCTCTCAGTAAGGCCAATGTTATGAAAAGGAAATTCTTAGAAATTAGAAGTTTATATAGTGCCAGAAATTTTTGTATGGCTAAACCCAGTCTCGCCTTTTTGCATTACAGTGAATAGCTGATAAAATGCTATTACAAAGGCACATTAAGCGCACCCGGATTTGTTTACTTCGATGTGGATGACATGGAAAGGAGAAATGTACCATGATTTCTCAGGATATGAGCATGAAATATGTAAGGTTTTTAGATATCACGATGTTAAGTAAAAAGCAGTAATTATTTTAAGGGAACCGGAGTGTTAAATTGTCTTAAAGCCTCTATTTGCCCAGGGAAAGAGTATATTACTTTGTTTACTAAGTAAAATCTTGCACTCAAAGAGGCTGAAAGCAATTTCAAATTTGCTTAGAGTTTATGAAATTAAAGTTTATTTAACAATTATTTAAATGAAGATTATTAATTTTTATGGTGCTTTTATCATAAAAAAGAATTTTGCACTTGTATGTAATTTTATATTTCCAATAATATAATATGGTAGTTATTATCAACCTCTCTCATAAGCAGAGCACTGTGCTTAAACCTTCTCAGTAAATGTGGGATACAAATCGCAGCATTTTCTTTCAGGCTGATGAGTATCTGGAGCTCCTCTATGGCATTGGAAGTTGGATGAGGAGAGGGCTGAAACAAAGCTAGAAAAGAGTTTGAGACAGGATTCCTAAACAATCCACTCTTTTGCTTCATAGCAACATTATAATTGGAGTGCTTGGAATGACTGGTTTGTTCAGGGGTAGAGCTAGAGCAAAGTGATTTTTCATCATTAGAGTCTGAAGGTTTTGTTGCTAGACAAAATCACATTCATGTTTTTAATTATTTATTTTTGGTTTTTAATCAAAATAATAGAAAAATTAAAATACAAAATGAAACAAAGGACTTATGGTTACAAGGGTATTTTACAACCCAGTCATAATGCCCAGTGGTGGCTGTTTTAGAGTCATTATGATTTTCTTTCCTAGAGCTATTTAAGTTCTGTTTATTAATTTTATCTATTGCTTTATATTTTAGATCACCTCTATTGGTCTCTGATGAAATGCATGCTAATTTACATAATACGATACCCTAAATATCTTTCCACTTCCTTCCAAAATGTTGATGTTTATGTTGTTACAATCTGTTGTGCTGCAACATATGTTTCTGTATCATCAATTGATTCTCATGATACAGGTTCACAGGGGAATAATGTAAGTATTAATGTGGAGCTTGTTAGTACTTAATCTTACTTGCTAGTCAAGGGGAGGCAGAATAGCAGGAGTAGAAGTATAACTTTAAGGGGAGAAAAACCCACAACACTATGCTGTCTTCTATAAAACCAAGAAGCCCTTTTAGCTCTACTTTAAGGAAACTACTTTGAAACGTCTGCATGTAAGACCCCTTCCAGCTTCCTCAAATCCTGGCAGGTTGCTCTTCTTGTTTTCAAAACTCTACTTCCATTTTCATTACAATGAACCAAGTATTACCACTTTATTGTTTTCGTGTATTTTTAATACCTCATGAGTTTTATTTTCCTCATATTTTATCTTTTTTTAAGTGCAATTGTGCAGAAATAAAGTATATTTTAAGAAACACAGGTATTGTGGTATGGCATAAAATCCTGCATGTTTTATTTTTGTTTTGCTTAAATTTATGCAATTGGTACTATACTTAAGTCTCTTATTTTTATTCCAACAAATGTCACCAACGTTCCTCTCACCAACATTCCTCAATTCTCTCTCTGATTATTTGAGGATTTATTCTTCCCGATTTTTTCTCTCCTCACATTTTGTTTCTACTGCACTTTTCTCATGCTGTAATAATTTCCTGCTTCATAAGGAGATTCTAAACTTTGAAACATTAGTAGATTTATATTATTTTGCAGCTATACATGACTGAACACTCAAAGGAGCTTTTTGAGGTATTCTTGTACTTTTTTTCTAATCCCTATACCAAGACATCTTTGCAGCAAAGTGACTATACTTTTGGTGAAAAGGTCAAATGTATTCTCTTCCTTACATTCAATAAATTCTTAAAATCAAGACTGTTTTCAGTTTTTGTCATAGGTTGAACAGGAATTTTCAATTTTTTTATTATTTTGATTCCTTTTTGTGTTTCTTTATGCATAGATATTTTGCTGAGTTCTTCAAATACAGGTTTTCTTTCTCTCCCAACCTCCAGCAGTGCAGAGGATTCCATCCTGACCTTTTGTATTCTAAGCATACATCTTACCTCTGTGTAGGGGTTGCTGTCCTCAGATTTCATTAGGTTTATCAAAAAATCAATTTCCTTAATTTTCCTAGCTTTATTGAGATACAACTGATAAATAAATTATATGCATTTGAAGTACACTGTGTAATTATTTGGTATGTAAAATGAATACAACAATTAAATTATTTAACAGATCTATCATCTCACATTTGTGTGTGGTAAAAAAGATAAGATCTATTTTCTTAGCAAAGTTTGTCTGAAAAAATAGTAGCATTAACTGTAGTTACCGTGCTGTATACTATATATCCATAACTTATTCATCATGTAACTGAGTGCTTGTATTCTTTGATGAGCCTCCCTCTATTCACACCTTCCCCTGTTTTGGTTCCTGGGAGTCACCATTCTGTTTCTTTGATTTCAGAGGTTTTAGATTTCACCTATAAAGGTGTTCATTTGCTATCTATTGTTCTATTGGGCTAATTTTACTTCCCATCCCTAGAATCATCTATACTTCCACCAATGGCAAGATTTCCTTTCTTTTTAATGCTATTTTCCCTGTGTCTGTGAGTGTGTTTAGCTATTCTGAATAACAAATAATACAAGTACAAAGAGAGTACAGTTATTCCTTTGACATATCTATATCATTTTGTTTGGATATAAAACCAAAATATGAATTGCTGGTTTATTTTTGAAGAACTTCCATTCTGTTAATGGTTGTGCCAGTTTACATTCCCACCAATAGTGTACCGGTGCTGCCTTTTCTCTGCATCCCATGAGGTTTTCTCTTTTGTTGATCAAACACAACATTTTGTCTATTACACAACTTGAGCTTTTTGATACAATCATTCTCTGAACGAATATCTAAAATTCAAATTTCCTGAGTCTTTACTTTTTATTCATTTCATACAGTTTTTATTTTCAAATCTTTGATCTAATATGCTTATCCCACAATTGTTTTCACTTCATACTGTGAAACATTCTTGACTGTGTTCTAGCATGCACAGTTGACTAAAGCTAGACATTACACTACATTGAAACAGTCCTCCCTACATTTAATATTGTTTAGCATAAAACAAAATCCAGTAAAAATGATTCAATCCTTACCTGACATGTATTCTAATCAGATGCTGAAACTAGTTACCTAGGTTTTCTTATTTAAAAATCACTTCTGTCAGAGTCCAAGTGACTACTGCCTTTACTCCTCCTAGCTGTCTCCCAATTCCACCTATTCCCACTTCATAACTCTTTCCCTCACAACAGTTACCTGTGGTTCCTCAGGGCTTGGCATCCTGACACCTCACCCAAATGTTCTGCTTTGTAATAACCAAGGCAGCCCCATCCACACTCTGAGTTATAATCACTTACTGTCTATGTGATGATTACTGGAAAACTCATGTTTCCAATACAGATCTGAGATCCAGACTCACGTATCTCTCTGCCATTTTGAGCATGTATCAATGATCTCATGTTCAACATACCTAAAATGTAAAGTTGTTTTATGCAACATTCCCTGGCAAGCATACAATCACACACTCTGTCACCCACAGTCTGTTCTATCTAATGTATTCTGCCTCAGAGAATGATACTAATACCTATACTTTTATATTTTAAAGTAAATAAAAAAGAAGAAAAAGTTAACAACACCAAAGACAAAAACAAAACAACACAAACAGTAAAAATGATACAGGATTTCCATACCTCCCAAACCCAGTCTATAACAAAATTTATGATGTTTCTTCATAAATCTCATTCATTTATTCTACACTCTATCTCTCTCTCCTCACCATTCTGTTGTAAGCTATCATGTCTTGCTTTGACTTTTAGAAGGATTGACACCCAACATGACTCCCGGTTATGAAGTTAATATCTAGAAATTGCTTTCTACAAAAAAATCAAATATAATCATATCACTATCAGTGTAGCATCTGTCAATTCATTCCTGCTCCTCTTAATTTAAAATCAAAATGGCTAAGCTACTCTGGTTGGTTTAGTTTTCTGCCTCGTATCCTACTTAATTCTCCATTTCCATCTTATACAAAGGTTTCTTCCATTCAGTTATCATTATCTTGGTGTTCTTTCTATCCTTAATTGTATTTAATTTCATTACAGTAAGATAGCTATTTTACCTAATTTTTGATTTATGTAATCTTTTCTTCATACACTATATGACAAAACAGTTCATAATTTAGTTACTCAGACTGAAATTAGTACTCTATCCTAATACAGGATAGGTTAGTTCCTTTTTCTTTTTTTTTTTCTTTTGTTTAATTTGATTTCATATAATTTTCTTTTTTCTCAGGGAACATAATTAAATTTAAAATGTGGAAGTATTGTGTGAGTGTGCCTATCTCCTCTTCTAAAATATAAGGTTAATATAGCAAAGATATGTAAGAGAAGTTTGGGAAACTGCAGATATCAGCTAGAGAAGCCCTAGAAGGCTATGAGACAAGCCTGATAAGAGAGAGCTCAGAAGACTGCAATGCTGATGAATGGAGAACAGTAAAGGCCAGTCTCTGGAGTTTTAAATTAGGATCAGGTATAGCATTGGCATTTGGACTGGAGGCCGCTTGTGTTACACTCAAAAGTTGCCTGCACTTTGGCCATGTGATGAGACTTTGTAGAAGACTGAGATTAAGGCTTGTGGAGTGATTAATCTAATGAAAACACTTTCAAGGCAGCCCAGTGTCCAAGCTGAGGCATAAACCTTGCTGCCTACCTTTAGCCAAATTTGAAGTTAAAATCAAGTGTCAATATTGAAGACAAGTGTAAGAAGTTTGCAGTTCCAAAAAAGAAACACCCGCAAAGTTAAAGCCTTAGAAAGAACCATTTCAGCTTTTTTAAAAAGCTGGTACCAGAATATTACTCACATACAATAAGCACGTCTCCCACTTCATAGTTGTAATTACATTAACTCCTTCCCATCATTATCAAAGACCAAATTTATGTAAGCACAGTTATGGACTCCAACTCTACTGTTCTTGCTTATGGCAATCAATTACCTTCCAAGTAATTATGGATAGAAATATCAATAATAAACCTGGAGAACATCAAGTTCAAGGAAAGTAATTTTGAGAACTTTATAGAGAGAAGTAATGGAAGTTGACATAAACAATTATAAAACAGTCTAATTTCAGTATCTTGCATAACCATTATAAACAGAATTAGTCCATAACTAGTACTGTATCATGCATAATTTGAAGCTTTTTATCATGGCAGAAAGTAATATTTCTTTAAGGCTATCAGAATTGAATTTGCACAAAATATGTATTTATAGAATAGACAATATAAAATGAACATTTATTCACTAGATTATATCAGCAGGTAAGGTAATTAGAAAACAAAATAATAAAACCACTTAAATGATTGTATCATACTTAAGAAAGAAGTAACTATTACTGAAAGCAGTAATTATTTTCATCTAATTATTTCTCTACAGATATTAATAAAATATAGCTCTCAGATGTATGAAATCTGCTTTAGAAAATGTCTCATCTGTACTCGAGAACTTGACACATGTAATTACATGCATTCAATTGGATAACCACAATTACCTGCATAAACACATTCTCAGAAAAAGAAAGGAAAGTATAAAAAGATGGTCAATTAATTCATGAACTCCCTTAGCATCATTCATACACTATCAATAGTAAATGTAACAAATTGGAAATAAGTTAGAATAAATGACACTAGTTATAGTATGAATTATTGCAAAAAGCAACTGAATTTCCTTACCTCCCTTACCAATTCTTTAGATACCTTTGATATTTTTCTGTCTCTTAGTTATATTTGTTCACATTAAAAATTTTAGATAAGACATCTATATCAAGGCATTTAAAACATATGGCCTTAGTTCCATATACTTTCTATAATCCAAAGCATCATTTTATGTACATAAATACAAGTAGGAAACATAATGGCAAACTAAAACAAAGTTAATTGGAAACATATTTTGGAAGGTTTGTTTAAAAATGAGAAGTCAATAATTAAATACTTAGCCAGGCATGGTGCCTAATGTTTATTATCCCAGCACTTGGGAGGCTGAGGCGGGAGGATTGCTGTGAGTTCAAGGAGAGTCTGCTGTACGTAGTGAATTCAAGGACAGCTGGAGCTATACAGTGAGACCCTGTCTTAAAAACCTAAAACCAAACCAAACCAATACAAGCAAAACAAAAAAAATTAAACATTTAAGATTGGGAAAGAGAATGGTAGAGATATTTGATACACTATTTAAAAATTAAAACATATCAACTGCAAATTTGCATCTGATTTTGGACGTATCAGAAATCTAAGGTTGCCCAGCAATCAACTAACGCAAGAGCTAAGCTAAGAAAAAATAAGCAACTATAGAAATTAATCCATTTATGCTAAAGATAGAATTTTTGTAAGAAATTTATATATATATAAATTATATATATATATATATATATATATATATATATATAACACTTAGAAAAAGAATTTGAAGAGAAAACATTTCATTATATTCCATTGTTATAGGAATGCCAAAATGGATCACTGGGCATGGGAGGGTTAATGGGTTAATGGGACTCTTGGTATTTACTTATGAAAGACAAATATAGCTGGACAAAAACTGAAAAGATTTGATGTAAACTTGATAGAAAAATTTGTGACTTGCACCCTGTGGTCAAGTGTGCACTCTTGTACAAGGGTTCACTGAAGAACTTACTAAGAGTTCACAAAAAATATCTGAAAGACTTGTGACAACGAATTTTTCTTGGGCAAGCAAGACTGAGAATCTGAAAAGCAACACCAGGAGAAGAGCAAGAACTGCCACCTAAACGCCTTTCACCTGATTCACAGTATAGAAAAGCAGAAAACTGGAAGATCAAAATGAAATAGAAAATGAACAATATCACTAATCATGAAAAGTTCAACTATACAAATTAAATAATTCAGTATTTAAAATCAAACCACAAGACCATACAGGATAGGTAAAAGTAAACACATTGTAAGTATAAGTCAAAGACATATGTTTAAGGCTTTAGTCAATTTTCATTTGGTTTTCATATTGGCAAGGAGATAGGCATCTGTTTTCATTTCTTTCTGTGTGGATAGTTATTTATCCCAGAACCATTTACTAAAGAGGTGACTTTTCCCTTTTGTGTGTTCTTGGTATATTTGCAGAAAATCAATTGCCTGGAATTATACGTATTTATTTCTGATATCTCTATTCTATTACAATGAACAATATGTCTTTTTTTTGACAATATAATGTTGTTTTGGTTACTATGGCTTTACAACATATTTTGAAATCCAGCTTGTGAAGGTTTCAATTTTCTTTTTGTTTTCATTTTTATTTTTCTGTACAAGGAATTAAACTTACGACCTCATGCTTGCCAGGCAGGTGCTTTGTCACTGAGTTATATGCCCCATGCCTTCAATTTTGTTATTTTGGTTTAAAATTTCTTTGAAAATTTGGAGTCTTTCCTGGTTCCATATGAATTTGGGGGACTCTTTTTTTAAAAAAATTTTCTATAAAGGTAAGATTGAAGTTTTGAGAGAAGTTACACTGTTGATAGAAAGACTCTTTGACAACAACGGTGGAAAACAGAATACAGGCTTTTCAGAAGGCTAAAATTAGAACTGCCATACTATCCAGGGAAATCACTCCTTAATATTTATGTAAGGAAAATGAAATCAATGCATAAAACAGATGCTCACATACATATACATACTCAACAGAGAGTACTCAGTCATACAGGAGAATGAAATCACATTTTCAGGAAAAGGAATGCTACTATGGCATCAGGTTAAACAAAATAAGCCAGAAACAGAAAAAGAAGCATCACAGGAGTTCTCATGTACATAGAAGCTGAAAAGCAAGATAATATGACAGCAAGAGATCTGCTTTTTAATGAAGTAAATATGGGTAGGAAGAGAGAGGAAGGACAAGAGCGTCAGGAAGGAAGATGTATATTACCAAACATTACAAATGCATATGAAAATGACACAATGAAATGAATTAATTTTAAAAATTAATATCTGTTTGTTAATAACTATAACAACAAAAAGCAAAGAAAAATAATAAAAAAGTCATAAGAGAAAACCAAAGAGTTTGTAAAATTAATTTGTAAAACTGTAGCATATGTTTTTAACTAAAAATAACAAGTACCATCTAGCTAATTATGGAAGCAATTTTCTTAGTATAATAAAAGTAATTTGAAGAAAATTTGGTTTACATCATATATGATGGTTTCTTTCTAGAATCTACCCCATGTCCAGGAGCATGTGTGGGTGCTTGCTACTAACACTCTGAAATGCTAGAGTTTCTTTCCAGTGCAAAAGTTAAATTAAATTAATAGATAAACAAATCACATACAGAGAGAAAAGGAAGAAATAAAAGTGAATCTATCCAATGATAATATAATTGCCTATGTAGAAAATAATATGTAATCTACAAAAATAGTATGCCTAGTAAATATGGTTATTAATATTGCAGAATATAAACTCTATAAAAGATAATGGCATCTTGATATCCTAGTGTTGGAGCCTTAACATAAGAAAAAAGATAATTTCGAATAGTATCAAAATTATGAACTGCCTTTAAATGTACAAAAATATGCCCCAAATTGATAGATTATAAATTATGAGCCACGTATAGATTTTTAAATTAAAGATTAAATACATGGAGAAACTGATTAAGTTCATTTATTGGGATATAACATATTCTTAAATTCTTGATTCTGCACAAATTGACTGTATATTCAATACAACACTGAGGACATACAAGGGTTATTTTAAAAATAAAATTGTAAAGTTTATTCTGGAATTTTTTAGAACTTGAGTAGCCAGAGCAACACAGAAAATGAGGAAAGTTGAAAAATTTGTTATCTTGTGTGTGGTCATGCTATCATAGTTCATCACAAACGAGCTTCAGGTTCACACATATGCTTTTTTGATGGGATGTTATCATGGCTTAGGTCTACACTGTCCTCCCAAACCTCACATCTTCACAGGTGGGGCATGTGGAAAGTGACTGGATCATGGGGGCAAAAAGACTCCGCCTCAGGTAGAGCCGCGTTGGAAGAGGTGGGCTGCTGGGGATTGACCTGAAAGGCTGGCCTATCTCATTCTGTGACTCTTCCCCTCACCCTCTGCTTCCTCGCTTCCATGAGACAAGCAGATGTCTTCTCTCCAGACTCCTCCACCACACTCTTTCTGCCTAGGAGCTGGTTGACCACGACTAAAACTGCTGGCCAGTATAAACCGGTCCTCTTTTAAATTGCAAGTGTTGGGTATCACGCCGCATTTCTAGAAAGTAACTAAAACGGAAGCTGCTCCAGGGAAAAAGTAGTAAGGGGGGAACAACAGTCCATGGAAGATATTGTCTTGGTTACTTTTCTCTTGGTGCCGTGACAAAATACCCAACACTCAGAATTAAGTAAGAAAGGTTTATTTAGCTCACAGTTTTTGGAGGTTTCAGTCTATAGTCTGCTGGTTTCAAGGCAAAGTGGCACAAGACAAATGGCGGCGGAACAGCAAAAGAACAAGAGCACAAGGGAGGAGCGGTGGCAAGCAGCCTCTTCTTCTCCCTTACATATGCAAACTGTCCTCCCCAGGGCAGTGTAGCACTCATACCCATGAATCAGAAACTCTAAAAGCCTGCCCCTATGACTGCATGAGGATTTTGAGGGACATGCAGACAAACCATAACAGATGTAAACAATGGTAGGGTCTGTTTTGCAACCCACTCTTATCCCACACGGTGGGATATGAGGAAATTACAGTGGGATGTAATCCAGTAAATGCATTACAGTGCACTTTGCCTCCTTGTTATGGAAGTGGGAAGGGGTGCAAACCACCTTTCATACACCTGTTCTCTCATGAGTATTACGGCCCAACAAAAGGAATCTGGGTGGGCATTAAAGACACAGCAGGAAAGAACAAACTCGTTTCATCCTCCTGTGCACTCACAACCTAGGTGACTTCTACAATCTCAAAAGTTGTAATTTATCCTCACCAGTATGTAAGCAATCCAAAAGCAGCAGACAATGCCTGAGTGTCCTCTAATATTCAGTTCTGATGTCATACAATTGAATATTGAATCATTTTCCACAGATTGAAGACTTAATTCCCCAAACTGCTTTCTTTTCTCCCATACATTTCTGATGTCAGATTATTTCTACCTGTGCTTCTGATCTACCTGGTATAAGTTGTTTCCCATAAATCTTGCCTTGTGTCCAATAAAGTCCTTCAAGTGGTTTACAGAACTCAAGAAAATCCTTAGGTTTACTATAAAAGATATTTCTAAGTATAGAGATGAAGAATTTCATAGGTAAATTACAGGCAAAGGGGTGCAGAGTTTCCATGCCTTCTCCCAATGTGCCCACTTCCAGGAATCTGTTCAGTCATTCAGAACCTCACTGAGTCCTATCCCTGAGTTTTTATGGAGACCTCAGTGATTAGGCATGAGTATTAACGGACTGCAGGGGGTAGCCCAGCAAGGTCTATTGGTTCAAAATCATCTTAGCTATTTGCTCCAATTATCCATACAGGGTATGGGGCAAGATCCTTCTGCGATGAAGGGTTTCTTTTAAGCTAGGAAGAGTACTAAGAATGGGCCAGCTTCTATTCCATGGCTTGAAGATGGAGTTAAGAGTCAGAGACCATGGATTAAAGCTGAAATGTACCTATCGTAATACCACAGCACCAAACAGGCCCCTAAAGGCAATAAGTGCATGGAGTTATAATCTTTTCATAATAGTGGTGATATTAATAAAAGACAAAGAAATAATTATAGCTAAGAAAATATGTAGCATTTATATGGAATTACAGTATCTCGATTGTAATGCTAAAGCTCTATACAGTACTTTTATATCTTATTCCAAAGGCATGTTTTTATTACATTACAAAAATATAATTTAATCTATTAAACAGAAAATAAAGATAAAAACAGAAGCCTTCAGCATAAATAGGGCAATCATATTATATAAAATAATCACATAAAAATGTTCTTAAGGTCTTAATACTATAATTGACATTATGGGATACTATACATATAAAACAAATGATAATTTAATATATCAAAACATAGAGTACATAAATGATAAATTTTAACGCAAAAAGACACATTAGAGATCAGCAATTTAAGCAAAATTCTAAAAAAAAGAAAAAACAAAAACCAAAAAGTGTAAAAGTTAAAGTTTTTCTATGATATGCTGTTTTTATTTGTCTTTACTCTCTTTGTTTTCCATATTTATTAGAAAAATGTTTAACTTGAAATAGAAAAAAATCTATTTTATACTTCCATGTAAAGTAGCAAAAAAACCCATATAAATAAATTTTATTGATAACTTTAGTTAAAAAGGGGCTGGGGATTTAGCTCAGCTGCACAATGCTTGCCTGGCAAGCGCAAGGTTGTGAGTTTGATTCCCGGTACCGGAAAAAAAAAACAAAAAAATAAAACAAAACAAAACAAAAAAAACTTTAGTAAAATAATTTCATAAGTATCAAATATCTGGTTAGATACATAATACAATAAATATTACTTAAGTATTATTTTGATACTTCTTTTAAAGGAATATGATAGTATTAATTTTATTGAATCCTTACTAGGGGCTAGTTATTGAGTTAAGCATTAATTTTCAATATGCAAATCTTCCTTAATTCTAAGAACTATCTACCAGATAGATTTTATTGTCATTTCCACTTACAGACTTGCCTAAAATCACGTAGTACCTAAAAGGTCCTTCTAGATCTGTTGTTTCTTTACCATAATGATATTCTATTCTGAAAAATGAATTAATGTTGTTCCTTTCATTCATTACTATCTATTGAGATTTCTAGGATACTAATTCATCTTGAATTTTTATCAAAAAAAGGTGACAAGAGGATATAATATTTATTTGACTATCAAATATTAAAGCTAAGTTTCAACAATAGCACAGTGATTTTTCCTTTAACCTACAGGAAGTATATTTATTAGAATTGGTCCTAACTGTAAGAGTTATGCCCTCCACACCAACTGATTAGCTTGTACCTTACTAATTAGTTTTACCTCTAGCTCTGATGACACAGAAAATGTCATCCCTTTTTATTTAAAGACACAAGTACCTTACTAGTGAAGAATTCTCTTTCGAAGGATTAGCCACTAATCTGGTCAGTTACCAGTAATTTAAAGCAAAAGAAAATGTTATTATTTCTTAATCAAATGCTATCTCCCTTTTATAATACTCACTGCAAAAAAATCTTATTCATTATGTAGACTTTAGGTCAGTTTAACAATACCCTGGTCATTCTTCCCAATTGAATAGTTCACTTTTCTCTTTCCTCTACAATGTATGTCACTTATTATTGCTAATACTCCCATAGAACCTCGTGCTTGATGCTTTCTTTGATGACTTTTTTTATTTTAAAAAGAGTTTATTTAAAAGAAAAAACTGAACAATAGCAGCACATTTTATCTGTCAACATTAAATCATAAGCTCATGAAAGACAAAAGCAAATATTTGTTTCTTTCCAGCATTTATGCAGGTTCTGCAGACTCAATACATAATTATTAAATAGTTACTTTTAATCAGCTGCTCTTCAAAAATCCAAGGAAAGTAATCTATTGTGATATGGAATTGGAAATATACACAAAAGTCAGAGCTGTTGCTTCTTGTGACAAGATTCACGTTCAAAATCCCAGAGGACACATGTACTTTAGGTAGAGGAAAAGCTCATTTTGCTAAACCCAGGATAAAATCCAAAGTTTGTGTGTATAATTTGTATGACAAGTTTCTACTGTGGAAATTTTATGGGTTGATTATCATAATTTTGAACTGACGCTGTTTAATGTTTTTTACCTTTTGTTAAAACTATTTTAGTTCAAATAAATTTTTCAAAGCCAAAACTTCATTACAATGCATAAAACATAAAAATCTATTTTGTTGAACATATTTAAAAATCTAAAAAAAAAGCACAATATAAAGTAATATGAACAGTTCAAAAATGCAATGTTTAGTACACACTAACTGGCAAGAAAAAAGATGAACTGCAAATTGAAACTTCATTACACACATGTACAATGCATATAATATCTGCTGTTTGAGAACATTAGTTCTTTAGAAATACACATCACAGGAGATGCCTCCTTACTGAAAGCTTCCTTTTAAACTTTACTTATAAGCAGTACATTAAAGAATTGGAAGGAAGGAACTTTTCATGTGCATCACAGTTTTACATTATTTGGGTTTTTTTCTTTGTTTTTGTACTGGGGATTGAACTCAGGACCTTACACTTGCTGGACAGGTGCTTGTACTACTGAACTATATCCCCGGCAGTTTTTCATTATTTGTAACAATAATTTACAATTAAAAATTATTTTATTTGGAAAGATTTTACTATCATTACATAGGAATCTAACTTTTAAAAATGAGTAGGCTTTGACACATAATAAATTGTTTAAGAAATTTTCTCATTGATGAAAAACTGTATTATAGTTTTGTTATTCTTACTGAGCTTTGGAAAACATGCTGCAAAGGTAGTGTATTGTAAGATTTCATGTTTCATTTTCAACATTTATGATAGCTTCACCATGCTTATTTTCTAAAATGGTTAGGTTGTTTTAAATAAAATTCATTGAACTAGATACAACCTAATATCAACAATGTAGAGTCACTGGCAAGAATCTACAGTAATAGCAATAAATTTCTTTTGGAAGGGGAAAGAGACAAATACATTTCATTTGAATTATCAGTACCAACCAAGGCAATATCAAAAACAGGTGAAATATAAAAATCAGGCTGTGAGCAAAGGCACCTTTTGTAATTTCATGAATTGGTCTCCATTTGATCTTTCAGGCCAGCAGGAATGTACTGTTGGAAAAACAATCCATTTAATCCATTCTGACAAAGCCTTTCATAGTGCATGCTGGTGGCACAAGTGCTCAAATGGCTTTGGAACCAGTGAAATAGAGCCTAATTATCTTATTAAACCATTGTAGAAAGCTGTACTTATTTATTGGTGGATGCTGTAAGTGAGTAAAATAGGGAAACTTACTTGGATAAAGGTTATGAAATGCACAGTTTAAGTCACTATAAGATTAAAATGTGTGTGGGTGACAAGTTTAGTAAAAAATATATGTTGTCATTTTATCCTTCAAAAATATAGCTGAAGTCAGACTATAATTTAACATACTATTTTTAAAATTGTAATGAAATTTTTGAGCAAGCAAGTAGAAAAGTAATCATTTCAATTTCTATTTCAATGTTATTACAATTTGTATTTTAAGCAAAGACTTCATGAAGACATTTTTCATTGTGATAAATGAGTTCATCGCCTGCAAAATATCTTAAGAAAAATTGTGTTAACATATATTTTGTATGTTTAGCATTTTTGGTCAATTTATCTTTTATGTATTATATAATATGTCTTATGATTGAACCCCCTCCCAAAGATTGCAAAAGTAATGCTAAGAGACTGCAATTTGTAGATGAAGCAGAATGTTTTTAGGTGATTAAGTTGGTCTTTTTAGTCTGTAAGTAGCAAATAAATAAGGAATAATATTTCAATTAACATAGTTTTAATCATATTCTACTTTATTCACTTGACTAGGTGTATGAATTATATTTTGTGCTTTACTTCTACTTAAAGTATTGTATCAACTCATTCTTCACTGTAATTACTTTTAGTTTCCTTACCACTCTTGTTTCCAGGCTATAGTTCTGCTCATTTTACTTTCTCAAAGTTGGAAGGCAAGGATGGGAAGGCACTGTCTGGTTTACTGTCTTGGAAAGCGGTCACCACCATTGGAAAGCCGTCATCACCATTACAAAGCCAAAAGTGTTCATCTCCTTTGGGAAAGGTGTTCTATGACTCACCATTTTCACCACAGAATTCACATAGACTCCTATATCCCCAAGCACCATCAATAGGAGTGAAGAATTCCTTCTTTCTTCCTATGTATGTTTGTTTTGGGTATGTTACCACTCCTTCACAAAGTAGTTTTCAATTATTTGTAGCGTTCTTGCTGTTATTGTTATTTTGTTTTCCTATTTTGTTGTTAGTCATGAACAAGGTATGGTAAAATAAGCCTATCAGAGGAATTAGCACACATACAATATCTATTTATGAAGTAAAGGAATCAAAAAGAAGAGGTATATTATTGCATTTTTCACATATTCTGTCATAATTTTTATGGCTTTTTACCTGTTTTTCTCTTCCTCCTTCCTTTCACATGGATCCTAGGAACTATTTATTAATTTAGGATTTATAAGTTTCTCATAATTGACTTTTTATTTTAAAGATAAAATAATGAAAACATTAACAGACACAAAGACATTTACAAAATAACACAAAAACAATACAAAGTAATACAGAATTTCAGACAAGGTGATAGGAAATTAACAATGGTTGTTGTATTACATATTGATATCTTCAAATTGGTTACTCAGATAAACACATATAGGCATATGTAAGAACCTGAAAGACTGAATAAAATGTAAATGGAATGATAGATATTGTGAAAGGGAAAGAAAATGCTCAAAAGGAAAGAACAACAGGGATGAGGGAAAAGAGAAAAGAAAGAGAGAAGGGAAAAATATGTGTATATGCATACACATGATAGCTAAGATAGTTATACTATTGATTTCCATTGCTTTATTGAAAGGAACAATTAATCTTTAAGAGTTTGATCAATCTCATAATTTACTTATAAATGTACTGCTACTTACTACCTTTAAAACAGAAATTAAGGAAGTGTATTAAGTATAAAATACTTTTTATAGTGAATATATTTCAAATGTCAACTTAGTTTAGAAAGACAAACTAGTTTACCTGTTTTAGAGAACTACATATGAATGTCTCAAAGTGAAGTATTTACAATTAATGTCCATTTCCTCTGAGAATAATGACTTAAAATGGAAAACCAATTAGGTCTTTAACAGTCATATAAACTTTTAAAATTTGATGTATCATCTTGAAGCTTTTGAAGTGATATATTTTGATTTCCATATCTAACTGTTTTCCTCTCTTGTTCATTAGATTCCCATTCATCAAATAAATATAGAAAATATTAATAATAGCAAATATTCTTTCTGAAAAAAAATTTCGTATAGAATAATTTAGAAGAGTTCAGTGGAATTTTCAGGAATTTGTAAGCAAGACTCAGTCTTCAGTATTTATTCATTTACCTAATTTTACAATCAAAAAACAATAAAAGAATGTTATTTAGGTACCACTATGTTCTTTGGAGTGGGTGCTGAAAACAATGGCTCTCTATTTTATTTTACTCATTAGCTGGGTGACATTAAGTAAGAGATTAACCTTTCAAGGTTCATTTCCTCCACACATAATAAGGTGATAAAAAATAATAACTATTTCATAGATTTCAGAAATAAAATATGTAAAGAAAATATTTAATGCTTGACTTATACAGATATTGTTTTGCTTTTGTAGTTTATGTTAACATTTTGAAATTAATTCATACATGTAATCAAGAACATTTCATCATGAAACATCACATAAAAGGCAAAGAGAAAAGATAGTACAGAAACTGAATCCACATAAGTATCTTATGTAAGATTAAAATTATTGTTCACTAGGTTTTAATGTAGCTTCTTTTTATTTGTAATAAAAATATGGATCTCTGAATTCAATAACAAAAACATGAAATAGATAGCCAGGTATTGTTGTATTCATTCTTAAATTATTTTTCTAATCAGAAAAATATTTATTTTAGTCATAAGTTGAATTTCAAAAGATTTAGCATGTAGCAATTAAGAGTGGTAATAACATATAATGGAGAATTACATATTTGCAGTTGGAAACAGAATATTCAAGGAATAATAAATCTCAAGTGAAGGAGGCACATTCCTGCATTACTATGACATTGATGAAGAAAATTTTTTCTTATTACATAATAATATTATTTTGTTAGTCAGTTTTCTGTTATTGTGACAAAAAGTGGGCCAGTCAAATGGGGAGAGTTCTATTTTGGCACTTGGTTTCAGAGATTCGGCCCATAGTCACTTAGCTCCATCCTTCTGGTCCCATGGGGAGGCAGGACACTATGATGGAAGGGTGAGGCAAAGAAAAACATGCTTACCTTAAAGCAACAAGGAGGGAGCAGGGAAAGGGAGGACTGAAATGTGTGCCTCCAGACCATGCCCCCATCATCTGCTTCCTCACACGAGATTCTACCTCCTAACAGTGCACTCAGCTATGAACTAATCCACCAGTGAGGGTGGTGCCCTCATGGTCCATTTACCGCTCTATGGTCCTTCTCTAAAGTTTCCCACATTATAGATCAAGACTTCAATGTACAAATCTTTGGAGAGCATTTCATATTTGGACCATAACTAATTTTTCTCAAAAAAGTAAAGGTTTCCCCTTTTACATTTTTCTCATTTCATTCATAATTTGTTAAAAATACTTTAAAATTTGGTGTTTCTCCGTTGAAAAATAATAGTAAAATTGTGTAATTGTTTTTCTGATTCTACACTGACTTGTTTGGTTTGACTCCAAGGTGGGTTAGAAAGCAGAGTCCAGTTGATTATGGCATCTATAAGAAAAAATTGTTATTCTAACCCTTTACTTCTTTTTATTTCATATAGAATATAAGAGAAAGAGCACATCCAAGATACTTTGCAATCTTACAGTTTAACACTGTAGATCATGAGGCACTGATCTGCATTTAAGTTAAATGACTTTCTCTGATATCATCCCCCCAAAAATACTTAGGAATCAATCTAACCAAAGATGTGAAAGATATGTACAGTGCAAATTATAGTACCCTACAAAGGAGATTGTAAAGGATATCAGAAAATGGAACGGTATGCATTGCTCCTGGCTAGGAAGAACCAATGTAATGAAAATGGTCATACTCTCAAAAGTGCTGCACAGATTTAAGGCAGTCCCAATCAAAATAACATTAAAATACCTCACAGACTAGAGAATATTCCATAAATTCATTTGGAACCAGAAAATACATAGAATAGTAAAATCAATTATGGGCAACAAAGGCAATCAGGGGTCACCACAATTCCAGGCCTAAAATTACCCTACAAAGCTACTGTGATAAAATCAGCATGATATTGGCAAACAAACAAACAAACAACAGCAGCAAACAAAGAGAAAAATAAAACAGGCTTTGGGATCAGTGGAATAGAATAGCAGATGCAGACCCAGCCCCAAACACACACAATCTACTTATTTTTGACAAAGGAGTCAAACATGTTCTGTAGAAGAACGATAGTTTCTTTAATAAATGGTGCTGGAAAATCTGGCTTCTCACATGCCAAAAACTAAAACTAGACCCATGTATATCACCATACACTACAATAAAGTCAAAATAGGGGCTGGGGATTTAGCTCAGTGCCACTGTGCCTGCCTGGCAAGTGCAAGGTCACGAGTTCAATTCCTGGTACTGGAAAACAACAACAACAACAACAAAAAAGCAAAAAACAAAAAACAAAACAAAACAAAAAAAAACAAAAACAAAAAATAAAGTCAAAATAGATCAAGGATCTATATATTAAAATAAAACACTAAATTTACTGGGAGAGAAAGTAGGCAGGAATCTTCAAAACATAGGTATAGGCAGAGATTTCATGAGCGAAACCCACAAGAGAAATACTACAATGAATCAACAGATGGGATCTCACCTTACTAAACAACTTTTGCACAACAAAAGAAATCAATAACAGGGGCTGGGGATTTAGCTCAGCGGCAAAGCGCCTGCCTGGCAAGCGCAAGGTCATGAGTTCGGTTCCCGGTACCGGAGAAAAAAAAAAACAAACAAAACAAAACAATCAATAACAGACAGAAAAGACAAGCCAAAGAGTGGGAAAAATTATAGCCAATTGTCCCACAGACAAAAGACTTATATCTAGAAGACATAAAGAATTGGAAAAAAAAGAGATCCCCGGATTCAAAGACCCTATCCACAAATGGGCATATGAGATGAGTAGGCACCTCTCAGATGAGGAAATACAAGTGACAAATAAATATATGAAAAAATGCTCAACATCACTTGTCATTTGAGACATGCAAATTAAAATAAAAGATTCCATCTCACTCCAGAAAGAATGACTATCATCAAAAAATCAACTGATAAATGCTGGAGAAGCTATGGAGAAAAAGGAATCCTTCTCCACTTTTGGTGGGAATGTAGACTGGTCCAACTATTATAGAAACCAGCAATGGAGTTTCTTTAAAAAAAAATTAGGATTAGAGGTCCCATTCAAATTAGCTATTTCTTTTCTGGGTATTATCATGGAAGAATTAATAACATCATACCGCAGTAATATATGTACACCTATGTTTATAATAGTAGGATTTTTAATAGTTAAATCTTGGAAACAGCCCAGATGCCCATCAATGAAGGAATGGATAACAAAGGTGTGGTTTTCTTATATAATGAAGTACTACTCAATCACAAAGGAGGATAAAATGGACTCTTTTATTGGTAAGCAGATGTAACACGAGACCATACTCTTAAGTGAAATAAAGCAGACTCACATGTGTAAACATATGGTCTCACTAGTGTGAGAAAAGGAACAAGTGAATAAGATCCAAAATGTACAGTAGATATTGTGAATTGAGAGGAAACTTCAAAAGGAAAGACAAACTGTGATGTTGTAAAGGGGAAAAGAAAAATGGAAAAAAGAAAAAAAATGTATGTGTACACAAGATAGTTAAGATAGTCATGCAGTTAGTTTCTCTTAATTCATTGAAAAGAAATTTTGTGGTAGTATTGAATAGACGAGATCTCATGCCTATATCTTCTACTCTGAATAACTAGTATGAAGACAATAGATAAAGTATTAACTATTGTAACTGTCCTGCTAACCTGTTTTGAAATTTGGTTTGCTATGTTTTTCTTTTTTTTTCTTTAAAAAATAAATTAAATGAGTTGTGATACCTGTGCTTGAAATGTAATATTTCAAATATTACAAAATATAATATGTAATGAAATGTAAATATTTAGATAATATTGGTAGTAGCTATGAGCTAGATACTTATTCATGAAATCCAAAATGATCAACATGTCTAGATAATAACATATTTTTATTCAGTTTATAAAGATGTAACCAGACAAGGAGGAAACCTGGATATGTACTGTATTTTATTACCTAATGTCTAACATCATTTGTCATTATACCCCATATTTACTTAATTTTGGGGGAGTAGACAAGGAATTTTAGCCCATATTATAGGCTAAGTTGACCAAATTATGAATCCATGTCAAATCTGAGATGAAAGCCAAGTACCATATCTTCTTATGTATTCTATACTCAGATCTGACAGAGGGATATTTTCAATCTGTTAACCATCACTATAGATGGATTTGCAGAAAACATGAGTGACTTATGGATGGAGTGCCTTAACAAAAACTGAAATTGTTCCTCAAAGATGACTTAGAAGGAAATAGTAATGTGTACTTTGCAACCTAAAAGCAAAAAAGGTAGGAAAGCTATGATATTGGAGAGTAGGGGAACAATCCAATCTTCTGTGATCTGCTGTCAATTATTCTTATATGTAGATAAAATATTTTAAAAGCTAATTTATAGAGTGCTTACAGTAGAGGAGATAATGTTCTAAGTACATTATATGAAAAACTTCCTTGAATCATCATGACAACCTAAGTAGCTAAGTACCATTTTTAAAAAATCACAACAATAGTTGATTCTTTTTCAATTGCTTTATCCCTTTCCAGAAGCCAAACTTTCCAGACTGCTGAAATGCATCCCCCTCATTTTCCTATACTGTTTTAAGTTAATAATCTGAAGTTTCCTTGGTAAGTTCAAAGTACAGCACAGGAAGGTGGAAGAGGTTGAGCTTTATTTTTCCATAGAAGATGATTCTTCTCAAGGAAGAAACTGCCTCACTCTTTTTCTACAGATATCCACAGACACGTTTTAATGAGCTATACTCTTTAAAATTTTACTTTATTAGTACATATTTGCCAAACTTATATTTTATATCCATCTTGGAAGGTGGTGCATGTACATAATACGGTTTTTTTCTTTCTTAAATCCCCTTCCCGCCTCCTCCTGTAGTTTCCCTGCCTCCCTTTTCATCCTTGTTGCTACTGTTCATCTTAGTTCCTGTTTATGGAATGCAAGGTTCATGTTCACTGAGTTTATCAGGACCTTTCACCTGGTCCGTCTTCACTCTATTTCACCATCCCTTCCCCATACCTGCCCTGGACCCTTTCCCAATCGCAAGTGATCCATCCCCTTGTCTCGATCTACGCTTCAGGTATTTTGCTATTAATATTTACGTTGCCTTATTTAGATGAGAAATACCATATACATTTAAGTTCCTGTGTCTGATTTATTTCACTTCACACTTCTTTTGCAGATGCATCCATTTTCCCACAAGCGTCTCAAATTTCATTGACCCATGTTTTGAAATGGCTCTATTAAGAAATAATTCCCATAGTATAGAGTTCACCTTCTTAGAGTGCACAATTCAATACTTTGTAGAATTGTGCAACAATCACAATACCGAAATTTTGAGTTATTTTCATCACCTCAGAAGGAAACCTGGCATCCTTTAAGTATCATTCTCCCATCTTCCCATTAACCTCTCTCCCATGGGCAGAGATAACCATTTATTTTTCTATATCTATACAATTTTCTACTGTGGAACTGCATATAAATGAAATGAATTCTGGAATTTCAAATTGGTGATTTTTGGTGACCAAATTCTATTTTTTTAAATTTATTTTAAAAATAAAAGAAGGAAAATATATTAACAAACAGACATCTATTTATAAAATAGCATAAGAACAATAGAAGCAGTACTGAATTACAGACAAAGTGGTAAGAAATTGACCATGGCTGTTGTATTACACATTGATATCTTCAAAGTGATTTCTCAGGAAAACAACTAGAGACATGCAAGATTAATCAAATAAGTAATCATTAACCGTTCCTTTCAGTAAAGCGATAGAAGTCAGTACTACAATTATGTTAGCTATCTTGTATATACATACATATATAATTTCCCCTTCCTTCTTTTCTCATTTCCCTCATCCCAGTTGCTCTTTACTTTTGAGCAATTTCCTTTCATTTCACAATGTCTATCATACCTTCAAGTTTAAATTAACTCTTTCAGGTTTTACACTAATGAAACAATGTGGTGTTTGCACATGCAGGTCTGGTTTATTTCACTTATCAGTATGGTCTCCAGTTGTGACCATTTACCTGTAAAGGCCTCAAGTTTATCTTTCTTTATAAATGAGTAATATTCCATTATATGAAAGTACCACAATTTTTTTTTTATCCATTCCTCAATGCATGGACATTAGTGTTGCTTCCACAATTTAACAACTACAAATTGTACTGATACGAAAATGGGTGCACATGTATTGCTTGGATAAGATGTTTTCAGATCTTCTGGGAAAATACCCAGAAGGGGAATAGCTGGGTTGAATGGGACCTCTAGACCTAGTCTGCTGAGGAATCTCCAAATTGATTTCCATAGTGGTTTCATCAGTCTGCATTCCCACCAGCAGTGGAGAAGAGTTCCTATTTCTCCACAGTCTAGCCAGCATTTGTTATTGGTTGATTTCTCAATGATAGTCATTCTTTCTTGTGTGAGATGAAATCTCAATGTTGTTATAATTTGCATTTCTCTGACTAATGCTGTTGAATATTTTCTCATGTATTTACTTACCATTTGAATTTCTTTATCTGAGAAGTGTGTATTCATCTCCAAATTCTTAATAGATTGTTACCAAGTTTGAACCATATCGTAGCACTAATGTGTTATTTCTTTCTTTCTGTGGTTAATACTGTTTTGTTGCATAAATATATTATATTTTGTTTACATATCAGTTGATAGATATTTGTCTTCATTTTCCAATATTTGACTATAATGAATACGTCTTCTATGCATAGTTGTGTATTTGTTTTTGTGTATATACATGTTTCAGTTCTCTAAGATATATATTTAGGGGAAAACTGCTTCCATCTTTAAAAACTATATTTAATTGCCTGTGGAAGTGTCAGATAGTTTTAAGGAAGCAGTTGTACTCTTTTTACACACTGATCAGCAAAGTATGAGGTCTTTGATTTCTTCACATCTCCACCACAACTTGCTGTTTATAGTGTGACAATCTGATTATGTAACCACATAGATGAAAGGATTTTTTTGTCCCAATCCATTTTCATTAATGGTGCGTATCAGGAACCCAGAATAAATCAATTCATTATGTAGATCAGTACATACACAGAGTATTTTGATTGTTTTTTCCATTATCCCCTTCTTTTTCTTCCCCACTGATCCTCTTTCCCATCTCGAAATATTTACTTTCTAGTTTTCTGTCAGATCTCATTTATCTTTTATTGTTAATTTTAAGAGATAAAACACAGTCGGTAACCTCCAGAGTCTGGCTTATTGCTCGTAACATCACTGTCTCCAGTTCCTTCCATTTTTGTACCAATGACATAATTTCATCCTTTTTATGGTTGAGTACTACTCCACTTTACATACATACCACATTTTCTTTATCCATTCATCATTTATGGCCATCAACCCTATTTCCACAGCTTGAACAAAGTGCTCTTTGAAAACTACTCAATATTTTAAAAACTCTACTAATTGTGCCAAGATCCTAACAGTGACTCTTCATGTCCATGTGCTCACTAAAATAATAATAATAAAAAGAAAACACCTATTGTTGCCAGCTCAGTCCGTAGACCTTAAAAACACATTCATAGAATAATTTATTCCTGCCAACTATCAACAATTTCAATTTTTGTATTAGTTAATCTGAGCTATTAATGATGTGTAAAGACAAAATGTGTAAATCCCAGAATTAGAATGCAAGTTTTATTTGGTTTTTCTTTAAATTCCAGGACCTGACAGTTAAAAGATAATGACAACTCAGTATCATACAGGAGCTGGCTAACACTGACAATTTACTGTATGCTAATCAAATTTTTAACAGTGACCTTTAGAATTTAATAACAAGATAAATGAAACAATCTATGATCTAAAATAAAATGTTTGTTGAAAAGTTTTTTTCACTTTTGGTTTCAACATGACACCATCTAACATGCTGATCTCCAACTATTAAAATACTTGAAATTTGTGTGTATGTCTTAGTAGCTGATGAGGAAAAAGAAGGTAGAACTTCCGGAATCATCTCAATGTTTCTTTCACTTTTAGAGGCTTTCAAAAATAACTCAAAATGTTAATCTTCAAATATGCTTTAACAGAGATTTTAGCCTTGGAGTGGTCTTAAATCATATAATTTGAGATCAAATATGTACATGACAAAATCTGTTTTGAAGCTTTTAGTGATCTCACAGTAGCATTTAAGTAGGTTTACTTTGGCAGCATAGTATAAGGGGCTAACTCTTGCCGAAGTTGTCAGGGAGTCTTGGTTTGTTTCTTTTGTTTGCCTGTCGTACTAATGCAGAAAGATAGTAATATTCATGGACATATATTACAACATTGCTACCAAATAATACATATACTCAGTATACGGTGTTCATGAGGATCCAAAGGCAGACATTTAAATATTTATCAAGTAAATTTGAATTGCTTAAAAATTCTTTATAATGTCATTTCCTATTGTTTGTTACTTATTAATGCTGAGGCTAAATGACCATAACAAGTAATTGAAATAAAATATACTTATATGAATACAGAATATTTATACAAGTACAGACCAAATACGATCAAATTACAAGCAGAATAGAGTTGCATACTGTAGTAGTGATTTATGATTTATTGAGAAGCTAGATCTCAAATTATTTAGACCCATGAATTATGTCCATGACAATGGAATGTCTGTGAATTAATGCATGTGGAAATTTTTGGTATGTATTTCTTTGTTTTATTTAGAATGAAAGGGAGTCAATCTTTTACTCAAGAGTGGAACTCCAAATCATTGAAAAGACCATAGTAAGAATTGATGAAAAATAATGGAAAGAAATAAATATAATGTGGATTACTGGGGAAGAAAGAAATAGAGGGAAGCCAGCTCTAAGATTCAGTGAAAAGATGAGTTTGACGATTTACAATGGAGATAAATTTAGAGTCTACCCTAGAAAAAATACATTTCTTCAGTGAATATCCAACATCACTTCATGTAATTAGAACAAGGTTACATTCAGCAGAGTTACGTTCAGCACTCAATTTTTCGTATTACCTTCCTCCTATTTCAAAATAAAATTACAGGCAACAATAGAAGATTAATTAATTTTTTTTTGCTATTTTCTACCCACAGTCAGTAGATTGAGAGTTCAGAAAAAATACAGTGAAGTATTGCATACCCTTATCAGTCATATTTGTCATTTATAGACGTGTATTTGGCCTCATGTTCAAATGAGAATATATTTTTATATTTGTGTATGTGTGTATATATATTTATATCTCAAAAAGAATATTATTAATAGAAGAACTGTAATTAATGGCCATAGAGCTAAGCAATGTTTGTAGGTGTATGTCTTCACTGATAGGTGTAAAGTCAAAACACAGCTCAACAGATCAAAAGTCAGATTTTGCCCTAAAATATTTCAATATTGCTATAAATACAAACTTACAAAGTAATGTTTATATTTCTACATATCATTTTTGGTAGCAATTACAGAAATAGAGAGTCTAACAAGGAGAATGAAACCCTACTAATCCTTATTGGCAAAAATGATATTTTACTGCATCTCGTGCCATTTGGAAGAGATTTAATTGTCATGATCCCTCTAAATACCCCCTTACCAGCAGTATCATTGCTCAAATATCAACAGTGCAGTAATAACCATACAGAGCTTTTAGTATATAATGCTAGCTTTAAGGAAATATTTCTTCAGATATAATTCTATGAGCACCCTTGAAAGCACCTCTACAGTCATATAGCTTCATGATAAATCTTCTAATACTTCACACAGATTTTGTGCCTTTAAGTTATTTCTTCCAGATTTCCCAACATTTCTGACATCATAGTACACTCAGGAAATGATAACCAAAGACTGGCTTCTCTGGTCATAGTCATCCAAATTCACCTCCTGGTCTTTAGGAGTTGATAGAGCTATGAGGGGAATCTCAATTTCAACACAATACTTGAGTCAGGAATGCTGTCACACAGATAAAGAGAAATCAGCACAGATTATCCACTCCAAACCAAGAAGCTGACTACCATCCTTCCCACACACATATTCTGGTTCTGGCAGATTTTATATTTGTAGAGATTTCTTTCTTCATCTTGTTCTGCGTTATAACGTACAATAATAACATTAGTTAACAGCATAGCACTTAATGTTTAAAACATGTTATAGTTATAATCTTTAGAATTATTCAGTGTGGGATAAATTGTTATTTTCTCCTCTTATGTATGGACGCTTTCGCTCAGAGAGGTTAAATGATTTGCCCCAGGGTAACTGTGAAGGGAGCAGCAAGGACATGAGTCCAGGGCAGCTTTCCCAGTCCCGAAACAGTGTGCCTTTCTTCATTGTTCTAAGAAAATAACTCCCAAAAAGTTGTACCCTTCCTTTACATGTTTTTATAAGGTCATGATCTAGGTTTAGGAATTGATTTTTTTAAATCTTTATTTAATACAATACTGTAGCATACTGTTCATTAAGATCTCAAGGAACTAATTATTTTAAAACTGCTAAAATAAAGACTTCACAGAATAATCCCTTAGTAGAAATTATTATAATCCTTTAGACTAGGCTTTTTAAATCATTGTATTACCACCGCTATTATTAGGCTGAAATAAAATAGCTTATTAAGGTGGTCTTAGTATACTCTAATGTTTCAAGTCTCTATTACTGAAATCACCTTTACCAGTATTCTGCCCAGGCAAAATGTACAATTTTGATGACTGTAATTTTGTTGCTCAAAATTCTTTGTAATGTCTTTATTATGGTAAACGCAACAGAAAACCTAAGAAGGCTCAGATGAAAGTTGCTACTTCATACCAAACAATATCCAATGAAAATTAACAGCATAAAAATGTCTTGTTACTTTTCAGCCATTGTGACAAGATACCATCCACTCACAACTTAAAGGAGGAGAGCTTTATTCTGGCTGGTTTTAGTCCATGGTTGATTGGCTTCAAGAGATGAAGAGATAGTAGAATGCAGGGCAGAAGAAAAGGTACTCTTCCCATGGCAACTAAGGAGAAGAAAGGGACCAGGGCCAGGCCTCCAGGTTCTGCCTCCAGGAACACACATAACGGCACATTTAGGTACTGATGACTACTGGATGGCTCTACTGATAGATATAGAATCCTCGTGATCCAACCATTTTGCAAATACATGGAACTTCTCAGGGCCACTTTAGATTTAAACTTTAGCATAAGGAACCCAAAAGAAAACGCCAACATTTACTATTGGAAAAAGATTCATTATCTTAACACATTATAACAATATTAATTATAAATATTTCAAAAAAAGGGACAATGATGTCACAACTAGGTTTTTTTTGTTGTTGTTTGTTTGTTTTCTGGTACCGGGAATCAAACTCATGACGTTGCGCTTGACAGGCAGGAACTGTGCCCCTGAGCTAAATCCCCAGCCCCGACAACTAGGTTTTAATATAAAACTTTTGTCTGATATTTTCATACAACATCAAAGTATAAAGGGAGTATTTTCATATTGTTTGGAATTTTCCAATAATTATCCTTCTTATGTTTGTTAGATTTCTCTATTAAAGTTTATAGATATTTATAGTTGCTTTAACTATGTCCTATTGCAACAGTTCAAAATAATAATTCTAGAGGTTTTTTTGTAAATTTTTAATTTTGAATCTTTATTCTGTTGCAGTTCAGGAAGTAAAATTACTGGAAAAACAATTTTTGCCATTATGAGCTGAAATTTAGCTAGTAATCTTTCATTTATTCATTCACACATTTGTTGTTGAGTACCTGTTACGAGTGCTGGGGGAAAACAACACATAATACGTGATCCACTACATCACAGTTCTATATAACAAGTATAAAACAATCCACATGAAAATAATTGAGGCATGTTCCCAAAAGTCTGGCATTCCAATTCATGGCTAATATTTGTACAGAGATCAAAGAAAAGTAGGGGGATACATGGACTATGCCTTCTAAAACACATTGCTTTAAAGCATAATAAACACCTGATATCAAACATTTAATTTTATTTTCATCTCTCCTTAAATCATCAAATATATTTGAGGCTTTAGCATGTACAATACTTGGGCTTAGTGATCACTATAGCAGCTTTAATCTTAAACTATAGAGCATAAATATTTCTTTTAGAAAGCCACATAATATTTGCAAACTTAACTTTGTGTTTTCATTTTACTTTTAATTTTTTTCTACCAATGTATTTTTTAGTCCTGACTCCAAAGTTAGTAATATAGAATGGATTTTTAAATGTCCTTTTCTCACAAAATTTAATTATGATTAATTGATACTTAAATTGTAGATTTTAAAGAAAACTACTACTTAATTGAAAAACTGCAGGTCAAGCTGATGCTATATTAGTTTAAATTTCAACTGTAATGGATGTTAAACTAGTTGCACCAGGTAAATATCATCGTGGAGCACACATTGCTATTGAAGAATGATTGATTTTCTCCATAAGCTACAGCAGGAGTGTTGTTTGCTAATAAATTAAGTTTACAAGTCATTTTGGTCATACTTTTGAACGTATATTATCTTAAGATTAAAATATGTCGAAGGAACTTGATTATTTCACATAATGTTCATAAAATGTGATTTCTGCTAATATAACACAACATATATCAAAAGTGAACAAACTTAATTTACTTAAACTATAATCACATGCTATGAGCTAATAATTTACTCAGACTAATATAAGAGTTATCACAAATAAATGGACAGCATTCAGGCCAAGGTCTAGAGAATGATTTGTTACAGGAGTCGTTTCCTTGCTGATGTATCCTCACACTGAACTTCAGAGACAGGAAAGAGTAAATGACACAAAAGAGACAAGGAGCAAAGACAAGCTTGCCCTTTTCACAAGTGATCACATAATACAGTCAAATTAGAGTTTAATTTTATAAACAACTTGTGCTATGACATTAAAGCTGCATCTCTGGGAAAATCCATGTTATTGTTAATTTAATAAAACTTTTGGGCATTGAAAGCTCTAGCATGATTTTGCTGTTAAGCTGGTGTAGTGACAGATACCAGGGGAAAGATGGCTGTTTTTCAATAGCTTCCTAATGTAGAGCTGACCTCTGGTATTGAATGCTCCATATTTCCTTTCAATGAGAAGGAAGCTTTATGCATTTTCAAAAACTGACAATTGTCACAAAGGAACCAAAGAATAGTTATTCTCTAAACCTTGAAAGTGACTTTGTGTGGCATGCAGGAAAATAGGATGAGCGTTTACTTGGTGGAACATTTCAGTTTTCCAGGACAGAGCTATATTATAAAGTGCCTTAACTTTTTCAGGTATTAGGGAGAGTCAAAATCCACACGTACAGTTGGAAGAGACATTTTATTATAAGAAGAAAAATGTGTTGATCTAGAGTGGAGTGATTAGGCCATTTGTCAAATAGAGGTACTATTTCTGGTAACATTTACAGGTCACATATACTTTTCATATCCCAATAGAAGTGAGCTCGCTCGAATGGAACTCACCCATCTCAGTTCATGAGAGTGGATCCAAGGACTAAAGTTTGAAGAATTCTGTAGTATATTTTACACTGCTACATTTACATAGAAACAATGTGATTGAAATTAAAAATTTCATGAAGTCTTTTCATTGAACAGCTCTAATTATATGGATAGTGATTCATTGTTAATTATGAGCCCAGTACTGTGCCGTGTGCTTATGTGTGGTTTATCTCATCGTCAGAATAATATTGTGAAACGACGCCAGTATTATCCCAACTTGTTGATTAGGAAAATGAGTAAAAGTAAAGCTAAGCTGTCAAAACTTCTTCCACCATTTATCAAATATGCACAGGATATTTTCATGATTTTTAATAAGTAACATGTATAGTAAAAAATAAATAAAACAAAATAATAAGAAAACAAACTATGCTTTATGGACATTTCAGTTTCTCAAAGATTACTGCTTATTATTTAGAACTAAATGCCTTAAAATGTCAATGAAGTTAGAAATAGTAACTTTAGCAATTATTTTGTGATTTTTAAGTTTTGTATATATAGTCTGAGAATGAAGTATTGGATGGCTATTTGTTTAGTCATAAAGAGGTAATTTTCAAAAATAATACATCCCTGTATTTCCCTATATAACAATTAAAACAGAGAGTTTTCTTTCTGGATGTCCCCCGAAAGCCTCATGTAGTCAGGCGGCAGGCTTTTAGAGTTTATGACTTGAATTTTTTTGTACTAGGAATCGAACTCAGGACCTTGCGCTTGCCAGGGAGGCGCTTGTGCCACTGAGCTATATCCCTTACTATAACTGAGAACTTTCTTTGAGAGAAAATTTTCTATGACATAAAGCAAATGTTATAAATGGTAAATAGTAAGAATAACTATATTTGCATATTCATGCACTGAAAGATAGTCTTTTAAGGGATTTTTGCACATTTACAATTTACTTTTCTGTTAATCCTCAAATGCATTTGCTGTTATGCAAAGATCCTTGGTAAGGATGTTGAGATTGAATAAGTTAACGCTTTTTCTAAAAACACATGTCTAGTACTGTTCAAACTAAAGTTATAACTCTTATTATGGTTATAGCAACTGTTTGTTCTTAATTGTTCTCTGTTCGTTTCTTAAAAATGTCCAGTAACATCATCCCTTCATTCATGAAGAAAATATTAATGTTTCTTTATCAATGACTTTGTGCTAGCATTGTAAACAAATATTTAAATTAAATATTTTAGAGTTACTTAAGACATTAGAGTTGATATCTAGTTTATAAATATAGAGGTCTTTTAAAAAACTAAAGCTTATGTGTTTCTTCCTATAAAATTAGTTACTAAGAATATTTTTCTTCATTCTTAATGAATTTAGAATAAATTTCCTTCAAACAATGTCTTTTTTTTTTGTTTGTTTGTTTGTTTTTTTGTTTTGTTTTGTTTCCGGTACCGGGAATCAAACTCACGACCTTGCACTTGCCAGGCAGGCGCTGTGCCACTGAGCTAAATCCCCAGCCCCTACAAACAATGTCTTTTAAATAATTCATCTGAAAATAAAGAGAAGTTATAGACAAGTTTAGTTTTAAATTACATCTTATAGTTTGCAATATATTTGATATATTTTATATATCTCGAATTACTACTTACAACTTGAATATCATTTATTTCTGAAATATATATGGTATAGTTTTAAAATAAAAGCAAGATTTACAAAAATGTTAAATAATTTGAAAGCAGTGATACAGCTGTGTGCCTCTTGTATCATCTACTGAGTTTTCTAAGTATTTTAAATTTCTACTAAAATATTATCATCAAGATGATGAATTCCAGGTATTTTTCTGCATGTCTTTTTAAAGGAAATATTTTAGTTATTGATAACACTTAAAATTTATGAATAAAATAAGGAGCATAATATTTTCCCATATACTTTTGAAAAGAAGAGGCTAAGTGATGAGTTCTGAGTATAACTTCTGTTAAAACTATGTGGAGTATCTGTAGTATTTAAGGAAAACACTTTTCGAAAATGAGAATAAAAACCAGATTATTTGTGATTATTTAATTTAATTTGGCCTATAGTTGGGAAAATGAATACTTGGATCAATATTGTTTTGAATCTATAAGTTGTTATAAATATTACCTCAGAAAGTGTTGGACCATTATTTATTCCTATTTAATTATTTTTCTGAAGGATCTTAGGGGCTGACGGTGAGTAAGAGAAAACCATTGCGATACTGATATAATGACATTTTGGGACTAAAGTGGGTACTTCAAATTGTTTCATTTCTTTTTTTTAAATTTTATTTTAAAAATAAAAGGTGAAAAACATTAACAGACAGACAACATTTTACAAAAGAGCAAAAGAACAGCACAGATAATACAGAGTTACAAACAAGGTGGTAGGAAATTAACAATGCTTGTTGTATTACATGTTGACATCTTCAAAGTGGTTTCTCATGAAAACAGAGAGAGACATGCAAGATTGATCAATCAAGGACTCATTGACAGTTTCTTTCAGCAAAGACATAGAAGACCGTAGAACAACTATGTTAACTATCTCGTGTATACATATATACAAAATTTCTCCTTCTTTCCCTTCTCTTTTCCCACATCCCAGTTGCCCTTTACCCTTGAGTGTTTCACTATCATTTCACAATGTCTATCATACCTCCTGGTTTAAATTAACTCTTTCAGATTTTACACTAGTGAAACAATGCAGTGCTTGCACATGCAGCTCAGATTTATTTCACTTATGAGTATGGTCTCTAGTTGTGACCATTTACCTATAAAGACCTCAAGTTTATCTTTCTTTATAGCTGAGTAATATTCCATTGTATAAAAGTACCACAATTTTCTTATCCAATCCTTGGTGGATGGTCATTTGGTTTGCTTTCACAATTTAGCAATTACAAATCGTGCTGCTATGAACATAGGTGCACATATATCACTGTGATATTATGTTTTTAGATCTTCTGGGAAAATACCGAGAAGAGGAATAGCTTGGGTGTTTCATTTCATTAGAATGTAATTTAATACCTTTAATTTTAGATTAGAGATAAATCTAGATTAGATAAATTTAGTTTAGGGATAAATCTAACTTGAAGACCTTTTTCTTTTTCACTTCCTTCCATCATTCCTCCCTTCCTTCCTCTCTTCCTTTCTTCTTTCTTTCCTTTATTTCTTTCCTTCCTTTTTTATTTTTTCCTACAGCTTGAACCATGAGTCCTCATAAGGCTATGTCAAGCTATTCATTTTTTATTTCAAAACAGCTTCTGTTTGAGTCATTAAGTTTCCCGGTCTGGGCTCAAAATTGAGATCTTCCTCTCTCAGCTTCATGGAGTGCTGCAATGTGAAGATTTCTAGCACCAGATTATAAGGTTGATAATAAGAATAAGTAAAAGATCTAATTTTGTGAGGACTGACTTAACCCAAGAAACCTAAATAAAATTGAAGATATAGATCAGAAGAAAATTTTAATAAAGATTCTGATTAAAATTGTAGATAAAGATTTTCTTAACTATAAAATCTATAGTTTAGAATTTATTGTTTGTTTTTTTCCAGTACCAGGAATCGAATTCACGACCTTGCGCTTGCCAGGCAGTGGCTGTACTGCTGAGCTAAATCCCCAGTCCCCTATAGTTTACAGTTTATGAATGCACATGTTGGAAATCAGAATGCACTTTTTTGACTTGTGGTTTGGCTCTCCCACTCCGGGGGATGTTGCCCAGTTAGTAACCCCTGGGGAAACCATGTAGCTGCCTGGATTTCCTCTTACCCTGCTGTCACAGATACCATAGGGTGGGAAGCAGTGTGTTAGACCCTTCACCCACCAGTAGCCATCTCCATAAGAAGAGGTAGAAAGAATTGGTTTTATGTAAATTTTCAGCTAAATTTGCATTATCAAGTACTGACTGAAAAATTATGCTGATTTTTAATTAAAGCTTAGCTTACTGAAAATGACAGGGTATTAAGCAGTATAAAGTATCAACTACATTTCTTATCTCTGGTTATATATTTTAAAAGATAACACAGTACTTTTTACTATGATGGTACTGATTACATTAGAAACTGTTCAAAATTTAGAATTTTATCTAGTATGTGGATTCTCCTTCAAGAAAAACTGTATTTTATTAACTGCTTATTGGTAGAGATTATGCTGTCATATAGTATTCACCCAAAGATAATTTTTGAATGAATGCATAAGGCTAAGTTAAATATGTTATAAAGAAAGATTTCTACAACTTTGACTTTTAATCAGGAATGTAAACTAGACCTGTGTGGTCAAGTGACAAAAATACAAACACTGAAGTTCTATCTCTTGAGTTTCAAGAGTAAATGCTTTGGAATGGGGCAGGGACATTGGAATGACATAGAGTGTCAGAGTTCCACAATTAAACATCTAACTGGACACATTCTCAATTCATTTCAACTGTTTACACATTTTTCTTTTATAATTATAAATCTATCATGACTTGGATCAAATATTTCCAGCTCTTGTTTCAGATGGGTGTGGTACATTTGTACTCCATACCCTCTGTGGAAGTTGCTTCTTATGTAGTGACTTCTTTTGGCCAGGAAAATGTGAGTGGGAGTAAATACATACCTTCTGGGCAGCAGTGCTAAGAAATGTTAAGTTTATCATATTCTATTCCTCCCTATCTTGTCTATTCAGTCTGTGGCTTTGAAGTGAGGGAGTCTGTCTGCTGTTATTTTCTCATCTTGTACTGTGAACAAAAAATGAACTTCTGCTTTTAAACCTCTGCGACTGAGGAGTACATTGTTCCTGCATCATAATCTAGAATATTCTAACTGATAGCACTCTATTTGTGAAATTGAACTGATAAATAAAAGCAATAAAAGTGATTATATGAAAGGAATACCTGATCTGTTTACCTCTTCCCAGGGGCAAAAATATGTTAGGTCCATTTTGTTTATGCAAATCAGTGAATGACTGATATAAACACATCTTATAATATTTTCTTCTTGATAATTCACATAATCAACTGGTATGTGCATATTTATGAGTTAACTTAAATTTACTGTAATTGCTACAGAGAAAAAATACGTTAGAGAATGTATCCTTTGCCTCCAGATCAGAATAAATTCCACCTATAATAATATCTTTTTGTTATTTAACTGCTCAATAATGTCTCCTAATCATTGTTTTAATCTAAGAGCTTACTTTGACATGAAACTAATATAATTTTTTGTGTAGACATTTATAGTGTATTATAGATAGTTCAGCATTTTTAATGCTTGCTTTCTGAAAATGCACTTCTCTTGGCACAAATACTGATTCTTAAAAACACCACAGTAGGTGCTGGGGATACAGCTCAGTGACACAGAGCATGCCTGGCAAGTGCAAGGTCCTGAGTTCGATTCTGGGTACAAAAAAAACTAACAAATGGATGAACAAAAAACCAGGCATAGTAGTCCCTTTCTTCTATATTATGAAATTAGTGTCATAATTCACTTAGCAAACAGTTTTATTAATGGCTCAGGTTAAATACTTTTTTTCTGTTTGTCTAATTGATTCACATATTGTCATGTGCCTCCGTTAAAGTTAAATTATATTTTCTCCATGAAAATAAGATGAATTAAAACCTTTCCAACATAATTTTAAGGAGCACATAATAATAAAATTATAACAGTCACCTCTATCTGTGATACGATTGATGAAACATATACCTATGTATGTATGTATATGTATTTGTGTATATACTTAAAATAGCTTCTGAAAACTTCAATAGCTACAAAATATTTAAGGATAGGTGTTTATATTACATACCTGTTTCTAGTGAGACAAAATGAATGACATTCACAGGGGTAACAATATAACCTTTGAAAAATTACATAGGTTGTGCATTAGAATTTAGAGAAGGCGTGTAGGCTATCCTATTCTGCTCCAATAATGCTGTGTTGCCAGGTAACAAGCATGTGTAAATGCCTTATTACCAGGATAATTCAGATTTCACTTTAAATGATTTGATAGCAAAGTTCATTACTTAGTAATATAATAATTTCTATCTATTAGAGCTGGTGGTATACTTCTAAAGTTATTGCAACACAATAACAATGTGTAGGGGATAAATGCTACTGGGTAGGTGTTACTGAATTTTTATTTCATATTATTGTTCTTGCTTTCATTCTCTCATATGTTCAGAAATTTTCTTTCCATTCCCAACACATACTTTCTAAATTCCTATTTAGTAAATTCCCCCTTTATTTTCAGCAATGATGCCATTGTGATTACGTAAATATTTCAGATGAGTGACAGTGAAACTTTTATCCCTTTCATGATACATACAGCCTGCTGGGGCACTTGTGCTATAAATTCCCATCATTGTTAGAGAATTTAGGGAGAGTGTTTTTAAGTAATATTTCTCCTTTGTGATGGTGCATATTTTAATACAGAACAATTTTTTTAAAACTACTGTCATTAGGAGATCTCTGTGAATCAGGTTGGCTGAAAATTAATTTACTTTTACATGTAATTAGTTGGGGCCTAGAATTTAGCTCGGTGCAAGTGTGAAGTCCTGAGTTCGATTCCTGGTACCCTCACCAAATGTAATCAGTTAAAAGGATATAAAAGTCTATTGAGTTATGTGCATTGCTTCCATTGTCTACAAAAATCATTGTAACTGTGTTCTCATAAGCTTTCCCTATGTTTTAAAAATATTTAGATATAATAAATATCTCTAATTTAAAAGAAATATGTATTTCAGTACATAAAATGTATGTGTACCTTGGGGTGTAAGTACACATATTATATAAAACGTACCTTGTTTCTTTTTAGTCTTCTTCCCACCCAGTCCTCTCTGTGCCTGTACACACCTCCACTCCATTTTATTGTTTTTGTCCTTGTTCTAAGCTCACATTTGAGGCCTATAAAGTGTACATTCACTGAGATTACGAGGTAGCTGCACATGGCATATCTTAATTCTTGCTTCCCCTCGCCAGCTCCTCTTGTTCTTGGTCTCCCAGACTCCTCATTCACAAAAGGTCTGTCCACTTGTTTTCTTCTATTCATCCTTTAATGTGCTATTTGTACTTTGTTTTAGAAAAGAGGTTTTTATTCAATTTCTGTTCAATTCTTAATGTAGTAGCTCATTTTAAAGAATAACATTTGAAAAGTAGTTAACGATTCATATTGGCTTACTTATGTTAAGCTCCTCCTATTAAAGAAAACACAAATTGCAGCATGTATAAGTTTGATTAAAAAACACTGCCTGCATGAATTTATAAACTGTAAAAATAAATTGTAAGACCACTAGTTAGTGGTACCCAACATTTAACTTTATCTACACACTCAAGTGCAACATACTAAACACTATTCATTGCCTGAAATGCATGTTAAGAAGTTGAAGACACAATAATATACATTTTTGCCAATTCAGATATCAACATTTTTACTTCAGTAAGAGAAGAGCATAAGAATTTTGGGATCATTATTTTCCACACTCTTACTGCCACTATATAATTTTTATAGCATTCTTAAATATCCCTTTTTATTTTAAATATTTAAAAAATGAAAAAACAACAATGAAGACAAAATCCAAACAACGCAAAAACAACAAAAATGATACATGATAGAAATAAATAAAATGATAGAAATTTAGAATTGTGACCATATTACATTCTGTTATCTTCAGTGAAGTTGCTCAGTCCACTAGACATAGGAATGTAAGGTTGATCAAAGAATCAAAGACAGCAACAAGTAAAAATAAATAAGTTAATTAATTAATTAATTAATTAAAATATTGGAAATGATGCAGAGCTTCACCATACAAGATGGTAGGAGTTCAACAATGTTTTTTATACTGCATATTATTTTCAGAACAGTCATTCTAATTACCAAATTCAAGCGTGCAAAATTGGTCAAGAAAAAAGAAAATTGTAAGCATTGACTATTCCTCTAAATAAACTATAGACATCAGCAATACACCTATTCCAACTATTCTTATATATACACATAAATTTTGGCTTTCATTTAAAAAACCCAAAATAGCAAAAACAAATACATAAACAAAATACCATAGAGAGCAATAAAAATGATACAGAATTTCAAGACTTGGTGATAGGATATTGACAATGGATTTTATATTACATAATGTCATCTTCAAAATGGTTGCACATATAACCAGATATAGGCATGCAAGATTGATCAAACAATTACACATTAACAGTTTCTTTCAATAAATCAACAAATATTAGTAGTACAATTGTCCTAGCTATCCTGTATATATATATATATCCTGCATGTATTCCCCTCTTCCTTCTTTCTTTTTATTCTCCCCTCGTTCATCCTAGTTGCTCCTTCCTATTTGAGCAGTTTCTTTTCTGTTTCACAATATCTCTTGTATCTTTCAGATTTTATTTACTCTTTCAGGTTCTACTATGGTGCGAATTCTATGTCTACACATGTGAATCTGATTTATTT
>NW_004955404.1:42712460-42751618 GCF_000276665.1 Chinchilla lanigera | reverse complement strand
AAGATAGCCATTCTTCTTGGGGTGAGATGGAATCTCAATATTGTTTAAATTTGCATTTCTCAAATAACTTATAACGTTGAACATTTTTTCATGTATTTATTGGCCATTTGTATATCTTCATGTGAGAAATGTGTATTCATCTCAGATGCCCATTTTTGAGTTGGGTCTTTGTATTTTGGAGGCTTGTTTTTTTTTTTTTTTTTAATTCTTTATATGTTCTAAACAGGAGTCTTTGTTTGAGGGAAGGTTGGTTAAAGTTTTTTCCCAATTTATGGGTTTTCTTTTCACCCAGTTGGTGATTTCTTTTGCTGTGCAAAAGCTTTTCAATCAGATGAGATCCTAGTTGTTGATTCTTTGAAGTATTTTCCTTGCAGTTTAGTTTTGGTTCATAAACTCTCTACCTACCTCTATGTCTTAAATATCTTAAGTTTTAAAATGCACATTTTTCCTATTTCATAATGTATTAACATGATAGCATGCATTTTCAATAAATACTAATAGAAATATAATGTCTATTTGTCAATTGAAGGTTAAATGTAAAGAGAGAATATATCTTGCTTTCATTTATATAGGAAATTTAGTTGGTGAAAATTTTGATTTGAGCACTGAAGCAGATTAGATTTATTTCTTAAATTTCTGTAATATATTTTATTTCTCAAAAATCTACTTTTTTCATAATCAAAGAAACTTTTAGGATTATGAAAAGAAAATATCATCAAAATAAAGCATAGAAATGCATTAAAATTAATAAATTTAAAATACTCATTTCTCCATGTAATATATTTATATTAATGTGGTGGACTAAATACAATTACATAGACTAAAATGTCATAATAATGTATTTTAATCTACCAATTAGCAGAAAGTTGCAACAAAAAGCTTGTAACCCTAACTTTTTCCCTTCAAAATAATTTCATGCATTTAATATCATGATTTAATGTTGCTATTTTACCTTCACTTTCTTCAATGCAAGACTTTATATGATAGCAATCCATCAAGACTCAACATATTTATGTCAATATAAGTTCCTGAACATGATTCTAAAACTATGCCCTCCTTCTGAACTATAGGATAAAATTAACTAATCTCAAATAAAATGATGGGTATTGATTGATATCAAAAAGGAAAATGAGGCTTTACTTACTGTATACAGAAATACCAATAAAGAGAACTGTGTAGCTGAATTGTGTCAAGGAAACAGGTAGCTGTGTATTTGGCAAAAGTAATTCATTTGGGAAGAAACCTAACACAGCTTTCTTAGCTATCAGATGTGTTTCATTCACGCTGCCACGAGCACCACAGGCAGGAGAGAGGGACCAATTCCAGACCACAAGCTTTAAACACTGTATGCAACAGGAAATTCCATTTAAAAGGGAAAAATGTTTTTAGAACCAAATGATGTGGGGAACAAAAAAAACATACGTTCTGATATTAGAAAATATGTTTCCCTAAAAAAATAAGTGACAAATTCTGCTAGAAACTGCTGGCATTTAACTGATGTCACATTTTATACAGATGAAATGAATGGTTGAACAAAAGAATGCAGATTCACTAAAAATTTATCTGTACTTCTTTCTATTTTGAATGATGTTGTGTCTGATATTAGGCAGTAAATGTAATTCCATCTAAAGATTTAAGTATAATCATGAGAATATTAAATAAAACATTAATACATATTAATGACTTTTATCCACTATTTAGAATAAGTTATAACTGCATACAAACTTGAAAATATATTTTTAGAAAAATGAAAATAATTTATTTTGCAGAAGAAACCATATATAGAACCAAGCATATTTCACTTCATAATTTGATTGGTAAATATATGGAATTAATTTTATAGTTACCATATGGGTGCCTTAAGTTCCTTTTTCAAGTAGTATGAGCATGGAAACAGTTTCTCTTACAAGTTAAATACTGTCGAAATTCAGTCGTCCTCAGAAATTCATCTTAAAGAACAGAGCAAAAACTTCTAAAATTCATTTGGAAGGGGCTGGGGACTTAGCTCAGCAGCACAGCGCCTGCCTGGCAAGCAAGAGGTTGTGAGTTTGATTCCTGGTACCAGAAAAAAAAAAAAAGAAAGAAAATCATTTGGAACAAGAAGAAACCTAGAATAATAAAATCAATTCTAGGCTACAAAAGCAAGGCAGAGCATATCAAAGTCCCTGACTTGAAATTATACTATAGAGCAACTGTGTTAAAAAGCAAAACAAAACAAACAAACAAATAAACAAAAAACCAGCATGGTATGGGCAAAAACACAGACTTGAGGATAAATGGAAAAGATTAGATGTAGAAACAACCACAGACACACTCAGCCATCTTATTTTTGACACAGGGATGGATCCAACATATTCGCTGGAAGGGAGATAACCTCTTTAATAAATAGTGCTGGAAAAACTGGCTTTGCACATGCCAAAGACTGAAACCAGACCTATGGCTATCACCATGCAATAAACTAAAACAAAATGGATCAAAGATCTAAATATTAAAACAGGAACAATAAATCTGTTGAAAGAGAGAATATGTAGAACTCTTGATGACATAAGTGTAGGCAGAGATTTCATGAACAAAACCCTGACTGATCAAGAAATAGTACAAAGAATAGATAACTGGGAGCTCATCCTATTAGAAAGCATTTGCACAGCAAAATAAATTATCAATAGAGTGAAAAGACAACACACAGAGTGGGATGAAAATTTAACCAGTTATAAGTTTGACAAAGGACTAAAATCTAGAACACATAAAGAACTGAAAATAATCAGACCCCTAAATTTAAAGACTCAATCCAAAAATGGGCATCTGAGATGAATGTACACTTCTGAGATAAAGCAGTACAAATGACAAATAAACATATGAAATAATGTTTAACATCACTAGTCATTCAAGAAATAAAACTAGTGATGTTAAATAAAATTTAACATCACTAGTCATACAAAAATAAAACCTGCTGAGATTCCATCCCACTCCAGAAATAATGGCTACTGTATAGAAATCAACCAATAACAAATGCTGGAAACAATCAACCAATAACAAATGTAGGAAAAAGATACTCCTCTCCACTGTTGGGAATGTAGACTGGTGCAACCACTGTGGAAATCAGTGAGAAGCTTCCTCAAAAACATAAGAATAGAGGTTCCATTTAACCCAGCTATTACCCTTATTGTTATCTTTCCAAAAGAAAATGAGAAGCATCACACCATAGCGAAATATGCACACCCATGTTCAGAGAAGCACAGCTTGTAACAGCTAAATATTGGAAACAGCCCAAATGCCTATCACCTGAGGAATGGATAAAGAAGATGTATTTTTCAATACAAAGGAGTATGACTTACCCATAAAGAAGGATAAATTTGAGACATGTATAGGTAAATGGATGTAAGTAGAAACCATAATCTTAAATGAAATAAATTGGATGCACATGTATAAATATCACATTGTTCCTCTCCTGTGAGAAACTGAAAATTTGAATAAGGACTAAATATATAACAGATATTGCAAAGTAGGAAGACAATGCTCAAATGGGAAGAGGCAAATTTGAGTGGGGAGGGGGAAATGAAGGAAAAGAAAAGGACGAAATGAGAAAAGAATGATAAAATGGAAAGAATGCTTTTGTAAATGAAAAGCAGAAGGGCAGAAGGAGAGGGGAATGGGAGGAAATTAAGTGTCAGGGTATCCTATGTATGGGTACAAGATCCATATGATGAGTGTAATCATTATGTAGATTTAAACTGTACAAATAAACTTAATGATAATAAAGACTTTTATTTTGAATATTAAAAATCTATACATTTGCAAATATTTTAATATAATAGAAGCTATCCCAGATATCTGCCTTGTGATCACATTACTATTCCTATGGATTTTAGTAGCAACTGAGTAGGCAGAAGGCAAGTAGATTATGTCAGATACAAGACTGGTCTACTACATAAACATAGGATTGAAAATTGTAATATTTGCTTTTCCTTTTTTAAAAAACACAAAGAATTCTCCTGTGTAGCATCAATTTTAAAAAAAATTTGTTTTTCAATTTCATCTTGAAAAATCAGAAGTTCCTGGATGTTATAAAGTGGTATTGTACCAAAAAACAGACAGCTGATATACTGATTTTTAGGATAATCTCATTCTTTCATAAAATTTTATTTTAAAGAGAAAAAAGTTCGTAACCAGATAATAGGAGAGTAACAATGCCTAATACTTTTGATTTGGGATTATCTTCTAAAGCCCTTTATTTTTTTAAAAATATCTTTACCAATGATAAAATAATAAACACTTTAAACAATGACTTTCCCCAATATTACTGTCAACTATGTCTGTGTCACATGTGTGAATTTATTTTGAGACACTGAAAATGTTACAGATTGAAAGGAAGATTTGATTATTCAAAACCCAATTTAAAGACACCAGATTGACCTGAACATGATCCAGCTGTCATAGCCAATCCAAACATTTGATTGTGAGACATCAGGTTCAAATGTTTGATAATAGTCTCTAGGTAAGACTCAAATCAATTAGTGACCTCTGGATGAAACAACCATTTCTTCCTAAGACTTTTAATCCTTATCTGAGTGTCACCATAAGCTAAAACTCTGCTGGATTGCTTTTGACAGTGATAATGCCAGTGTAGGCAAATGCACACAAAAGCAGCAGAAGAACCAGAAGCAGAGAATGCGTAACAAGAAATACCATCAGACAGCTGAAATTCAATTTTGAATTCAGAAATTCTGAATACACTAAAAAAATACTCCTGACTAAATCGAGTTATGGAACTCAGAGTAAGAAGCAAGAAATGAGAATGAAAATCTAATGAGAATTATAGCCATACTGGTTTGACTATAAATTCACATTAATTGACAGTTACTATCATTCCAAAAGTGTGTTCTGTACTGTATGTTTTAAGGCAGGTTTGCACTATTCAATTCTGAATCTAGGAAAATCAGAGACAATAAAATGCCGCTTTTATGTTTACTCTGTGTTCCCAGGTGAGCATATAACTGAATGATTTCAAATGATCTTTATTCTGCAACCGAGCCTGCTGGAATGATAATAAATATCATTTATAATATGAAACTTCTGCAGGAGTTTTATGGATTATGACTGTGTATAGAATTTATTGTTCAGAGAAGTTTATTTAGTAGCCATTTAGTAGCTTCTAATTTATTTGTGAAACCTATAGCAGGATAAAATCTTAGTCTAAAAAATGATTTCAAAATTGTTTGATGTAACACATTTATTATATAGGTCATTTGATACTATCTATGATATTACCATAGGGTTTTTTACTTAAACTGGCATAAAGTATATTTTCAACAAAGGGCTAAGTAAAATCTTAGCATATGTATAATTCTTTACTGATGTATAGCTGAGAATATGCTGAACATTATTATTTCAGATATTCTTCAAATACACCAATGTGAAGCTTCTATGCTTTCTGTATAAATATATAGAAGTAATTTATTTATGTACTCTGTATATCGCGAGATGTCATTCTGTCTTCCAATTCCTTCCTTAAAGAGAAGTGATTTTAATAAACTTAGGGATTCTCACATTACTCTGACACAAAGACAACATAAACCTAAAAATAAGAAATGTGAAGCACAATCACTGGCTTAAATTCAGTTCAAAAATGTTTACATTGTCATATATATGTTCATAATTTGGTGATAATAATGTGGAGAATAATAAATGTTATATAGACTTGGTGTGGAAAAGTTTAGAGAAATTCAGAACTTTCCATATGGAAGGTTCTATTTCCCTTATAGAAAACTCGTCATTAGATCGTCATTTAGAAAGCATAGATAAACTGAGGTATTTTCTACTGAAGTGGAATGATGCTGAGGAAAGTATTAGTGAGTAGAAATAATTCCTACTGCTCACCTCATTGAATTTTGAAAGATGTAAGAATTTTACTTTCTCAATACTTTAATATGGTGTCGAAATCATACTGACTCTGACTTATTTTAGACTATTTATAGCAAACTCTTACTGATTAAGATGAATTGATTTTTCTCTTAATCTCTTACGAGGCCTAAAGTGTTTTTTGGGGGTGGGGTAGTTTCCGGTACCGGGAATCAAACTCACGACCTCGCACTTGCCAGGCAGGCACTGTGCCGCTGAGCTAAATCCCCAGCCCCAAGGTCTAAACTTTTTAATACATCAATTATAGCACTTACACTGAGTTACAGTTAAGTGCAACATTAATTTTTCCAAATTGCAATCTTCAAAATTTTATCAATTAGGGCAATATATTATACTGTGGCGTGATAAAGATGACTAACTTGGTATTTTAAGTCTCAGATTTTCAGCAAAAATAAAAGACATTCTATTATCTGAAATGAATGAATGTAAAATTATACACTTAAAAAAAGTCGACATTCAATGCATTCCATGTTACAGCATTACACAAACACTCTGTTCAGAACAAATTCCATCTTGGTTTTCTTAAGAATTTAGAAATCTATCAATGATGTCAGTGTATCAATCTATCAATCAGTAATGAAGATATTGTTACATTTCTATATTTATATTGCAGTTATATAGTTCTATGAAACAATGCTTAACCTTTAAGAGAGTGATTTAGAAAAAAATAAATTCCATTCTCTCAGGAGAACTTTATTAAGACCTAGGACTGGATCATTGAATGTGTTCTTGTTTGTTGCACCATAGTTTTCATCTCTGCAACATTTAATTATATAGACCTTAAACAATTGCTGAGTTATGTTAGTTTATTCTTGAGACTAAAAATTGTTTTTCTTTTGTTTAATACACAGGAAAACAGCCAACTATTTTAAATTTTGTAAATTCAAACATTTCCACCGATACTGTTATCTTTAGTTTGGCTACCAAACTTAAAAATATATATCAATTTTCTACACACAACATCACTGTGGGCCCTAGGGAATTGAAGACATGGATTCTATTACCAAAGTGCAGTACAAAGGCACATAACAAATCTAAAAATTCAATTAGCCTTTCAAAGAGTTAGGTACTCTTTAGTATACTATATCGAGTTCAGTTTTGTAAAGAGATTAGCATGATATTTTCAGAATGACCAAAAAATACTGAAAGTCATTGGCTTTATTCTGTTTCTTGAAGAATCACCTGGACTGGAGTTGTTAGTAAGTAAGTAAATTATCATAATTTAACAGGAACAACATTGTAAACCTTCCTGATAGACCTATACACCAATTCCACAAACCAATTTTAGTCCATATTTAAAGTGTCACTAGATCATTATGCAGGTTTCCTACCCACTTACATCTGCAAAAATTTCAATATCTATTAACCCAGAAGGTTCTTCTTGCTGTTCCTTATCTTTAGAATCAGCACTTCCTACAGTATCTACCTGTGTGCTTACATATTGACCTGATAGATGTGCATTGATATTCTTTCCCTTCTCCAAGCTCACTTAACCAGTCATATCATGTTTGCACTTTCTTATTCTCTATAATTATAGTCAATTTCTCTCGTGGACACTCATACTTTTTATTCCGATATTCTTTAATTTTCACCATTATTAAGAAACCAGTTTTCAGTACATCTTTTTATTTGGCACTGCCAAATCTAATTTATTACCAGAAGACCTTTCTGAAAATAAGCATTTCATCCCATATTTTTTGAATTTTTATAAGTTTTGAAGATTCCAGAAACCCATAGCTGTCTGGAAGGGATTCATTAGCAAATACACCTTGGTTGCTAGAAGGGATGGCACGCATCTGGAGTCACTGTACAGGAGGCTTAGACAGGAGGATGGATTGAGCCAGGAGTTCAGGATGAACCTGGAGAAGCAAAACAAATCCTATTTCAATAAATAAATAAACATTCCTTAGTACTTACTACATACTTGACAGAGTTCTCAGAGCTAGGGATATGATACGGGAAACACAAAAAAGAACAAGAAAAAGAAATGAAAAAAAAAAAAGGCAAAGAGAGAAAGCAAAAAAAGTGGAAAAAAAGAAGTGAAGGAAAGACAAAGGGAAGAATACAGGGGAAGATGTGTCTAAATAGTTTTGTTAAACCGATACTTGTAGTTTTAACTTCTTGTTTTAGGTAGAGCTCATAATTAAGACACATAGTTAATATATTTTGAGCTGAAATTTTCTTTACATTTATTATGAATTCTTTAAGTATATTCAAATCTATATTACTTTAGGTTCAATCAACTTTATTATTTAAATTTTAAAAATAGAAACATTGTAGACATATCATAAATAAAGTAGAGGAAATTCTGTGACTGGAAATTGAAAAATCAATGTTTAATAAGGAAGAAAATATAGCCTTACACCTGTAAGTACATATAAATAGCCAAGTAGCTATATCCTATTGTAAGAAATAAGGTTATAGAAATTTATAGAACAGAAGAATTATTTTCTGTAGGAAATATTAGGATGCAGAAAAATCAATCTGTGTTGAACATTGAAATTTTAAGATAGAAAAGATTTTTAAGAAAAAATAGCAAGAATAAATTTTTAAAAATTAGAAACATTGGTTTTTACAAGCAGTTGCTCAATTTATGGTCATATTTTGAAGTATGTTGCAGATAAAATTTTTTAATTATCTAGGTAATAAATTAGAACCACATTAGCTTTGAATATAAAATAGAGATTGTCAGAATTATTCTTTAAGAGAAATTATTTTATCAAATTATTAAGAGTTCAAGAACTTTTTAAAATGAGCACATAGAATAGGTATGACACACACTGATAAAAGTGTGAGTGAAGAAAAGACATGAGGAATATTGGACTCATTATTTATACAGTTTCTGCAGATGTTTATAAAACTGACAAAGTTTAAAAGTATATACCCAAAGATTGAAATATGAATATATTTTCATTCATAATAAAGATGCATTATATTTAAAGTAAAAATTGAATTTTTTGCTTATATTCCAATCCAAGGCCTTGTCCATGGCGGCAAAGCTCTGCCACTGGGGTGCATTCCCCAGACTTAAGTTGTGCTTCATTTAACCACTTCATGGTATCATTTAGAGAGCATTGCCTTTGACTTTTAATTTTGGAACACAAACATGAAGAAATTAAGTAATCCGCACCAGGGTCATGTAAAAAGGGAGCAATGTTTAAATTTTACTTCATATATTTCCAATACAAATCCTGATTCTTGCCATGAAAATCTGTGCATATTTCATCACAGGTGGAGAAGTACGAAGAAAAATAAGTCTCCCTGTCTATTGTAACATAGCTCATTTTACTGTTTACTCTCATAAGACAGTGGTATAAAGGCTCAAGGTATAATAAGTAAGTTCAGAAAATAGAATTGATGTTAGCCGGTTTGTCTACACAGATGAAAGACTATGAGAGGAAATGAAAATTTTGAGAATTATGAGGGTCACTATGAGTTCTTGTAGGGAGTAAATAGGTACATAAGGAATAAACAGGTTTTTTCAGCTACCGGAAACTGTAATACATAGAGAGACTGGGAAAGGGAATTTTGAAGTTATGTTAATGGAAAAGTGAGCATATTTTATGATCTTTTGAAATATAGACTATTTATGGAATAATGAGACACAGACAGAAAAACTTAGTGATAACTGAATATTACATGTGTAAGCCATTGTACATAGCTCAGATTTCTCCTGAAAGGCTGAAAGTTTTCAATATTTCTGTGGTTTTGTCATAATCATAAATGTGAATTAGACTAACAATTATTACATTGACATTATATATAGATAATGGGAGACATGGAGATATGTTTATAAATATGTTAGAGTGTTAAGTTTTAGGATTTAAAAATACTTATTCTACAGGAAACAAAGGTAGAACTATGAACACTGTATATAGAGTGTAGACTTAGAACACCCACACCCATTGTCGGATCAGGTGCTTGTAAATTAGGGAACTGTAGGTAATAAAGTGAAAGTGAGAAAATAACATAGGTTTGCATGTCAACTATCAAAAAGATGGTCAAACATCTTTTTTTAAAAAAAGAGTAAACTGTTCTCTGGAAATAATGATCAGAAAGAGATAGTGTAAAAATATTAATATTGAAGTAAAAGGTATCCACTGGTAGTAACCACAAAATGCTCTTACATCTTACTCTTGGAGCAACACGAATGTGTATTCCGCATACCAGCCAGCAAAGGTGCTCTTTTCACAGATGGCATGGCACCTTCTAACTCTCAGGGCCATGCCTTCCGTTACAGCAGAAGATTTTCTGGGCCGCATTCTCTTTCTAAATCTTGACCACTTAAATCTTGACCACTTTTTGCCATTCGCTTCTAACACTTGCTCCTGTAGACTTTGCAGTGTTAGTTTTATTTCTGCATGTCATGTGAATTTGTCTAGGTCTTAATATAAACTCAATGTTTAATATGTCACTAAATCCTGGATAACTTTGAGAAATTGAGAGACTATCATACAAACTTCATCCAGATTCTGATGTATTTATTTTCTTTCCAATTAGGTTAAATTATAAACAGGATATAGAAACAAGGAATAAAATCCAATGTATAATAGGTGGTGGTGCTTCTTAAAACCATTAATTTAATTTGCCTTAAGATGGCAGTATTGGTCTTCCTAAGATTAGGAAAAGTTTTAGAAATTTCTTCATGTGGAAAATATGGGCTTTCTAATACACTCAGCCTTACTTCAACACAAAAACTCATGCTTATCAAAGAATTGGGTGGATGTAATATACATACAGATTAAACTAAAAGTCTATACAAACAGTGATAATGGCTAAAAACACAAGCAGTGCAAATCTGATTGACGTGTCAGTTAATTAAAAGCAACAAGGAGAAAAGTTTTGGGATCACAGAAAGGATTACTCACAGTGACAAGTTTTTCAAATTATCTTGTTTCAGTGGAAGAAGGAAGAATCAATAAGTGAAATTAAAAACAAACAAGCAAATAAACAAAATCCTCCAGGAAAATATTTCATGTTAAAAAATCTTGTGAAAGTACTAGCTTCTATAAGAAATATCTTAGGTAGAAAGCAAATTATGATATTAAAATTAAAAAAGCAATGTCTGACAGGGTAAAGATTCCTGATAATCAGACACTGGGGAGTACTTCTTATTCACATTTTATGATACGCAGTATGGCTGACCCATGTTTGGTCAAAAGCCTTGCAAATCTGTATAGCCAGATCAATTTGAAATATAAAATATAGAAAAGTTTATATTCTTGAGTTTCTGACTTACTAAATAGAAACAATAAGCATTTCCAACATGCAAGCCCCGATCCTAAACATGCACAGGTATGAAAACAGTGGTGCCCCTGTGTTCTATTATAAATCATATTCATAACAAAATCAAAGTAGACCAAATCATAATTTCAACAACTTCATGCAACACAGTGGTTTTAAAGACTGTCAGGTTAATTGCTATCTACTCTATGTACTGCATTATATCAGTGTTGTTATTCATTTTTGACAAATGCTTGTCATCTTACTTGCAGATTGAGCCATGAGAATATCCTGTGTTCTGCATTAATCATTTAGTATTTAACTGAATTAGTATTTTGAATCAAATGTAATTTTCTCAATTAATATTAATCAGGTGAAAATTTTAGGTCTTCCCACTTTACTTATGTATTTTTTTTAAAAATTAAATTGTGTCTTAAAGACTAGAGCACATTTTAATCTAGGATATTTGTCCTTTTTGAAAAACTATAAGCCTCCCATATATATATATATATAAATGATTTCCTAAGAACATTTTCTCTATAAGATTTAGTTTTATATAATTCAAATTGTACAACATGGCTAAAATATAACAGCATTTCACAAACCTTAGAACAATTTTTTCGTCTCCAAGTTACCATGATTAACAATTATTCTTATTTAACAAAAAATAAAATAAAAAACAAAAGAGTAACACGCAAAGCAAATGGATGGAACTTTAACAAAGAAGGAAGAAGATAATAACTCAAATACACAAAAAAATCACGAGATTGCAGAAATTTCATAAAAAGACATAAGCTAGAATCATTTGTTTTTCTTGAAATTGATTAATTGAGAACAAAATAATTTTAAAGGTGATATTTTTCTCAGAAATTAGAAAATACTTACATCAAAATCTAAAAAGGAAAGCTTTTGTGCACTCCCTGAGAATTTTCTCTGACTTCTTCAGTAATGGTGATTTCACTTCTTGAACACAAACAGCATTTGGCATGTTTGCTTTAATTACAAATTGAAAAACATTTTAATAAGATTGAAATACATTGCTTTTTGCTGAGAACCACTTGCATAAACTCATCATGGTTGACAATATTTACCTATCTTTCTCTTTGCCACCCATCATATAAAATGCTTTGATTTTTGTTTTATAAGGGAACATGTTATTTTTCTTCTTACATTAATGATATGATTCCACTGTTTTGTATTTACTATCAGAAAAAAGATACTTGCAACTTTAAACAGGGCAAAAGTTCTAGTAGCACATAATTTTAGTATCATATCAAGGCAAAGACTCCTAATATAAAGAGATTAGTGTTTAGTTTATCCCTTTATTACTGGTTAAAGGTCTCAGGCTTAATGATATCATTGTGTACTGTTGATTTTATCAGACAGAGATGCATTCTTGTTTGTCTTGTGAGAAGAAAAATTACTATTGGTCAATGACAAGTGCGGTATTCATCGGTTTCTAATCTAAGTTAAAGTTTTGGGTTTCACTTATGTCTTAAAGACTACAGCACATTTTCAAGATGTATTTGCTTGATAGTGATTATTTGACTATTTTGAAAATTATATGTTGCTATTCTGTGTACTTTTATCTATACCCAAACTGCATCTTTATCCAGTCTGATTGCTGCTTTTCCTAGTTGCTTCTGCGTTGCATAGATGGCTGAGCAGTGCCATGTTTGGCTAAAATTGTCTGATGAGAGACATCAGCTTCAAGTTAGTTTTCAAAGAGAAAATATACCTGTGTTCAGTGTTGGGAGTGAAGCTGTCCATGGCTAGGGTATCTACTACAAGGCCACTGCTTCTCATGAGTTTGGGAAGGTCCGGTGAGAAGTGTGTGCAGCTCAGGAAACTCACTCACGAAGTTCCTGGGCCTTCCCTAAGAAACAGATGCTTCCTCTCTTGTAATCACCAAGGTGTGATGTTTTCTGAAGATGGGATGTTCTTCCTCTTCCGGATCTTATCCTCCCCTGGGATTCTTGATAACAGCCTCATGCTGATTGTATAAATAAATGAAGTGCAGTTGTTGGGCAGTCCTTTCTCCCATCAGGAGAGGGGCTCCACCTGACCTCAGCTTTCTAACCCTTGTCCTCATTTCTTTATCCTCCACCATCTCCCCTCCAGTTGGACACAGTATTTCAGAAAACACAGTCTGCTGAAGACCACCAAACTTGCTGGTATCTATAATCACTTGGTATATTACTCTTTACTCTTTTCATTTTTATTAACCAATAACATGAGATACACTACATGATAAATATTCTTAAATTATGATGTGAGAACTATTTATATTTTTGAATATCCAATAATTTTTTCATAAAGTATGTAAATATGGATGATATAAATATTTATCTTAATAACATAAACAGGCATTTGAAATCTTATGTTTTATCAGTTCTGTCAATTCCAAAATAATTACCGTCACTTTTCAAGGACTTTAGCATCAGTGTAAATTTTCTTCTAGAATTATATTTGAGTTTTATGTTAAAATTCTATTTTAACATGAATTTCCTTCTTGTCCTTTGCTAGTCTCAGATTTGAATCTTGTTTGTTTGTTTGTTTGTTTGTTTGTTTGTTTTTCTCCGGTACCTGAAACTGAACTCACTACCTTGTGCTTGCCAGGCAGGCACTTTTTGCCGCTGAGCTAAATCCCCAGCCCGCTCAGATTTGAATCTTGATATCTATATGGCACTAATTGCTAGTGATAGCACTTTTTGGAGTTACTTAGCAACATTTTCCAATACTAAGTATTTCCAAAAGATAAAAGTTGAAACTTAAATTGAAAGTGAAAATTAAATGGTTCCTATTTACAGTAAACAAAAATGAATTTGATTGTTGATCTGTGTCAGTTCACTGATTTTTGTCACTTTTTAATAACAGTGCATTCTGCATGATGTGCAACAAATCAAAGTAGTCCCCCAAAATTTAAAATGTTACGGTGTGTGTCTGTGTTTCTGTCCTCCCATGAAGTTCTACACCATTGAGTTCTAAAAGCCAAGAATCATGACGTTTGCTGTTAAGTGGGAACACATCTGGAATGCTCCTGGAGCATAGATCACTTGCTCTAAATCAGATGTACATTATGGATAGGTCACAGGTACTTATGGAGATTGTAGAAAAATAGGATCACCCTTTCCGGGGGTCTCATGACACATAAATTGGTGGATGCAGAATTAATAAATATTATCTGGGGGATAGAAAGAGATAAGATAATAAATGAGGAACAAAGCCAGCGTCCCTCAGGATGAGGACAGTATGGCATGGTACATGGTGTCAGGTTAATTCATGTAATTAGGAAGGGTAATGTGCAATGTGATGAGGGGAGCATAACAGGCAGGCACTTCTCAGATATTTTTCAACAAATAATGCACACATAGCTAAGAAAACCGAAAAAAGTTGTAAAAATAGTGATATTGTACAATCAGTCCTTTTTAAAAGTTCCTTAGAAAGTCCATGAACAGAATAAATCATAAAATGGAGATTCAGATACAATATACCTGGACAAGGGTGGTAGAATCATTTCTCTTAGAAGCTTCTGCTTTTAAATATTCACACTAAAATATTTCAAGATTTATCACTAAATATAAAGCAAAAACTCATTTTAAATAACAAACTAGGAGAAGGTTAACAATCATATATAATACAAATGATTTGGTTTCTGAACTCATATCACTTTTAAAACTCTGTAGCTAAAGCTTAGCAAATATTCTAGAAAACTAGAAAAGAAAATATTTGAATAAAATAAAAGCAAGAACTTTTCTGTGTTTGCACTCCCTGAAACTCATTTAAATACATTGGATAAATTACACTGAAACTCTCTTCAAAATTGTTAGTACACAGGTCTCCTCAATGTGGAGAAGACAAAAACTGGGTCTTTCTGAACTTGTGGCATTCAAAAGGTAAAAGCTGTTGTCCAAAACAGATTCCCTTTAATTTTTCATAGACAAAATAGTGTAGCCAAACTCTTTTTACCCATAACCCAGCTAATAATATCCTACATTTGTAGCCACTACTCAATTCTGGACTTCTCAAATTATTTCCTGAAAAAATTCAAACCAATGTTGACTCATAATGCCAAAAAACTCTTTCAAAACCAGAAATATAGAAACATTTTTTTACTGGAACAGAGAAATATCTTCAAAAAATCTTTCACTATCACTGTCAATTTTCAAATCTATTTCACTCATTTACATGGTTTGTGTTTAATTAAATTTAAAATCCACATATTTCAATTACTGATGTATCATTACGGTATGTACTTGTGCTTGCTTTGTGGTGACTGTGCTACATGATTTTACAAGTTTGTTTCCTGTACTATAGTATTCATATTGATGAGCACACCCAATGACAGTTTATATACACTAAGGATTCTTATATTTCCGTGAATTAGTTAATAGGGCAGTGAGATCTTAACACGGTTTTAGTTGTTTGCTTGGATTTAATTGTGTGTTGCTGTGTATTTCTTGTTTTATTCTGATTTGTTTTGGGGTACTGGGAATTGAACCCAGTTACATTTACCCAATTATGGGTTCTTAGTCTATTTTTTTTTTTTTTTCTTTTTCAGACATGGGATTCCTAATTTGCCTTGGTTTGCCTCACACTTGCAGTCCTCTACCTCTGCTTCCCAAGAAGCTGGGATTATAGGTTTGGGACGATGGGTATGATCGTCATACTCAATTTTGACAGTTGTTCTTTTGCAAGATTTCATGTTCTTCTGCTTTTAGATGATGTGTTACACAATATTTTTTACTCTATTTCTTTATGTACTGATACCAATTGATTAAAACCACTATTTCACTGAGATTGCAAACAGTAATATAATTCATTACATCTCTAGGTATCCTTATGATGATTTTAAAACAAGAAAATCTGACTAATATTAAGCTGTAGTGAAATAAAGTTCATAGAAATGCATAAAAGAAAGCCAGGATAAATACTTGAGTTTATGTTTTATTCCTTTCATTATTTCCAAGTTATGTGGTTACCTGACATTATTTTTTTTTTATTTTAAAGAGAATACATTTTGAAAAAAAACAATAAAAAATAAAGAATTTCAAAACTAGATGATAGGAAATAAACAATGTTTGTTATATTACATATTGTTATCTTCAGAACAGTTGTTCAGATTACCAGATATAAGCACACAAAATTGGTCAGAATAATATTTTTTGAAAAAGTTAAGCATTAACTGTTTCTTTCAATAAATCAATAGAAATTAATAGTACAATTATCTTACCTATCCTGTGTATATATATATATACTTTTCCTCCTTTTTTCTTTTCTCCTTTTCCTCATCCCAGTTGTTCCTTCTGTTTAAGCAGTTTCTTTTTCTTTCACAATATTTATTGTACATTTTGGGTTTGCTTACTCTTTAATTGGGAGGGTAGGATCTTGTGACAGACACAAACCTGATATTGTTTTTTTTAAGTAGTCATTAATTCATGATTTTAATGTAGGTGAATGTCTTAATCCATTGCAGTTACTATTTTTCTTGATATACAGTATCTAATTTTGGGCATCAGGAGACTTTGACATTAATAGAGGACTGCTTGTTTATTTTTTTGTTTGTTTGTTTGTTTGTTTGTTTTTTGTTTTTTTGGTTTTTCTCCGGTACCGGGAACCGAACTCACGACCTTGCGCTTGCCAGGCAAGCGCTTTTGCCGCTGAGCTAAATCCCCAGCCCCAAGGACTGCTTGTTTAAATTGTAAGTATTTTCCTACTGTTATAGCTAAATTTCAGTTTTCATGGCATTATAAGGATGTTATTTTCATTTTCTCCATCTTTAAAATGGAGATATGTTGGTTACCTCTTTATTTATGTTCTGGATTCAAATTTTTGAAAATGTGACCTCCCTATTTCTTAACCTGTTTTTGTTAATCTATTTTTGCTGCCACAACAAAATACCTGAAACTGCATAAGTTCTATTGAGCAGAAATTCACTCCTCAGAGTTCTGGACTCTGTGAAGGCTGAGATTATGCAGGCAGCATTTGATCAAGTCCGGTCTTCTTATTTCAGCTTCATGTAGCAGAAAGCAGAAGGGTAAGAGTAACAAACACTGCAGGAAGAAGCCTCCTTTTAAAGGCCTTAATCCCTCTGAAGAAGCCCTTGTGTTCTAATCACCTCTTAAATGCCTTCCTTCTTAAAGCCAGCACATACACAAAAAATGAATTTTGAAGGTTTTAGTTTCGTGTCACTGTTGGAGGGGTCAAAGCATTCAAACCATAGCAAAGGCTTTCAAAGACTTTTAACATCATGTTCTAGCTTGGTCACTGATGACAGAAATGCCTCGATTACACACTTGTTAACACTCATTTAAACTCCATGGCTTGATGTAATCATCCATATAATGAAGAAAATAATACTTCCCATCAATAGAATTCGGCTTAATTCTTAGCATAGACAAATTATTATATGCAAAATATACTAGATAGTTCTTATCATATATATTGCATTTACTGAGTATTTTTCTGTTTTCCCAGAAAATTTCCCCATCTATGTTCCAAAAGAAGTTTCTTAATATGTAAGGTGGACCATTGATATTATACAGATCACATCACATGTTTTCTGAGTTTAAAAAAATCCTTATGCAAGAATATACAGTGTAATGGTGCTAAATTTAGCAAAGTTAGTCTGCAATTCAATAATTGAAAAGTCCCAAAATATACGAGGCAGCCAGAACATTTTTACACACCTGAGAAATGCACAGATATATTGATTGAGTTATTTCAGCTAAAATAATTCAAGAAAATAAAGATGTTGGCCAAAGAAAATATGCCATATGTATTGTAAGAATGTCTTATTAGTGAGTCCATATATATATATATATGACACTAATATAATGAGTTTATGTATATACTGATCAGGAATTGAATATTTCTATGCATTATTAGTGATCTATAATTCAAATCCATGGAAATAACTGAAATATATTTTCATATGATTTCTTTTTTTTTCCGGTACCAGGAATTGAACTCATGATCTTGTGCTTGCCAGGCAGGCACTGTGCTGCTGAGCTAAATCCCCAGCCCCCTTCATATGATTTCTATACCGAAATCTTAAAGAAACATTATACTTCATCTTCCTTCTGTATTCAATATTAATATGCTATTAAATATTCTTGTGTAAAACTTTTCCAAATACTAGTATTTCGTATGAATACACTATTGAATGATCTTTAATTAAATAAATTGAGTTAAAATCTTTTTTTTACTGAACTGTGTGAATTCATGTATACTTTAGTTCAGCAACTTAAGTTTAATCATAGCCTCTTAGCAAACGAGGATCCTCTTTGGCAATCTCCTTCCTGAAAATTTAATAAGTCACATTATTTACTAATGTGAATCAACCATTTTTACATTGAGTATGAAATATTGCTATGTCTTTTCCAAAAGTGCTGGGGAAAGCTCTTCAACTTCAGTAATTATATTTTCTTGCCTCTACATTTTAATATGGTCATGTAACTTATAGCCTTTTTAATTATCTAGATAATATACATTTTGGGGAAGTTGTAAGATTTTTATGAATATCACTGAAAAGGTCTAAGATTTCTACAACTTATTGTATCTTACACTTCATAAATTTTCATTATCTTCTAGGTGATCAAATCATCTTAACTATCTCACCATATAGCAAGTATAGCTTTAGATACTAATTTCTGGAAATCTTTTTTTTTTTTTTTCAATTTTTTTTTAAGATCTAGTTCCAACTGACCTCTACACACACACACAAAAAAAAAAAAAAAAAAAAATTAACATTGAGGAGGATCTTACTGGGTAGGTTAAAACTTAAATGACACTAGCTATTATCTAGGGAGCACACGGTTCCTATCAATTTTCCCCTAAATTCTCCGAGCATTCTAAAAAAATACTCATTAAAAAATAATCATTATCACTTGGGTCAAAACTTCTCAGAGGAAAGTCCCATCAGTCAAGTATTGAATTCCTTGCTTTTTTTCAGCAGTAGTGTGAAACAACTTTCCACAATATAACATGATCTGAGTGTTTTACACTTTCTGGCAGAACACAAAGTTTAAGTATTTTAAATGAGAAGGGTCTCATGTTCTTTCATTTAGAATAGTTAAAGAGGTGGTTTATGTGCTATATAGCTCATAGCAGAAGGATTTTTTTTTGAAGGTAGTGCTTAGTACTAAATTATAGGAAAGTTCATAAAATTTTTATTTAAAATGTGCTTTTAAAATTCACTATTTCTATAGTAAGAAGGTTGGGAAAGGAATATGAACTGACACCATTATCTTGATATCTGTCAGGGAGTTGGCTATTGACATGAAAAAAAGAGACCGCTCTGTCTTTCCAAATAATAGAAAGCTCTTTACATGTTAAAATGAAAGCCATTTACTAGAAAGCCTTTGAAAAGCATGTTTCTATGAGTTTTAAATACAAATCAGAAAGTAATCATTCCAACTGGTGATAGCAGCAGGAAGACATTTGCGGAATTGCAATTGCTATTATAGGGATCTTGCCACTGGGCCATAGACCTCCATTAAAATTGAGTTGGCTTTGATTATAAATGACAATTTTACAGTATAAGTTTTGCAATTATCTTAATTGCATGATTTCAAAAAAATTATAAAATATTTCCCTTCATGCAATTCTTATGCATTGTAGATTTTATTCCTATAAAAATCTTTAAAGCTCAAACCATTCGAAAATGGGGCAAAATCCTATTAAACCTTTGTTTTTTGTTTTTTTTTTCATGATTTTAGAAAACATTCTTTTATTTATTTATTTATTTTAGTTTAAATATTCAAAATTGATTAGAGAATACCAGAGGCAAGGAAATGTGGTAACAGGTCTAATTGAAAAGGATAGAAACTACATTTTTTAAATGTAGTTTAAAAAATGCAACTACATTTTTAAAATCAATCCAATCCATCCTTCTCTACTCTGGCCCCTTCACTGTTGCCCATGCAGAAGACTTTGAAGGAAGAAGCTCCACTCCTTGAGCTCCTGCTTCTGCCATGGTGTTAAGAAAGAAGTCTGTGTGTCTCCCTCTGGATTTTGCCAGGCTGCAGATCTGAACTGAATAGCAACCCTGTTTCATTCACTATGGCCTGACATGTTCCAGGCAGTATCCCAAACAGGACCAGATTGTTTGCCTCTTCTAAAACAAGGGAAAACCAATGGTTATGTTTTCTATGGCCAATGGCATCTCTACTTCTTCACTGAAGAGATTCAAGTGATAACAGGATGATCGTCCCTCAAGCCCATGTGCTTAGGAATTGTGGGAAAGAAGGTCAATGTGATCATGGAGGGTTGCAATGCATGTAGAGTAGGAACTTGCTATAGATCAGCATACACGCAACTAACCACATGCAGGTGGATAGCCAGCAACAGGTCACATACCAAGAACATTTCAAGCTTGTGACTCCCAGCTTCTTTAGTCACCTCCGCCAATGCTTCTTTCATAACCGTTGCCTTTGGAAGTTAAAACATATTTATCCTGGACAGGCTGTGAGACAAATATACCAGGGAGCTGGACACTGTCCTTCAGTGGAGCTACTGGATGCTGTTGCCAAGCAAGCCTATGTTGATCCAATGGGATGGACAAATAAGATTTACCTGAAGAACTAGGAACAGAGTGTGACATCTGCCTTTAAGCCTCCTCTCCACAATGAAGTTGATATTGATATTAAAAATAAGGCGCTGAATATACTCTTTCCTCTAGTTAGTTACAGCACCTCAGAAAGAGCAACTGTCAGATAAACAATTGCTCTCCAGGCTGCAGACAAATGACAGGGACATACAGAGCAGAGCCAAACATCTAGCAGAGCAAATTGCAAAGATAGGGCTAGAGTCCATGGGACGATAAAAATAATAAACTGAATCTTAAAACTGTTTAGGAAGGCCTTGTGACTGCACTCATTTGTCTACAAAAAAAAGTGAACCTGTCCTTAAATGAATTCTGGTCCCTACAGATGCCAGATTTAAGGAGGGATCCACAGGGTTGAGGGAAGGTTCATCATACCCACATTTTCCACTAATGACTGGCACCTTACTGATTGGGCTCCTTTAACAGATGCCATCTAGCATGCTCTATGAGGAAAGCAAGCACCTGACCAACCTGACTCCCACTGTCCAAAAATTAGTTATTAAGGAAAACCTTAAATGAACCCCAGCTTTCCTGCTTTAGTGGAATTTAAATCACTAAATTTGCAGGGCCCACAGCTGGGCAGTACTGTGTATAGTAGTCGCTTCCTTCACTGTAGAAAACCCCTTTGTCATGTAGACAATACAGATAATGGTTGTCTGGCTTACTTTTCAGGGACATGAAGTCAGATTTTGCGGAAAACGTTGAGTCTTCTCTTGGGCCTACAAATCTCCAGTAGATGACTGGAAAGGATGATAAGGCCTGACCTCTGCTTCATATTGTGTGAACCTTTTTCCTGCCTCAACCTTTGGATCAGACTCTAGTTGAAGCATACTTAATCATCTTGGTCATCTTGGCTAGAACTAAAATACACAGGTAGCTTCATGTAGACTTGTCTTGTCTCTCTCTTTTCCTTTAAAAGTTAAACACAGGTACAAGCCTCCATGAATGGAAACAACAAAGCATGAAAGGAAGGAAAAGTGTTGGCACATTTCTTCCTAGAGGACCTCTGTGTTGTCCTAGAAAACTATGAATATTTCTCCCCTTAACTAGCCTGTCACAGTTGCTCATTGTTTCTGTCTTACATCTGTGACTCCTCCTTTCCTGAAGGTTGAGAATTTAGCTAATGAACATTCTCCAATTTCAGCTATGGATATGGCTCTTTCTCCTGCCACTCCATCTTCTTCGTTGTTAGTCTTGTCAACTGGCTGCAAAATCAGATCTTTTCTTGGTCACGTTACTATTTTAGGAAGGCTTTTCTTCTATGCAAAGAATCTGCCGCTGTTCTGACACTTATTCTCATTTAATTTATGTTCCACTTCTATATTCCTTACATATAAGGAGTGACCAAAATACAAAGCTATTGCAAAATTAGAAAAACGTTAAAATCAAAGACATATTGTCATTAGTTCCCTTCAAAATAATCCCTCTTGATTTGAGCACACATTTCCTATTATAATTTTCACCCTGAAGTTCTGGGAGGCCTTTTTGTGAATGTGTGCATGAGGTGTGGTAACAAGTTCAGTGAATGCTGTTGCTCAGCAGACTTGTAAAATTAGTGCATCCTCATCCACCACATTCATTGGATCTGGCACCATGTACTTCAGACCCTTCTCCAATGTGAAAACGACCATGAAATGCAAAGATTTTTAAATCTATTTGGAACATCAAGGTGGCCATGAAAGCATAACTAAACATGTAAAAGAAGACTTCCAGAACTGCTTCAGAAACTGTGAAGAATAATATAATAAGTGTGTTCAGACTGAGGGGAAGTATTTTGAAGGTGATTAATGGCAGCTTGATTTTTACTATAATTTTTTTTTAAATGCAAACATTCACCATATATTTTGATCACACTTTGTACATTGAGCTATTGCAGAATGGAAGGGCCTGCATACTGGCCAGTTTTTCTACATTATTTTTTTAAAGTCTAGATAGTGAGGATGTATGAAGACGTATAAGGCAGTAGACCAAGGTACATGATAGGAGAGTTCTGTGTGTGTGCTCACATTTGTGTATGCTGGTGTTTTAGAAAGAAAAAATCAGCTTCTCCCTTATGCCCTGGTTCCTTCAGAGGTAGGAATGCTACTGCAGCTTTTTCCCAGTAAGCCTCTATCAGCAGTACATGTTTCACACGTAGAAATTGAGAAAGCTGTCATAACACACTATCTGATGTTGATTTTCACTGAGTACTTTTCTGTTGTTTCCTCCTTTCCAAATATGTCAAATGTGAAAAGAAGAAATTCCATTATATTCATCCAATTATTATACTGTAAATAATCTATCATTAAAAATAAAAACACTTTCAAATGCAAAATATGAACTAATGAACTGTACAGTGCTTAAAAATTGGAGGATATTAAATCAGAGAAAAATGACGATGGACCAACATGCGAATAATGAACTAATAAAAATTTAGAAAGCCTAAAATAAACATTTGAAATCTGTCTTTAAATGTATTTACCAAGACTTGGGATCCATTCCAGGATCTATTAATGTCTAATGTCAGCCATATTTGAAAGCCATGTCGGTTCACTATGTTTTCCTAATTAACCTCATGGACACCAGAAAAATCTCACCTTTATAGATAAGAGATAAAGTCTCAGCTTTCCAGGAACATATGTATCTCTTTACCTCTTTCCTTCTAAATCTCACTAGATCCTCCCACTATTACTTTTACTAGAAATACATGTAATTTATAAATGTGCCTGAAGGTCTGAGTTGAACAAAGGGAGCAGCCAATTAAATTGGCTGTGAGCATATGGAATTAGAATGTAAATATTTTGGTCAATAGATATTAGACTCTATCCTTGTATTCAAAACTTTGTTAGTTTTTTTTTTTTTTTCTGAAATGGTAAAATACAAGTGCTTATTTCTATTGCCTTTAAATTGATAACCATTGTTACAACTGGGGTAGTGGAAGAGTTACTGTGACTCAAGTAGTTAGATAGAACCAATGGGGACTCAACCCTGCCTTTTCAGGAGTCATAGTTGGCTATAGGCTGTGGAGACATCTAAGAATAAAAGGCACTAGTGGCATTGCTTCTCCAAAAGCATTTTGTAATACCACTGGAATCTTGTGGGGCATACCCTGGGAGCTCAATGGGCCTCTGTTCTTCTGCAGGGATGCCCTCAGGTGAGACATATAAAACAACCTGCATATACCATTGACCTCACCATGAGAGTGTATCATTAAAAATTGGAAACAATTTCACCCTGGTAATGTGAGAAAAAAAATCTTTATCTTCCATTGCATTATTGTATGGCTCCAGTATGAAATAGGAAATGGCAACAGATGGATACAGAACGGCCATTTAAATTAAATTTTTATTCTTCAGTTATACCTTTTCTGCAAACAGCAAAGAAAGTGATGTGAAATCTTTTATGTTCCAACATTTATGTCTGTCTTCTAGAAATCATCCTTCTCTAAAGGCCCAAGAAATATGGTACTTAAGGAGCCACCCAAAAAGATAAATATCATTGATGATACTATCCACAAACCCTCAGGGGAATATGGGTCTCCTCTTTATCTTCTATGAAAATAAGAGCACTGCAAGTTCTCTTCAATTTCTCCCTTCTAATACTCAGTCCATCAAATCAGTCCCAACCTCTTTAACTGACTCAAACATTCCATCAGAAGCTAGCTCCTCAAAGAGATCCAGTATTCTCAAGTCCCCTCTGTGTGCTCTTCAGACATATTTTGTCCACACAAAACATACTCTGAGTGTAATTTCTTACTCTTTCAACTCACAGCTCAATAAGTTCCTATGAGAGACCCCAGGAGTAGGACTACTCAAGTATAGGTTCCTTTTTCAATGGGAGATTTCCCACAATGCAAAGAAAGTTTATACCAATTTTCAGAAGATTTTAGTAGGTTTACAGATGGTTTTCAACATATGACCTTTACTTTTAACCTCTCATGGTGAGAGATCCAACTTGTCTTGGCCACTTGCTGTACCATGAATGGAAAACAAAGACTTATAGAAGTTAGGTCACATACAGGTGAACAATGCACTGGAGAAAGAGAAGGAAGTCACCTCAGACAGCTCGATGTCCCTCAGATAGAATCAGAGAATAAAATTCCACAGATGGACAAAACATGAGGGCTAAGATGATAACTGCTCTTATCAAAGGAATAAAAAGATGCACGAAGAATCTTAATTATAAAATGTTGAGAAAGGTTATGCAGGGCAAAGAGGAAAATCCAGCTGTTTCATAGAGGATTGATAGAAGCTTTCCTTAGACATATAAAGGTACATCTATCTTCCAAAGAGAGACATATACTAATGGGACATTTCTTTAGTCAATCAACCTCAAATATTTGGCAAAAATTACAAAAACTTTGTATGCCCCCCCAAGACCTCTGTGACCCAAGTTTTGGACATACCATTTTCTGTTCAGTAATTAGGATATGGAGGAAGATAAAAAGGAGAAGATCTGAGAAAAAATGTGGCCAAAATTATGTCTGTGGAAATTGGCAACCCTATAAGTATGCCCAGTTCATCCAAGGTATAACCCATTGCCAGTCAAGGAAAGAATTCCTTTTTTTAAATGCAAAGAAACTGGGTAGTGGCACATGACTGTAACAGGTCTCTACCTGACTGGGCCCTACTTTGTGTGTTAGTCTGCAAAGGTGACTGACTCAGGCCTTGAAGGACTGCGAGTCCTAGCACCTAGAAAGGGGTCAGACCAGCCAAAATCCTTCCCACCCACTTTGACCAAGAAGATTGAGTGGGGGGCTGAGGCAAAGTGTAATGTTCTTGGTCACATACATCTCTATCATCTCCAGGTGGCCCCAGATACCATGGGTAAGAAGAGCCAATTCCTTACAGATACAAAAGTAACTTATTCTGTTTTAACATCTGTCTGTGGAAAATCCTCCTTTAGATCAATAGCCACAATTCTGATAGAGGAGAACCCTATTTGAGGTTCTCTACGGCTGATCTTACATGTTAATTTTAAGGCCAAATGTTCAACCATACATTTTTAACTGTCGCAGGGTGTCCTACCCACTTACTAGGAAGAGATTTATTAGTAAAAGTGTTGGTACTTCTCCTATTCTGGCAAAGGCCCAAAAGGAGTTTACCCACTGGGACAACAAAAGGCCCCTTGCTCTAATTATAGAGCAGGAGGTCCTACTGTAGTGTATAAATACCTGAGAGGTATTTATACAAAATACCTGAGAGGGAAATAGGAGCTACAACTATGCTAACAGAAGAAACTACAAAACTAACTTTGGAACAAAAACTTGAAGTTCTAATTTTCCATTGGGTTAGGGCTATTCTTGAGACAAAATATTTCTTGTGATTGGTAGACGACCAACTTTACCAATACCAGGTTACTGGAAATACTTGCACTGTCCTTAATCTTGAATCACTGTTGCCTCAGAAGTCAGCCACTTTTGTGAGCAGGTCAATAGGTGATTTCTCAGACCTAATAAAGCAAGAAAAACTTCAGTGTTCTTCCCCTCCAAGAGACGAGGGTTCACTGAAGGAAATGTCTTTGCCCACAAAGGGCTAAAGCAAGCTATGTAGTTGTCAATCTACAACAGGCCATTGAGAGCAAGTCCCTTCCCCTAGTGACCTCTACACAAAAATCAGAGCTCATAGCTTTCACTCAGGTATTGATATAAAGAAAATGTAAAATGCTAAATATATGCAAACTTCAAATATGCGCAGTGGTGCTACATGTCCATGCAATAATCTGGGTAAAGGGACTTGCTAACTAATAAACAATGTCTATAAAGCACAAACAAGAAATCCTTAAATCTCTTGGAAATAGTGTGTTTTCTATGCAGGTCACTGTCATTTATTGCAAGGGATAGCAAAGAGATGTCTAAAGTTTCCTTGGGAAATCAAAAGACAGATAGGAAGGTAAAAGGGCAGCATTACAGCCCATGAAGACCATAGCGTACTTCATAGTTCCTGAGGGACCACTAGACCCAGTCTATGCTACCCAGGAAAATAAGTGGTCCCTAGGAAAAGGGAGAGTTAACAGCGATCTTTGGTGATATTTGGAAAACATTCTGGTCTTTATTCAAAGGACACAGTGAAAAGCTATTAAAAACTCTTCATGATTCTATATGGGAAGTGATTCTGCATTGGAAATGATCACCTAAATTTTCACAGGACCAGGATTAGCAGAGACTACTCACCACTTCTTCAAAGCTTTCCAAATCTGTATCTGTAACTATCCTGGAAAGCCCAGACAACCACTCCTATCACTGTACAGAGGATAAGGATACTCTAAAAAGGATTAGCAGTTACACTTTATCCAAATTCCATCATGTGGGTGATTTAAATAAATCTCAGTTGCCACCTTTACAGATTGGAGATAGGATTCAGGCCTTTCCTACCCGTTCAGAAAAGCCTATGAAGGAAAAAGGTGCTTTTCAAAGAAATAATTCCCCAGTATGGACTTCCCCAATCATTTCAGAGTGAGAGTGGACCTTCTTTTACCTCTTGAATAACTATGGGAGTGCAAAGGCCTTAGTAATAAAATACCATCTCCACTCTGCATGGAGACCTTTTCTCTAGAAAGGTTGAAAGAGCCAACCAGATCCTATAGAAGACTGACAAAACTTTGACAAGAGACTTCTGAGTCTTGGCTCTGATTATTGCCAATATATACCATTAGGATTTGAAACACCCCAAAATCATGCTAAATATGCGTCCATTTGAGATACTATCTTGGAGGCCTTTTATATACTCTGATTATGGTAGTGGATCAGAGGCCACAAGACTCTTACAATATCTTACTAATCTGGGCCAAATTCAACAGTTTCCCCAACTCTATGGAAACAAAATCATGCAAGAGGTACTACCTCGTGTCTGCACTGAGCACCAGGTGCTCATTAAAACTTGGAAAGAAAAGACTCCTGCAGACGAATTTAAACCAATATGAAGGGTCCCTCTTCAGTGATCTTCTCCACACTTACTGTAGTAAAGGTAGAAGAGATAGTTGGATTGACCTTTCCAGGCTAAAGCCAGCCCCACCTGAGCTTCCTGAGAGAAACAACCACTTAAAAGAAGCTATTCCTGTAAACCTCAAGAAGATCAGAGGCTCCTCTTTAAAAAGTAAGACTCCAACAATGATCTGGGTACAGATCATGAAGTTACTGATTATTCCTAACCTACCACATCTTAAATGGGCACCAGTATTGGGGCTTTTGCTTTTAATTGGATCCATAATATATACAATCTTGCTAGAGCTGTAATTCTGGGGCTTTTGGTAGTGTAACTAATATCCTTTTTTGACATGCTTTCTCCACAGGAAGCATAAAACAAAGCTTCTTAGAAAAAGTCTCCCAAAGAACAGCATAGAAAATAATGTCTTAAATTGCTAGATCTTTTACAGTCTGCTTTTTAAGAAAAACCAGGAAATATTGTGACCTTCTCCTCCTCATATTTGGGCTCTGCTTCTTCAAAATAACTGTAAAGTTTATCCATTTAAGACTTCATGCAGTTCAGACTGTAGCACATGTCTTTCCTGACAAGTTCACTGAATTTCTCCCACAGAACTGACAGCTCCACAATTCTTGACATATAGGTAACTCTTTCCTCACTGTCTTCTGATGCATTTTTTTTTCTGGTCCAGCTGGTGAGCCCAAGATCTCAAAGTAGTTGGAGAGAACATAATTCTAAGTAGGAAGGATCGACAACTCCTCTTAGCTGGAAGTAGTTATATGAAGATAGAGAGCTCCCTCAGTATCCCATAAAGAGTTATGAGTATTATGATTCTCAGGGAGAAATGAGGTTGGAGAGTAGGGTGGGGCAAAACCACTTGGCAAGTGAGTAAGACCTGTCAATCATGGAGATTCAGTCATGTACAGAATATGGCTCCCAAACCCTATATCTGAGACCAATGAGAAAGTACTACTTTCAATTCTTCCTTTAAATATGGTGCAAAACCAAGCAGGCTTCTGACAGGATAGCTTAGATCTGACATCAGGTTGAGTGCGTTTCTCATAGGACAACCTTCCCAACTGCTGTGTTTGCATGGGAGAGAAACAATCACCAGGAATTGGAGATACAGTCAGTCATAATATTCATCTCTCTTAGATCATTCAAAAGATATGTATTTTAAGGAAAATCAAAGTATAAAAATTAATGAAATTTTTTAATAAAATTAATCTCTTCTAACTTCTTGTAAAATTTTCTTTTTGTAAATCACAACAAAATACAAACAGAACTTTACATATTTTGGCATAAATTGAACATCAGAGGTAGAAAATCTGTTGAGAACAAGCCTTAAAAGAAGTGTGAAATGGTTCTTACTGAGTATTGTTTCATTCAAAAATATTACTACAGCTCTTTCATTTAAAGTGTGTCAATTGTTTATAGATTAAAAAATAAAATTTCTTTAATCTATTGTATAATACTTACCTTTTTTCTCTCTGATATCAGCAATTCTTATCTCTCATTGCAGTTTTAATTTCATTTCCTTGATGATTAGTGTAAATGAGCATTTATTCATTACCTGAAGCCATTTGTGTGTCTTCCTTTTAGCAATTTCTACTTAGGTTTTGTTGAGTTTTAAATTGGACTATTTTTTCTTATATTGATTTTTTCAATTTCCTTAAACATTTTATATATTAAATCCTTATCAGATACATAGTTTTCAAATATTTTCTCTCATTGTATTGATGTTTCTTAATCTTGTTGATTATTTCCTTTGTTGTACAGAAATTTTCATTGTGATGTAATCTCATTTTCTATTTTGGATTTTGTGGCCCATGTGTTTAGATCATGTACAAAAGACCAATTCTAAGAAATTTTCCCTATGTTTTCTTTTAGTAGTTTTAGAATTTTAGGTCTTATGTCTAAGTATTTAATCCATTTGTGAACTGATTTTTGTATATGGTATTAGATGAGAGTTCAGTTTAATTTTTTGCATGTGCTATACAGTTTTCTCAACATCAGCTGTGGAAGAAATTGTTTTGGCTCATTTGTTGAAAGTCTATTGATTATAATGTAGGGTTTATGGGCTTTCTGTTCTCATTGATCTACATGTCAGTTTTCATGGTAGTACCACACTGATTTGGATACTGTAACTTTACATTATATGTTGAAATCAGGTAGTTTGATGCCTCCAAGGTTTTTATTCTTACTGAAGGTTTCCTTTTTCATATTCGATATTGTGTAACTCCACATGAATTTTAGAATTTATTTCATTTCTGGAGATTTTATTTCATTTCATTTCATTATGGAGTCTTAATTATGATAGCTCTTCTTATGGGCTAAATATTATATGATAGAGATTTATATCTATTCTTCAACCTTTTGTAAGTTCTCATATTACACTTTCATGGGATAAGTCCAAGTCATTTCTGTTCTACAATGACTCCCCAAAGCTAAACTATGTTCTTTTGCTTTACATATTAGAGAAAAATGTAATCCCATCCTTGTAGCTTAAGTATCTTGTGAGGTTTATTTGATTTTTTTCCAAAAAAAGCAGTGATTTTATGTACAAATGTTTTCATCACAATATTCAGCATACTGCTCAAATCAGCAGGAGTTAATTACACCAGGAGGCATATCTGGGTGATAACATTAATGGTATTCATAGACCCTCTTAAGTCTCTTGGAAGATCAATATTAGGTATCCCTCTGAAGTATGATGCAACCTATCAGGAGATTTCTAGTACTGGACAGTAGATTTTGAGTTCTGTCCTAGGGATTTTTTGGAGGCATGAAATCTCAGCACAAATATATCTTTCATCTATCTTAAAACAAAGCCTATCATTATAAAAACTGTACAAAGTCCCTTTAGGAAGGAAATATCTGATAACTGACCCAAACTGAGTACAGATACAAGAAAGGCATAAGAAACTCCAAAGCTCAAGAATTACTTCTGTGAGGGGACACTCCCTCTCAGTCATCTGACCTTTCCACTGTCTCAGGCCTGTGCCACTGTCTGACTCCTGCTATGTGTTTTGTCACTGTACTACCAGGGTACACAACTTGAGCATCCAGTAATGTGTAAGAGTCATTTTTAGCATGAATCAAACCAAGGGAAAGAATTTTCATTTAAAGAAGTTGATGGACTAGAACCACGAAGCATGACAAAATTACTGAATAAATAATATTATAAATATTTTAATAATTCAAATGTCAGTCCACAAATATGAATGAAAGGGAAAAAAAACCATTGCTTCTGTTAAAACAGAAAAATTCAGAAATTCATAATAAGAGCTATCCAGGGCCAAATTCTATATTCTGCTGAAAAGTGCTTCTCAGGGATTGTGTAATCATAAGTATAGTCTTCAGTCTATACAAAAATGAAATAAAGTGGTGTGATATAAATTTGGAAATTTTCAACAGAAGTATAAATTGTGTAGTATTTAAGTCACAGTAACTTCCTTTGCTTCAGAAAATAATTACTGATGAAAGAAAAAATTTTGATATTTTGAAAGCCCATACTAAGAACACAGACGTGTTAGCAACCACATAATGAACCACAGTGAAGCTATAATGACCCACGGGGCTACTACTGTTAAATGTCAAGGGGGTATACTTGAATTAACCATTGTACTTAGCACACTAGTTATCTAATGAGAATCCTGAAATCCATTCTTACACAAGAACATAGAAATACCCAAGTGGTATTATTTTTAATGCATATTCATTTCTCCATAGAAAAGACAGGAAAAGAGAAAAGTTGTGGTATTATATAGTTACAAAAATACAAATTCAAAAAAGAAAATAAAATGATTTTCTTCTCTCAAAAGAAACATAAATATTGAGCAAATTTATAATTTAAAAGTTATGTTCACAGGAAATGAATGAATAACAAAAGTTAGAACTATATAATTTAGAAAGAAAAAACACACTTACTATGTTAAAACTTTATAAATAGCGGTAAAATAAATAGCAAATTGGAAATATAATCTTGGGAATTGTGTTATTCTCAACTGAATGACACTGAAAAATAGAAAAGAAAGCATGAAAGACAAAACAATTGCAGGACAGAAAAAAATAAAGACAATTATTTAACTATACATAGTCAAAAATTATACAAATTAAATATACTTAGTTGAATAATAAGATTGAAAATTGTTCACTCTTTTGGTTGTATTGCACAAGTCTTTCTGTGGATATATAGAAGAAAATTGAAAGTGGAAAGTCTATCAAACAGTGTGTTACAATCACTGAGACTAAGATGTAATGTCACATAGTGATAGTGAAAGAGACAATAATTCATTGTCTGCATCAACATGAGAAACAGGTAGAACAGACTCAGTGGTAAAATGTGCTATAGAGACTAATGGCCAAAGGATCACAGCAATGGGGTAACATGGAACATTTTCTTATTTTTGCATCTGTAGCACAAGGACACATATATATCATAGAAAATAGGGAATGATTTAAGTAAACCAATTTGCTGAACCTAACACATCAAAGCAGAAGCTAAATCAATCATACCTTGAAATTCTACATCAAAGTAACATGAAAACTTACGAAGCCAAAGAACAGAATGGTGATTACCAGGGATTATATGGAAAAATAAATGTGAAAATGTTTACCAACAGGTATAAAATCATATATAACTTGAATATGTTCCAGAGATCTGCTGTATACACTGTGCTTATAATTGACTATACACTTAAAAATTTCCCTAGGGGGTAAATATTATGTCATTTACAAATCAAAATAGAGTAATAAAAATAAATTGTTCTACAAAAGACTTTAAGAAGCAACATATCGTAGACTGATCAGGCCAGCAACCTCCCAAACAAGTGGATGACAAAGCCTTAAATAAAAGAGGCAAATGCTATGATTTTAGGGCTCCAGGAAGATCAAAACCCTCTAGCAGAATTTGAGCTTCTCTGTGGGCTGAGACAAAGAACTTCTTGAAATGTATTTTATTTTCAAACATGGGGATACTGAGGAAAGTATGGAAACCTGAGTAGGACCTTGAAAGTCAGTACAAAGACTTCCTCAAGCAGTAAATTATGCTAATTAGGAGACTATTATTTCCAGGTTGACATTAACCACAGGAGTGAGGTGCCTGCAGTTACAGTCTCTATTAGTTAATTAGGGCTGGAGTCAAGTGTCTTGAGTTGTGGCCTAATCTTGTCCTTTGAGGCATCTCAGCATCACAGGCTACTACAGGTCTCAGCCAGGACAAGCGACTCATAGAGATTCACTTATTGTGAATCCATTGCTCATCTCCAGACAAGGGGGCTATGCTTGGGACAGACTCACAGGTAAGCATAGAATGCCAATGGATTAATTTTAAATCTTGCTCGGAGCCACTTAGTAGTAGTGGTCTCCATCAGTAATATATTCAACTCTGATATAAATAGTGACAAGTTCCAAAGTAATTCTACTAAACTTTAGTCTAAATAGTTCTGTATATTTTCTAATAAATAATAGTAATTTGAGTCAATGTATGTGGAAAGGAGGAAGTGCTTCATATTTATGTGTGCAAACATCTAATGGTCTTTGGAAATAGTGTTATTTTGAAAATAATATGTTGGTAACTATACTAATAATTTATTAAGACATTGCCTCTTCCTATTACATATTTTGAAATATGATTTTAAGTGAATTCTTTATAAATAAAAGCACTTTTAAATTTGACTATACATAAATTTTATATTTACCTTATATTAAATACATTCTAAAGTCTCAGTATGTAAAATTTTGAAAATGGAGTTAAATTTTAAACTGGTTACTAAATATATAAATTTAGTTCTCAGTACCAGAATAGAGAAAACATAAAGATTAAGAGAAAATCCATAATGTATGCCATGAGATGACTCAAGTATTGAAGACTCTGGCATATACTAAGAAAACTAGAATAAATTGTCCTAGGTACTCATTAGAGCAAGGGAATTGAAACTCGCAAATTTATGAAGTGATTTTCCTTCTACAAGTTTGTAAAATCCATCATAAAAAATAGAATAGTGATAGGAGCAGAGTGGATGCTCAACAGTAGTTTGAGTTAACTGCACAAAAATGATGTAATAATTACTGAGATTTCAGTTGTCAGAGCTGTTTGCTTTCCAGGATGAAATGCATGCAGAGCTCCAAGTAATTCAGAAAAGCAAATCACAATCATGTAAGTTGAACAGGCATGTGATTTGAGAAAAAAATAAAAGAAACCAAATTTAGCTGTCCTTAGATACCAGCTCTCACAAAAATCCATACACATGAACACAAATACACACACATCTGTACATGCAGACATTTATGTACATAACACAAGTGGATGTTGATGTGTGCATGGGCAAATGTACTTATGCCTGGTTGCTATGAATACACACATGTATAAACATGACCACATTTAATTATATACACATTGACCAAAATATTTTTAGACACAATAAAACACAGTGACAAAGCCATTACAATTATAACTTATAGAGAGAAAAAAATGGTTTTTAATGCAAAGACTCATATTGTAAGTATTTCAATTCTTTCCTCGGGGAAGTCAATTGAATTTACATACTGCATTGCTTAGAGATCTCTAGGGAACTTCCTGGACAGGCTTATAGGATGAGAGGCTGATAGTTCTTAAATGCCTTCCCCTCTCCTTTCATCAGAACTGGAAGCTAATTGGATAATGAAGGTGGGTTTTCCTCTCTCAAACTGCTGATCTACAAGCCAATCATCTCTAGAAACGCTCCCACAGGCATACCCAGAAATGTGCTTCATTCATCTGTGAGCTGTCTCCTAATCAAGCCAAGACAGTCACCAAGATGCATGGTCACTATTTAAGCATGGTATAGGAGAACCAATAGTAAGTACTTACTGTGATATTAAGATTAATAGATCAGTTAGTTTTAAATGTGCACATTTAGAAAGCAATCAAGACAAGTATAAACTAGTATTAAATGGAATAGGTGTGAAAAAACACAATGTTGGGTGTTAAACCTAGAAGAGATTTTAATCAAAGATTATATATTGTCTAATACTTTTGTATTATGGTTTTAAACAGCAAGATTTTAATTTCTTAGCTGTAAAACTTTAAATGATTTTTTTACTAGGGCATTCATTGCTATTGTTATTATTTTCTTGGTTTATGAGATTAAGCACCGGGCCCTGCACATGCTAAGTCCATGCTCTTTCACTGAACTATACTTCCAGTCTTGTTATTATTAGTTTTGACTTTTTTTCATTTTAAGGTAAAAATGCCAGTTTTAGATCTATAAAATGATTTAAAATTAAAACTTGCTTACATAAAAATAGACGTTCCTATATCTACATGCACCTACTAAGTATTCTATTATTTTCCCTTTCATTTCATGCTGTCCATATGGCCTGTGAATTCCCATTGTATTAGTTCATTTCCTGTCACTGAGACACAATACCTAATACCCACAACTAAAGGAGGAGAGGTTTCTTCTGGCTTATGATTTTCACAGGATCAGTCTATGGTCTGTTGGCTCAGAAGTAGAAATGTCCCAGTGCAAAGACATGACAGAGGAATGCTGCTTATCTCAGAGGAGCCAGAAAGCAAACAGAAGGGAAGAGTAAGGGGGAGACATACCTTCCAAGGGATGTGACTCATCTCTTCAAACCAGCCCTGACCTTTACCAGCATGTTTAGTTAAGAACTCATCAATGAATCAATCTACGGATAAACATGTGTGCCTGTGATCCAGTCATCTTCCAAAAGCCCTGTCTCTGAGCAAACAACACACTTAGGGGATATTAGAGGTCTAAGCTGTAAAGCCCATACACATACATATTAATCTATTTCTTTAAGTTTTGCTTATTCATCTATTTAAACTTTCTGTTAACCTTGATCTCAATCCTGTAACTTTGTACTTTGGTTCTTATCTTTATTACTTATACAAAATTAAAAAAAATACTCCCCAGTATTTTTTAAACTGTAATGGTTTGGTTTGGTTTCATTTCAATTTATTTATAGATTTATATAAAGGTCATATCAATTTTATACGGCTTTACTCATTCAAGAATGTATCACTCCAGAGCTTGTCTGAGTGAACTGACATATCAGGTAAAATACTTAGAGAATTTTATTTGCACTGTTTCATGAATTAATATGAAAATACTGAGCATAATATTAATAACACTGGCAAAAATTTTAATAGGTTAGTCCCTTCAATAAAATGACAGCAGTATTTCTTACTTAAGCATGATTTTTAACAGAGGTTTCTTTTATACATTATTATCTAATTTGGAAATATGCCTATTCCCATTTTTATTTAAAGTTTTATTAAACTACATATTTAAAATTATAAAAAAATTCTAGTGTCTGTCTAGATAATAATGTGAGTTCTATTTTTTCCTTTTAATGTTAGTGAATTCCATTAAAATATATTCATTTTAAATTATCATCCCTAAGATATATTCTATTCATGTAAAATTTACTATTTAATTGATTTCATGATAGTTTATATTTGCTAAAACACATTTAGAAAATGTAAATTTATTTACATGATTCTTTAATTTTCTCCACAAAATATTGAATGATTTATACCTAAAAGGGTGCCCAAATTCTCCTGAACTCATAGGTGGGACTTTTGGGAGGTGATTGGATTATGTGTGTGATATTTATATGTGGATTAGTCCTCTGATGGGTTTATACTATGTATGATGTTCAGAGGTGAAATCTGGTTGGAAGAACTGGGTCACTTAGGGTGTAGTCAGCAAGAGCTTATCTTTCCCTGCTTATCTCTTCACCCTTTCTTTCCTTCCTGCCTGCATTGCTACCAGTTGTTTCTCCCCTGCCATGGCCCTCTCCTATGCTGCCTTGCCTTGGAGCCACCCAACCATGGCCTGAAACCTCTACAAAATGTGAGACATAATAAACATTTCCTTCCTTCTTTAATTTGTTGCTGTCAAGTGTTCTTTTTTTCCCAGCAAAGAAGGTAGCTAAAGAGGCTGGGGATTTAGCTCAGCGGCAAAAGCGCTTGCCTGGCAATCACTAGGTCGTGAGTTCCGTTCCCGGTACCGGAAAATAACCAAAAAAAAAAAAAAAAAAAAAAAAAAAGAAGGTAACTAAGACATTAGTCTTCTATTTTCATATATAGTGAAAATTGATCAGATATGCAGAAGGACAAGCAAAGCCTCTCCCACTAATCTGTTCTTTTAAATTGACAACTGATGTATGATTTTTATGTAAATATTTCTATGATGTAAGTCATTCGTTTAAATTTAGTGAACTGGTAGATTTAAAATTATGAAATTCCATAAAATTAAGTGAATTATATTAAAAACAAAGAACTTGCCTTATGCTTTCTAAATTTCCTGCTTACTCCAACACTTAGCATAGTACATATTACTCAATTTTTAGTGGCATCAAAACTGTTAATCAGCAAATAACTTTAAAGTATGTGAAATAAACATCTATAAGTAACTCAAAATAACTCAACTCAAAATAACTTAGTTTCTATAACAACTCAGAAAGTAAAATGAAATTAGTATATATTTTAATGAATAAGAGAAAGAGAAAAGAAAATTATTTTCACCAAGTTCTGGAACAAACTAGAACATCTAAGTATAACAACGGGAAACAAATTGCCTGCCAAGGAAACAACAGGCAATGAAAAATCTATCTGGTCCTGCCTGCAGTTCTGAGGCTCATTTCCCAACAGCTGATACTAGGAGCTCTTTAAGGAGTCCCTTTTGTGGAATTGCGAGGTGAAAAGACAACTTAGAGCATGATGAAAATGAATCACAAGCATAACAGAAGTGAGATATAACGGAAGGACTCAAGTGTCACAAATGGGCAATGATATTTTCAAGTTTGTTTAAATACCATTTAATTTTAGAAAGTAGTGAATGTTTTTAATACTTGTCATATTTATTTAAGTTATTGATAATGATGATCAGTATGTTAGAAAATCCAGAATCAAAATGAAGATTCTCCAGGTTATCATTCTTACTAATAGGGAAATTTAATAACCTTATTCACGATATAAAATTTAATGAAATAATTTAATATAATACATTAATTATGATGTCTTATTTTTAAAATTACTGCTTAATAAAGAATTGAGTGCATCTTATTCAACTTGAGAGAAATGTATGCAAATCATGTGTATTACAGAGATCTGCAGTTAATTGACAAGATTGCTCGGAAAATGAGAATAGGGCGATAGATTTAGTCCCTGTGATGTCATCTAACATTTCCAAGTTCATTATCATTTATCACATACCTCATAATTATAACTATACTTCAAAGATATACTAGTATTCAAAAGGAAGACCATGAAGTAGAACTAGATTAATCCTAATCTATCATGGCAAAATATAAAATGTTCTGTTTCACTAATAATGGACACACAATCTTTTGTATGTACTGTGTTGTCTTTACACATTTTTATGCAGTGATGTGTGTTATATTCTCATTAGTTGGGTACTTTTCTGGACAAAGGAACCAAGAAAAAATATCTTGTATTTGATTTCTCCATGATAAAAAATTAAGTATTCAATTTGAATGCTTGAGAAATTGAACTATTTTAGATTCTCCATAAAGGGTGAACATGCTGTATTGTCTTTTTGTTCTTTGATTATTACACCTAACACAATATTCTCAGAATTTACCTATTTTGTCACAAATGATGAAACTCTCTCCTTTTTGAAGACTAAATAATATTCAATTGTCGGAGGCTGGGGATTCAGCTCAGCGGCACAGTGCCTGCCTGGCAAGCACAAGGTTGTGAGTTCAATTCTCAGTAACTAAAAATCCAAAAATATATAAAAAAAACATTCAATTTTCTTTGTGCATCACATTTTCTCCATTCATTTAATCAATATTAGAAGGACTTACAGGCAGTGTTCTTATTTCCACATTGGCCTTTGTGAGTAATACTTCAATAAGCATGGCAAGGCAAATATTTATGGGTTGATGAGCTGGAAAATGGCTGATGTTACTAAAAGAGAAAGAAGTTTTAAACATAGCAAAAAAAAATACTTCAAAAATATAATAAGGGTAGATTTGAAATGTTCTCACCAGAAAGAAATTTTTATGTGATGTAATGGATATGGTAAATACACTGATTAGTTCACCACATCATATACCCATTCATGAGAGAATCACATTGCATTACATAAACATGTGCAATAACTTGTCATTTAAACTAGAGTAAAATTTGATGATATTTCGGATCATATAATATGAATTGATAACATCACATTTAAAATTTTCAATGAATATATTCAATTGAAGCAATGGAATTCATAGATATGATAAACCACTTTGAAGATATTAATATGTAATACAACAAGCATTGTTAATTCCCTACCACTTTGTTTGTAACTCTGTATTGTCTGTACTGTTCTTTTGCTATTTTGTAAAAGACCGTCTTTCTGTTAATGTTTTCCTCCTTTTATTTTTAAAATGAAATAAAAGGGGCTGGGGATTTAGCTCAGCGGCAAAAGCGCCTGCCTGGCAAGCGCAAGGTCGTGAGTTCGGTTCCCGGTACCGGAGAAAAA
>NW_004955404.1:42620144-42712360 GCF_000276665.1 Chinchilla lanigera | reverse complement strand
TTAAGGTCTAATCAATGCTATTTTTTCTACTGTACATACATTTGAACAGAAAGTATACTCATTGTTTCTTGGGTTTTGTATAATTCTCATCCCTGAAAAAGGTGGTTTCCAACTTTACAGTGCATAAATAATTCTTCTAAACACAACTCTTGAACAACCATCTACAGTGTTATCACACTAAGGCAATATCTCCCAGTGTTACTTTGAGAATGTTACAATATGTGATGATATTTCATATGAACTTATCAATTTTTTTGCTTTGTATTTTCAAATATCCTAACAATTATTAAGCTCCATAAATAAAAGTATTATTAAATGCACATTTTTACTATGAGATATTTTTAGGAGCATTTGTTTGTTAATGTGACAATATATAACCTTCTAAATCAGTATGAAATTCATAAGAAATGGGCTTATCATAACAGTTAACATTAAATTATTCCACTAGAGAGCACGATGAGAAGAAAATAATGGTGATTGTAATGATGCTATGGTTATTGACCAATGAGTATATTTGCCCTGAGATAATATATGTATTATTTACCCTCTTGAATTACACCAAATGACAGAAGAGAATTTGCAGTAATAAGTATTGCATTTAGATGGCATAGAATTTATATGCTTATGCATTTTAGTAATTTATTTCATTATTTCATACATTTTAAAATTATTTCACACATTACATTTCTGTAGCTCAGCATATTGGTGATAATCTTGAATTAAGGTGACTGACTGATTTCTACCTTACTATCATGCATTGTTTTGTGAACTTCTCAAAACCATTAGTTTCTTAATAATTTTTGATATGCTCATAATTTTATTTTAAAATATACATTTTATGAGAAAATTGTCTTTTTAAAGAATAAGTTGCATGGACAGTTATAGTCTTTGCTAATAAAGTGAAAATCACAGAAAATTCTTCCTAACTAAGGTGCAATTTCATTAAGACCAGTGTTCCAAATTATATGGTGATATCTTTCTGAAGTATTGTGAAGTAATCTAATTTTTGGCTATTGGAGTAACATTACAGTGGTTTAAGTAGGTTGCTTTTATATGTCTATCAAAATTTTTTGCTTCATAAACCTCCACTTCAGCAAGTACCTTCCAAAAAGTAAACCATAATAGTTAAGTTACAATAACTATGCCTCAGTGAAAACAGATGTTCACTGTATATTATTTAAAGTACAGTACTGAAAGAAGTTAGAGAAGATGTAGTAAATTCAGTAATAATTGCTTATATTCTCTTCAGCATATGGAGTAAGAGCTCACAGAATTTGAACTCCTAAAAAATCAGATGTAGATTATGGAAATCAGGTATCATCACTGATGTATGTGTTCAAGGAATGGTTACAGATAGAGACAGAATTGAGGCCAAGTTATTGATACTTGGTTTAATCAATGTTATTTTTCTATTGTGATTACATTTGAACTAAAGGATTATTCTTTGTTTTTGAGTTTTGTGTCATTCATATCCCTGAAAGAGGTGGTTTCCAAACTTTACAGTACATGGATAATTCTTCTGAAAGTAATTCTTGATGCAAGGATCTATGACATAATCATTTTTTGAGAGGAGGGTACTGGGAATCAAGCTCAGGACCTTGTGCTTGCCGGACAGGTGCTCATGCCACTGAGCTATATCGCTGGCTCCCTACAACATAATCATATTAAGACAATATCTCCCAATGTTACTTTGAGAATGTTGCTTTGCTTGATGAGTCACATTCCCTAGATCATTACCATTACAAGATATATATATCACATAAATCATATGTATATATAAGATATGTGTATATGGAATGCGTGTGATCTGTATAACATAGTCCATATATTTGTAATTTTTAGTGAGGTATAATATTTTACACGACTCATTTAATGAATCATAATTTCCCTTTAATAAAGCAACTTATTGGTATTTAATTCAAATTTTGTCCCACACTCTTTTATTGCAGAAGTTGACAATGTTTAAGGAGAGTAAAAATGGTATTGTACTTAAGATTAGGCAGGAACAAAATTATATTTGCCAGTAGTTTTGTCTACTTTCTTGTCTCAGCTTCTTCTCCAACTCTTGTTTTTTACAAGTATAGTTCACAGGGTAAAATGTCCAAACTTAGGTCTGGGTCCATGGAGGGGTAAAGCTAACTGTTACCATGGAAAGATACATGAATAGCTGAGACAAAAGAATTGTAATATAAACTGAGGTAAACAAATTGATTTTGCATTTCAAATGAGAAATATATTAGCTACATATTCTGCATATTTGAGTTTTAAATCGTGCTCAAACTGAATTTTATTTCTGATTTATTCTGATTTTATATATCTTCATTGATCAAGATCTTTTACTTTCCTTATAATTTAGGATGTTTATGCTACAATTTTGCTTTACAAATTGTTTATATTTTCCTGTTTCATTTCATTTATCGTTATTTGATTTTTATTAATCATGCTATCAATACATAACAATCACATTACAGGTACATAACACATCATAACTTCTTCACGACCCCATAATTTTCTTTATTCCCCTTATCCATAAATATTTTACTCTAGAAATTAATTTAAATTATTATCAAAGTATGTTTTTGAGTAACATTGTTTAAATATTATTTTAATAGTACATGTAGTTGATATTTATCTCTTATAAAATCTGCATGGTAGGGTCTTCTGTCTATTTTTCTCCTATTTCAAATATTTGCTGAATTTAACTTTTATATGATTTTATCACGCAATATGTACAGTCACTATCCTATTTTAAATTGTACAATTGACTACATCGTGATTTTCAGTTACTTTCAACTAGTGGGCATGGATTTGTCTCTAAATCGCATCATAATTCAATATGAAGTATACATTTTATGTAAGTAGCCATAGCCGGAAATATAACTCGGCGGAATGTCGCCTGCCCGGCAAACACAAGGTCCTGAGTTCCATTCCCAGTAGGAAAAAAAAAAGTATAAACTGATAAGTAGGCAAGACAAAAAGAAAGATATAAAATCACAGAGGATAGAAATAGAAACCAAGAAATAGAGAGGCGAGTAGGAAAAATGAAAGAGTGCAAGAGAGAAATGTGAAGGGACGTGAGAGAGTAATATGTTCCTGTGTATTTTATTGTCTGGGACGGGTCATTCATACCTTAATATAACTCTCACATGTAAGTGACTAAAATCTTCCCATATTTGCTAGTATCAAGATAAAGAATGCCGCCATTATTTTCCTATTTTCTTTCTTAAGATCATAGATGAAACTTCATACCAGACAATTGTCGTATGGCTTTTTCAACTAGATTAAACTTAGAAGGTGTGTATATGTTCCATACATTTTCTCTTAGAAATTCCTACAATGTCTTTGCTAATGAGACTCAGCATTCCGAAGTACATTTTCAAAGGAATTAAAAGTTTTCATGTTTTACCTTTTAAAATTTCCTATTTTTATCAGTGCACGCTTACAGTCATAGTGATTCTATTCATTGTGGGGAATTGGTATGTGTACATAACATATCTCAGATCTTTCTTTTCCTGTCCCCCTCTACCTTCCCTTCTTTGCTAGCATCAGATTTATTTATTCACCTCATACGCCCTTATAAACTTAATTATCATGCATGCAGATAGATAGACTAACAGTCCAAAAACCTTATAAAACTCATAAGACAGTTACACTAAATCAAGATACACTTTTAGATACATGTTCCATCCCGGATTACAATGAATTTTTCTCTCTTTTTTATTTTTATTCTCATTGTGTACTTTATTTATATATTGAGATTCTCTTGTAAGAGAAAACAGCTTGTGTCTGATTTGGTTCACTTAAAATTATGATCTGAATTTGGACCCAGTTTCCTATGAAAGACTCAAATTTATCCTTCTTTAAGGCAGAGCACTATTACCTTTTATAGTTTAACTCATAAAAAATATAAAGACAATTTTAATGTGTGAAGTTATTATATTATTCCTCTGAATGCCCCATCAAGAAAATCAACATGTATATTTTCAGCATATCAATTTATCACACTGATTTCTTAACAAGTAATTTTTCCCTCTTATTACTCCAAAATTTGTAAGAATTTTGCACTTAAAATACTGATTAGGTTTTCTTACCTTTGTTTTACTGTATAAGACATACAAACCTAATCTGTCTGGAGAAAGAATCTTTTCTTTCACATTTCATTTTTTAATTTAAAGGAAATTTAGAAACCATTAAAAATGACAGAGATTTTCAAAATAAGATGATAGGAAATCCAAAATGGTTGTTAGATTGTGTATTGTTGTCTTCAAAGTAATTGTTCACATTACCAGACACAGGCATGCAAGATTGATCAAAAAATTAAGCATCAACTGTTCTTTTCAATAAGCCAATAGAAATTAGTAGTAGGAAAAATCTTTTTTATATAAGTTGCTAACAAATTCCAAACTTTTATTTCTTTATATATTTTAATCTTGATATACTTCCAATTTTATTAATGCCTTAATAAATGCTTATAAAACATCATATTTCATCTCTCATTGGAACTAAATTGTGAATACAGCTTTTTTTTTTTTGTGGTTTTTCTCCGGTACTGGGAACGGAACTCATGACCTTGCGCTTGCCAGGCAGGCGCTTTTTGCCACTGAGCTAAATCCCCAGCCCCTTTTTCTTTTCTTTTTCTTTTTTTTGGTTTTTCTCCGGAACCAGGAACCGAACTCACGACCTTGCGCTTGCCAGGCAGGCGCTTTGCCGCTGAGCTAAATCCCCAGCCCCAAATACAGTTTTTAAAAATGAGATATTTCAAGTTAGTATTCAATATCAAGCAAGGGTACCTCATGTCTGGAACAGTAACAGACTGCAATGCAGAAAACTTTTCCTTAGAATCTCAGTACTGATTCTGGAAAGAGTTGACATTTTGGCCATAGGAAGTTTGGTACTATTGCTGGTTTGTTGTATTCTTATTAGTGAACTGAAAAGGTTAGGTTAGTGAATGTGTAAGTCAGCTCTTACTTGTAATAGATGATGACAGCTGCTTTTAAAAATCCTAAGACAGATAGGGGATATAGCTGAGTGGCACAAGCACCTGCCTGGCAAGCCCAAGGTACTGAGTTTGATTCCCTGTACCAAGCAAATAAATAAATAAATCCTGTAGCATATCATTTTATGGGATTTTGACTTCTATTATTAGTTATGATAAAAAAATGCAAAAGAAAATTCCTTGCAATAACATGACATAAACTTTAGCAATACAACTTTATGAATTTTTAAATCTTACACCTAGATTGCAGCTGACTTCTAGCTGAATTATAAACTTCTGCCTTGCAATTCACTATTTGAGGATTATCAAAAGCAGCACTTTTTACCTTTTGGGTGTGCTGCAAGTGAGATACTAATCTCATTAGAGCTCATTAGCTCAGATAAGTAACTTCTAATCCAAGAAGATCCTAGGAAATTTAGGGAGATTCAAGAACAATGTGAAAGTATTCTAGGTGATCCTTTTATTTCTTAGGCAATTTTTGAAAACTCAGCAAGATGAGAAATGATCTAGTAGGGAAAATCTATGGAAAGTTTATAATGTTACATCATTTAATATATATTTAAATCAGTCCATCCCAATTTAATTTAGCAAATGTCTATTAAATACCCATGCAAAGTCTTGCAGTAGGAAAGGATTTAGCATATGTAAGTCATGCATAGACATCATTGTGAGAAGCAGGATAACATAATGATTAGAAATTGGGATTTGACAACAGATTGTGCTCAGATAGTGCTGTGCCCTCATTATCTGTGTGGACTTCAGTAAATGAACTCTGCTTCATCATCTGTAAGGGAGAGATAATATTAACCCCTCTCAGAGTGCTGCTGTGCGCACTGATGAGTTAAACTGCATGAAAATGTTTTAGAATGTATCCCTCCTGTTATAAATTTTTAACGTTGTTATTATACATGATCCTTGCTTTTCCTGGTATTTTCATACCATTTAGTGATGAGGGGTGTAAACATTCAAAAATATTGCTTGAATTAAATTTGTATATATTATTAAGCTCTTTTACACTTAAATTGGATCCAAAATTCAAGGACTCAGCCCTTCAAAGAGTTATCTTTATTTGGAAATTTATATTTTTGTATGTTTTAAATACTGCAAACTCTTCAATATTATTTATTGTTTGTATTCTTTTCCTCAGGACGAGAAGTTTACACCTAAAAAATGTATTTTCAAACATCATATATCATAATTAAATAACTTTGTCTTTGTTTTCTCAACTCTGTCTACTTCATCGCTTTAAGGTCACATCTGATTTTTGCAGCTTGCCTCAGTAATAATGTTTAGCTCATAAAGCATTTTCCCAAGGAAGCAAAAGAGCTCATTTATCTATCTACCGATCGTTGTTCTCTACAGAACAGAAACCCAAAGCACATACTCTGTGCCCTTAACATCAATTTGTAACTAACAATGCTTTTAATCACAATTGGAATCACTTATTATAAATTAAATTCCATTATCAAAATGATAGCATGCCAATCCATCTTGATTATGTGAAGTTTCCATTGAAAAAAAGTCAGTGAAATTTAAAGTAGAACACTAAAAATACAGTTAACGTCAATATACCTTCTACTGTACAGTGAAGAGCTAGTTTATTGTAGTAAGACAACTAACATAAGCCTTAAATAGTATATGAGTCATTTTTAGTCTTGTTTGGTAATAATAAGAAAGTAGAAGTAGAAGTTAATACTACTGTTATAATAAGCCATGCTCAAAATATTTGAGTTTTCAGAGGCCATATTCCTTGGATCAATGACACTCAACCAAATTTTTTGAGAGCACTGGTAATTTCCTCATGGTACCAGTAGCCCTGAACTTTAGTGTCAGTTAGTATCACTTGAGGAGCTTTAGAAAGATGTCTATGCAGAAAAAAACAAAAAACAACAAAAAAAGAATATTCCTGCCTAATACCTAGTTTATTGGAAGAGCACTACAGGATATACTAGTTGGATACTGATAGCAAAAAAATAACTCTACTTTGATCGTGTCGATCAGCTTTGAAAACCAAAGTACCAGAAATTAGATTCTCAATAAATGTATGAACATGAATGAAAGTGGATTTGGAGAAGGAAGACATAACAATGATTACCAATGCTACCATATAGATTGTAGAACCTTTTGATGACAGATAGAGTAGAGCATACATAATGCTCTGTCACAGAAGAGAACAAAAGCAATGTGCTTGCCCCAAGCAGAAGAGCAATCTGTTTGTCCCTGGGTGGTATATATTATTATTAGGGTAGTAGTTGATTGTATTTGTTAAAGAAAATATTATTCTTTCAAAAACTGAAACCCTGTATTTGAATGATTAACTTTTGTCATTATTAGTTGTGGGGTCTGACTTTTCCATCCTTCGCTGTTTGTATTCTAAATTGTGTTTCCATTACTCTTTGTTTTTTGTCATAGTTTTTCAGATGAATTCCTTGCACTCAATTTTATAGCATGAGTGTGTCCATGTTTAAATTTTTCTGTAAAGAGTCTTGAAATCTTAGGGGGCAACACGCAATAACAGTCTAATCAATCAATCTCAGCATGCAGACCTGTGCTGGAACGCTATACTGGGAGTGGTAATAAGAGCCTAGAGTCCTCATTTGCCCAGACTGGTTTTTCAAGATAAATGTAAGACAGATAATCCATTCTGCCAAGGCTGCTACAAGTTCCCTCCTATCTTATTACTAGTCAATAAAAATGTTCCTTTAATTATCCAGAATGCTTTGCTAAAACTACTTTACATGCTTTACAGTAACTTTGCTCTAGAAAAGCATATATGCTTTCATTTTGAGGCATATTAAAAGAAAAAAAATATTTTTCATTAGCTCTTGTCTTTTAATAGGACAATTTTCCTCTTCACTGAACAGTCTGCAATCAATTTGAAGCAGCTAAAAATGTTTATTTTTAGAAAAAAAGTACAATAGTTCCAGCGGTCTATAGTTTATTAAATTTGAATTTAAAACTTGTAGTTCACAGTATTCCATATGTAACTTTGCTAGTTTAGTGAGACACTAAAGTTAAAACAAAAAGTCTTCAGGTGTGGGATATTTAGTAAACACTATTACTAACCACACCAAAAACAATTCTATTTCTGGAGCATCATTCAAACAAGTTTGCTTATAGAGAAAAAGGATCTAGCCCAGGTTTCCCCATGCAATCATGTCTTAAATATCATGACTTTTCTACATAAGAGTGACCATCTTATTTTGAATTTTCAAAGACAATTTATTTCAATTGAGTTTTTTGTTAAAATTCTTTTCATCTTATTTTTTTATGCTTGAAGAGTTTTAGTTGCTTATTATTTTTTCATTTTGTTTATTTTTTGTACTTTTGCCCATTCATTCTGTTGGCTCAAATTAATTTTCATTACACTTGTGTCCTAGGATATTATTTTGATTAGTTACCATGATTATATATATCCCCTGTTGATGTTTTGACATTCTGAGATTCATTAGATCAGTGCAAAAGCCTTAGAGAAGAAAGTTAGGAGGAAATAAATCAGAAATACAAGAATAGTACATATTATATAGCAGTTACCTAAAGAAAGTTCAGTCCTCAATCCAGTAGTGTATTATATATGAAAGCAAAGAGATATTTTGTAATAATCTGTGATATTCATTAACTATTAAAGGCCACATTGGTCTTAACAGAAGCACATATAGTCATTAAATTGACTAATGTAGTAGTTGAAAATTCTTTTCACAAGTTCCCATCTCTTTTGATAGTATATAACAACCAGAAAAATGCTTAGAAAGATTGTTATTATATTTCTGAGAAAAGAATTAATGTTTCCATATGAGTGGATTGAATTTAGATGCACATATTTAATTGTTTTGTGCTTGTTCATTATATAATTAATGATATGAAGGCAAATTTCAATAGAAAAATATTCATTTTAAGGCATAATTCAAACAGATTATTAGCATTAAATATCATATTTCTGTTCATATTAATAGAAGAGAGTCACATTGTGCATTTTTGACACTGGAATTTTACTCTGAGTGTAACTAAGATATTTTAACAAATAACAACAGATCTTACATGTACAATTCAATATCAAATTTTTATTTTTAAAGATTTCTTCCTAAGAATGTTGCTGAGCATACCCAAATTAAATACTGCATTCCTTATAGATTTTATGTATACTGGGTGAAGTTTGGAAACATAAAACTGAATTATTTAGGTTTGTTTACATAAAATGGAAGAAGGAAATATACAAATTATAAAAAACCAGAAAATGGTTAATTTTTATTAATTTTATTTTTGATAAAATTTTCTGACAGTATAAGCATATAATTTAAACAAGTGGGATTAAATATAACCTATTATATATTTTTGTTTTAAAGAGATAAACAGTAAAAACAATGATACAGTATTTCAAAACAAGATAATAGGAAATCAACAATGATTGTGACACTGCATATTGTTATCTTCAAAGTAGTTGCTAAGATTATAAGATATAGGCAGGTAAAACTGATCAAACAGTATAAGAAAAAAACCATTACTTTCAATGAATAGAAATTAGTGTTATAATTATCTTAGCTATCTTGTATATATATGTACAATGTTTTCTTTCCCCATCCCAGTTTTTCTTCCCTTTTGAGCAGTTCCTTTCTCTTTCACAATATCTGTTGTGTATTTTTTTTTTTCCCCCCCTCCGGTACCGGGAACCGAACTCATGACCTTGCGCTTGCCAGGAAGGCGCTTTGCCGCTGAGCTAAATCCTCAGCCCCTGTTATGTATTTTTGATCTTATTTATTCTTATGATTTCTTATACTAGGGAGACAATACAATGTTTACACATGTGAGTCTGATTTATTTCACTTATGAATATGGTTTCTAGTTGCATCCATTTACTATAAAAGCCTAGATTTTATCCTCTTTTATGGCCAAGTAATAATCCATTATATAAAAAGACTAATCCATTCCTTGTAGATGAGCATTTGGATTGTTTCCAAGATTCATCTGTTGCAATCTGAGCTACTATAAACATGGGTGCACATGTATTGTTGAGATATGACGTTTTTAATTCTTCTGGGAAAATACCGAGAAGGGGAATATCTGGATCAAATAGGACCTCTAATTCTAGCTTTTTGAGGAATCTCCACACTAAATTCCCCAGTGGTTGTACCAGTTTTCATTTCCACCAACAGTAGAGAAGGGTTCATTTTCTCCCTACAACTCTACCAGCACCTGTCATTGGTTAATTTCTTGATGATAGCCATTCTTTTTAATGTGAGATGAAATCTTAGTATTGTTTTAACTTGCATTTCTCGAATGACTAATGATGCTGAACGATTTTTCAAATATTTATTTGCCATTTGTATTTATTCATCTGAGAAGTGTGTATTTATCTCAGATGACCATTTTTGTTTGAGTCTTTGAATTTGAGAGTCTGAGGTTTTTTTTTTAGTCTTTGTATGTTCTAGGTAGAAGTTGTTTGTCAGAAGAACAGTTGGCTAAAATAATTCCCAATCTGTGAGTTTTCTTTTCACTCTGTTGGTGATTTCTCTTGATGTGCAAAAACATTTTAATAATCTGGGATCCCAGTTGTTGATTCTTAGAAGTACTTCTCATGCAGTTTGGTTTTAAATCATGAACTCTCTACCTATCCCTATGTCTTCAAGATTTCTACTTACTTTCTCTTTTAGTAGATGTAAGGTTTCTGCTTTAACATTTAGATATTTGTTCTGTTTTGACCTTTGTTTAGTGCATGTTGATAGACATGAGTCTAATTTTTGTCTTCAGCATGTGGAAAGCCAATATTTTTCCAGCACCATTTATTAAACAGACTATCTTTCTTCCTGTGAAAATATTTGGCCCTTTGTCCAAGATAAGGGGGCTGAATTCATCTGTAGTTTGCTTGCATCTCTTAATCTATTTCACTAATCCTCAGGTATGTGGCTTTCTTTGTTGTTGTTGTTCTGGATTTTTTTTTTTTTTTGGCCAGTAACATGCTGATTTCATCACAGTATCTTTGTAGTACAATTTCAAGTCAGGGATTGTAATGCCTCCTACTTTGCCTTTGTTACCCATGATTGCCTTTGCTATTCTAGGTCTCTTCTGGTTGCAAATGAATTTTAGGAATGTTTTCACTAGTTCTTTGCAGTATGCTAATGGTATTTTCATTGGGATTGCATTGAATCTGCATAATAATTTTGGGAGTATGGTCATTTTCACAATGTTGGCTGTTCCTATCCATGAGCAAGTGATAACATCTTTTTGTTTGTTTGTTTGTTTGTTTTTCTTCTGGTACCAGGAATCGAACTCACTACCTTGTGCTTGCCAGGCAAGCACTGTGAAGCTAAGCTAAACCCCCAGCCCCAACTTTCTGTTTTCTGATATTCTCTTCAATCTCCTTTCAGAGTACTGTAATTTTCACTGTACAGATTTCATATCTTTTATTAGATTGATTTCTAAGTAATTCATTTTTTTGGGTGCTGTTATGAAGCGTGTTGTTTCCCTAATTTCACTGTCAGTGGTTTGTTGTTTGTGTACAGGAATGTAACTGCCTTTTATCCAGCTATGCCACTGAATTATAAATTCTGGGAGTCTTTCGGTAGACTTTTTCTGATCTTCTGTATAGAACATCATATCATCTGCAAATAATGACAATTTAATTTCTTCCTTTCCTATCGTTGTTTTTATTTCATTCTCTTCTCTAATTTCTCTGGCTAATTTTTCCAGAAGTATATTGAATAGGATTGGTGATAGTGGATATCCTTGTCTTGTTCCTGATTTTAGAGTAAGAGTTTTCAATTTTTGTCCAGTTAGTATGACTTTGGCTGTTGATTTGTCATAGATGGCTTGTATCAGATTGAGATAAAGACATTCTATTCCAATTTTCTGTAGGATTTTTATCATGAATGAGTGTGGAACTTTATCAAAACCTTTTTCTGCATCTATTGAAATGATCACGTGATTTTTGTCTTTCGCTCTATTGGTATTGTGTATTATGTTTATTAATTTGTGTATGTTGAACAATCCCTGCATCCCTGACATGAATCCCACCTGGTGATGATGTTTTATCTGGATGATTTGCTGCATTCTCTTTGCTAGTATTTCATTGTGTATCTTCGTATCTATATTCATTAGGGAGATTGGCCTGTAGTTCTCTTTTTTAGTTTGCTCTTTCTTTGGTTTTGGTATCAGGGTAATCCTTGACTCCAGGAGTGAGTTAAGAAGAATTGCTTCCCTTTCAATTTCATTAAAGAATGTGAGGACCATTGGCATTAAATGTTCTCTAAATTTCTTGCAGAATTCAGCTGTGAATCCATCAAGACCTGGGATTTTCTTTGTTGGGAATGTTTAATTACATTGTTTGTTTCATAAACTGATATTGGGTTATTCACAATTTTTATATCTTCTTGATTCAGCTTTGAAGCTTTTTATTTTTTATTTTTTGTCTTTTTGAGACAGGGTTTTGCTATGCAGTTCAGGCTGGCCTTGAACTCACTTTGTAGCCTGGGCTGGTCTCGAACTTGCAATGATCCTCCTGCCTCAGCCTCACAAATGGTGGGAATATAGGTATGCACCACCACGCCTGGCCCTTGATTCAGCTTTAGTAATTCACACATTTCTAGAAATCTATTTCTTCTGTGTTTTCTATCCTATGAGAATAAAGATTTTCAAAGTAGGTATTAGAGGTGTTCTGAATTTCCACAGGATCTGTAATGATTTCACCATTTGCATTCTTCCTTGAATGAATTTGAATCTTTACTTTTTGTTTTGGATAAGGTTAGCTAGGGGTTTTTCAATTTTATTTACTCTTTCAAAGAATCAACTCTTTGTATTGTTTTCTTAATATCAATTGCATTAGTTTCTGTTCTGATCATATTTTCCTCCCTTCTGTGGGATTTGTGCTTGACTTGCTCGTTTTTTTTCTAGAAATTTGAGGTGCAGTATTAGATTGTTTATTTGTACTCATTCTGTTTTCCTGATATGAGAATTTATAACTATAAATTTTTCTCTTAGCACTGCTTTCACTGTGTATCACATGTTCCTGTAAGTTGTATTTGCATTTTCATTTGATTGTAAATATTGTTTTATTTCTTCTTTAATTGCAGCTGTGAGCCACTGGTTGTTCAGAAGGGTGTTATTTAATTTCCATCTGCTTATGGACTTTTGGCAGCTTCTTCTGTTAATAATTTCCAATTTCATTGCACTGTGGTCAGATAATAATCATGAATAATTTCAATTGCTTTGCCTGTACTTAAGCTAGTATATTGTCCATTTTAGAGAATGTCCCTTGTGCAGCTGAGAAGAATGTTTATTCTGATGTTGTTATGTTAAACACTCTGTAAATGTCTACTAAGTCCGTTTGTTCATAGTTTTGTTTCTGTTTTGATATTTCTGTGGTGAGTTTCTGTCTAGTTGATCTATTTGTGACAAATGAGTATAAAAGTCCCCTGTTACAATTGTGTTACTGCTTATTTGATCTTTCATGTCAATTAATATGTGACTTTTATAATTGTGTGCTCCTACACTTGGGGCATATATATTTATGAATGCTATCACTTCTTACTGAATTTTTCCGCTAACCAGTATATAATGGCCTTCTTTATGTCTTTTGATCATTCTTGGTTTGAAGTTCACATTGTCTGCAAACGGTATTGCTACTCATGCTTTTCCTGGGTTCCTGTCACCAATCATTCAGTTTCCACCTCACATCGTCAACGGGCGCATATTGCAGTGAATGAGATTGGTATAAAATAAACCAGACAATTCTATGACATTGAGTTAGCAAAGACAATATGAAAAATTTCCTTGGACATTAATTCTTACATTTTCAAGCTGTTAGATTTCCTAAAAATATCTACTAGTGGTCAAAACTTCTTAGATGTTGATAATATTATCTAGGTTTCATACTATTTTATGTATGTTAATTTCCTGTGTTATCAAGTTTTGAATTTTACATGTGTGAAATTGCCAATAAGTCAAGGTAGTTGCTGCAAGTGAATGTGTCATTTAAATATACTTCAAAATGTGATTTCAGTCACTTTAGATCTGTGAATGATGAATAATTTAAAATCAGTATATCTTATTTTAATAAATTCGATAGTTACTTCCTAACATTTTAAAACTTATTTTGTTGAAATAGGAGCTCAACAGTCACTGCTACATTTTTCAAAATGCTGATTATTGGAAGACATTTCATATTTGTATAAACTCTGCATTTTAATCCTAAAAGTTGATAGGAAATGTATTAGCTTTTTAAATTTTTCCCAGAGCTACCGTAATAAAGTACCAATATCTGAGTTCTTTAGAAGTTAGAAGTTTGAATACAAGTTAAGATGTATTTTTTTCTCTTTTCAGTATTTTTGGGGGAGAATTATTTTTAACCTCTTCCTCTTTGAGTGTCTATCATTTGGCTGCAATATTTTGTGTTCCTTGGCTTATAAATTAATAGACCTCATCACTCAGCTGTCTCCTTCCAATGTGTCTTCACACACTCTTCTCTTTCTGCGTGTCTGTTTCTGTTTCCAAATTCCTCCTTCATGTGAGGATCTCTGTGATATTGGATTCGAGTCCATTCTAATAAGTTCATTTTCATTTGGAACTGCATATTTTAAAAAATCTTAACCTCTGTACTTCTTCCTTTTGTACAAGGTTATTTCTTAAAATTCAATACTTCTATTAATTTTCATTTTATTCATATTTAAAAATCTGATTTTAGCTAACACTAATATTTTTCTCCAAAGTGGAAGAGATTCATTTGTTCTAGAGTGGACTATGAAATTTATTAGTGCAAACACAGGTTGGCTGTCAGGGGTGGCTTAGTTAGGTATAAGTCACAGGGTCCAAAATAACAGGTATGTAAAATAAACAAATATAGAGATCTAATATTCAATGTGAGGACTAGAATTAAAAAAAAACTGTATTGTATTAGGAAGTTTTTAATAAACTATATTTAGATGATCTTGTCTACAAAAATAATGAAAGTAACTAGGTATGATGTGCAAAATGTCAATTTAATTCATTATACTAAATATATTTTATACTTATACTGTATGAATTCCATAATTGTAATGGAATAAACTTGGAATGTACACAATTATTTTTACAGGAGCTTTAGACTTATCCAGATGCATGGCAATCATTTAGTCACATGCTTCTACTATCAGGGCTGAGGTGTGGCGTTGGGGTTTCAGGTAACAGAAGCCATTTTAACAAAGTAGAAGCTATTTAAATGATCTTTATCTTTTGTATTTAATAAATTGTTTGCAATCAATTGTTTCTAAGTGGATTGTTTCTAATTCCTATATTATGTATTTGATCAAATGTGATTTATAGCTTCTTAAAATATATTTCAATTAATCTTCATTAATCCTGCAATTTAAAGTGTTAGAGTAAATGATATCAAAAGTAGATCCAATAGAAAGGATAAACTAAAGACTTGGGAGATTTGTCACATAATTGTTGGCTAAAAGTTTAAAATTTGATAAATTGAATTAAGTTTTTCAGCTTATAAATAGGGCCATGCCTAAGAATGAAATTAAAAACTCCAAACAGGGTATTTACTAAGTCCCTATGCACAAGACAGGGCTATTGGTAGGACTATGTATATTTATTACTCTAAACTGGAAATTTTATATTTTATAATCGGACATTTCTAAAGGCAAATAGACAAAAGCTTTGAGAAATTCTATATGTGATATTCAAAGTCACACTGGTGGTTTAAACAATGAGATAGTAGTTACCCATATGCAATTATCAACACTCGGTAAAAATGGTTAAGTCTATGGAAATGTATGACTTTCAAATGTTATATTCAATAACTATTTTATGTCAGTTTTTACAATGAAATACATAGAATTCCATAAATCTAAATGGTGCATGAAATAGGAATAAGGTTTATTGTGGTGAGAATTATTTTTAAATTATTTTATCATATATATAAGAAAGCTCTATAAGTATATGGTTTACACTGATAATTCAGTGTTATTTAGTGTCCTCTATGACAATTTGTGCCAATGTGAATTTTAAATACTTGTAATATTAAAGTAGTATTTTATCTTAACCAATTCTTTTATTGTTATCTTGTCATTATATGAGGAACCTAGTCATTTATCTTCACAATAACTAAAAATAATGCATAAAGATTTGTCTTTAAATGTGTCAAATGCTTTTTCTCTGGGCCTTGAGCGTAAAAAGCAAATAGAAACTTATATAAAGTCATACAACATAATAAGAATGATGTTCTAATACATAGAAATAAATATTGTGACCCAGTATGTCAGGATCTAACTGCTTTCAAGATTGCTGTGAGATTGATGTTCTAAAATTTTATGGAGCCTCAGCTTTCCTTGCTGCCATATATTTCTACCTCCTCACTTGATCAGTCACCCTGCACTGTCTGAACGATCAAAAGTCAAATTGTTTCCTAACTATTCAAGCATAGACCCTTTAATGTTCTCTATTTATGACATTCTCTATAATTATTCTTAATAAGAGCAAGCAATTTTCTATAGAAAATAAGTTCCTGTAAATTATGCCTTGGATTTTTTATTTAAATTAAGTTGATGTATTTTGATTGTTAGCACATATTGATTTGCTATCAGATCATATCTCTACCGTGTGTAGCACTCTATATAAACTCTTTCTTATAAACTGATCCACAAGATCTTTCTGTTTTGTAGTTTGACATTAAATAAATCACATAAAAAGAGCATATTTTAAAACAAATATTTAGTTTAAAAAGCCCAATGGATAGAAATAGATGGGAATACAGAAATAAAGTAATCCAAACTTATTCCTTATACATTATGAAGTAGGTATATGGAAACATCACTACAATATAAGCAATAGAAAGCAAAATAAGTGAGACGACAGGAAACAGGCAAATAGATGTGGAGACAGGAAGGGGCCCAGGGATGGTGAAGACAGAAGGGCGTGAAGAGCAAAAGGAAATAAAAGGATCAGGATGTAACGTGTATGTGTAAAACTTCCTCAGATTTCATGAATTTATTTTTGATTAAAAATATATGACAGTAAAATAATACATATGGATACTCTCAAAATGTGGAATTTCCTTTACATTGTAGGTGGTACTTTTTGGCATTAAAAGTGAAAATGACCTTGATTAGCTTATATTGCTGTGGTTGCACTTGTGTGTTATTAATGACCGAATTCATTATGTCCTATATAGTTAGGACAAACTAACTAAGATACACAAGTTTCTACGGGGACTTTAGCTTGAGCATTTGATTGTTCAAATGAATATGATATAGTGACTAAAATGAAGAACTAATTCCTCTTATGAATAAATAATTAAATTGTGCAGCTATATCTTTATTGAAAAATGACCAAAATATCAAGGTCTTCATTATAAGTTTTTGCAATTGTCTTACAAGTTTAGGAGAATAATATCAGCAATTTTCTAGAAAAAATATATTTCAGAATGTAAAAGGCTAGGGGAATTAATATATTCCTATCACAGAAGGATTATTCCTTTTTGTGTTTAACCCTACATCATATAGGATAAATGATTTATTTTAAAGCATATACTTTAAGTACAAATTTACTTAAAAATTTATAGTAGCAAAACTGCATTAAAAATTCTATGCAAATATTAAATTTTTAGCATATATGCCTATAGTTATCCTTTGCTCTAATTAAAGTATTAACAACATTGAAACATTTATATTAAACTTGAAAATATAATTTCATCTACTTATTCAGACAGTGAACTAAAATAATATAATTCAATTTTCAGACTATCTTCAAATGCTTAACGGATTGAAGTATAATTACATATCTTCTAATTAGTGGATTTTCTCTCAACAGAATAGAAACATTTTCCATTTAATTATTGGTATTTTACTTTTTGTACATTTCTTGACTACAAGTGCTGAACTCTTTTGAAGGTTCACTTTCTCTCTAGCTACACTGGTGATTTGTTATGCCATTATATCAGCCTTCTGAAAGTTCAAGATATGTTGGAATGTAGCTATCACTTATTCAAATGTCAGAATTAAACCAATTAAATGAAAAAATGAATTCAGTGCTAAAATAGGACAAGGACATTTATTGGAAAGTTTCTTTAATTTCTTTCTTATTCATCACATTAATCCATATGGAAAAATAGCTAGATGGCTTAAAAATTTCAGAATATTTTTGTACTGTCTGAAATAAAGTTATATAGAGTTTATTCTTGTGAATATCTCTATATCCAAAAATTGTATTTTGAATTGTCCTAACCTAGGTAAAATAATAAAGTTGTTTTGTGTACTATATACTTTTTCATATACTGTTTTAAAATTTTATCTATAAAATACTGGTTTAGAGGAAAAACGGAAGAAGGAAGGCAAAATATAAATATATATATTATATATATATATATATATATACACATAGCTGTAATGACTGTCTTGCTGATATCTGATGGTGTACTGAAATGAACAGTTAATGCTTACAATTTTTTATGTTCTGATCGACTTTGCATGCTTGTGTCTGGTTGTCTGAGCAACTGATTTGAAGGTAACAATATACAATGAAATTAGAATGGTGAACACCTACCATCTTGTCTAGTGAAACTCTGTTTTATAGCTAATGTTTTATCCAAGAATTATCTTCTTATTCTCTTTAGTGGTTTGAGTGATCTTTCATTCTTACATCTGGTAATCTGAGCAATGTAGTTGAGAATAGTGATATGCAATGTAACAACCACTGTTGATTTGTATTATTTTGTCTTGAAACCCTGTATCACCTTGAATGTTCTTGCTTTGATTTGTTTATGTTTGTGATACTGGTATGCTGCTACCGTTCTATTTTTTGTTTGTTCGTTTCTCATGTACTACTCGCTTTAAAATAAAATACTGTTTTTTTAATGGAATTTCTAGTTAATACTCAAATGAAAAATCCAGTCTTGACCCCCTTATTTCTGTGTGATATTATTTTACTTAACCATCAATGTTTGATATTTACTATTTATTAGATACCACCTAATTTATCTAGTTAAGGTATTTTTGCTTATAGATTAGAAATCAGTGGCTCACCAATTGTCTTGTTCAAAGAGTACAGGTTGTTAGGAATGAAACCATCCATGCCATTCATACATTTAATTAAACATCCACTTAACTGGTGTGGCAGAGAGACAGTAAATTGTTATTATGGAGAACTATGTTCCAGGATTGCAGTATAAATGACAAGTGAATTTCTCAGTGAGTAACAGGATGCTCTAGACACTATACAGTGGGTGAGCTTATACAAGGTTCTGGCTTTTCCAGAAGAAAGAAGCTACAGAAATCAAATCCAAGTGATGACTGATATTACCAAGAATAGTAGAAAAGCAAGAGTGAGCCATGTAAAAGAACAGCATACGCAAAGCAAGAAATGGAGCAGGCAAACACCTTTCTTGTGAAAGTACATATAATTTAATAATATTGATGCTAAGAGATGAGTGGTGTGTGTGACCAAAAGAGAGGCCAAGATAGATGCCAGGGTGTGATTATTTTCCTCATGAGGATGTTGGAAGTCGTTGAAGAATTTTATCAAAACATAGCTTTATAAATTTTAATAGAACTTCTCAAAACAACTCTGCAGACTTTCTAAGAAATACATTTTGTATGGGTTTATAGACATTAAATGTTTTGGCACAGCATGTCCCTAAGTATATTTTAACACATATTAATAGGGACATTTAAAAATATTTCTTGCCAATTTTGTAAACTATACAGATATTAAGACAATAATAACCACCCTCACTGAGAATTGTAGAATTTATAAAAGTGGCACACACCCTAAATGCAATATTTTAAAACTATCTCCTCTGAAATAACTTCTATATCAAAATGTATTTATTTATCCTACAGGAAATTCACTTTATTATTACTATGTTTTATAAAACACTTAATGAAAAATGAGAAATAAAAATTATACACTACATTCACAGTGTACATATGATGTTTGAATGTATGTACACATCATAGAGTGTGACTACGTGATACCAATGCACTTCTCTATCACATCACATGCCTATATTTTTTTCCTGAGATATTGAAAATTTACAAGAAATTTTCAAGAATACACCATTAACTACAGTCAACATGCTGTGCAACAGCCGTCCAGAATATATTCTTCCTTTCAGTATTGTTTAGTATTTATTTTGATTGTATTACGAAGTGGGAAGGAAAAGTAATTTCCATATTTCATGTGTGCAAGTAGACATACAATGGTTTTCTTTTCTAGTACAGGTTACTTAACCATAGCACAAAGGTGATGAAAAGCTATAAAACAGCTGAACAAATAAAGGTATAAGTATGTTTAACACTGGTAGAATGTATAATCTTTTTCACATACTTTTTAACAATACAAGTAAGATCCTCTGCAATGAACCATATTCTTAGACCCTAAAACAAGCCTCAATATTTTTTAAAAACTTCAATTCTTAATATGAATTATTTTCCCCTGATGGGGGTGGAGAAAAGAGGTTTGGTGTCCTCTGCCTTGAAAGTCAATATGAAAACATCATCTACTACCCAGGAAAGAATACAACTCTCAGTGTCTTTATGATAGTTACCTATATTGACTGAATATGATTAAGAGGAAAAGAAGAGCTCAGTATGTTTTATAAGCAAAAGACTAAAACAAAGTAGTAGGAAAAAAAAAGTAGGGCTTTTTTTGTGTCCAGAGAACCATGAATAGTTTTCTTCTGACTCTGGCCCATGAATCATGGCCCACATAAGGAAACATGCAGCTAACATGGAGCAGTGGCTGAAATAGGCCCAGGGAATGACCAATAAAAGCTACGATGTTAGGGAACTGTATGGTGCAAAGGCAATAAGTTCATCAGCACAGGCCTTCTGGTATCAGGGTCCAGTGCCCTTGTCCTCCACTGGAGTCACATGTATATCCTCTCTTTTGTATTACTTGGAGGGAACACATCTTAGAAATAGACTTTCAGATGAAATACAAGATGCTCCCTTAAATTCACATTTCATATAAATTATAAAATTTTTTATATAATTATACCCCAAATATTTTATAAGAGATACTTACACAAATATTACCCTTATCTAAAATTCGAATTTAAATGAATGAGCTATATATCTATCCACAAAATCTGATATCCCTAGATTAGAAAGATGTGCTCTCACAGGGCACAGAGGATAAAGTAGGATCAGAATAAATGATGTTGTGGCTTAAAGGCCAATAATCATCAGCCCATACATACTTAGATTACACGAAGCACTTAGAGCTCACTGAATTGTGAAAACGGGAGAGTTTGAACAGCTCATCTATAGTTACATAATTTTTCATAAAATATAAATAAACATAAGTGGAAAAAAAGCCTAAATAGCTGTTCTATCCACTACAAGGTAAAATTATCTTAAATTGAATTTCCCAGTTTCATCGGACTCTCATGAACTTTCTGCTTAATCCTATAGGTGAGAGGTGGTAGCAGATATGCAATTTGATAGTTGCAAATTCAAATATACATTCCACATTCAGGACTGTGCTAGAGTTGCTTTATTTATATTCTCTTCCTACTTTTTCTATTCTCTTCTTACTTTTTCTCTAATAAAATAGAAAAAAACCTATTTCTTCCTCAGACCCTTGCTTCTGAAGTCCTTAATAGTTAAATCTTCTGCTCAACTTCAGAGCTACCTCATCTTATAAACTGAGAGTTATTTACAGAAACAGGTATAAAGAGAAATTACAAATGTATTAGTTTTCACAATGATTCATTGTAGCTTCTGGTAGACAAGTAAAAGCTCTTTTGGTCTTATCGCCTTTGGATAGTGGCTTTAATTTTTCTTTTTCAATTTAGTATCATTATGCTCTTATTCACATATTCACACATACCCATTCCACTTAAAATAATATCCATTTTTCTATCCTCAGAAAAGACAACATAATTCATTTAAAGCAAGAAAATTAATTGAATTAATGTTAAGTATGACTTTTAATTTTTAATTAAATTATAAACAAGATAATTGTTTTTGTGGAACAAATATCTCCTATGTTTTAAAGCTAAAAAAGGTTCATCTCAGAATGTCCTTTTTTTTTTTCTTTTTGTTTTTAGAAAAAAATTTTGTCACAAATTGTTGCAGCTTTCATAGTGTATGAAAAAGAATTAAAAGTATCTTCATGGTGTTTAAATAGGGTGACATGCATGGCATATGATTGTCAAAGTCAGTTATGGTTCCACAGAACATACAGGATTATTAAATTCTAAGTATATTAGAGCTAATTTGCTGTGAAAAGATTATTCAGATTATCTGCAGAAAATCTAGTCATTAAAAGCTGACATGTATCTGTTTCTTTTAATGACTTCTGGTTATGAAGATGAATAACGTGCTTTCATCTTGGGAAACTATGAGGGCAACTTCTGTGTGTTTGAATCCATCATAGGTTTCCTGGAGTTACAGCAATTAGAGAAGGAAAGGACCGTTTTGGTCATCTCCTCGGCTTTCTGTCTGGGCAGGCTTTTATCCCTGAGCAAATTCTCCAGTGCATTGTTTAATCTACTTTAACATTCAAATAGAAAACTTGGAAGACTTTACTACAGTCTAAAAGACCTTGCTGCTGGGAATTATTATAATGACAATAAGCATTTTTTTTTGCTCTGTTTAATTTCTCACTAGTTTTACCTTCGCCACCTGGGAATACCTTTAAGCTATTCTAAACGCATCTCCCCTTGGTGTGCCACCAATCAAGACACTGTAAATGTTGATCAGATCCAACCTAACACATTTCCTCATGTTTTGCAAAATTATTTGTGTATCATTTAGCAACTCAGCATCTGCCAATCTTTCTAGTGTCTTTGAAATTAATGAGAAGCCTAACAGTCGAAGAGGAGCTTCTAATAAAACAGAATTAATGATCTCTATCTCAAGAGCTCTTTTGAACATTTGAGACTTTTGAGTAAAGTGAACTCCAGTAGCAACTTGCTAAGAATTTTAAAACAGGAAATATGGCAGAAACTTTATAAATATCTCTATTTCTATTATGTATATTTAGGTATTAACTTTCACTCACCTTTTAAAAGAGCTTTCTGTTCAAAACACATCTCCTCTTGAAGCTCTGCATCTGATAAGAACCTACTCAGTGGCTGCCTATCGATGGTAAGAAATATGTTTAAACTGACATGGTGTTCATTCTTCAAAAAAACAAAACAGGAATTCCATTCAACCCAGCTACTGCATTTCTATATATCTTTCCCAAAGAGTTAAATGCATCATTACAGTATATATGTATACCCATATTTACAGTAGTACAATTCAAATACCTAAAGCTTGGAAGAAACCTATATGACCATCAAAAGATGAATGGATAAGGAAGGTGTGTTATATACACCCAGAGTATTTATACACAGTGGAGAATTACTCCACCATAAAGAAGGATAAGCTTGGCTCCTTTATAGGAAAAAGGATGAACCTTGAGACCATAGTGTTAAACAAAATAAATCAGACAAATAATTTCAATATTGTGTGGTTTGTTTTACATAATAAATCAAAAATATCACAAAATTTAAAAGAAGGACGTAAATAGATAAGTCTTCTGAAAAAGTGAAGGGAACTAAGAGATGGAGCTAATGGGAGATGTGAGAAAAAGACGATAAAATTCAAGATGAATTAAATAGATGTGCCAGCATTGCTTCTCTGCCTTTTGGCTAAGATCAAGTGAAATATATGTGCTGACAGCTCAGGGGGAGTGCAATAATTATGTATTAGAAACATGTACCATAAAAATAAAACATAAACTAAAATGATGTTGATTATAATGCTAATCTACTAACAAATGCTTACATTTGAATGTTATCATTAAAATTTTACTTTCATGAAATAGTAGTATATGAAAACCAGGCAAGATAGAACTGGTGTGGTGGAGGACCATTTTAAAAGGTGTATCACTAGAATGGGAGCTCTAGAGGGAGATGTTTTCATTTGTTTGCTTGATGATCTCTCCTTCCAGATATACATAGATCTAAAATTTCAATGGAGAAAGAGCTTCTTTTTCAAAACACCAATCTCAATTGTTAGGGCAATTGAAGATGAGGTCACTACTTGCTAATCACTAGACCACTGTTTGGGGAAATTTTCTTGATCTGCATAGTTATCTTTCACACTAATGTTTTCAAATATTAATGTTTCAATATGGACCCAGGCTTTTGTTATGGGAACAAAGGGAGTGACCAAGAGAAAGCAGCACTGACTTAAGAGAAAGAATTACTTTATAGTGATTTTGCCTTATATAATCTTAAAAGCATTATAAAGATGAGTTAGAAAAAATTAAAATCTCTCCTGGCAACTCTGCAAAAATGTCCAGGTCTGCACAACAGGAAATATATGATATCAACTTTGGGAAATACTTCATTAAATGGATCTAGTGATAGTTTTTCATAATGAAGTCTTCAATCCATTGAGAGTATGGGACAGTTTTCTATCTTGACCAAAGGAGCTTATAATACTAATGTTCTTATTCCCAAATTGAAAAGGGAGGGTTTCTTAGTTTGGTTTTTAAAATATCGAATAACAATGCTCTTCTGAGAACAGTGGTTATAAAAAGGTAGTTTGTGACTGTCAAATACGCAAGGAAGAAAGTAAACTTTACATAAAAGTGCATTTTTCTTTAAAGAAAAGTAAATTTCAATAGAAATCAGTCTTTGAAATCTGTTATATTTGAGAAATTAAATGTAAATTGTCACTGGATTTGCACAGATTTTCTTTACAAATGGACATGTTGAAAGCAAACAGTACATTCAAAATAAAGTGAACACCTAATCGTGAAGCTTGATAGCTGTTGTGAAAATTGGAGGACAAAATGGAAAGCTGTTTCATGGTCAAAGTACAGCTAGGTTTGGTCAATTAGAATTTACACACATGGAAAACAGTTTCTTTTATTTCTGCTACTAAGGAAAATAGATATGAACTTTTATAATAGAATGTGTCAGTTGTCCTAAGTGCTGGCCATCTCACTTGGATTGCTGAGAGTAGTAGGGGAAATTTCCCATCAACATACATTGTGATAGGGCAGGATTGGAAAACTATCACTAATGTCACGGGCAATAATTAAAAGGAGCTCTTGTTTTAATCCCTTCTAGCATTATTGAAAGAACAACCAAAGTGACATATTGTCTTAACCCACAGGCAGATTTATTAGGGTGAAAATCTCTTGTGCTTTGTATTTAATTAGCTAAGTCTGTGAAGGCAGCCTGGAAGCAAGGAAATCTCTCACTCTGACTCAAAACATTGAACAGTGAACTATATGTCAAGTGAACAAAAAGAGGCAAAGAAACTGTAATAAATTAGTTACTAAGGAGAAAGCATGGCTATCAGATCATCTGTACAGTAGGAGAGTGTACATCTGTTAACCTAATTCAAAAGTTTCTGGTTGCCTGTTTTTGCTTGAGATATTAATTGGAGAAACAAAATAAATGTGGAAAATAAAATTTTTGATACTTTGTAATAATCTTCCCCCAAATGACTAGAAAATATAACTATGGAAAATTAAATGTGTCCAATTATATGTACTAATCCATGCCTTTACCTCAAAAGCAATACTTTAATGTCATATATCAAATATTTTTATATAAAATTTGACCAAGAAAGTAGAAAAATCTAAAGCTATCCATACTTTTCTTGAGCTTATTAAGTGAGTTTTACTAACTTACAGTGACCAGAGGTCAGAAGAATTTAACACTTGTTAGAAACAATTACTTAAAAAAGATAAAAGATGATTTATAGAACTATATTTACCTGGTATATTGAAAAATGGATTTCATGAAAGATTTTTATATATGTTATTATATGAGAAACTTTTAGGACACAGTCTTTGGTGGAGAAATTTCTTTGATTATTAGCCCAGATAAAAGTTTGAGAAACAAAACATAGACTAATGCTGAAAAAGGAGCTTTTTACGATAGCAGTAACACCCCAATGTGACAAAATATACATGATTAAATCCATTATCTTGCACTGAGTGAAATTCCAGAAGACCCAAAAAAGTGGATGGATCCAGTGCCTGCTCAAGTGAAATCTCAGCAGTTTGCTTAGGTAATTGACAAGTGCTAGTTTCATAGTGCTAAGTGGAAGAAAACATACATACCCAGCACCTTCTTCCAGAACAACTTATTTGCAGGACTTATAGGAAGACTATGTATCAAGAGGCACTAAGAAGTTATCACTCAGAGAGTACTGTCAAATTTGATTATATAATTATATCACTGAAAAAGAAAACAAGAAATAATATTAATTCAAATTCACACAATTCATTAAATTAGTGCCATACTCATTAAAGTTATTTATATGGGACAGTAAAGATTCTAAAGAATATGCTGGAGGCAATCTTCATAGTTTGTTGATTAGAAAAACAGAATTTTAAACAATCAGAGAGAAAACAAAATAACCGTAAAGGGAAAAATACATATATTGGTCCTTATTTTTATCTATTCACTTTTCAATCAGTGACACCTTTAGGGATTCTAAATGCAATCCAGAATATTTTACAGATATCATTTATCAGGATCATGGTAATGAAAACTAAAGTATGATGCTAATATATGACTACTATCACTATGATTAAAAAGAAAGAAAATATTAAGTGGGCAAGAATATGAGGTAGGTGGACATCTGGTACCCCAATAGTAATAAATTGAAAACTAAAGCTAAACATAATATACTGACTGACCTTGTAAGAGACCATTTCTATTCTTTATATGTGCTAACATATACCTATACATGTTGTCTTGGTTACTTTTCTCTCATTGCTGGGACAAAATACCTGACGCCCAAAATTAAGGAAGGAAAGGTTTATTTTGCTTACAGTTTGTGGAGGTTTCAGTCCATACTTGGCAGATTACAAGGCAGAGTGGCACATGGCAGAGGGCTACAGCTCATGGCGGCAGAACACAGCCAAATCAACAAGCACACACAAGGGAGGAATGGCCTCAAGCAGCCTCTTCCTCTCTCTTACATATGCAAACTGTCCACCCCAGGGTGGGTATAGCTCTCACACCCATAATCAATCAAACTCTAAAAGCCTGCCCATGGCTGCATGATGCTTTGGGGGGGACACACAGACACAAACCATAACACACGTGTAACAAAAAATGACAAGAATCTTCAAAGCAGAAACATCTATAACAATCCCAAATGTCCATTCACAGTAGAATGGATAAATACTGTTGCTACAACTGTGGAATGGATACTACACAATAATAAAAATTAATGCAACACTTCCTATCTATGATGGATTTCATGCACAAAAAACTTTTGAAGCAAAATAAGTCAAGTAGAAAGAAATACCTTGCTAACACATACAGTATTTTAGACAAATCAGGCAAGAAATTCCTTTCCATGTGATTGAAGGAATGCTTACATTTTGGTTGAGAGAAGCAGGTTCTGACTGCAGGTGGCTCTCACCTGAATTATTTCACCTCCTCTGGTAATACTTACATGAGACTAAATAGTTCACTGATCTTTAAGAAAGAACCATAATGTGATGGACAACAACATAGCCACATCCTAGGCTCTCATTTCTTGAGATGAACAGCACATGATGCCCAGAAACAAGGTTGAGTACGCTAAGAGCAACTCACCTCAGGGAATCACGCAGATTAGAGCTTCCTTCCCATTTGTAGTTAGTTGGTGCCTTCAGGTGTGCTGTGTGTATGAAGGGGCGGGGCAGCTGGCCGCCCTTCTTCGACACAGCTGCATCTAATCAGTCCCAGTTACTCACTACCACATAAACGACCTCAGCTGTCACCACGATGTTTGGGCGGCAAATCACCTCGAATCTGATAACAAACTCAGTAATTATATTACACATTGTTTAAAGGGAATTAGTCTAGAAACTACATCTCGTCCTTTCTTGAAATTGGAAGAAAAACTATCTAACTGAATTTCTTTTCCATTATAATTTTAAAGAATTAGGATGAGGGTGGTGGCACACACCTGTAATCCCAGCACTCGGGAGGCCAAGGCAGGAAGATCATCAGCTTGGGCTACAAGTGAGCTCAAGGCCAGCCTGAGCTGCATAGTGAGACCCTGTCTCAAAGAGACAAAAAACAAAAGAAATATTATACCGTTTAAAAAATTACATAACTTAGAAAAATATTTGTTACCATATATAATTTCAAAATTATGATTTTAATTCCATGGTTTAATTGTGGTTTTATTTATAGTTTAATTTAACTTTTTTTCCCTCTTTTTGGAGATCAATAGTTTTTCTCTAAATAATGGGATGATCACAAATTTTGTGATTGCATTAAAATCATATTGTTCTGTGGTTCAGAATAACATTGTAGTTATAGCATTTCTATTATTATGATCTAGTCATAAAGTAGTATTTTATTTTAATTTGCCAAAAGTAGTGTAGCAATATTTATTGGAAAGATATATCCACTGACTTTCTAAAATTAATATATAATTAAAATTAATTGAAATTATAATTTAATATAAATTTTTAAATAATTATAATTATAATTAATATTAATATAATATATATTTATATATTATATATATATTAATCTTAGAAAGTCAATAGATATATCTCTTTTTTTTGTATCAGGAATCCAACTCAGGACCTTGTGCTTGCCAGGCACACACTTGTACCACTGAGCTATATCCCTAACCCATCAATAGATATATCTTATATATATCTGTTGCAATATATGAAAGTACAAGTAGTACAGCAATTTTTAGGTTGCTTCTATTTTTATTGGATTGTTTAGACAATTTTTATTTTAAATACATTTGTTTTAGTCTCCAGTCCCTAAAACTTAGCAGGATATTCACACCAATTTTATCAAATCCCTACCTGCAATAAACCATAGAATTTTTTTTCATAACTGGAAATCTCATTATCCAGTTACATTTTTTAAATAGCAGGTGCTCATATTCCAAACAACTGCGACTAGATGTGTGCACAGAGAAGGAACAGTTTGGAGATGGCATTCGTGAAGAAAAAGTCAAAATGTGCTTATATAGTATTGTAAAATTTGTTTGCATAGGGAAAATTTTCAGAAGAAATTTAACAAAATTTGGCTTTACTTGTTTTCCTACATTGTTGTAATTTCATTCGTCATTTTATATGTTTCTGTCTTTTCCCCTTCTATAATGTCCATGAAAATTGTATTATACCTAACTTTTTTCAAAAATAAATTTGTCATTGGAAAGAAGGTTTTATGCTAATATTGCATGGAAGATATATCATGCCTATATCTCCTATTATTAATAACTACTATGAAGACAACAACATATAGTGTATTATTGTGACTCTCCTAACAGCCTGATTTGAAAATGCTTTATTATATTTCTATTTTTCTTCTTGGTGTTTTTAAAAAAATACAAAATAAATAAATTTATGTTAATATAGAACAGTGCTTAAAATTGATCTTAATTTATTTCACGATAATATTGTGACAGTAACACCTCATACCTGAAGAGCTGAATACCAGAGTATCTTTTATCTACTTGCCTTCTAATAACTTTTTTTTTTTTAGTTTTTCTATTCCTCTTATCCTAATCATGACAATATTAGCTGTATAGGAAAAGTTATGAGATAACAGAGATATTATTTTGTGAGTTGGAAAGAGAGAAATGAATTCCTTTACCTTAGGAGGATCTGAAGCTTAATGGGTTTCATGTAAGGTATGACCTGGAGCTTAAATCTCATCCTATGTGCTTTGTATTTTTATCCACCGCACTCCTGAAAAGACTAAAATACATCTACTATTTGAGCAATAACTAAGGGGATCATAGTAAAAAATAGAAAACTAACAAGAAATAAAAATTATTCAGTAAGTTTGTCATCAAATATAAAGACTACAGGAGCAGGACCATATATATATTGACTAAAGTGTAGTGAAATGAATTTCAGTTATCTAGAGTAACACTAACCTGATTATCCAAACATTTAAACTGGTAGCATTCTTCACATGAAATAGTTCTTGTGAGAGAGGATTATGTACTCTGAAGATCTTGCATACAATGTCATGCTCCACCTGGGTCTCTTTTTGCTCATTTAAACTGTTCCATGACAGCTTTTTTAGCTTTTTTGAGCCATCAAGTGCTAAGGGAGGTCCTCTGAAATTTTCAGTAATATTTGTGGCTCTTTGATTTTTCTCCAGTTTCATGCTTTTGCCTTATGTAGCTGGGTGTTATGTTTAGTGAAATATGTGTTAAAAACTGTTAGTTCTTGTGGGAGAACTGCCTTTTATATCATTATATGATCCCTGCAATCTGTGTTTGCTTCTAAGTACAAATTGTACCGAGTCAAATTAATGTAGGTGAACAGAAATTGTTGAGTCAAATCTAGAGTACTGAGTTTGTACAATATTCTATTTAATCCGTGTTTTATGTTTACTATATATTTGTTATATTAGTAAAATATTTGTAGGATTTTCATTTGATAAATAAAAAGTGGAAAATATTTAATCAGAACATTCAACTTTGGTTCAGATTAGAAAACTAAGTTAAGTATGTTATTTTTGTTTTATTCTTCAAAGTTTTCTTTTTATTCTAATCTATGAAATGGTTTGAATACTTGTTTTTTAAAACATTACTGTAATATATTACATCTGCATTTCACATACTTACTATATTTCCGTGAAAAGTCAAATGTAACTTTAAAAGATAGATGGGTCATATTTCTTCTCTTTGATCCTTTGAACATCTAACAAAATGTTTAAAAGGAATTATTTAGAAGGCATATAAAACTTCTGCCTTGAAAATTTAAGCTTACTTTGATATGTTTATGGATCTAAAATGTCCATAAAAATAAGCACAGCTAATGATTCAGGTAGCTATGTTTAAATTAGTACACATGCATGTTAGATTAAAGAGAAAATAATAAGGTAGAATAATGATTAGAACGCCATAAATTTTATCCAGAAAAATAAATACTTGTTCATATAATTGAATCTCTAGGCATAAAAAAACTATCAAAATAAGCACAGTAAATGCTAAATCTTCATTACATGGATTTGTCATGTAATGTGATTACACAATGTTCAGTTAGAAAAATGATCAAAATGTATAAAATATTTTTATTTGCCTCTTGTGAAGTACTAGGAGCTAAAAATAAATTAAATAAAATTATCCCAAAGTCCCCAGACACTTGATGTATTTTCTCCACAAAGGATCTTGACTTTTGAAACATGGAAAGAAAAAGAATTAATTTCCTCATTTATCAGATGAGGAAACAGGACCAGGAAGTCCACTGGCTTGCCCACAACTTGTTATAAAACTTTCAAAGGACAAAGCTAGGAGTATTTTTTACCTAAAGTCTGTGCTGTCTTCACAATGTTGTAACCCGCGTTAAACAATTAGAGTAAACCTCAAAAAAATAAATAAATAAATAAATTTGACTCCTTTCTTGGTAATTTTTATCTCTATAGAGTAAAATACCTAAACATATTTATGTAAAAATTCTGAAACCAGTTTTATTTGTTTTTGCTATTCTCAATAATTTGGAAGTGAAGCAAATTAAAGCAAAATATGAAGGCATTTGGAAGAATTGACTAAAATATTCAACTTTTATTTATGGTTCATTTGAGCACCTGTAATCCTAATCTATTTTTATTATCTGAATTTATAGTGGCTTGTAACTTCCACTCATACGGTGTTCATAAGAATGAATTGTTTAAATTTTATGCTCTACTTTATCATTTTTATTTGTTTTAGAATCATCAGAGAAAGAACCAATTTGATTGTACACTTATGAAATGTAAAAATGGCTAGTCACGTTCATTTAAACCATTCTTTACCAGAATTGATATGCTCAGGAAATATTTTCAAAATTAAATGCTAAATGAGAAAATTTTCTCCCAAATATCACTTAGCTAGAAATATATAATTTTTGTAAACATTAACATGAATTCCTTTTTAAAACAGTATTGTTCAACTTTTTTGTTTTATTTGTGGTTGTCAGATTTTTTTCCTGCCTGTCCATCTCATTAAAGGAATGCTCCTAACACAAGTGCTGTATCTGCAATCAAGAAGCCTGACCAGTTCTCTCCATAACCTATTAATTTCTTGGAATATCAAAAAAAAAAAAAAAAGAAAAAGAAAAAGCTGAAACTTAAGCTTCTTTTGACAGGGTTTGCCAATAACTGTTATGCTTACAAAGAAAAGACAAATTTATTCTCAATATAATTTGTGGAGAAAATAACCTTATGCCCATCTACAGTGGGTAATGCACCTGTTTTAAAGAACAAAAGGACTATTACGTAAAAAAGAACATCGTGTTGCCTTTTCCCCCTATTTTCTGTTTACCCATCATGGTACATAGTACAAGCTCATTAAATATTTCAAAATAAAATCTTTAACTTTGAACCAAGTTGTCAATACATCTGCAAGAATACCTTCTGGTCAAATAATTTAGCAACTGATTTCAGTTCCATGGAAATAACAACTGTGTACAAAATTGTGGGAAAACACAGTATTATTTATTATATGATAATACAAAGTACAAATTCATGCTAATGTGAAGTCAAATACATTACTAAATGTCCAAAATGTAGGTTAAATTTTGAGATTCTTAACTGTATTTTTACTCCTATTGGCTGGTGTATGCAAAAAGAGTGAAAGTTTAGAGAAGCACTAAAAATGTTTGAAATCTCTGGTATTATCAAAATGTATAAAAGTTTTCCCCCAAATTTCTCCAAGAACTTACTGTTTAATAATTACTCTGCACCAAGCAGTAAACAAAGCACATGGTAAAATATTTTACATAGCTGCTATTTTCTGCATGTTTGTGCCCGCGGTCTTACGTTTATACATGGAAGCCTTATGCCCAACGTGATCATATTATAAGAGGTATTTTAGGGAGCTGATAAAGTGAGAAGGGGTGAAGCCTCATGACCGGAGTTAGAGCCCCTGTAAAAGTGACCCCACGTTGCTTGTTTGCCCTTCACCATGTGAGGACGCACTAAGTTGCCATAGCTGAGAGAGCGGCGTCATGAGACACTGACTCTGCTGGCACTTTCATTTTAGACCTTCCAGCTCTGGAACTATGACAGATATTTCCCATGTTCCTAAAGTATCCAGTATCCAGTGTTTTGTTTACAGAAACCTGCACTGAGTAGATAATGGTCTTCACAGTAACAGTTTGAGTAATTGTTATGGTTTGTGTCTGGATGTCCTCCCAAAGCCTCATGAAGTCATGGGATGGGCTTCTAGAGGTTATGATTGATCCATGGTTCAATGTTGGGATTACGGATGTGAGTGCTACACCCACCCTGGGGCAGATAGTTTGCATACAGTGTAAGGAAGGGAAAGAGGCTGCTTGCTACTCTTCCTCTTGTGCTCTTGTTGCTTTGCTGTTTTCTGCTGCTATGAACCATTGCCCTCTGCCATGTGCCACTCTGCCTTGGAGCCACCCAAGTATGGACTGAAACCTCCACAGACTGTAAGCTAAATAAGCTTTTCCTTCCTTAACTCTGGGTGTCAGGTATTTTGTCTCAGCAGCAAGAGAAAAGTAACCAAGACAGTAATATATATTTAATTTATTTTCATACGTTAATAAATTAAAGAACAGAGATATCATCTAATTTTCCCAAAGTTAGCATAGAACCTATCAGAAATATATGAACTTATCAGAAATAATGCAAAGTATTAACTCACCCAAAATTGCCTTCTATCATCACCCTTCGCAGCAGTTGTTAACATAATAACCGGAACTTTAGATTGGTCCTTTCTGCTTTATTTCCATTTTGTGCTGCCTATTGATAAAATATATATTTTAACAGTGTGATTGTGGAGAATTTCTGGTGGAAATATTAACCTGTTTTCTTGTTTTTAATTTTTAAATTCCCCAGTTTTGCATGACTTTCTCTTAACTATCCTTTTTGATTTTGGAGAATTTTTCACCTTCGTCTTAGTTCGTTTTATTATGAGAGGCCTCTGACTCCTAGTGACTGTTACTCTCTTCATTCACTGCGCAGAAACTCTTACATAAAACCAGGTTGAAAGTAGATTCGTGCTGCTGTCATTGAGACTTTAGCACAGTTCCTTTTCTATTTCCTTATCTTGTGTGCATTCTTTAAAAATGACTAGAAACCACCTCTTCCCATTTAAAGAGAAACAGAACAACGGTAAGCACACTGTACTTAATGTTAAGAGTTTTTTCTTGATAGATATGTTTCAGATTGATCAGACCATAAGATTTTTGCTGAATTTGTTCCTTGCTACACAGCAATTTAAGTAAACTTAAACCAACTGTAGTAAAATAAACAATATATTTTAAAATAAAGAAATTTAAACAGTTATTATATTTATTTTGTTCATTAGAAAAACAATTTGGTAATGCAGTTAAAATACTCTCACTTCAAATACCTAAACTATTATGAGGAGGAAATTAATGTTGCTTAAATATTTAAAATAATCTGTCTTACACTTTGAGCATTGGTGGTTATTTAAAATAATATGTAACTAATTCTACTTTTTTATTTTCTGCTCACAGTTATATGATCTAGGCTTGACTCTGGTTAAAAAACTGAAAATAGAGTTTATATTTAATCGTCAGTTTGTTTTATCATCCATTTTATTCTCTCACCAGTGTGAAATAATAATCATCATATTTGAAATAGAATAGCCATTAAAATAATTTCTCCATTCTTATCCCAGGAATATCAACTTTTTCAATAAAAGGGCTAAATAGAAGTCACCAGCGACTTTGTGGCCCATACGTTGTCTGGTCTGAATATTCTGCTCTTTTAGTGTGAATATAATAATAGTTCATAAGCTGATGAGCTAGGTTGTGTTCCCATAAAACTTTACTCATGAACAATGAAATTGCCATTTGATGAAGCTTGGATTGTCATGGAATATTACTCTTTTGCTTTTTGAAAAAAATTCAAAAGCACTTCATTTTTGCACCATTCATAAATAAGCATATTGAATCTAATTTGATTTTAAACTACAGTTTACTGATAACTGCTTTAGATTAGTAGGAAAAATCATGAGTATTCCTTCTCTGTAAATAAAGATACGATATTTCCTGAAGTAAAGATCATTACATGAGAAAGAAAATCATTACAGTCAAAGGCACATTGAGTATAAGTATTGAAATCATTGGGCACATTTTAGCCCAGTTAGGATGTTAGGATAATAACTAGTATATATCTAAATTAAGAATTCCTATTCCACAAAAATATTGAACATTTTTTCTTAAGAAAAGTAAAACTATTCTCCTTAAAATCTTTCTTTAAGTTCCCTTTAGTTTAATCTAATTTATTTTTCCCAGTGAGTAAAATGGATTATTCTTCAGCTTTCACTATTTTGGGCTAATTGCCATTTGATGTTCAGATCTTTCATACTTTGTATCTTAGAATCCATTCTATTTTAAATGTCACAAGACATCAGAGTATTTTATTAAGCAAGTACGCTTTTGAAGGATAATGGTGGTTTCATATTTGACTCACACTTTAATATATCCTTTTACTAAATTAACTTCTATTTGTCCTTTGCCAGTTAGACTTAGTATTAAAACTATTGATTTGATGGTGTCTTTTGATTCAGCTTTGAATTACAATCATTAAAGGGCATATTTGACATTTAAATATATTTGCTTTAAGAGTATAGCTACCTTGAGAAACAAGAGAATATACTGGATTAAAAGTAACCATAAAGCATATGGAATAGATTTAGTTTTAATTTCACAATGTATCCATTTATTGATAAATTGTCACTGTAAACCTCAATACCTGACTGCAAATTAGATAAACTACAGGATGTTCTATCTCCCTTTTTGATATCTTGTGCTGTATTGTTTTAAGCAAAATTCAAAGTTAATAACACCTTAAAATTCATATCCTTAGAAACAGTTTGTATCATAGCATTATAAGCTGAATTCACAATCTGAATTTACTAATACAAACAGACCTCTTCTTAAGTAGGAAATTTCTAACATAAAAAGGATAAGCTTCCAGCTTTCTCCTACTCAATGTCCTAAAATTTCCATTTCTTAAAAAAGAGTTGTCAGTAAAATCTCTTGTAGTATAATTTAGCAAAATAAAAGTTATTGCATGGACAACGTTCTACTATCTACTTTTGAGAAAATATTAAAAAAATATTTTAACTTCTCAAACACTGCTGTTTGTTCTGTTTAATGACATTATAGTCACAAGTTTAACATATATATTTGGAAAAATTGTATCCTGAAATTATTCTATTTGTACATTTAAGAACAGTTTATTCTTCATAAAATATCCAGCCTCTTCAGAGAAACGGAGCAAATGATGCTTTTTAAAATCCATTCGTTACCTGGAAAATTTATCATTTATAAATAAATAGAAAAATATGGACACAAGATCACTGGGATTGTAAGACAAATATAGACTTTTTCTATGAAACCTAGAACAAACAAAGAGTATATTTAATTAAATGACACAAGTGCTGCTTTGCAAAAGTATCTTGTATTTAGATATAATCAATATAGTCAGCATGGACTGATTTGGGGGGAATCTCCAAAAGCTAATTCATTTTAACGGAGGTTTACTTGATGTGTCATTTTCACTTGACTTGCAGGGCACCTCTTCTCTGATTTCTCTTTCTTTTGTCCTTTTCCTTCTGCTTTTTCTTTAGTTTGGTGTGCTGAGACACCAGTTTTTCAACCCATTCACTTTAAGAGTTTATTGTTGTTGCTACATTTCTTGGTGATCTTGTCCAGGCTCTGGGTCATAAATGTTATCCACAGACTCTTATCCTTACAAAGCCAACCTCAAATCACTTACATATATTCATTCTTTATGTTGTATCCAACTTTCTTCTTGGCTTCTCTCTTTGAATGAAGGGTTTGACTTATTAAATTCAAGTAATGAAAGAAGAATACTGATCTTCCCTCCCCAAACATGTCCCAACCATAGATTTCTCCATTTCAGTTGATGACTTCTTTATCTTCAAGCCAGTCTATTGAAACTATTTCTTTGTCTTCTTGTCATACCAAATACACTGTTCATCAAGACATCCAGCTGTCAATACAAGCAAAGTACATTCTTAATCAGACACTCTTTCAGTCAGTCCACTCTTCCTACCACCCAGAATCTAGTTCAAGTTACTGTTACCTCTTGCCATTGTCCCCTCTCTGGTAACAATGTGAGATTTTACATTTTCTACACAGATGATGGAGAAATCCTTTAAAACACAGGTGCTGTGTTTCTTTAAAAAATTCTTCATTGGTATCCAGTTTTCTCAATGTGAAGCCAAGTTATTACAAAGTCCTGCAAGGCAACATTATCTGACCTGCACTTACACACTTGACCTTTTTGTCATTCTTTCTTTACCTCTGCCTCATTCCATCCCTTCCATTCTTTTTTTTTTTCTGGTACTGGGAATCCAACTCAGGACCTTGTGCTTGCCAGGCAGGCGCTGTGCTGCTGAGCTAAATCCCCAGCCCTCCATCCTTCCTATTCTTATTCTTCCAACACCAAAGATGCTCAGTCTTATAGTCTTTGTACTTCATTTCTATTTCTAGAACTTTCCTTCCCCGTAACCACGTGGGTACTTTCCAGAACTCCATACATGTCCTAGTTCATCCTAGCCACTCATGATCCCCACACTCTTATTCCCCTAAACTCATTCTTTTCAATCTTTTATTTCAATATATTTTATACCTTCTAGTAAATCAAGTACATACATTTCAAGTGTATTTATTTTATTTATCTCATCTGGTTATAAAAAGACTATTCCTTAAAGCACTGTTGATTCTCTGTAAATGACTGAAACATGTAGGAATTCCAATGTTGGGAAGAGATAATCAAAAAATTAAGATGCAATTTATGATTTCTATAGTTTACTATCAAGCATAAGACAGAGATAAGCAAATTGACCATCCAATAAAGCATGGTAAATATTTCAGCAGGATATTTATGTGGAATCACAGAACCAGAAAGACACATTTGTGAAAATAAAATGAAGAGTCTGTTCTTTTAAAAAATAAATGCATGCAACAGAGACTTTTCAGAATTATTTTGTGTATCTGAGTTAATAAAGTTTCGAAGGTGAAAAGGACAGCCATCAAATAGCACAGAGCATAGAAAACTACATCTAACATCAATGTATTGCAAATAAGACTCAGCATAAAACAATTGTGGGGGCTTATTTTTCTGAAACTGTCAGAGAATTGTGAGGATTTTAGTGAAAAGATCATAAGATTAAACAACTACATGGCATGGAGGGGATGGGGATTTAGCTCGGCGGCAAAGCGCCTGCCTCGCAAGCGCAAGGTCATGAGTTCGCTTCCCGGTGCCAGAGAAAAACCAATAAAACAAAACAAAACAAAACAAAAAATAACTACATGGCATGGTTGTTGTTCAGGCCTAAGAATTGAGGAAAAAATGAATTATGATGTAGGTAATAATAACTTGTATATCCTTATTCTGTAAAGAAAGTGGGGTCCATATTGTATTCAGACAAGAGTCTCATACAGTTATATACCCATACTGTGTACAGATAGATAGGCAGATGAATTATGATGTAGGTAAAAATAACTTGTATATTCTTATTCTGTAAAGAAAGTGGGGCCCATATTGTATTAAGACAAGAGTCTTATATAGTTATATGCCCATACTGTGTACAGATGGATAGGCAGATGAATTATTATGTAGGTAGCAATAACTTATATATCCTTATTCTGTAAAGAAAGTGGGGCCCCTATTGCATTCAGACAAGAGTCTGATACAGTTATATACCCATACTGTGTACAGATAGATAAGCAGATACGCATTTCTAGTGTTCAAAGAAATATTGAGTTGGTGAAAGTTAAACTAGAAATTAAGTACTAATTACTAGAGAGCTCTAAAAATCTAAGTGGACCAAGGCTGTGATATAAAATAGAAATAACTTTTAAATGATGCTTTGGCGTACGTTACTATTTAGCTATTACAGCCATTGTATCATAATAAACCCACAATTCACAATGATTTAGTGTGTAACAAGAACATGCATTTCTTGGCTGGATGGCCACTGCTAAGTTTAGGGGCAAAAATCTTTTGAGACTATTTATTTATCTTAGCAACAATAATGAATACTCAAAAAAGAAAAAGTAAAATATACAAAAGAAAAAGAAAAGAAACCATAGCTCATAAGATTAAGTAGACATTTTTTCTTTGGTTTTTATTTTTTTATTGTATATGTGTGCATTACTTAATGATTAAATTAACTGTGTGTAGGGAGTAGGTACATGTGCATAGCACACCACAATTCTCCTGTTTTGTTTTTTGTTTTTATGTTGTCATTTGATTTTTGAGCCAGGGTCTCACTATGTAGTTCAGGCTGTCCTTTAACTCACTATGTAGCTAGGGCTGGCCTCAAACTTATGGTACTCCTCCTGCCTCAGTGTCCAGAGCGATGAGATTAAAGGCATGTGCCACCACACCCAGCACTCTCCATCTCTTGATCCACTTCCCATTTGGAAAAGATATAGACTTCACATCTTTTAGTGCAAAAGAAGAGGAGATGGAGAAAGTAGGAATATGCTTGAATCTTTGGATTGTGTTAAGAGATTCACACTCGCACTTGAGAATTTTAATTCTAATCAAGAGAATGTCCCCAACACAAAATGAACAGCAATTTCACAGCATTAAGTGTGTTCTAAAAACAAAATTCAAGTAAGGAATAATGACCGCACAAAGGCGTACATAAAAAGCAGAAAATTAGCTAACATTGCCAAAGAAGTTTGAAAAGTAAAAAGGTAATTTAATAAGTGTAGGTACCCCTGAGTGTGTGTTGGAAATGATCAACTATTATTATATTGTGTTTTCTGAATCTGAGTTGAGTTTTTATTTTAATCAAGTACAAAGATGATTATCATATCTTTGATATGAAAATACCATTGATTGATCTGAGATTTCTCTTTTTGTTATTTGATAGATTATTTTTAAAACCTTTTAAAAATGTGAAAGCCAACTTTACTCATAGGTTGTAGTGCTTCAATCACAGTGTAAATCTCTACTTAATAATTTGGAAAGTTGTCAAGTAAAAACATTATCATAAATCATGTGTACTATAACACTCTTCATAAAATGTTTATGCCTGTGTGTATGGCTGTGTGTTCATGTACTGCCTGGAAGAGTAAATCTGTATGTTGTGTTAACAGTGAGACTCTCACTGATATTTCCATTGTCCTGTTTCCCCAAGATTTTGTTCTATGAACAAAACAATTATTCAAGCAGTGCAGATGAAGTTCCTTTGATCCAAGTGTTTCTCCTGTGCATAGTAGTTAGCCATATTTAGATTATTAGGGTTATATGTGTATTAAATACCTCTTCTTGAGTTCATGTAATACATATTAGCCTTAAAGATTCTCCTAGTTTCTTTCTAGTACTCAACATGTTTTGATTTTATGCATTGGTATTAGTCAATAAAAGGTGCACTTAGTTTCATCCTTTAAGTGAAATTTTGTAGGAATATTATGAAAGGTTATCATAGTTTATGTTTATTCACCTATATTATCTCTGTGAGAATAGGAAAAGTATGTATTTTTATCATATAAATATAAAATATATATAACTTTGATTAACAAGACAACATTGATAGCCTTGAACATTTGTTGTTAAAAGTAGTTATCATCAGCTGTATCAATTCTTTTCAAAGAGACAATTCTTTTTTTCAAGCAAGCAATATTCTGAGAAGTGTTTTGATAACTAATTTTCTAATTTCCAAAAAAATTACAAAAAATAAACAATAAGAAAGAAAATTTAAAAATAACCCATTTATATCTCAGATTCAGACAAATCAGGATTTTATTTACTTATTTGAAATGAGTACCCATTGAAATCATTTTCCTTACTTTAAATAGCTATCAGAAATACATACTTTGTGTAAAGTAAAATTTATAAATATCACCTTAACTTTTCACTATGATAATGCTTGAAAAGGCAATGTAAACGTGTTCTTACTTTCAAAATTTGAAAACTAATGGGCTGGGGATGTAGCTCAATGGCACAGCACCTACCTGGCAAGCTTGAGGTTCTGAGTTTGATTTCTGGTACAAAGAAAAAAATAGTAAAATTTGTACACGTTTGGTGTGCAAATTTTTGTACTTTGACACCATTTGGAATTAACCATGTATTTTTAAGTACTTTTAGAAGAGTATCAAGAGAAATTCTACTTGTGGAAGTGAGAAAACTTTGTATACTATGTGTAAAAGGAAGACATTTGATGATTTAGTGAAATGTAATAAATTTAAAACAAGTTTGGATACACTTATGAAAGCATTTTCTCTTCACTATCTAAACTAGAGATACTTGATTATTAGAAGAAAAGCAAACAACAAACAAAACAATGTGAATTCAAAAGTACTTTGAAAAAGTATGAAAATATGTCAAATATTTATTGCTGTGTATAATACATATTCTGTGCTTTGTGAATTTTTTCTTCTTTTGCAGTATACTTAAATCCCTAAGGAACATTTGTAGAGAATAATATGCAACATTGACAAAGCATGTAAGAAATGGGATCTATAGATTATTACAAAGATATTCACATTTTAATTCTTCAGTTTTGGGTGGAAAAAGTAACCCTTTTCTGTGTGGATTATTACATCTTGATCTATTAATATCAGTATGATAGCTCTTAATTAATCACAATTTAACAAAAAGCTTGATTTATTTTGTGCAAGCACTGCATTGTTTCTCTAGTGTAAAGCCTGAAAGAGTTAATTTAAACTAAGAGATATGACAGACATTGGGAATTGATAGGAAAGCACTCATAGGTAAAGGATAACTGGAATATGGGAAAAGAGAAGGGAAAGAAGGAGAAAGTTTGTATATATGTATATGCAGGATAGTTAACACAGGTGCTCTACTGTCCTGTATTTCCTTGCTGAAAGAAACTGTCAGTGAGGCACTGGTTGATTAGCTTTGTATGTCTATATGTGTTTTCATGAGAAACTACATTGAAGATATCAATATGTAATACAATAAGCATTGTTAATTCCCTACCACTCTGTTTGTAACTCTGTAATGTCTGTACTGATCCTTTGCTATTTTGTAAAACGTTGATCTGTTAGTATTTTCCTCCTTTTATTTCTAAAAAAAAAAAACCAAAAGCTATACTCTCTATGTTTAAAGTCACTTTTCAAAGAACAACTGAAATAAGAGACATTCAAAATCAATCTTTGCAGATTATAATTATAATGCCAGTTCTGTTCTACACACTATTTCAAGAAGATCTGAATCTTTAAACATGTGGATTTCTGATATTCCAAGTATGTACTGATGTCTGAACCAATGAATCAATGATACCTAGTGCTTTGTTCAAATGATGTCTCTCATTTGTTATGTGGATTCCTCACAACGGTAATGTTAAAAAAAGAGCACAAAAATCTTAATGAGCACTAAGAAAATTAGTAATTCAGAATTCTAAAATCGGGCGGGAGATATAGCTTAGTGGCATAAGCACCTGTCCTGGAAACTGCATGGTCTGAGTTTGATTCTTGATACCCGCCCCCCAAAAAAAAGAAAAAAAGAAAAAAGAAACAGAATTCTAAAATCAATTCTCATTTTATATCCCTAATATAGTACTATCAATTTTGAATATATATTTTAGAAACTGAAACATTATCATGTAATAGCTCAAAAATAGGACACTGGAACCCGTCATCTTTGAGTTTGTAACCTGGTTTCAATATATATTATTTAGCTGGGGGTTTAGCTCAGTGGTACAGCACCTGCCTGGCAAGTGGAAGGTTGTGAGTTAAATTCCCAGTACTGGAAAAAAAAAAAAAAGAGTAAATCAGTATATATTATTTAATTTTGTATAATCGGTCAATATATGTAGGTTAAATTAGCCTAACAAATATAATGAGCTAAAATTATAGCTATAGGATTAGATATTTTTCTTATCTTTTTTAAAATTTCTTTGGAGGTGCTACCAAGAATTGAACTCAGGACTTCACATTTGCCAGATAGGCACTGTGCCACTGAGGTAAATCCCCAACCCTGATTAGACACTTTTAAGAATGACATAAATCCTGGGCCATAAATGTAAATAGATATATACAAATTTAGCACATTTACTGGAGAATATGTAGAGTGTCACATCATTTTAAATTGGACGAAGGAACCACATTTATTGGCCTCATATGACTTCCTAAGAGTCTTTGTGCTTTCTTCACAGATTTTGTGGACATTAGTCCTTCATTGTTCCTAGAATCTAAAAACATACAATGCTTTCATGTAAGTAATAAAAGCAACCCAAATAAATAAAAAGAGACCATTGTCAATATGTCTCTGAATAATGTGGGCTTTCTGCATTCTAGCAGAATAGAAATCATATTGTTAGTGATAGTGAGAGGAATGCAAACTTACTAGCATTGGTATCCATACAGGAATTGGGAGAAGCACACTTCTGGATGTACCATGGTAAATTGTATGAAATGCGTATGCAGGCCATGTCTGTTACCTTGTCCCTTCTTTCTCTCCCTGTTCCACTGCTCTGCCTCCCACAGATACCACAAAATAAGCATGCTTGCTCCTCTATGCATTTCTACTCTAATGTTTCTGTTTTGATGTCAAATGTGCCTGGACTGAATCTTCCAGGACTGTGAGCCAAATTAAATATTTCTCCTTAAATTTTGAGTTTTTCTCAGTATTTACTCCCAGAGACAGCAAAGCTGACAAATACAAAATTTTGTACCAGAAATGTAGAGTTGTTTCTGTGACTGTACTTGGCAATGTGGTTTAGAAGGTTTTAGAACAGATTCACAGGAGGAGTTTGAAAAGATTCGGAGATGTGGACCAAAGAATCCCTATACTTGTAAACAAAGACTAATGGGTGATTCTGCTTTGAGCTCAGATGACCAGAATACTGACAGTACAGAAAGTAAAGGCCAGGCTCAGGAGGCTTCAGCTGGGAAGAAGACTCCATTGGTGGTTGTAGGAAAGGCCCAGTGTGCTACACTCTGCTGGGAAGTTAGTCTACCTTTCGTACATGTTCTGAGGCTTGGCAGGAGACTAACATTAAGGGCAGTGGGATAACTGATCTGGAAGAGTAAATTTCAAGAAGTCTGATATTCAGGCCCCAGTATGTGTACTACCGACTGCTTTTAGTCAGATTTATAGTGAAATTCAGGGGCAAAAGGCAAAGAAAAGAAAAAACAGGGACTTGAATTTTGGCCTGAAAGAAATGACTTATACAGCTGAGGCCAAAAGAAGTGTCTCATTCAAGGGAGACCAAGCATTTTGAACAGGTACAAAACAAAGATAAAGCGAAAATGGCATTACACAAATAATTAAGACCCACCATCCAAGCTCCAAGTGTGCAAAAGTGTCACCTATTTCAGAAAAAAATTCTTGGTACTACTGCTTAAGAATTATCTCCTAGGAAATTGATTCACAATTCATATCACTGTGTTTAGTCACTTAGGTACAATTCTATCTTAGTTACTTTTGTCATTGCTGAGTGCAAATACCCAGTACACATAGTTAAAGAAGGGGGGAATTTATTTAGTTAACAGTTTGTGGCAGTTTCAGTCCAAAATTGGATGGCTCCAAGGCAGGGTGGCATATGGCAGAGGGGCAACAGTTCATGGTGGCAGAATATATCAAAAGCAAAAGGAGAGAGACAAGCCTCTTTGCATCCCTTATAGTGTGTCCAGTCTACCCAGATTTGAGTGGTGCCAATCCAATCACTGGATTGATCCAGTAATTACCCACCCTTAATTCTAGCATTTTTATTCCAGCATTGCACTATAAATGAAACACATACTCTAGATTCAGTCATCACCCCCCAAAAAACTATATATGACTGCATGAGGCTTTGGGGGGACATCTAGACACAACCATATAGACATAATACAACCAAAGCCTTCTAGAACTCACCTCTCACCACCATGGGCCCCAGGTGACTGTCATAGGGCTGTGGAGTTTAATGTTTTCCCTACTGTGCTTTAGTTGACTTTTCTCCTATCCCCCTATTCTTCCTTTTGGAATGAGAACACTTACTCTGTGGCCTTGTACCTTATAATCGTAACTTTTTTTTAATTTCAAGGTGCACCACAGATAAGAATTTGCCTTGAGTCACAGAGAAGTTGTTTGAAAATTTCTGGAACTGTTGGGATTTGGGAAAAGGGGTTATTTTGTTTCTGGTTGTACCTTAGTTGTGTTATTTTTGTGTAGAATTGTGAACTTCTTTTTACTTGGATATTAAACATAGTTTGTGGAGATGTTTGGGAGTACAAAGTTGACAAAGGGTGGGATACTTTAGTGAGTGTTGAGTGTCAACTTTGATAGCTTTGGGATCCACATAGGATTTGGCAGAGCAAACTTTTGGTTGTGTTTGAGTGCATTATGAAGGCATGGTGTTGGGGATGATATCTGGTCCCTTTTACCTTCATGTCCGCTGATGTTCCCCTATAGCAACTAACATCCACCAAGAACCATGCATCTTTCATCTGCCATGGACTTCCATTGTGAGGTTTCTGTCTTGGATCCATCCAATCATGCGCAGCTCTGGGCCAAGTAAACTTTTCTTCTTAAATTCTGGGTGTTTGTCAGGTGTTCGTCTCAGACAGAAAAGCTAACTAATGCATTTTGATGTCACTAAATGACATCAAAATATAGTTTATTCTCTATTTATCACATTAGATATGAAGTTGGTACTGAGTATCTTTTTTTTTTTTTTTTTTTTTTTGGTTTTTCTCCGGTACCGGGAACTGAACTCACGACCTTGCGCTTGCCAGGCAGGCGCTTTTGCTGCTGAGCTAAATCCCCAGCCCAGGTACTGAGTATCTTAATCCCCATATGTATCATTTTTATTGGGGGGATAAAAATTGTACTTTGACTATAACCTCAAGCCGCAAACAGCAAATAATGTAGAGTACTATCTCTTATGAGTGAATATAGACAATGTTTAAGTTTCAGGGAACACTGAGTTTGTAACAGTCAGGCATTTGGAAATCTGTGAAAATCAACAGGAAGTACAGTAGTGAAGGTCACAGAATGCTTACTTGATAGGAGATAAATATGAAGGCCTCTGCTCACTTCTTGTCTGGCTGTGGAGAAAGCTTTCTGAGGGTTAGATAAAATTGTTATTCTAGGAGAAATCTTACAAGTCAAGGGCAGGTTGCAGCTTTATGGAACATGCTAATATACAGGAGTGAGAAGGAGAGAAGATGAGGGCAGTAACTCAGCGGTCTTGCAGACAGTCCATCCTCACTTCCTATTGTCTAGTTGCCATGAGAATTCAATCAGCAAAAATGTAAATCTTTGAAAAGTATCTTCGAATCTATGGCCATTTTTGGCTGTGAGTTTGTAGAAATGTTATTCTGAGGAGAACATAACGTCAACCACATACCTGCAATCAATCACATGAAAAGCACATCAAACAGTAATAAAAAATGCAGAGCTGTATGAATTTTATTGTTCATGTTATTTGTAGTAACCAGTGTCATCTAAACTACATATTTTGGAAATAAAAGAATTTCAATCATTACTGTTAACTCACTGTTATCTATTCAATTCTATTCAACTCACTGTTATCTATTCAATTCTATGAGCAGAGGCCTTCAATTCTATACCCTGTAATGATTGTTTCTTCGGACATGATTTATAAATAATGATATAGACTTCAAGAGATTTTTAAAAGTACAGAGAATATTGATTAGAATGTGCCTATATTAAACGCTGATACAAAATATACATTTGTGTGGAGGTCTTTCAGCAGAACTGATAATTATTGTAAGCACTCAGAGTACTCAGAATATAGTTATAATTATAGCTAAGGTATTTGGAAAAATTTGGTGTAAGCTTACAAAAGAACCAGGGCATGGACATTATCTCAAATAACAAGTGGTAACAGTTTGTGGGAGGTGTTGTCTACTAGGGAAACCCATTCAAGACTTCCTGGTCATTTAATTGGATACCTGTCCTGTAAATAATTTCTGCTTACAACCATTTTTGTTATACATGAAACTTAGGCCTAACAAGCCACTATTGTCAACGTCCCAGAACACAAACCTTGCAAATAGATGCCAGTATTACACCTGCGTATTTACAGTTTCCTGTAGAGAACTTAATATTATACTTACTGTGAAGAATATGATTACATTCTGAATAGTACAAATAATATGCAAATAGTTATATATTAACTGGAAAGCTGCATTTTACTCAACATTAGATCTACTGAAAAACACTTTCAATAAAACATTTCTAGATATTTGTGAAAATTATGTTTCCATCTCCTAGTGATTTTTACTAGGGAAGAAGTAGAAGTTGCACAGTGCCAGATCCAGTGGGTGATGTAGGAGGTACATACTGTAATGTGCTTCAGGTGCCTACCTTCCCATCAGGCAACACTCAACAACAGCATTTACTGTACATTTGGTCAGACTCGTAAAAACACTCGAAAAAAGATGTTTTCCAGACATGCTACAAAAAGTGGCAAAAACAGTGGGATAAATGTGTTTAAAATAAGGGGGACTATTATGAGAGGGATTAATGGAAGTGTATCTTATGTAATAAATGTGCCAATATATATATTTCTTTGTGTGTGTGTGTATGTGTGTGTGGTACCAGGAGTCAAACTCACACCTCACACCTGCCAGGCAGGTTCTGTACCACTGAGCTATATCTCTAGCTGTGCAAAAAGTATGTTTTATTTTAAATATCAGCTATATTTGATTACCTCCTTCTATATGTATAACTTATTTTACCTTATCCACTCATCCACTAATATAAAAAAGTTACTTAAATAGTCAAACTTATAGAAGTAGACATTAAAATACTCATTTTAAGGCTTGGGAGAGGAAGATAAGATGTGCTGCCACTGAAATATTCAAAGTTCTGGCATACAAGACAAAAATCATTCTAGAGATCTACATTGTGCCTGTGGGTAATAATAGTGTACTGTATCCTTAACATTTTATTGAGCATAAATCTCATGTGACATGTTCTTACTACAATAAAAAATTAGGCTGAAAATACTACAAAATAAGTGAATGAATAAAACTATCACCAACATAAACTAATACATTGTGTGTGTGTGTGTGCACATGCTCATGCACGTGTGTGCATGCAGGTGCTTGTGCAGGTGTGCCTGAGTATGTGTATGTGTTTTAAATTTCAAGATGCTAGTTTTACAAGTTGTCATGCTCACACAATTAATAAGATATATACTTTCAAATGCAGCAAGAACTAAGCAACTTAGTGGTTGTACTAAGCTTCTGGATTGTGTGACAGAATAAGTTTAATCACTCCACCATAAGTTCAGCCATTATCTATCAACTTTTTTATTTTGAGTGATATTAAAATAGCATTTTGGGAGTGTAAATCATTCCATGGTTTAAAATTAAGCTTAGGCACAGTGAATTTTGGAATTTATTATTAAGCAGAGTTTCACATTTATGTGCTTCTCTCTGAAATCAATCCATGTTATTTTGATCTCTTAAGTATATTTGGCATTAACTGTACATGTTTGGCACGCTAAATAATGCTGTTTATTTATAAAAATTTCTTATTGGACTAAACTCACTTATGCTATCACTTTTTCTACACTGATTTATGAGTTATTACATGTTATAAAAGTTCTACTCAAACTAAGCATGAAATTTCTCCAAAATTTATGTTTGAAAGCTTAAAGGTACTTCAGTGAGATGCATGCATTTGTCATAACAGTCTCTGTTACTTTGAAACATTTAACAGTATTGCAAGGAACTTGGAGGAATTTTTTGACTTTGTTGCATTGCTTGGTATGTGGTATTTTAGTCCTTGTTATTGTTTTGTCAGAAAACATTTCATTGCACTCATTCCCTTGTGATAAATATTTTCCCCACCAAAATCATGTTCATAGCCCACTACCATTTCGAGGATTGTTGCTTTACACAATAAAATTTTATTTCATGCATAATCATGATGTAACTTTTTAAATGACATCTCACTGAACACATGTCATAACAAACATTTAGGTTATTCAATTGCCATGACAACCATATTAGTTGGCATGGCTAATTTCACACAAGTACAAGAAAGGAGATCTACATTTCTACTGTTACCTTGTCACCAGCTACTATAAGAAACCACTAATTATAAGCACATTCCAATTTCAGACATAGTAAATTGTGAATAAATAAGCATCCTAAGAGTGTCCAGGTAAAAGGAGGCAGCTGAGCTTCATTGGGAGAAAAAAGGGGATATATATAATTTATCATATATTTGTGTATATATATGAGAAATTTCATGCTTAGTTTGAGTAGAACTTTTATAACATGTAATAACTCATAAATCAGTGTAGGAAAAGTGATAGCATAAGTGAGTTTAGTCCAGGGGCTGGGGATTTAGTTCAGCTGCAAAGCACCTGCCTGGCAAGCGCAAGGTCGTGAGTTCGGTTCCCGGTACCGGAGAAAAACCAAAAAAAAAAAAAAAAGAAAAAAAACATGAGTTTAGTCCAAAAAGAAATTTTAATAAATAAATAGCATTATTTAACATGCCAAACATGTACAGTTTATATATAACTATATATACACAAATATACATAAAATATATATACAAATACATATATATGATTTTTATATATATATATATATGCACAAATTTGCTTGTTAAGTATGTCTCTCCATCAATTTTATTCTTCCCTTTACCACACCAAGTTTTGCTGCTTCTCTGAGCATGTGTGCATTCTATAATTCCAAGGTTTGTGAATTTTATCCTCTTTGAACCATTCAGACTGAGTGTAATTCCACCTTTACATATCAAATTGCAAGGACAAACTGGTTAGCTAAATTTTGTAAGTTCTTTTGGTAGAATCACTTCTATGAACAAGTTGGGTCATAGACAGATGCACTCATTTTTGAAATGCTTATTTCATTTTTCTGCTTACATCATCAAATAGATGAGTATCCTGGAAAATTAGTCAACATCATGTTCACTGTCTATCACATTCTTTACAAAGTGTAAATATTCATCCACTGATTTATTAAGTTATCAATTTAATTAGCTAAAGTAATGGCCATGTAAAATTATTCCTGTAAATTTTTATTACTTCTTTATCAGCAGTAAATTTTTCCCTAACATTTATTTCAGCTGTCATATCTTTAAATGAATTAATTACTAAAGTGTACTAATCAAGCATTAAAGAAGCACTTTACAGTAAGCATTTGAAAGCTCAAATAGGTTAGCATCTACTAGTAATCAGTGATTTCTCAATCAATGTGATGAGAATTGAGGCACCCTGATTCATAACATATATATGACAGAGGTACAATTCATGTATATGAAATAGAAGACAATTATACCTGATGGGTAAAGAGATAAAAGTAGTGTTTCTCCCAGTTCTGTGAATAATCTAGAAATGTACCTGGACAACTCCATCTCTTACTTGACATACAAGTTAGAAATGAGAAACTCCCGAGCATAGGGAGTAATGAGGAAATTGTGGTGCTTGATCTCCTCCATAGAAATTATCTGGGAGAATAGAATGAGTTTGTAATGTCCCTCACTACATATCAACTACAGGATAATCTATTTAAAATTCAGCAGTGAGCTAGGAATAATTTTTCTTTTATATTACTGTTTTCTCATCAATAGAAAACTAAAATTTTCATTTAGAGGAAAGACTGTTTTCTGGTAGATGTGTGACGCAGCTCAGCACTATCCAGTTCAGAGCTTAACAAGTCAGTGCAGTAAATAGGATAGTAGATAAAGCATACTGACATTGTGAAAGGGAAATAGGTAGATATGGATAGATGATAGATTAGATTAGATAGATAGATGATAGATAGATGATAAATAAATAGATAGATAGGTAGATAGATAGGTAGATAGATAGATAGATAGATAGATAGATAGATAAACAGCCCAGAAGATCATATGGCAGTACTTTGAGTGAGTACAGGAAGATTCTAAGGGACATCTTGTGGGTTGATGGTGAAACTTTTCAGAGAATCCTAGGGTCCATTGAAGTACTTGGACAGTGGATCTTACCAAGTGGCAGCAAACACTGTAGGGCATTGTTAAAGTTGCTGCAGACTGCTTGTATACACTTTTCAGTCCTGAGAAGGGGACATGGGTCCTTTTTTGTTTCTGATTCCCTGGTTTGAGTTCATCTGGTGCATCAGACTACAAATAAAAAAAAACCTAGGAAAACAAATTCCTTAAAGCTAAGGAAGAAGATACCTATGCACCACTTACGACTTTCACACAATGAGAACAGTCAGTCCCTTCCCCCCTTTCCCAGCTGAGTGACTGTATAAAGCATATCCAGAGCCCAGATAAACACCCTGGTGAGTAACAAGCTGTTGGAATTTCAAAGAAAATGTGTTTCATTTTTGTAGATTGCATTGTCTAGAGACAAGAAGAGACCTTAGAGTCTTGATTAGATCACCGTCTGTGGTAATCTTTATTAATTTAGTGAGAGATAGTGGCAAAGTGCAGGATACACAGCCCTGTGATGGCCCTGATCATAGTTCCTGATGAAATGAGTAGGCCATTGGCAACTAGCTGCAGGGACTTCAGAGCTACCAGAGAGTAAGTAGGGCAGGGGATGGGTCTCATGTTGTCTCTGGCCCTGAATGGGCAGTGGTAAACAGGGCTTCACCTCCATGTCACAGCACTGTTGCAGTGGCAGCAATTCCTTGTGCACCCCACTCTGATGACTAAAAGGGAGAGCAAAAGCACGGAAGAGAATGAGCGGGAGATAGCGGGAAAAGAAAAGCAATATTTGAGTTGACTATCTCTGCCTCCAAACCCTAAAGCCTTCTAATTTGCCACACCTCAAACTAGCCTCATGATGGAAAGAGGGTCCATTTAGCTGAACTGCAGTTTCCTGGGCATCCTGTGCTAGGATCAGCCTAGCCCGCTCTTCCCTAATTGTTGGTGGGAAAATTATCCTTCCCTGGTCCACTACTGTTCTGGATATCTGCTCTTCATACCTCTATAGATAACTTATGACAAAATCCAAGTTGGTAGCCCTGCCTTGGCCATAAAGTGATGACCTGTGAATGATGTAAACTACTATTCTCTTTATCCTAGTGTAGTTCTAGATATATTTCCCAGGGATCCTACCAAGTCCTCAGAAGTAAATAAGAATTTTAAGGATGAGTCTAATGTCCTTCTGTTTGCATAGGGGTTTAGAAGTCCTATGCCAAGGTTAAAGTTCAGTTCAGTAGTAAAAGAGTGTACCTCTTGAGCTTTTTAGATATTGTGCAGAGAACTGTTGCTCCTGCTGTTATGTTTGATGACTGAGGTTACCACCTGGATCGGGGATAGATAGGCTTCTTCTGGGTGCTATAAACCACCATTCTGATGACGTCTAATATTAAATATATTATTAGCTGGTTGCCTGTGTGCACACTTTAATCTGTACACATGGGCTGTTATCAGAAGAGATTCAAATAACGTGAACAGTTGTCCTCCATGCCCAACCTTCACCAAGACTACGGACAGCCTGAGTATTCCTGGCACGTCAATCAAGTTGGGCTTCTAGTCCCGTTCAGAGAATTTTTCCGGATCCTGACTATAGTTGGAACCAGGTTTTGCCATGTGTTCCATGGACTGGGCTGTGCTATCCACACTCTATATGCCCCTGCATGCTCTTTGTTCATGTTTTTGGAGCCCAGTACATGTGACAATGGCCCCAGAATTACAGTCCCAGTCACACATCAGTGGACATAATCATGCCTCATGTAATTCGCTTTCCATGCTCCCTCGCTACCTCTCTCCCTGATGGAAAAATTGATTGAATGTTCTGTTGGAAAATTAGGGGACAGGCTATAAGGTATGACGGGAAGGGAAAAGTAAACTGAGAACACACTACATATCTCATCTCAGGTGAGGAGTCTAGATGAGCAATTGAGCAGTTCGCTTTTGGGGACTTCTCTTTTATGTGGCATACATAATCTGTCTTTTCTCTTCTTTCACTATTGGCCTATTATTGATGCCTTAGTCTCCATGGAGGACATTCCCAGATCTTCTATCACCTTTAGTTCTTCTCAAAAGTTCTTATGGATGACAAATAAGGAAAGTTATTATATGTACTTTGAAATCTTATAAAAGATTGTGTTCTATCTCAGAAATGATTTGTGTTTTGGTTTACATTATATACTTTTGTAAAAGTCCTTTTCTCTCTTTTCCATACAATTAATTCTTTTGAGGGATCTGAGAGTGGGAGATGATTGAAAAAAAAATGAAACTTTCCTTACTAAACAGATACACAAACAGCAGGAACTACCACAACATAAAACAAAACCCAGCACCTCAGAAAATATACAAGAGGATGGAGAAAGTTGCTATCTTCATTTTCCAGAACTAGTCCCCAAATCCTTTCTTCATTGTGAAGGAAACTGCTTGTTCTGCTCTCCCAAGCAGCTGTGACTGTTTGTGTTCAAAGTCAGTGCTGAACCTACAATCATACCTGGCGCTGCAGACAGAGGATGGTGCAACAGAAGGCCGCCTCAGCTCCTGCAGTGCTCACACAGACCTTCTCCAGATCGCACACATGCTCCTGAGGCTGGTGACCTGACGTCATGAATAAATAAACTTTTTGAAACTAACTTTCTGAGTCTGTTCCCCTAAAAGGAAGGACTGCACTAAATGATTCCTACTGAACCATGGACTTCAGGCCAAGAGAAAGTGTGATGGATGGCCACATTGTGTACCCTGTCACTCTCACTGCCTAATCAGTCCACATCTGCTTGGGGTGTCCTGACATTTTAAACTTTGTTTTTGTGAAAGCCATATGTGGCCAGAAGGATTGTACTTCTCTCTCTCTCTCTCTCTCTCTCTCTCTCTCTCTCTCTGTGTGTGTGTGTGTGTGTGTGTGTGTATACACTACCATAGTCCTAAAAGCATTTGGGCCAGGTATAAAAAAAAATTCATGTATTTAATAAAAGATTTATGTGAGCTTAAAGAACAAGCGTTCTTGCTTTGTAAAGCAGATTCTAATAAACTATGGGACAACTTTTCTAGATTCTGGGAAGGATGATCTTATAGGTGGATTCATTGTACTAGGCAGGCCTGATCATGCTGGTCTGAGACACACAGTGATGACCATGGTCTTTTGAGGCTTTGGAATATTCACAAGCTCTTTGTTATACCCCTTCAAAAATCTGAACTATTTGCATCCATATGGAGTAGCCTATGTTTTTTAAGCAAACCAAAATCAAGAGGCAGAATTGAGAACTCCAATTCCTGGTCAAAATCTGATGTGTGATATTTTAGCTCAGCCATAGGAAATGATAAAAGTTATTGCTAACAGGCTTCATAACAGAAAGCTTCTCTCACCACTCCAGATTCAGTTCACAGCCAGTGCACTGCCAATACTCAAGGGACTCATTGTGAAGGACTAAGCATGCTGGTCATCCCACGTTCATAGTCACTTCCTCGTCAGCCCTACCTCTAGATGCATCTGAAGACTTTCTTATTGGAAGAAAGGTGGTCATTGAACAAACAATTCTGTCCTCTTAGTACTCACTATTTTTCCACTTCTAGGCCCTCTTGCTCTTTCTCCATGAAACCCAGGCTCTATATAATGACATAAGCCTTTCCTTAGGACATTTTCACAGTGAGATAATTCCCTACCTGATCTTTGTGCAATGACATTCATGAGAAAAGGGGACCACGCAGGAGGGAATCTAAGCTCTTTCGTTATACTATTATAGTAAATGAATGAAGCTTTCGGTATTACTTTCATTTTGTGTTGCCTTAACCAACCACCCTGATGCCCAGCTGCTCATCTTTTTCCAGTGCAGCTCCTGACAGTGGTAATGAGTAGAAGGCTCTTTTTATTATCTCTTCTTTTGACTGTGGCACTGTAACAAATGAATCCATTTTTAGGGACTTAGATAATGAGAACACACAATTTGATTGCTTTTCCGAGATTAGAAAGATAAGTCAAGAGCAGATAGTTTTTTGAAAAAGAAAGAGAAAAGAAGCAGTGAAGGGAGGAAGAAAGGAAAGGAGAAGAAACAGCTATAGGATTATAAAAATAAAATGTACATGAGAATTTTAATTACTTAATTACATCTTAATCAAATACCTACAAACTGTGCTCATAATTGTAAGCTATGTTTTGCTATGCATGTTTTATATAGCATTATGCCTTAGTCATGCTCACAAAGCACATGAGTGTGCAGATAAGGACATGGTAGATGTGCGGTCTGAATGAGGGCAGTATAAGCAAATGTTTCCAGGAAGGATCTAATTTCAAATTTCAACGTTCATAATACGCATCCTATAATATGAACTTACAGGTTTGTTTCTACTTTTTATTAACTTTTTGTTTCATAGGCCACACTAGTCCCTAAGTTTGAATCCTCTCTTTCAAAATCTGTAGGGCCCAAATGATTCATACTGACCATACATAGGAAATGAAAAAAATATATTTGCTTACTTAACCTGTCAGTTGCATTCTGAAGAATGTGAAGTTGACTTATCATAATCTACATCATGGGAAAATAGATGATTTATGGAAGAAATATAGATAGACTTCACTAATTAAGCTCTAGTGAACCATCAAACATCAAAGTAAATCATTAATGTGTAGTAGCAAAGAAGAAAGAAGACAAACAGACCTGACAGCTTCTGCAATAGAGAATTCTGTCTGAAGTCCTTTCCATAGCAACCAGAGGTGGGTGGCTAAACATCTGAGACTTACTTACAGACTACAGATTAAGTGGTAGTGGAAATGCATGCAATAGTGACTCTTGTTGAGAAGTCACTGAGAGTGATTGGAACTTAGCATGGGTACGACAAATGTCAAAGCTAGCCTTCATTCTAAAAATTACAGGATATATCTAGAAATTAGAGCATATGTCTACAAATCTCTACTTTTATGATTTTTAATTGAGATCTAAGTAATGTAGTATTTCTAGTATATGTTCTTTCAATAATATATAGATTTCTGCAAAAAGAAAGAAATAGTTGCTACTGATTAGATTTACAATCTAAACATGTATTAGAAATGAAGTCTTTAAATTAGACCACCTTCCTGAGTATTTTCCTCTCTGAATTTCATTTTAGCAAGGTTCAGTGTTTTTACTTGATAAACAGACTTTAGCACGTAAATCTAGACTAAAATTAATGTTGTTCCAAATGCACATGAATCAATTTAACTCAATGTCTAGGAGGATTCAAACCATGCATCTTTTTTTAGCTACCTCATACAGTACAAGTATTGATTTGCACCTACCAACCATCATAAATAATTGATTTCAATCCATGGTTGTACACTTGGAATTTTATTTCGCTTTTTATGTTTTGTATTTTGAGTAGGCTATACTTAAATCCTCACTGTTTGGTTGTACAACAGTTGTGCATTGTTTAAATTTCACATTTTCTGAATCACACTCCTCTCTCCTTACATTAAAATATATTTTGCTCTATTTTTTTGAAAGTTCAGATCTTTGCTTTCAGTCGTTTATAAAAGTCTGAATGATTGCCATAATCTTTGATATTAAAATAATGAAAAATACTCTTCCACTCAAGCAGTTAACCTCTGGTTTCTTCTCAGTTTCTGGATTTAATCGTGCAATATTCTGTCAATGTATTTTCATGCTCGTGTAATTTCCTTTATTACAAAAGAATCAATTATTTGCATAGTGCTCTATGCCACAATTTTTACAACTGGAAAACAATTGAACTCTTTTCAAAATATAAAATATGCATTTTACTAATGAATACTAACATATTATTTTAATATAAATTTTTATACCCTTTAAATAAACTGAATATAAGAAACTTTCTCCATATATTTATATTTTCTTATGTCCTCTTAGAATAAAAGAATTTACTCTATCCTAGTTTGCATTCTAGGTACAAGAAATACAAAGTTGAAAAATACGTAGTTCTTTTTCTTGAGCTGTTCAGTATAGTCAGGAGATGAGCTAGGCGTTTTTAAAAGTGACAATTTTAATGCAACCTATGTTGGCCTGTAAAAATAGGAATGATAACTGTCAGTGTAAAAGATCATCTATTGATCTTACAAGGTTTCTTGTATGTATTTTATGATTATGTACTAAGAAAAGAGATTTCCTATGAGAAATGAAACATTCTGGTACCAGATCAGAAAATTATGTTATGGTACATTTTGATTAATTTGAATATTATTCTCAACTGACAAAAATCATTAATAAACTCAATTATTATACCATACTATGTGCCTTGTTGTGTGTTATTTTATGCGGGTTATTCTATTTTGTCTTCACCATAAACTTAAATAATGTGTAATATTTATGATGAAGTTACACTTTAAAAATTTTTTAAACCAAAGAGAAAATTATCAAGGGTTTTATAACAGAAAATAATTTTCTTTTATAACAAAAAATAATTTTCTGTTAAAAGCAATAGACATGACAAATACAAATATTGATGACTTGTGTGACATCATTATACTCAGCATTTTTAAAGAATATTATTTATAGCATAGGACAGAATAACTGACATTAACCTAAATTTGCGTAGTAATATTAATGAAAATTATGGTTAAAGAATAAGTACAATGGGTTGATTCTCAAATGGAAAAGAGTCTCAGTATGACACTGTCGACCCTTTTGAAGAGCATGAGATTTTAAGATACTTGCCAGGACACAAGCTAATTTCTCAATTTCATATAGAACTAAGCTACCACTGCCTGTGTGCTGATGGGTATATTGGCATGGCCACCCAAAGTACTGGGATGAAGGGTGTGAACTACCACCCCAGGTTTGCAAATGTATTCTTTCATCTCTCTCTTTTATTGGTATGCATTTTTATGCATAATAAGAACATTCATCATGGGGATTATGGGGAATATATAGATATAGATGATGATAGAGATAAGTGAGAGAGATAGAGATAGAGACAGCGAGATGGAGATGAGGAGATGCACATGGAGGAGATGCAGATGGAGATGGAGATAGAGGTAGAGACAGAGACAGACACAGAGGCAGGGACAGAGATCCTTTTTACTTCTCTAAACCCAGCCCTCCCTCCCATCCTGTCCCTTCTCCACACTCCTTTCCATGTCTACAGAGTCTGTCTCCCAGTTTAGTGTCATCTGTTTTTCTATTTTTCTCTTTGAGTTATTTATTTATACTTTGTGCTTCTCATATGAGAGAATCCATATGATATTTAATCTCATGTGTCTGATTTATTTTACTTATCATTATGGTCTCAAGTGTCATCCACTTTTTTACTATTGAGTCAAATTAAGCCTTCTTTATGGCTGAGTAGCACTCAGCTGTGTGTATGTATCAAAGTGTCCTTTTCCAGTAAACTCTTGATGGGCATATAGGCTGCTTCCAACACTCAACTATATGAGTTGTAATGCTCTAAACATGGGTATGCGTGTATCTATCTAATGTGAAATTCTATGCTTTCCTCCCAGCTCTTTTTTCCTTCCTTTTCTCAATTTGTCTCTCTCACTACATTTCCTCTTTTTTATAGTATTCTAATGACAGCTATAGAATATGAAAACTCTATATGCATGTTTAACAATAACTTGATAACTTCTCTACTAGATTTTAATTGCAACAAGGAATTATTATACTGTCCCTCCCTTTTTTTTAGAATATTAGTGTACGTTGCTTTTACATGATTAAGATAATGTTTAGTACTGAACTTCAATAGCTGTACATTTCTTTGTCATATGATAAATCAGTGACTACAGAATGAAATCTGGTATAACGCAGAACTAATATTATTCTATAAAACTAATTAACAAATTAAACAATGATTATCAGTACCACATCCTTTGAGACAATCGGCAAATAGTGCTTAAGCAAACAAGATAAAGCATACAGAAAAGCACTTTGTTAAATCTAATACAAGTTCAGAATTAAATGCCAAAAAGTTTTTGTTACACTTTACAAAAATCTCTTTTCTGCACATTTGAAAGTCTTAAACTTTTTTTAAAATTGTGGGCGTCATTAACTACCAAAAATGTGTGAAACTCAGAAATGTATTCTTGTAAGGAGATTTTACATTCCCTCATGAAACTAACAAAAGGCCACAGCATGGTTTGTATTCTAGAAACTTGGAGCAATATTTGTGAAACTACACAGAAGATTCACAGGTGAAAATGCATTGGCAGATGAGAATTAAGGAGACCTTAGTGTATAGAAACCTCTCTGAATATTCAATCTAATTCCTCTCCAAAACCCCTTTTGTTCCTGTACTCTCTCGTAACATCATTTAGGTAATTACCATATATTTTCACTAGATCAGCGCTATTTTAATACAATAAAATAATATAAAATAGAGTTTCTTAAATTTCCATGAAATCATAGAAAGGATGGAAGTCTTAATACACAGAAATATTCTCCTTTATATTATCTATTTGCAAGAGTTCTCTAGAGAGACAAGTGAGATGTTTTTATAGCTTTCCCTGTCAGCAATGATAAATGCAGCTATGAGAAAAAGTGTAGGTGCTGAAGAAAACATCCCTGCACTGTAAAAATATTCATTAAATTTTAGAAATATTTTTGCCTATTTCTTATTGAATAAATATGATTTTAAAATCAAAACAGTCTGTAAGATTGGTGAAATGGAAGGAAACATTTTATTAAGAATCTATTTACTTATATGTATTTGTACACTTTCCATTATTCTATATAAATGATTTTAATTCAAAAAATTTTTGTCATAAATTACTAATTATTAATTCACAAAATATTACATTATGTTTGATCCTAGAAAAGTGATACATATAATACTAAAATATTCAATACAAAATATGCAAAATAAATTACAAAATTTTTCCATTTGGAAACATTAGCTGTAAATCAATTATATTCAAGATATCCATATTATTTTAAGGAAAAGTTTTTAGCATAGAATTACAAAGAGTGAGAAATACTTTTTTAAATATAGGGATAAATTTGACTATGAGGACAAAATGTATCTGATAATGACCGTGAAAGACAAACTACAGTTCAAGAAGGGTAGACTGATTGATACAATAAATGATGGTCTCTAAAACTAACTGTTATATTCTACCACCACCCCAAATTAAGAGACAACATTGATACAGGATTTGGGGAAATGATATATTTTAGCACATGTTTCTAAAAGCCATGGTTTGGTAGTCTCAGAAAAGCAGGGCTGCTTGTAAATGGTTTAATATCAAATGCTTAGCTGCACCAGGACCCCATTTACCTTGAAAACTGGAATGTTACAGATGGAATACTGTATTTGGAAACTGGAGTTTAAATCTTGTTCTCATAGTGGGAGTGGAGAATTCTTCTCTGTGTTAAAATAATTCAGATCTTTCAAGCAAGAATGTAATGTTCCACTGTTTTATGATTTCAAAAAGCATTGTTTCCGAAAATCTATGGCTAGAGGATAATCACTGAGTTTATGTTCTTTTGTTAACTGACACAGATGGCATTAACAGATTAACATTTTGGCAAACACTTTTCATTTATTTTTTCCTATGCTTTACAAAGGAAAATAGCATCAAGTTGTACTGTGTTTAATGAAGATAATATTTGAATATAGTATCTTCTTATAATAAAGCAAACATTGCTCCATTCACCTCTGCTACTGTTACACTGGAAAAATCAAAGGTAAGCCTGACATTTTCTTTCAAATGACATTTTTCTATGTGTGCACAAGACAATTGCTTCTTTTTATTTTTGGTGTTTCTCTGGTCTTTCGTGTAATTTTGTTGGTTATTTCACTTAGTTAAGTGTATATCATTGCTGTGTAAGAACATAACTTATGAAATTATATTGAGCCCTCAAGCAAGCATGAGTTTAGGACATTATACTTTTCTCTAAACACTAGCCTAGTTTTTTTACCTTCCTTACTCTACTCAGCTGACTTCCTCAGCAACCCTCTCTAATTTAAAGTTGAGTCAGATAAAAATAATTATGTTCTTATAGCCCATGTTTAATGGTTGGCAGTGGAGGATAATCTTTCCCTGGGCATTTCTATGTTCTCACCTTGTGCCGTTTGTTGTGTTTTGGGGGAATGTTCTGCAGAAGCCTTCATTATTGTTGTGGCATGACTACCTTTGTGAAAACACGGTCATTATTTTTACCAAGCTATTGCTAAAGCAAGCCATCTGAGAATTCTGAGGCCGTCTGTGCATTCTCCTAAAGTGTTTCTGGGGAAGCAGGAATGATTGCACTTTCACTTCTGGCCAAGCTGTCTGCTTTCCTTTCCATATATTGAATGTAGAGCAAGCTAATGTGCACTTCTGTGACTTATATAGTGCACCTTCTTATTTGAGCTTGATTTTTTTGGTGTTGGTATAAACTTATGGGCAAAATACTCTGCCAATTTTTTTTTTTCATTCCATAGCCTCTTCTATGAGGTTTCAAAGCTTTGCTTTTCTATGGCAGATGATGGCAGCGACCATATTTTTGGTGTGGGAAAGAAAGAAAATTGTATACATAATTAGTAATAAAATTATTCCGTTGTTCAATCTCTTAAGTATTCCCCACCATAGTATTAATTACCGAGTTATTTCTCATCTCTTCTTTTTGTATTGAATAGTGTAATGTTGAAAACACGCAAAATTTTTTATCATGTTATCAGAACCCATCAACTTATTTTACTCACACAACTTTGGTTTACCCTTCACCAAAAAGGCTCAAGACACTTCTTATTTTCTTTCTGAGACTCATAACAATTAAATCACTGTGAATGTGAATAAAACCTGCAAACTCTTAAATAAAGACACATATTTTGATCTGTCTTCCTTCCACCTCCTTCTCTTCTTCCCTGTCTCTTCTGTTTTTGAGATGCTAAGAATTGAACCCGGTGCCTGTGTGTGCAAGTTATATTCCCCTGAGTTATATTCCCAGCCTTTATTTATTTCTTTCATCTGGCCTTCTCTCTTTTCCTTTCTCTCACTGATCACATTCAGACTCTCTCTCCCTTCACATATTTATCAGACAGTATACTAAATGTTATTCAGGTTATAAATTTATATCGCAGATATTCTACAATAGTAACAATTTATAGAAATGATCATATGGTATATATATATTTCCATTTTGGCTTTCATGTTTCTTAAATATCATATAAAAATAAATAAATACTCCTTGACTTACACAGGGATTATGTCTTGATGAATATATTTATAAATGGGAAATATTGCAAAATCACACTGCCTTTTCTGGACCTCGCTTACTGAATATCATAGCTTAAGGACACTGTAGGTTGTAGAACATGGGGTATTTCTCTTCACAGCGGTGTGACTGTCTGAGAGCTGCCCAATGTCATGAGAGAATCATGATAAATATTACGAGTGTGGGAAAATTGGAATCCAAATTTTGAAGGATGGCTTCTACTGAATATACATTGCCTTCACATGGTTGTAAACTAAAAATGAAACATAAGTAGGAGTACCACATATGGGGACCGGTACTGTGCAGAGAAACGTGCAGTCTTTATTCAGTGCCTTTTTGATTATGTGCCTACCGTTACTTCTGAGGCTGAAGTACAAACTGTTTAAGAAATCTTTACTTGAATTCTCAAAAGCCACTCTTTTTATTTTGTGACACTTTATACTTGGAATAAATTTTATCTTATTGTAAATATCCAATTATATGTCATCAAGTATTCATTTCAGAATATCTACATTTGCTCCTTCCTGCTGTTCCTACCTTACAACCCTGTCAGTCCTCCTCAGCTATTTATAATCTTAACTATGGGCTCACAGATATTCCCAACTGTCTTATTTCATTTAGTTTCTTTTTAATCCAGAAATCCATTCTGTTGAACTGTATATCTTATTATTTCTTTATTTCTTTATTAAAATCCCTCCCAGATGATCGCTGACCTTCTCCTACCAACTCTTCCTGCAGAAACTTTCTCAGTGCTTTTAGCCAATTACGGTTCATTTAAAAATAATTTTCCTTATAAATACACACACCTCTGATTAATATTAAATATTTTGCAAAATAACAATTCATCAAATTTATTTGTATTTCCCCACAGGTTTACTGAAATGTATAGTATGTACTTTTCTACAGTGTTATATGAAATGGATGACTGTAAACTTGCTGTTTATTTTTAATTCTGTGGAAATCTCTCTGTATAACGGTTTTATTTTACATCATTATTTCTTCCATGTAAGTTAATAAATTGAGATTAAAATATGAGAACAGCAAAAATAATGAATATATATTAGAAAGCTAAAAATACTTGGCTCTTTTAATATAAACTTAGGCTCTCTCATTATCTATGTATTTATTTATTGGTTCATTTATTTACTTTTGTACTGCTGGGGATCAAACCTAGGGTCTTGACGATACCTGGAAAATTCTCTACCACTGAGCTATAACCCCAGTTCTTTTTACATAAAATCCCCTTAAAGTGTAATGCTTTAACCTAAAACTGTACATTCAGCAAACTAACATGTATTAGAAATTTCCAATATTCAATATACTTTCGATGAATAGTGGAAAATGAGAGCTGATACAAATGACATATACAATTGATTTCAGTGAAAAATGATTTTTGGCATAAGTACAGGGAAAGAGTCATTTCTTTATCTTTGGTTCACCATGGGTAATATCTTTATGAGATTATGACATTCGATGTCTTAGTTTCATAAAAAATTACAATTTATATGGAAACAGTAATAGTAGGAGAGATAGGAAAAATAAATGAATACCACAAATATAAAAACAATGTTTGTATAAAACTGAATGTTAACACCATAGATCACTAATAAGCCATAAATGTGTTTTCATACTTAGATCAATGAGGCCATACAATGACAATTTTAATGAATTGAACGAGAGCATGTAATGACATAGAACTTACATGAAAATAAATGATATTTTAGTATTGTCTTGGTATGGAAATGTCTGGTAACACTATTTTTATTTTTCAATTCTCAAAAACTAAATACATTACTAAGAAAATAACAAAGTAAAATATAAACTATGTAAGTTTAACATGCTTCTTTTTTACTCTTAGATCTCTAAGGATAAATTTTGTACCCATATGTTCCCTCATGATATGATCTAATATATATTCATGCTTTTTATTTCTACAGTAATAAAAATAAATTTATTAACTCTCATCTGATACTTCAATGTTTTTGTTTTTTTTTTTTCCGGTACCAGGAATCGAACTCAATACATTGCGCTTGCCAGGCAGGTGCTGTGCCACTGAGCTAAATCTCAGCCCCCCTTCAATGTTTTATACTGTCAAAATATGCCAATTAATTTTTATCTCTGTAGAGATATATATTTAGAACATTTAAAAGTGTATAAATGTTTAGACAATGGAAATCACAATTGTGTACACCACAATACTTATAAACTACTTGTAATATTAGTGTGTAACATCAAAATATTATACATGTACATTATTATACTCTACGTATACATTATTTCAAAATGCCATATTTAAGCAAAAGGTTATATTTATAGGTTAAATTAAAAATACTTACTTAGTTCTTTTCATATAAACTTAAGCTCTGCTGTCATTTCCTCCCAGGTACTGGCTTACCTAGATGTAACCTTAAAATATGTCAGCAGGTTTTAATTTAACATTATGTAGGTAAAATTATATTTTTAACAAGCTGAGAAACTTAAGTTTAATAAAAATATTATTTCCTGTTTCTGCAAAATATATTTCCTGCCTTCTTTTCAAGAATTAAACACATAAAGGACTGTAAATTACTTTTTATAATTCAGATTTAGACTAAATATCATATTTGAGCCATGTATAGGGAACATAATTCAGTTGATGCATGCAAGTTTGAAAATATATCTTGTGCTATTTTCCCAAAAGGAGAAATCAGAAAGGGAATATATCAAGGAGAGCAAAGACTATTACTATATTTAAATATCAGTGGTAGATTAACAAATGGTCAATTTATAACACTTAGGTCAACTGAATCAGTGTGGTTCTGGTTGTGGAAGACCCACCTGAGGATTGTTGCCAACATCATAAAGGAGAACTGGAGGGGAAGACGAAATGCTGAGGTTGGAGGAGCTTGTTGCATTACTTTTCCTGATATGAACTCAGCTGCTCTCTTCATCAGAGGAGCTCAGAACCTTGCTGTCCCTGAGGATGCCACAATTCTCTTTTGGGGAATTCTGGTCCTTACCTTGAGCATCTCTTCCTGGCTTCAGTGCAGATTTCTCTGCCTGCTGGCCCAGATCCTCCATACTGATGGTGCAAACATTTTCGCTTCCACCACTGACCTTTGGACCTTTCCATTGCAGATTCTTGAAACAGACTTTCATGAGACGTTATCATGGGCACTAGGCCTTGAGCTGTCCTCGTGGAGGACACTGCCATGTGCTCTAAGTCTTCAGCAGAACTTTGCCATGGGATTCAGGACTTGAGTTGGATTCCTTGGGTCTCTAGTGTGTGGACAGATCTCTTGCACTGTTCTGCAACTGAATTTTTGGGTGAATATTATAAATTCATTCTATAAGTTATGTGTCTTGTATTAAATCTATTCCTTTGCAAATCCTGACTATGAGATCCATTTCATTTATTCTTTCAGTAACCTATCACATATCTCATGTGTTAGTTTTCCACTACTGTAACAATGCCATAGATAATTGCCTTTTGAAGAGGAAACTTTCATTCTAGCTTACCATTGTGGAGGTTCCAGCTCCTGATCATGCACACTCCATTAGATATAGACCCCCGATGTGGGTGCAGTGCATCATGGCAGTACTGACTGACAAAGCTAAATTAGTTTACTGCCTGCCTGAAAACCAAAAGAGAAAGAAAAATGAATGTAGCAGGTCTTAATACTCCTTTTGAAGAAATGCACATAGTTGCCTATGATCTTGCTTAAGGCCCCACCTCTTAATTTTTCTGTCATCTCCCAACAGCCAAGATGGGACCATTAATGCGGTCCTTGGAAGACATTTTAGATCCAAACTATAGCATTTTCCCATAATTACCTTAGCCTTTTCTCTCTTTCCCTCTTCTCATACACAGTAACTAAAAGCCATTAGCAGAGACCACATGAATCTTGCAAAAGAAAGTCTAGTATTTCAGGACATAGAAAAGAAGATGAAAGAAAGTGGGTCTCATATGACCTCACTAAACAAAGCTGACTGCCTGAGCTAGACCACCTGATTAGTAGATTAGGCTGACAAGGAAGTACCAGTCCATATTGAGTTTATTGTTTCAGACCTATGTGGAAATAGTTGGTACTAAATACAAGAAAGTACTCTTAATGACCGGGAAAAAGAAACATAGAAATGTTGTAATATAATTAATTAAAGATGTGAAATAGTTTTCTTATACTTAACTATTTGAATTAATTTATTAAACCAGTTTCACTCAGTTATCAGCTAGTTTTCTAGAGAATCAAAGGTGTATGCCTTTCTCAGTACATCTTCTTACTAGAATGAAGATCTTTGCAGTCATTCCACTAGGAGAGGACAACATATACATTTTTTATATTTTTAAGCCATAATGTTTCCTTTATTGGGAAGGAAGTGCAGAGAATGGAAGGAGAATCTATGAAAGCTAAGCAAAAATAAAGATAATATAGCATAGCTTTGTTTTTCAAAAGTGGAATGAACTACTTACTAATGTTCTAAACAGAAGTAATACTAGTGATAGTGATATTTAATAATTGATACTGTTAGTTTAGCTTGTATAATTTTTACCATATTTTACCAATATTATATAATAGATACTTACAATGGGATTAATATAAATTATTGTGAGAATAATGTTGCAAAATCATTGATCATTTAAACAATATTTTAAATGATAAATAATATGTTTAATAATTAATACTTGAACTATTCTAATTTGATGCATAAACAATGCACAAGTGAGTTGGTTGGGTTATGTAATGAATTGCATTTTTAGGTATGAAAACTGCTTCAAACAGGATAAAGCCTATTTTCATTTCGGATATTTAATATCCACATCACAACCTACTGTATTTAATCAATTTTATCTCTCTATTGCAAACAATATATTACCTTATAACAGATGTCAGAAAAAAATAACAGCTCTTTTAAAGGAAATTAGTTTTCAATAACATCTGTTCAATACTCTAGATAAATTAGTACTATACAGTTAGACTATTTTCAATAATGAAACTTTTAATAGTTTAAATACTATTACATATGAAGTTAAAATGAATGAATTTTATGACTATATACTACTATTACATGGTCATATTTTAATGTGCAATATTATTAACAAATAGAAATAAAATTCTTATTTTAATTGTTCCATAGACCTCTATGATTGTTATTATAGGAAAGTTCCATAACTATATGTATACTTGATATCATAGTTGATTTTGTATGGCTGCAACAACAACAATAAAACCTGGGACTGAATAACTTATAGAAACAGAAATTTATTTCTCATAGTCCTGAAGGTTGAGAAATTCAATATCAAACAGCCTGTACTGGATTGGTGAGGCTTATCTTCATGCATCTCACATAGCAGAAAACAGAAATGCAAGCTACCTGAAGCTAAGAAGCTAAAGGAAGCCTCTTTTGAAAGAGTTGTAAACATTTCATTAAGTGAAAGCCCTCATCACCTAATTGTCTACTAAAGGCCATACCTCTTAATACTATCATAATGACAATACAGGAATTTTAAAGGAGGAACAACAAAGCCTATAGTACTTGAATAGTTTGATAATTTTACCTTTCATTTTTCTTGGTGCAGAAATCAGTGTTGATCCAGTTATCAGAAATCTCTTATAGTACATTTGTAGGCTATTTGCAAATGTAAATGTTCCCCTTTAAGAGTGTGCAGTCACTAAACTCTTTTTGTACGCTTGAAATCAAAATTTCAGTCACCTCAATATTTTCACATAAAAAAATATATCAAATATCTTCAAACAGAAACACACATAAAACAAGTTTATGTACTAATCAGTTCACAAAAAAGTCAAGTATAGAGATTCATAAAAACAATTTTACAATTCTCTTAGAGATACTGATTCCTTATCAACTAATTCAGAATTTGTAATGACTGTAAATATAATCCTTGCTCATAATGTGAATCAATTATATTTAAATATTTACATGGAAAAACTAGTTAATATGATTATCTGTGGAATTTTTCCTAAATTAAGATAGAAAAAAATAACTTACTTCCTGGCTCCTTCTTTTTCTTTTTCATTTCTTTTTGATATGGGGGAGGGATTGAGAGTATCTATGACCTTTCACTTCCTACATCTCCCTAAGCTCAGATATATAAAACCACTTAGGCACACTTTATTGTTTTAAAACCTTAAGGTTAAGAATTAGAAAATTAGTGTTTTTCTATTAGTCTTATTTTTTCACTTAGTTAGTCAATTTTTAACCTAAATTATGTGTTAGTTGATATGATGATTGAAAAATTGATTTTACTTTCATTTATTAAATACTGCTTACAAATTGAAATGACTATCCAGAGAGAATGCTCATTTTTAGAAAGATGGTACGCTAACATTTCATACATGCAATTTTTTTCCACATAAATTGGATCTCAGGGTCTCATTAGCCATATATTTCTCTAATCTTTCCTCCTATCTTTTAATTTTGCAAGTGGTGTGTATAGATGTGTGTGCGTGTGTGTGTGTGTTTGTGTGTAGGTTGCTAAGGATGGAACCCAGGGCCTCAGACATAATATGCATGTGCTCTACCGCTCACGCCATCCTCAGCCATTGAGTGTCTTTTGAATTATCAGTTTTGGTGTTGGTGACATTTTACTCATAACTTTGTAAAAATTTGCACTTATTATTCTGTAGGAAATTTTCACCTAGCTTGAGGCTGCACTGATTTTTTCATGATTTCTTCTAGAGCTCTTGTAAATATAGATTTCTTAGATTTAAACTTATGATATAATTGTGTTATTTTTATTTTGTTGTGAGAAATGTGTAGAGAGATTTTGATTTTCGCATGTAAATCCAGTCATTCCATCCTCATGTGTTGAGAAACCTGTCCCATTTCCATTGAATTAAGGTATTTTGTTTATATTCAAATGATTTATATATCAATTTTTAAAATGTTACTAATCAATTTGTCCTTATTCTCATATAATATTATTCAATTAATTTTATTAGAAGTGGTAATGTCTAAAAATATGATCTTAGAATTTTTGTTTTAAATTTTTTCTTTGGATATTCTATCTACTCTCAGTTAAATGCCTTCACTTGGATATGATTTTATTTTTTAAAAATTTAAATATATCAGAAATATATAGACTTTGTGGAGTTTTCTCAAACAGTGACATAACTATAGTACACATTAATAATAATAAAAATTAGAACATTATCAATCTCACAAAGGTGCATAAGTGTGGAAGAATTCTGTTATTTTTTTTATCAGTAACACCCTGTATTTAAAAATTAGTTTTAATTTTCAATGAATATAAGATTTCATATACCAAGATTCATTCCAGTGTGTATGTGTGTACACAGAAGTGATCATATTTGTGTGAATTATATATATTTTTGATATTTCAGGTAATAATGTTTGCTATAGATGTTAGTGAAATACCTTTATATTTCCTTTAAAGTTGCCATCTAATGACGTTTAAAGTTTGTATTCATTCTCCTGAATATTTGTATTTTTTTCTCTAAATCCTACAATAAATGCTGTAGTAAGTAAATGACCAGTTCTGGAGATTAAACCAGAAGCTTTGCATGTAGGCATATATTGGACCTATCAGTCCTAAGAATTGCATTGACTCAGTCAATCTCCTCTAGTATCTTCCTGAAAGAGTGAAAGACATCATCTTACCGTGAGTGCTATCATATACCTATGTTTACAGCAGCACAGTTCATAACAGCCACATCTTGGAAGTGACTTATATGTTCACCAACAGATGAAAGGATGAAGGAAATACAGTATATACACACAGTGGATTGCTACTCTGCCATAAACAAAGATAAACTTCAGCCATTTGTAAGAAAATTGATGTACCTTTATACCATAAAGTTAAGAGAAATAGATCAATCATGTGGCTTCTTTTATATGAGAAACCCAAATTATAAATTAATTTCAAAACAAAAAATAGCTAATAGAAAGTAGGGAGACTGATCTTTCTAAATGGGAAGGGGATCAGGAGATGGGGTAATAAAATGAAGAAGATTAAAGAAGGAATTAAGGTGTGTTTTGTATGAGCAACAACTCTACATAAGGAATGTAAATAATATGTCTGCACATAAGTACAAATAAAAGTAAATTAAAAAGCAAATCATTTTGATTACACAATCTATACAGTCATTCTCTATCTAGATCTCTCTGAAGTAAACAATGGCCTTCAGATAATATCTGTACATACAGTCCTCCTTATCCTTAGAAACCATAATGAAATAATATAACTGTATTCAAAATATCATACTACCACAGCATCAGTGGTCATTAAAGACATGTGATTAAAAACATATGTACAATTTGTAAGAAGTAAAAATTAATATTTTTATTATTAGCATCAGTATTTGAAATTATTAAGCATTTTCTGTACAGTTCTCTAGTTGATTAAGATTTTATACTATTGAAACAGAACCTGAGGTATAAGCATGGATTAAAGTTAGTGGTTTGAAATTAACTTTAAAGATAATATAGATTTAAGAACAAAACCTTCCATTTGCCAAGATCAGAAGAGACAGGATCAGCAGGAGTCGTAGGTGAGATTGGTCACTTGAGATTTGAGCACACCATTAGTGAAACTTCTGAAAGCTCCGCTTATTGGAAACATGAAGTATTTTCACAACTACCAGCCTGAAAAAGGAAATGCATTTGGAGCTGATGGAGTCCTGGGGTAAAGATTCTGCTTTGTAGTTTGGGAGACATTTTTCCATTAAAAAATATTTATATGCAGTTACTCAACTTCTCCTTTAAAGAGAAAGGCAATACCAAAATCCTTAAAAAATAACTTGGAAGAGAGATTGAATTAAATATTTGACTTTGAAATCATGTATTATCTATGCTACATAGTTGTTTTGCATAAGCTGTGACCTTTATGAATTTGTCTTTACATTTAAAAGCTTTTATTTTCTATCTGTATTATAATTGCATTACTTCAATCACCATTACTAAATCTTATTTTCCCAAAATAATATACACAGTCTTTCTAATTTTAACTTTTTCTTTTTTCAAGTTTAAATTTATTATCAAATTGTAACACCCAATATTGTTATTATTGCTATTGGAACTTCCTTTCTGAACAAAAAGTTGCTTGTTTATTGGCCTGAGCTTCTGATATCTCACTAGCTTCAGTTATACCTAAGAATCTCCCTTGAATCCAGATGCCACCATTTATATGTGGGATATTATAAGATGAGTGCAATGAGATATTTATACAAGTATTTAACTTAACTATTAATAATTACAGCAGTGTATCACACTTAATTTTTTGTTTCAGGCAATGTACAAGGATTTTATTTGTTAGTGGAGTATAACGTTAAGAGTAACATCTGGTTTCAATGATTATTTCCTAATAAAAGAGATTATTTAAATGTTTTTGGCTGTTTTACCATCTGCAAAATGTGTATATTATTAGCATCTATCTCATAGAATTATTGTGGGTGGTGAATAAGTCTTTCATTCACTTTTTTTCAAATACTAAGCATTTGTTAAAGAATAGCTATCCTTACTAACAGTAGCAGCAGCCGCAACTGCAGTAGTAATAATTCTGTTTTCACATCAATAAATTTGTGCAGTTAGACAATCTACGCCACTGTACACAAATGAGGGGTCGAAATAACAAAATGTTTTTCAATAACACAAAGATCATTAGAATATCTCACAAGTGTGTCTGTGAATAAGTTTCAAATGGTATTGGAATGAAGAAAGCCAAAATTTATTTTTTATAGAACTTTAAAAATTTGATGGAGATGAACTTCAAATGCTATCTGAGTCCTGGTTATCACCTGAATGTTTTAGAGTTCTATAAGATTTTATCATGGTTTTGAGCAATTCAGTAGAGAAGTGTGAAATCTTTTTCACATATCTTGTGTCACTTCTGTATGTTCTGAGGTTGAGAAATAGAACTCTATAAGTTTTAAGGAATATTACTTTTAAGATGTTGTTGGGTAAGGTAGTTCTTCTTCAGGTACCTATACTAACAATACATCTAGAGTCTTTCAGACTACTAGAGATTTTTTTTTAGAAATGATACCTTAGAAAGTATATCTTCTTTTCTATGTATTTGATAGTGTTCCCTTTCTTCATGGTGAAGTAAAATCCAATAGACTCATATTTCCTTTTATGGTTTACAGACTGCAAAAATTGTCATTTACATCTTAAGCACATCATTTGTAGTGATATTTTGTGTTTGATAGTAAAATATAACTATGTATCTCTCTCTCTCTCTCTCTCTCTCTCTCTCTCTCTCTCTCTCTCTCTCAAAATGCTGGTGTGTATATAAGAACTTGAGGTTTATATTAGGCACATAAACAGCCTGATAAATTTGTCTCTAAAGGCTTATTCTTTCCTTTTTCTTTTTTTTGGGGGGGGTACCAGGAATCTAACTCATGACCTCAGGCTTGCCAGGTAAGCACTCGTGCCACTGAGCTATATCCCCAGCAGTCTTTGCTTTAGTTTGGATAAGAGGTGTCCCACAAAGACCCACATGTTAAAGTCTTAGTCCATGCCTGTGAGCTTCTTAGAAATTTTTTGTTAGATAATTTATAAATACACACAAATATTTAAAAGCACAAGATAACAACAGAGGAAACAATCAAAAGACCAAATCTGATCCCACAAATACAAAGAATTCAACAGCTGAAAAGGAAATAATACTACCAAACATGGGCACACAACCTAAACAAACACTTTTAAAGGAAAATATTTAAGTGGCCAACAAATATATGACATATGGTTAATATCACCAATTTTCAGAGAAGTACAAATCAAAAGTACAGTGGAATATAATCTAGCTCCCCTTTGAATGGTTTTTAAGAAGAGAAAAAAAATGTTAGCAAGAATGCAGAAAAAGGGGAACCATCATACCATTAGTAGAAACCATTTAGTACAGCCATTATGGAGTTTCCTGAAAAACACTACAAATAGAACCCCAATATCATCCAGAAATCATTCTTCTGAGTATACTCCTAAAAGAAATGAAATTAGTATATGAAAGACACCTCTGCACTACCATGCTGATTGAAGCATTATTCACAGTAGACAAGACATGGCATTAACCTGAGTGTCTATCTTTGCATAATTAAAGAAAATAGAATATATTTTCAATATAATATTAAGCTATGAAATAACACAGTATATAAATACTGTGTAAAGATAAAAAGAATGTAATTCTATAATTTTCATTGCTGCATATGGATAGAACTAGAAGGCACTGTATAAAAGTGAAATACAATCAAGTATAGAAGAATCAGTTATGCTGTCATTTATATACAGTAAGTTTTCAATTTATCTTTCACAAATATAAACATACCTCGCATTTTTGGACAGTTATAAAGGCAAACAAATTGCAAAAATAGCTTAAGTTATTTATAGTTGTTGTACTGTATTGTACCACCATTTTAAGGCAATTGTAAAAATAAAAAGAGTAGTGGATTTACTGTACTTTTGTGTATGTGTTTGTGTTTTTCATGATTTACATTGTCTGTTTGTGGCAAACATAACTCATTTTGCTGGGTTTATGAACAAATGTAACTCAGGAATTCTCTCCCAGAATGAAACTGCTTTATACGTCAGGAAAATATTGTATGAAAATTTAAAAGATGATCTAGTAAAATGACACAGTAGGTTAGCGGTTAGTAGAGATAAGGAAGGGTGTGGGTGATTAGACAAGAATAACTTCAAATGTTTGATAAGTAGTAGAAAAACTCGGGCATAATCAACTGTATAGTTCACAGTAGTCTTCAGAAGGAATTTGAATTTCTCAACACCAAAAATGATAAATATTTGTTGTAATGGATGTGTCTTTCGCCCTGTTATGATCATATATATGCATGTTTATATAATACATATATGTGTTAAAGTGACACATTTACCTTTGAAGTATGTACATTTACTATGTATCAATTGAAATGAAAATATAATTTTGAACAGTATAAAATATATATTAAAATTTCAAGATTTCTATTTAACACCTTTTCAAATCAAGAATAGTATAAAAGTTACCAAATAGTCCATGTTACCCATTATCTATGTAACAGAGACTGTTTGAAAATAAAACTTTCATGTGGGATAATGCCACTCCTTCAAACATAAAACCCTTTTTTCCCTTGCCCTACTCCAAACATCCTGGTCAACCATGAACCATCAATAGCTACTTCTTGTGCACCTCACTCAAATGACTTTTACATCAAGTTAAAATAGCACAACTGAAACCATATTTTCCTAGGTAGTGGACGAGTATGCCATGTGGGACAGAGTTAAAAGACTTCCTGAGGTCAAGCTCGATTACACTCGCTGTAGATTGAAGGAACCTAGCCCATTATTCTGTCACAGTACAAAGCACATTTGGCTTGACAATGATTTGTGTGCAAGTCATGCTATTTATAGCTGAGCACTCTGTTATCCTCAAAGGGTTTGCAAATTGGCCCTTGGATGATAACGGACAGTACTTTTCCCCACTTAAAGTAAGTAGACTATAGTATAAAGCACAATTTTGCTCCTTTAAAAGGTAGTTTCTTCTTCCTGTTAAAGCTTATGAAAAGAACAATCGGAATGTGAGTTTCCAGAAGATTCTTACTGTTAATATATTTTATACTGAAATGTTTTAATACATATAAATTTGTAATATTATCAAATAAATGATTAAGAAATCTGTGGCTATAATATGCTTCCTTTTGAGAAGATTCAACTTGGGAGGAAATCAGGCATTTCTCTACACTCTCACCTGATTATTTTATAATAGCTAGCTGAACAAAGGATCTTAATTTTCAATCCATCCTTGGAAGTTTGAAGGTTTCCTACAAACTGATTTGAACTGTCAGTCCTCATGGTGTTTATTATATAGTGTACTTGTAAAAGATGCTTGTGAAACGGTTGGCCTTTACCTTTAACATTAGCTGTTCTGCATGACTGACAATGTATATATTACTGTAAGGGTTGTATTAATTTGAAGGTTGTTTAAATACAGCTCAAGTTAAATGAGTTGTTAATAAGTTATTTTCATTGAGTTGATTTTGTTCACAATTAAAATTCATTGTTCTCTTAATAGTTTTGCTTTCTTTTCTTATTGTTAATTTGTATCACTAATACATGCATTAAAGATTAGAATAACATTAGTGAATCTGAATGTGTTAAGTGACTGTTATGGTTGATGCATTGTGTCAACGTGAGAAGTTTATAAACTTGAGTAAGTAACTCAGCAGTTCTACATTCTGGGGTGAAAGAGGATGCTGTTCATTGTGTCAATTTGAGAAGTTTAAAAATTTAACTAAGTGATTCAACAGCGGACCAGGGTCCATCCTTTGTGAATATTCTCATCTTGTGGAAGAGGAGGGCATGGAGAAGGTGTACCTGTGGGCAGATAGCCAGCATACAATATAAGGGAGGAAAAGAGGCCCCCTCCCATGCACTTGGTGTTTTTGTTGTCTTCTACTGATGTGGACTGTTGCCCTTGTGCCATGCCACCCTGCCTTGAAGCCAGCTGATCATGGACTGCAACTTGCACAAACTGTGAGCTAAGTGAACCTTTCCTATCTTAATTTGGGGCCTTGGATATTTTGTCTCAGCGATGAGAGAAGAGTAACCAAGACAGTAACCCATTACAAGACATGTATACAATGTATATGTTTCAATATGTTTCAAAATTATAAAAGTTTAAATTCTTCTCAGAAGTCTAATTTAAGAAACCAAAACAATGTCTTTCAAAGCATATACATTAAACAAAATTTCATGCCACTGGCAAAAACTGACCATTTTCAACAATACTTCAATAGCAATACATATTTTATACAATAGATGTCAAATATGTGATTATCAATTCCAACCCTACATATTCAAAGATACTGTAATTTTTCCTAGTCCTTAACCATAGAAAACCATTATGACTTACTTAATCTGCATTCTACCTTTGAGAGAAGCAGTATATTGAGGTAGAATCCAAATATATTTAATATTACTCTCAAATGAAAACATGCATTTGAATTCTCATAGTGGGTCAATGGCTTTCTTTCCATTATATAATACCAATATTATTTGACTATATAACAATAAGCATGTAAGTGTAAGGCTTTTATTTATCTTTTTTTTCCTAAAGTCAAGTGATATACTATTATATTTTTCTTTCCTAGTTGATCAAATAGTATAGAAGTATTTTCCATTATCTGTTCCTAGTGCATCCTATCTGAATTTTTTTATCGACTCAGCTTGTTTTAGGAAAAACAATTTCAATGAAAAGTTCTACTCAAATGTAAGATTGTATTCATTTTATTGTAGAGATTGTATTTGTGTCATATATCAAAAATATTTTATATTATCAAACACATAAATATATGAAAATTAATCATGACCAAATGAAGTGTGCAATAAATCCCAACATGGTGTGGTGACACAAATCTACAATCCAAGCACTCTGGGAGGCTGAGTCAGATGGATCAAAAGTTTGAGGTCTCTGGCTGGGGCTTTAGCTCAGCGGCACAAGCACCTGCATGGTAAGCACAAGGTCCTGAGTTCGATTCCCAGTACCAAAAAAAAAAAAAAAAGAAGAAGAAGAAGAAGAAATTTGAGCTCTGTGTTGACAATGAAATCCTGTTTCTAAAAATAAAAATAAATGAATATATATATATATATATTTATATATGTATAATGGAGATGTACTCAGTATCAAGCCCTTGGGTCCAATTAAGTGCAATGCAAACACAAACAAAAACTAACTAAATGAGTAAAATAATAAATAAAAATAATTATGATAAGAGTACAAAAGTTCTAGCAGAAAGGTAGAAAAAGCCAAGCCTCCTAAGTTGAACCTAAGAATAGACTATACAGGACAAAATTTTGTGAAGTGTTGATTCCTAAATGTTGTCCAATAAACTTGTACAAATAGAAATAATAACTGTTATATGAACAGTATAGAGGAGCAAATTTAACCCAATTTTTAAGAAAATGACAACAAAATACAGAAATGTAGTTTTTTGAGGCGATGAATAACAACAACAACCAACTGAGTTCAGAAAGATATTGTTGATTTGTAAGCAGTTGATGTTTTTTCCATTCTTGGAGTGATCCTCAACAAGCTAAAGAGATCCTTCTATTTCCATGTTGAAAGAGGTAAATACTAGACATTAAAACTTAATCTAACTGAAAGGTTGTGATGCTGAAAAGACATTCTAAAATTGCTCAGTGAAGACTAAAATAGAATCTGCTCTATAAAAATGGGGATTCTATATTCAATTTTGACTCAAATTTTGCTTCTTTTACATAATTTCTACATAGTTTTTCAAACTGAATTAATTACTTCTGTATATTTGAAGATGATGGATAAGTCTTTATTTCTAAGATTTTCTAATTTAACTCAACTATTTACCCTCCTCTCTGGAGCAAATTGAGCAGGTGTAAAATGAAGAATCTTGTTCTGTACAGAAGAAAAGGTGCCCTAATGATTTGTTCAAAGTTTTTCTGGTTTGTCTTATTCAGATGTTATATATTTCTCATGGAAACAATGGTGTAAAATTTCTTTATTGTGTCAAACTACTATGGAGTAGGTTGTTATACATAAGTAACAAAGCAACTCTTATTCAATTCTTTCTATTGCCACATATCAGTGACATTCATAAACAGAAGTTCATTACATGGCATTTAAATCCCTGTACTGTATATTGTAAGTGTTAAAGGGAAAGGGATTTTTGCTTACATTGCCAGAAGCTCATTAGCTACTTGATGTTCAGAGATATACAAGTCTCATAGGGCAAATGAGCAAACCTCAAAGCCTGCGATAATTTCAGCGGGACAAATTCTTCAAGTTGAATGTCTTGCTTTTGGATAAAATATTACATGAAATGAAAGTTGAAAATAGACTTTCACACATATATCGCTTATGTGAAGAAATCTGAAGACTGAATTTTAGATCATTGGCATAAAGATGGGAAAGCCATTGAATCATCTAGAAGTAAAATCATGAAGCATGGTATTTCCTAGGCTGTCTCATCAGAAAGGATTACTATTTTGTCTGGAAGTTGTTGTAAGTCCAGAAATCAATTTGCTATCTATCTCCTTATTTCCAACCTGATTAAATTTGGATAAATTTGGATAAATTAAATTTGGATGCTAATAGCATCAAACTATCTAATAGTGTCAAAGACTACTTTGCTCATATATGAAGATACTGAGACATGCTGTTAACAGTAAGATCCTAATTCATAACAAAATGAAAACCAGAATTGTAAAGGAAACAGTTCACTGACCTTCTACAGTACTCTGCACCTCTTTGTTTTTTAAATCACAAGAAGTAGGTGGTGACTTAGAGCCTGGATTTTATAGTAAGACTGGCTAAATTTTAAATCCTGGTTCTGTCACATGTCCATGATGTGATTTTGACTTTTTTTATTTTGCAGGATATATGTGTATTTCAATTGTCTATAAAATGAAGCATGACAATTGTTATTAAACAAATGTAAGCTTTTGTAACCTCACATATGAATGTCTTCTGTGATATGAGTATATAGCTCTGTCCTGAGTAAATAGTGGTGAGTGAAAGAAGCCAATTGTCTTTTCCTCTAAAGTGAACAGGGGAAGGACAAGTGACGAGTAATCATACACATCACACATAATTAAAAACGACACATTCCATTAAGAAAAGAATAAAACCCAGTCAATGTCAAGAAGGGAAATAATCTGCCCTGGATAATTTGGTCGTGGAGTAATGATATTGAAAGTGAAACTGAAAGTACGAAGTAGAGCCAGTTTGCCAACAGTGGTAAGAGTGAGACCCTGAGAAAACTCACTTATGTGTCAAGCACCTGTGTTTTCTTAGTCCTAGAATTATTTTAAGGATTAAAAGATCATTTTGTCTAGACTTGGTTAAAGAAAGACAGAGAAAAAAATGAGAGCAAGCAAGAAAGGACAGAGCGTGTTTAAACTGAGAATGTCTCTTGCTCAGCTGTGTATTGTAACAATTTGACTCTGGCTGCTACATCTTACATGGAGGAGAGGAGGCAACACTAAGAATGCCATACTACATAAATGCATGCAAAAGCACCTAGAGAATGGCACACCTGGTGACCAATCATGATAGTTCTTATCATTTCAAAAAAACATTTTATATGTAATTGAAATTCCACAACCTTACCAGTTAGCTAATGAACTTTAAGGTCTTTGACCAAAAGATCAAATTATCTGGCATCTTGTGTCTTGCTGCTAGAATCTTCAGTACATCTAGATACTTTTATACAACTCTGTATTAACATTTCCTATAGGCCACAAGATGTGTCCTACATCCTGTATCCTGCATTCCAACTCATTAATTTATTCCCAGGAGAGTCCTCATTTCATTCTTTCCAGCCATTGTCTCATTTTTGCCTCCCTGGATTATCACTCTACAGCAGAGGACCATCCCTTGGAAGTACGGCCAATTTTTCATAATTGAAAATGAAGATTTTTCTTGCTTATGAATGAATTGAAAGGTATCCAAGTGACCATTTTAGCAGAATCACATGGAAATGACAAAGTAACTTATTAGAAATGTAGGTTAAATTATAACAAAACACACAGGGAAAATGTAAACTGTTATTAATTTCCACTGGGTTTTGGACTTAAGCAGAAAATTTATAAACCAAATAATTTTTAAATTCATTGTAATTTTCCATGATAGACTGAATTTGAATTCAGAATAGAATTGTAAAACTTTTCTTAATTTTAGTATTGAAATGTTACAGGCATTATAGTAATGCCACCTCAAATCTTTTAGAGTAATATCAAGTATGAAGGATATGCTATGTAATTTCTTCTCAAATAATTATTTTCTTTTCACTAATACCGTTAGATTCCTTTTCTGAATGGTTAATTAGGGTATGGTTTTCTTTCCTTTTAAATTCTTTGATGGCCTCAGTCATTGTCATCTTCCTTCTCATTATGAAACTACTATGGCAGTCTTGAATTTTCCACTAATAATTACTGGTATCTGGGTAGAAACCATGTTAAATTTGCATGGAAACCATACTTCTCAAGACTGAATCATAAAATGACTCCAACTTCTCTACCTTCTGATTGACAATGATTCTTGTGTCTTTCATAAATTTTTAGTAGGAGAGAAGATGCAGAATTGGGAAGAAAAGATCATTAGGAATTGTTCTTTGGCCGTTTCTGTGACTGAACAGTCTGCTTAGTATATGGGGTGTCTTTACTGGTCTCCTAATTTCCCTGGAAATATTAGCAGAGCATTGTGGTGGAAAATTGTCCCTCGATGATCCAGGATAGTTTGACATTATCTGAGTTCCTTCCTTTATGTCCTTCAGGCATATCTGAGCCTTTAAAATTGTTTTACTTTTTTTTATTTTGTTTTGTTTTTATAAAGTGTACTCTACGTGAGGCGATAAGGAAAGTATAGGTTCTACAAAGTACTCATGTTTCACTGAAAACACAACTTAAACAGTAGCTCAGTACTATTTTCTGTTACAGACTTTTATTGGAGATTTTATAAGCCAAAGCAAAACTCAGATAAATTGGCCTAATTACCTCCTCTCCACTACTTTGCCTACTCCATTTCTCCTTTCTGAAATTCAGATTCTATCTCTGTTAGGAGCCCCAGTCTAACATCCTGTCTATCATCTTGTTCATGGAGATTTAGCTCCAGATGAAAAACCCAGTGCTGTTTTAGTTTTAGTGTTTACAAGCTAAAATGTTTTTACTGTACATGAGACAAAAATAATAGAATAATATAAATTATACATATGTCATACTCAGAAACTTTTTGCTTATTAAATAATATAGTATTAGTTGGGGTTGTGCATTAATAGCACAGCTGTTTTTGCCAGTGTGTGTCATACATGTTAGAGATCTTGAAATGTGGACTGTCATTGCACTTTCAAAAATGTGAGTGGTTTACCTTCAATCCATCAGTGCCCAATTATCAGCTGTTTTTCAGCCTCTTTCAAAATCGCTCTCAATTTTCTGTTGCCTGTCAACAAATACATGCTGCTGCTCTTTGCTATTCACTATTGGTGAGTGGGGATATAAAAAATGACTAAATAAAAATGTAAAGAATATGTACACCCTTAATTATATCATGGCTGCCTCAAAACATGAAAACACCGCAATACCCAGAGTTTTCTGAATCTTAAACAGTTTCCTGAACTTGGCAGCCCTGGAGACAGCATGAAACACCAATTCATTCCACTGCTCTCTGCCTGCTCCAGTCATAGTCAGTTGGGGCGTAGCCCAGTTAGATGCCTGAGTTGCTTGGTTTGTAGTACAGATGAGGAGTCCCTAGACTATGAAGCCTAGAGCTTTTTAGTTCCTTATCTTTTTCCAGATTATAAACACATTTTGTAAAAGAACGGCTCCATTGGAATTTAATTTAGATATCACACAATTCACCTATTGGAATTAAATAGTTAAATAGTTGTTTGCAAATTCAGTTTGCATAAACATTACCACAATTAATAATTGAACACTCCCATCACCCTGAAAATAAAGACTATGCCTATTATGCATTACTCAGATCCTATGATGCTAGGCAATACTATAGTTCAGTCCATAGAGATTTCTATTCCTAACCTTTCATATAGCTATAATCATAGACACATACAACTTTCTATGTTCCTTTGGTGGGTTTTTTTCTCTTACCATAATGTGTTCAAACTATATCCATGTTGAGGTGTTAAAAAAGGTAGAAGTAAACAAAGTCAAGGAGAGAAGGTGAGAAGATCCCAAGAGAACCAAATCATATACTCATTCACAGAGGCTTCACCCAAGAAGATGTTGTTGAAGTTAACACTTGGGAAAAAAAAGATGATTGAAATAAGCAGTGAAAATGCAGGACCAGAATACTTTTAGGCAGCATTGAATGTATATTTATTTCTTTATCTTCATTATATTTATAAGCCATTTTTTTAAAAAAAATTGTACCTTTATATATTTAAAGAACCTGTATCCAGGCAAGGAGGTGGGGTAATAGTGTAGGTATGGCTAGAAAATAAAAATGGAAGACTGTCAAGAAGTGAGACCAGCACGTCAATTATGCTACAGATCTTTCAAGATCTTTTATATAATTATAAAGGCTTCTGCATTTATTTCACAATAGGGGAACATGAGGGAGGGAATTTAAGCAAAATATAAACAAAAGAGTAAAATAATCATATTTTTTCTAAGGAACTCTTCTGACTGCTACAGAGACTGATTAGAGAGGGGAAGTGTGTCCTATGGTAAGCAGTTAAGAAGTGATAGCAAAAGTAAAATAAAAAATGAAAATTATTTCATAGGGAGATGATCAGAGGAATATCTAGACTAGTTGTAGCAGGAGGAAGAAAGGAAAACACTGAAGGAGAAATTGTCACGAATAACTTGATGAATTATGACAACACTCTCTGATCCATAACCACCAGCAAGTCTGTGGAAATTATCATTAGTTCAATGTGAGGCATATTACATTTGAGTCATCTGCAGCTGCATTAGTCAAGGTTCTTTAGAAAACCAAGTGAATGTATATGTAAAAATAAGTATTCAGAGTGAGGAATTGGCTCACATAATTATGAAGTGTGACAAGCCCCAAGGCCAAAAATCATTGCCTAACAACTTGAGACTTGTTAGATCTCAAGTTTGTTGATGTAATTTCAGAATGAAGAGCAAAAGACTGGAGAATGAAGGAAAAATAACATTTCAGCTGAAAAATGAAGTCAGGAAAAAGCCATTGACCCAGTCTGAACAACAGCAGTAAAGCCTGAAGGGTTTGCTTTTCTTTCAGATGATCAACTGGCTTTGGCTCCATGTGCGCTGTCAGCTGATTGGTGGTGCTCAGGTTAGGAAAGGTGATTACCCTTATACAGTGCATGGATGTAAATATTAAACTCATATGGAAACCCCCTCACAAAAGCATCCAGAACAGTGGTGGTGAACCTTTTAGGGATGCCGCGCCCAAGTTGCTCATGACATTACCAACTGATGCCACTACTTTCTCAGTGTGTGTGTGGCCCTTATGCGTGCTGCTTCCAGTGTTCAGCAGCTGGGGTGATGCTACTGTACTTCAGCTCCCATGCCATCAGTGAGGGATCTTCATGCCTCCACTTCACAAGGGTTGATGAAATGCTTCATGCTCAAGGGTAGTCAACTTGACAAGTAAAATTAACCACTAGAGTAGCTAGAGAGGGGATATCATTAGACAAGTAGCTGTTCAGAAAAAAAAAAATTGAAAAGTTGAATGCAAAGAACATTACTGTACATTTTGGGAGTTTGTTCTTAATCATCTAGTCTTGTGCTCCTGTCTATGCTCAATCAGTGTGCCCGTCCCCCTACAAGGTGTCCCACATTCCTAAACTTCCAGGAGTAACATCTTGTTCAAGTTGTTCTTTGGGCTAAAATGAAATATACGAGAATGTAAATAAGAAAATACATCCAGAAAGCTGAAAGGAGCATCAAGCAGATTATAGAAAGAAACACAATAAATTGACAAAATAAAAGACAGAAAAGAAAAGGTCAAGAAAAAAAAATTCCATATAATTTTGAGGAGAACACCAGGAATGATTATTATGCTTTCATCCCTTAAAGCTTTTGAGAAACTTTTGAGAAATGAAAGTAAATTCAACTTGAAACTACGTTAAACTGTTAGGATTATTTTATTTTCAATTGAAGATAACCTAAAGCTGAAGTTTTCTGTACCACATTTTATTTTTTGTTTTTCTTTAAGTGTTATTTATATACCATAATATGACTTTTGACATTAATTTTATCATATGGGAAAAGACTATACATTTAAAATAGGAAGGAGTCTAAAACTAAAGCCAGAAAAACATTTCAAAAGTTAGATAAATATTTACCTGATGAGGGAGCTTACTAGCAGAATCTGAGAAGTATAAAGGGGAAAAGAAAACAAAAGTCAAAGACTATGGAATATTGTAAGAGAATTCAAAGAAGTGTTTCAAAATTTCCTCATAAACCCTCAACCAACCCACCCATCCAATCTTGACTTTGCATTCACTTCTTCTCCTCTAATCCACTCTATCTTTTAGAACTTATGATAAATAAATTCTATTCTAATTGCAAAACACATGAGGTCAAAAAGGCTTTGGCTACATTTTCCCAATATCAATTTTTAGTCACTTTCTATTAAGAATCTAAATTTTGCAAGAGGTGAAAGTGTCTTATAGGAATAGAACCATGTCCCTGGAACTCTGATTCTCTAAAAGACTTGACAGGAAGTCATGTCCTGGAAGATGGATCAGACTATCAATCAGAGGTTATGTCATTAAAGGCCACCTTCACTGTTTAGCCTATAATATGGATTCATATACTAATATGAAATTTGTATGACAATATTAAAATACCTTCAAACAGATTGCCACTGACATGGAGAAGATGCTATTTAACAATCAATAACATACATTTTAGAGGAGAAAACTGACAAGAAAGTTTATCATTTATGAATATCTTTTAAGTGCCAGCTATTCTTGAAAATAATTGATGGAAAATTATTTAGCATTTGAATCAGTTAAGTTACTTAGAGAATTATTAATGTATTTTTTTTCTAGTGCAGGGAGTTGAACCCAGGATTTTGCACAAGTTAGGCAAGGATTCTACCATTGGCATTATCTCAGTCCTGCATTTTAGTTCATATATTTCTAAACAACAATTTTATATGCATACATACATTTAATACATACTACATACCATTTAATTATATTATATGACTATATAATATATATAGTAGTATAGTATAGTATAATACTCCTATATTATAGGAGTATATAGAATATGAAAAATATACATATACAAATATAAAAAGATAAAAGTAGGTAGATAAAAGCCATATATGTTGAGTTTGTTAGTCAGTTTTGGGATCCTTTCACAAAATACATGAGAATAACAACTTGAAGTAGAAAAGATTCACTTTGGTTCACAGTTGGAAAAATTTCAGTCCATGATTGGCTGGAGCCAACTTTTTGAGACTATTCTAAGGCAGAAACATCAAAAGAGAAGGCATAATTTAGGAAAGCAGCTCAACTTACAGCAGCTAGGAAGCAGAGGGAAAAGGAAAGATCCAGACACAAAGAGGTTGGCACCAAACATTGTTCCCAAAGTTGTGCCCCCACTATCCAATCCCTTCAACTAGGTGCCATCATATTTCCAACCTGATTCCAGCACCTCTCAAAATGGGCTAGGGAGATAGCTCAGCAGCACAAGTGCCTGCCTGGCACGTGCAAGGTCCTGAGTTCAACTCCTGGTACCAAAAGGAAAAAGAACCTCTCAATAATCTTGTTAAATTATGATCTCAGCAGGAGATTAATTCCCAGGCTAATTTAGAGGCTCATGATCCAATAAATTTCCAAAAGCCCATTCCCTGAACATGAGCTGCCATGAGACATTTTTAATCTAAGACAAAACAGTTAATAACTGTAATCCAGCAAAACTTTTAGACAGTTCAATGAGAAAAAGAGCCCACTGTTGTATGTGTGCCATAGGTTTACCAACACTGCTCTAAATGAATACACAGACAGTGCTTTTAGTATGTTGAATAAAAGCTACACAGAACTGATATTTTATCTTAGTATAATGAAAATTAGTAGAGATGAGTGGAAGAACAGAAATAACCATAGGTAAAAATATCCTTTTTTGCATGAAAATAGCACAAATTTATATTGCACATTTTAATTATAATTGGGAAGACCATAATTATTTACTTGTTCATCAAAGCTTGGCAATACCAAGCATGAAGTTATACTACAAAGGTACAGAGATAAGAACAGCATGATACTGTAATAAAATAAAAAAATAATTATGGATCAGTGGAGCAGACTAGAAGATTCAGAAAGAACTCCATGCATACTCACTGACAGAAGATAAATCTCTTTGCTGGAGGAAAAATAGACTCTATAGCAAATCGTAATGGGAGACAATGGGTATCCACATGCCAAAGATTGAACCTAGACCTTCTCTCTCAACATGCGCTAAACTAAAACCAAAATGAAACGAAGATCTAAAAATTAAAACAAAAACACTTACTCTGCTGGAAAATAAAATAGGTGAAATGCTTGAGGACATAGGTATAGGCAAAGACTTTCTGAACAAAATCATGTTTGCATAAGAGATAATAAGAATCAGCAAATGAGATCACATCAAATTAAAGTGTCTGCATAGCCAGGGAAATCACCAACACAATGAAGAGACAACCTGTAGAAAGGGGAAAAATTTCCAGCTACTTCTCAGACAAAGGATTACTATCCAGAATACATACTCCAAAAATAATTTTTTGACCCCCTATAATTAAAGACATGGTCAGAAAAGGAGCATCTAAAGTAAATAAATACTTCTGCAGTGAAGAAGTACAAATGAAAATACATATATAAAAAAGTATTTATCACTGGCCATTTGAGAAATTCAAATTAAAATAATGTCAAGGTTCCATTTCATTCCAGAAAGAATGGCTACCATCGAGAAAGCAAGCATTAACAAATGCTGGCTAGACTACAGGTAGAAGGAACTCTTCTCCATGGTTGGTGGGTGTGTAGCCTGATACAGCGACTACTGAAATAAATATATTTTTTTTTCAAAAATCTGAAAAGAGAAATTCCATTTGACTCCACTGCTTTTTCATATCTTCAGAAAAGAGTTAACGACATAGCATATTGATGTATGCATACCATGTTTATAGAAGTACAATGCATAATTGCTCAATCTTGGAAAGACTCTATATGTCCATCAACACATGAATGGCTAAAGAAAATGTGGTATTGGTACACATCTGGGTACTTCTCTGATATAAAGAAGGATAAATTTGAATCATTTGTAGGATATGAATGCAACTTAAGGCCATTATGGCAACTGAATTAAATCAGACACAGAAGCTTAAATATCACAAAAATGCTGCTGTATGAAAACATTAATAGGTAAATAAAGTGCAAAGTTAAAGACAGACAATAGGAAGCAAGAGAGAAAATGATTTAGTATGGACTAAGTATCTAAAAGTGTACCTTCATTTAGTATAATCATCTTATGTGTTTTAGATTTTGTTTGCCTATTACTCTGGCTGTTAATCTGTAAATATGATAATTAATTTTATAAGAATTTTTAAGATAAATAAATGCAATGCTGATAAAATAAAAGAAGGTGGAGGAAAGGGAGAAGAATAACTGAGATGTGTCACGTACCTGTACCTTTTCCCTATACTAAAGATAATTGTTATGTACTGCATACATATACTAATAAAAATTAAAATTACAAGATTATGAAGAAAAGCCTCCAAATAAAATAGTACTACTATTTTGGAGCCAATTTGTCCTACTCTACTGGACAAGAAATAATAAAACCATAAATAAAGTAAGAGTACAGAACAAATACTACACAAATTAGATCGTGCCTAAGTGCTTTCTTCTGTAAAAGGAAAAACAGTGAACAAAATCACAACAAAAACTTGTCTTCCTAGAAATATTTTCGCCAGCAGCCTCAAAGAAACTTTTGCAGACTTTCCCAAGAGGAAAATAAGTCACTCAGTTTGATTGGCTAAATCTTCTTTAATGTTCAAAATAAAGTAGCCAGGCTGTTCCAATTTGTTTGGTTTATTTCCTCCCACACCCAGTCCAGAAAGCAATGCGCCCATTTATTTCAATATGCCGGCAATTACCAACCAGAGAATGTCTGTAATGAGACCATTAGTAACAGAAAGGCCATGGCCCTTTTTCTCTTCCTATGCTGCGTCTAATGCAAGAGAACTTTTCAAATACCAGGTCCAAGAATAGTTTTGAGCCAAACAAAATTGAAAGGTTTGCAGCAGGTGGGTATGCCACCTGTTTGTGTCTTATTTCAGAAGAAAAACAAAAACAAAAACAAAACAAAAACAAATCACCTCTTCAGAGTTCCCAGCTGTGGGAAATTCAAGAGTGACTTTCAATGCAAACAAATAGTGAGAACAACTCTCTTTGATAGACTGAGTGAGTTAGGGAAAGTGATCATTCATGAAATATAGACAAAAGGAAGGGTTAAAAAACCCCACTACTTTGAGCAGTAGGCAAAGGCTAAACCCACCACAGGTGTGAATCTTAATGGTTGTTAATTAGGTAGAGGTTCAGCAGAAAAAGAAAACAAAGCAGGTGTGAGGTGTTTGCTTTTGCTGATGAAAGACCAGTGTAAATAGTCAACTCCGCATAGGCAAGAAGAGTTCCTTTTTATTTTCTCTGTAGTGTAGACTTTGTTTCAATTAGTGCCAGATGATTATTCCCTTTTCTGATTCAACAAAGGTATAAATTCTCCCTCCTCCAAATATTACCAAGTAGAAAGTACCGAGTAGCACATCTGTGTGTGCTCACTTTTGATTCATTCTGAGGAGGGCAATTTTGTGTGGGTGGGTTAAAAGAAAGGCAAAAAAAATCACACCCAGCAACATTAGAAAGATCTTGAGATAGTCATGCAATTTTGTGTGGATGATGAATTTATAGAGCTGGCAGAATTTATAGAGCTGACCTAGCCTACCGTATTCTTGGATCTCTGACCAAGTCAAAATTTAGCTGAGATTTCTTTTTCCAACTTCCATTAGCATAGGACAGTTTCTACAGTCTCTTATTTAATGTATGATAGAGCCTTTTTATTGTATGTTTCATCCCTTTTTTTAGGCAGAAAGAACTGTTGATAGTATTGTAATTTCATTTGTAATGTTTCCTAGGTTATTGAGACACATTTTTTTCCAATAATTTGTAAGAAATTGTCCTTTTAGTTGCAAAATACTTCATTATTGTGCTAATCAATTACAACTTTTATGTGAACACTGCAGAATGGTTTAACTAAAAACTGGAAAAGAAGCCCATGCTCGACTTTCATATATACGTGTGACTATGTGCACGTATGTAATTTGTTTCGTGGCTCATCCTTTCATACAATAGCTATTGTTAGTACTTACAAAGCAGATGATTTCTGTTCAAACAATGTATACAAGACAATTCTGATTGGGATGACATAATTATCATCTAATTTACGTCAAGATGATCCTAAACCCATGTATTAATATTACTTCTCTCTGAACAAGAGGCATAAGCAATTCAAGGCATACTTATAAAATGAATACACTGGACGAATAAATGAGTGACTTTCTGAAATCCTCATAATGCTTAAATAGCAAGCTGTTATCAGAATTCTGTCAACATTATCAATGTTATTTATGCTGTAGGCAATTGAGTTTGATACAAATATTATAGGCAGTTAGATAGGGCTAGGCCTTTGAAGCAGCCAGGCAGAAAACAAGATGCCTTGGAACTGTGGAGGGGACCAGGCACCTCCGTTGTGGGCCAGAACTCAAGAAAAAAAGATAAAAGAAGTGCAACCACATACTTCCTAAGGATAAACATCAGGGTCTGATATTCTAAATAGGTCTTTTTCACCCTGAGGAAGTCAAAAAATCCTCTTACCCAACCCTCTACAAGAAAAACCCTTGTTCAGTCTTCCTGCCCACTTGCTACTCCATTTGATACTGACTTAATCAATTTTACTTGAGTTATTATACTTGTAATCTTGTTGGTTGACCATAGTTTTGTCACACCTTGTGCCCACCCTGTGATTTCCCATGTTTCCCACGTTGGGCCCACCTCACATCATGATTTACTCTATAAAAATCCCTAGAAAACTCAGGTTCCTTGGCATCCTTTTTGTCTCTCTCTCAGACAGAAGCTTTCTTTCCCCCCATAACTACATTCTGCTCTTAACATCTATTGCTCCTAAAATTCATTCTTCAATTTTAGAGAAGAGAAGTTCATACCAGACATTTAGCAGCTTGGGAATTTCTTTTCCCTACATCAGAATTTTTATTACAACTACACGAGGGAAATCATTTGCTCAATATGGAAGATAAATTTCAAAATAATTTTGAGGGATTATGTCATGTCCTAGACTATAAAAAAGTTACAAAATATAACCATTTTTTCTCTTGTGTATAACTTGGGTATATGATATAAGCATATGGCATTTGTTTGACATTCTTTGTTGTAATCTATCTAGCCTAAAACTTTTAGTAACTAAGTACAGGAGCAGTTGCAGGGTGTCTAGAAGATACAGAAATACTGTCAGGTTTATAGTAGTACAGTTAGAACAGCTACTTGAACTGTTAATATTGGTTGTAGTTAGACACTGCTCCAAAAGTTTCTGTGTATGCATGTTTTGTACTAGTTTATCTCACTGGTGTTTGGAAACAAGTTTATGTTTCATAATTAAAATATTAATATTGAAGCTGAGAAAGCCTTTGAACTGTTGAAGTCCCATGTAGACCTCAGTTTTCCTAAAAGCATTACCTGCCTGTAGATATGTATTTTAACATTTGTATGTCGTGATGAAACGCTCTACCAATGACAAACTATTCTTTTTAAAATAACAAACTTTTAAAGTTCAAAATTTGTAGTCTTAGAAAAGTGTTATTAACCTTCAAGAATTCTGTGCTCCTTGTGGAACCAATTTTGCACTAATATTGGAGAATCCAGCATAGTCACATTCATCTCACTGACTTTACAGTTGGCCTATAAATTAATAGATAAAAAATAAAATTTTATGGTGAAATAATATGAGCATAATTAAACTACATAACCTTTTCTATTTGGGGAATGACATTTTGATACTCTGAGATTCCAATTACTTTAGCTTTTATCAGGAAGGAAATGATACTGGACAAAAAACTATTTTTTTCTCATGGAATGAATGCATCCAACACTTATTAATTTAAGGTAGGAAAATAGTTTGAAAATATAACTTGTTCAGTATATAAAGATGGTAAATTTTAGGATAGAAGATAACAGAAAATGTTTAATTACTTGGCTCATCAAAGGAAACGAAGTTAGATTATAACAAAAATATGTCTGTGGCATTGTAGAAGTTCTTTGTTTGGATCTTTAAGTTTTTACACAACAGTTTATTAGGCAAGGGAGAATTAATGACTTACCATGTTACTTGCAAATGTATATAGTTCATTTGTGTATTAGATGAAGATATTAAATGGTGATGATTTGCACATTTTAAATAAAAGCAATTTCAATATAATTAAGGTAATGACCTAATTAAAAATAAACAAGTGTGTTCAAAGTGTTTATTGAATACAATGGAGATATCATCACAGGGTAAAGAGTCATTTCTAGTTTTGTGACCTTGTGTTAGCCTCAATTCTCTAAAATTACAGAGTTAGAGCTGGGTGTTGTGGAGCATGCCTGTAATCCCAGCACTTGGAAGGCTGAGGTCTAGGATTGTTGCAAGTTCGGGGCCAGCCTGGGCTACAAATGAGCTCAAGACCAGCCTGAAATGCATAGTGACACCCTGTCTCCAAAAGATAAAATAAAGTAAAATAAAATAAAATAAAATTATAGAATTAGCATAAATAATTCCTAAGATGTAGTTCCTTGCAAAATCATCAATAAATAGAAATATGCTCAACTAAAATTTTTATTATGACTGCATTCATATTACTCATAAGATTTGGTAAATATAAATATAAAAACAAATTACTTTACAGAAGAACAAGTTCAGATAATTTAGGATGCTGTCAGTTGGATTTAGGATTCCCAATGCTAATTTCAGGATCTTTGCACCATTTAAATATTTATGTTTTAAAATGACTGAGTGCAGAAGAAGATTGTCATTATGTGTCTGAATTTCAATGCTAAATACATATTATAAATTCACGTAGTAGATATGTTGTGAAAATAAACATTTCTTGATTGAGTAGATATTTAATTTCTTTGTAATCTACGTTTTTGATCTTAGTTTTTAAGCATATTTACTTAATGTTCATACTCATAAGCATGCAACTGAGACAGGATCAAAGATGTAAGGATAGGTGCAAAGGACACAGGAAAAGTGTGATTTTAGAATTGTATTTTTAAGAAAACTGCAAATTGTGGACAAAATTAAAATAACCCAGGTTACAAAGCGTTTTTATCCTTCCAGGAAATCCAATCCAAAAATTCTTTAGAGTTTTAAAGATAAAATAAACTTGTAAATTTGGCCAATGCTTTTTCCCTATAATTGAGAGTCTTTGATTTCTGTTCCCAATACTATAGATTCAAAAATTCCACAGATTTCAACCTTCAAGAAAAGAGCACTGTTAATTGAGTACCATATGTCTAACCTGCAAACACATGCAAATATTTTATAACCTGATCTAGGCCACTAATGATTAACCTGACAAGTACTGGATATGTACATCCTAGATCATACATCTCTAAAATGACATTAAAACCCTCAACCCTAGATAGTAATGTATCTTCTTTGTAAGGACTCACATTCTACTTTCTCTTGGTGTGTACCTCTTCAACTCTGCTTCATAAAATCTCTCTACGTCTCTCACGGACCTGTCCTTCAATGTTTTTCTTGACAT
>NW_004955404.1:42613485-42620019 GCF_000276665.1 Chinchilla lanigera | reverse complement strand
ATATAATTTATAAAGTAAAAATATTAGTGCATATTTATTACCTCAGATAACATGCTTGTGACTCCAGTGTTTGAGTTGTTACTCATCTATTTAACGTAATGTATTGGCCAACTATGGTTGGCGTACTGGATAAATGTTGTACTATGTTTTATCAGAGCATAGCTAAAGCATCAATTTTATTATATCTGTGGCCACTTGCCCAAGAGGTAGCTGAGTAGTTTGACAGAGATTCTATGGTACGTGCAGTTTAAGTTTTTACCATTTGACCATTTGCAGAAAAAAAAATGTTGGTCCTAGTTTTACACAAATTACATCTTTTTCCCCATGAAAGAAGTTTTTATGGTAGTTTCCTGTAAGGAGGTTGTTATATAAAATCCAAGGTAACTATAGAAAAAGTGGAGAAATTTTTTTTTTATTTTATTTGTTTGTAATTAGAATTTGCTATTATCTTCAAAGCACATACCATAATGTATTACATATTTTTTACACTGAAAAATGTAAAAGTTACTAATAGGGTTTTGTCATATTATAGTTGCAAGATATTTTAAAATCATTTTAATGTTCATTACTGCTTCCAAAAATTTTACCTCAGACTCTCCAAGATATTATTAATATGTACATTAGATAGTACATCTAATATAATATCAAATTTAACATACACATTTGTAGTTAGATATTTACAATGTAATCTGTTTGCAATTCATTATAATATATTATATATAATATTTTAAAATATGGTACTATTGGAAGAAAATTTCTATAGGTTTCACAAAAATATGAAAGTATTCTATAGAAAATAAAGCAATTGTAATAAACTACTACTCTAAAGTACTAGCCACCATTTCATGTTTCAAAGTATATTAATTTAGATTTAAATAGCAGATGGTAACTATTATAGAAAAATATTTGTTCTGCTAAAATTAGTTTTCAATTATTCTTTATAGAATTATTTTAGAGAAAAGTAAAATGAGTTTGGATTTTATAGAAGTTAGCATTTTTTGTGTCAAAATGACAATGTATATAATTTGATTACTGTTTCCTAAAAAAAGGAAATGCTAGGTTGGACTCTGCATTTAATTGCCATATCTCTGTTAGTAAATTATTTATGGCTGATAAACCTTAAAAATGATTTGCAATACTATTTAAATTTCAAATAACCAATAAGAATTTTGAGATTTTGTTGTACTTGTTCAAACATAAACTTTCATCCCTCTTGAAATGAATATTCAAGAGATCATCTCCTTCTGCAAGGCCAGTTTCATTAATATTGAAATGTCTTAATCATTCCTTATGCCTTCATTTAGAGAAGCTGAGGGAAGTAATTCTCTATTGTCTTGTTCTAATGCTATTTTTATTATATTTTCACACTATCTGAGACATTACAGAGATGAATTCCTGAGGAAATTGTTCATAAAACATGTCCAGGTCTCTGTAACATGAGCTAAGTTACAGAAAAATTGTAATGTATTATATACACAGTTCTTTCTGGTATTATTTTTAGAAGAATAATACTTATATTTCAAAGGCGAATTTTCCAGGATTGCTATTACTGAGTTTCTGATCAAAAATTTTGGCGTAAAATAAATTTAAGTACTGTATTATTATTAATTATATAACATTACAATTTTTTGCTATGAAGTATTTGGTGTGGATCATAATTTGATGAAAGACAGTAGAAACTATGTGTGTGGTGGCGCATATCTGTAATCTTTTCCCTGGGGAAGCTGAAGCAGCAACATTGCTCAATTTGAAACCAGCCTGGGCTACACAGTGAGTTCAAAGCCAACCTAAACTATAGAGTAAGACCCTGTTTCAAAAACATAATAGAAAGATTATATTTGAATATTAACAAATGTTTTGCCTAAAATTTAAAAGGTAGGGGCTGGGGATTTAGCTTAGTGGAACAGCTCTTGCCTAACAAGCGCGATATCGTGAGCTGGATTCCCCGTACGGGAAAAAAAAAAAAAAAAAAAAAATTAAAAGGTAAATGAATATAGAACATTTTGAATGTGCTAATATTATTATAGCATGAAGTAAAGATGATATTAAGTGCACTCAGTTTTCTAGTAATGATTTTCTTCCTCATTTGATCTTTACTAGTCTGACATTCAGCAATTATTCTATCAATCAGACATTGTACATTTTGGGTTAATAAAAAGGGTTGCAACACTGCCATACCATTTGATATTAACCTCAAGTTTTTCTTATTCTTATGTAAGGAGCACAGTTTCCTGGCTTGTGTAGTTGACATCTTTTATCAGTTCTAATTTTCATTGCTGTTAGAATTTTTTCTATTTTTTCACTTGTAATTTGGTAATATTTTTCATACCTGGAGGTGATTTTCATGCAACTCAAATAATATAATGTTTAATGCATTTATTGTTAGTTTAAAAGATACTTTTCAATATTAGGAGCTGTTATAAGACTTCTCTGAGATGTGCTGATAGCAAACTAATTGCTTTGATGACACTGAAGTTTAAAGAAGAAAGTGCCTATGTAGCAAACATAAGAAAGTAACAAATTTTGTTCTTGAATTGAAATGAAGGAAGAAAATATTTTTTCAAATTTTAGAAAATATTTTATGCACTTTCAATAAACTGAGTTATTTGTATGTTTTTCCCACATGTTAGGTATTTTATTTACCTTTTTATACTCTTTATAGCTTAAAAAATAAACTAAAATTGATTTTAAAAGACAACTGACTAAAAAATAGATTTTTAATCCATAATTTTTTATAAATCTTCTAATTTAGGTAGTGCAATTTCCCCATTAATGCATTTTTTGACATACACTATTCAGCTGGAAACAACAAATACAGAGTAATAATACATAAGTACACTATCTCCTGGTTTTACATTTTCAGAGTTTGACATGCGCTTTTTTATTACGTAAAAGGTATGTGTGTGCCACTGTGTTCCTTTAAAAATATATTCTTCTTCAGTTGGTAACATGTGGTTGAGATTTTGAGAAAAATGCTTCTTGTATCAATGCGGACCGTTAACTCTCATTCCCAGAACTGATTTTCTGCTTCTGTATCAAGTATTAGCAGTTCTCTTTCATTGGTAGCAAGGGTGTTTTTTGAGGCTAATAGTATGAGACATTTCATAAACTCAAGTGCAAAGTAGAAAAACCTCTCTTTGTTTTGGTATTATTTTCCACAAAATTTAATTTCATAGTTGAAAATAAACATGATGAGTTGATGCTGTTGCAACCTCTTGTATGTGTTTCGAAGAAAGTTTTAAAATGGTGCAATTATAACCATATGATTTTCAACTTTTTATTTAGAATACTAAGATCTACTGTATATGCTAGATTATGTAAATCAAACTTTTCCAACAAAAAATAGTGTGAATTAGTGGATATTATTAGCAAACAGCAATGTATTATTCTTATATATAGTACAGTGTACACAGATTCTACAAACCAGGGGTAAAGTATATGTTGATAATTAATTGGTATTGTATCATTTATTAAATTTATCTGACCACTAAGAGGTATATCTATATTATAGATTTCCAATAGTTGATATTTCATAGCTAATAAGAATTGCAGTTTTAACACATATTCAGGCAAACTTTTAAAAATGTTATTGTTTTGGCAGAAATGTGGCTCAGTGGCGGCGTGTTTACCTAGTATATTTGAAACCATGGGTTTGATGAATAGTAAAATAGATAGCTAGATGATAGATAATCAAGCACTATCATTTGTTTTCATTTGCTATACAATAATTGTACAGATTTTTCTTAACTACAATCACCATTTTGTATTGAGCAGAAGAATACAAAGACTCATTTCATGTAATTATACCACTGAAATTACGCACTTCTCATCCTACCCTCTCTAGCATGTGGTAAATGTTATTTTCCTGTTTCTATGAGATCAACATTTTTACATTACACACATAAGTGAGACCATGCAGTGTTTCTATTTCTGTGTCTGACGGACTCACTTATCATAATATTTCCAAGGTTTACCCATGTTGTCGCAAATGACAAGATTTCCTATATTTTAAATGGCTGAAAAGTATTACATTGTGTATGGATGTCATCCTTTTTTCATCCATTCCTTCATTGATGGTAACTTAGGTTGATTCTGTTTCTTAGTTATTGGGAATAGTGCACCAATAAATATAAAAGTGCAAAGAAAATTTTATGTAAAATTTTCCTTCATATGCCTATATACATATTTTCCCATAATGGCTGGATGAATTTGCATTTCCACACACAGTCCATAGGGTTTCCTTTCCTCCACATCTCCTGCAACCATGGTAAGTGTTACTCTGTTACACCAGCCATTCTGACTGTAATGAAATGGTATTGTTTGGTAGTTTTTATTTGAAATTCCCTGATGAATACTGATGTTGAGTATTTTTAATCACATATTAGTCATTATACGTTTCCTCTTAAGAAGCATTTATTCAGATCTATAGTCTATTATTTAATCAGGATATTTACTTTTATGTTGGGTTAGGTGATTTCTTTTTTCTGGATATGAATGCTTTGTCAAATACATGGGTTTCATTTCATCTTATTCTGTTGCTTGCATCATGGTTTTGTTGTTTGCTTTGTATGAGTCCTTTTTAAATTTCTTGTAACCCCATTTAACTATTTTTGCATCAGTTGCTGTGCTGGAGCAATCTTTCCAAAGATACTAATGACAATTACAAAGTCAGGAACCATCACTCCAATATACTTTCTGCAAATAGTTTCATAGTTTCAGGTCTCTCACTTAAATTTTTAATCCATTTAATAAGTTATATATCATGAGAAACAGGGATCCAGTTTCATTGTTTTTCATGCAAATATCCAAATTTCCTAGCACTCTTTATGGGAGCTTCTCCACTGTGTTCTTCGCACCTTTCTTACAAATGAGTTTCTTTAGACTGTGGATGGATTTCTAGGCTTTCCATTTTGATCCCCTCATCTAAGTGTCTATTTCTATGCCAATGAGACTTTTTAAAGATTACTATAGCAAAATGTTGCATTTCAAAATCAGGTAATGTGATTCTTCTGATTCATTTTTTTTTAGCATTGCAGCTTTCATATTCCATGTCCTTTATGAGTGTATATGAATTTTAGGATTGTTTTACCTAGTTTTGTAAATATGATAGATGTAGACATTGTAAGAATGGGAAAATGGTAAGAAATTAGAATATAAGCTTAGGTCTTTGATGAGGAATAATGACATTGATTTTCATTTCAAATATAAGGAAAATTGTCTTTGAAAAATTTGGTCACATGGACTCATACAAGAAACAGAGAAAATGTTTTCTATTTGGGGTAATACATCAAGAAGAAATAATGTGCTTTTTTTTTTCTTCTGAGAATAAAACTCAGAACCTTGCACTTGCCAGGTAGGCACTGTGCAGCTGAGTTATATCCATAGCCCAGAAAAAACAATCTGAAGACTGAAGAAATATTTTTGAAATCTGTTCTTAGAGATGCCTTATTTCTCCATGCACTCTGAAAATTCCTTTTAGGCAGTTCATTAGAAGTATGGTTTATCTAATTTGTTTTTTTCCACTCTCAAATATCATTACTCTTTCTTGTTTAATATTCAGTGGATTAAAGACTATTTTTCATCTATTTTTCCTGGATGTTTAGTAATTTGTAGAAACTAGCTATATTTGGTTTCTGTTAATTAGTCTTGCAGGTAAAATCATTCACAATGACTTTAATATTTTATTTCATATGTCAGTGATATCTCATCTAAAAGGATGATAGTAACTATTTTCATCTTTAAGAGTTGTGTCACTAATCAAATTTGCCATGGATCAACTGACCACGTATACAAGAATCACAGCTTTGCTCCATCTCATGTAAACTTTGAAATTTTCTAATAGTATGATAATGGTATAATGTTGATAGTATTTGCAGGTTTTGCTGCACATGAAGTGTTATCACACCATAAAAAAGAGGAGGGACTTTAGAAAATAACACTGAGACAACTGTGTAATGATTTAGGATGAAAGTAAAATGAGCCTCTGTATCATGCCACATACTTATTTCTGTGAACATAAGTGTACATATACACAAACATGCACGTGTAAGTATATTAGTACTCTAAGAGGTACAAACTTTAGAGGTTTTAGGGCATAAGATAGAAAATATTCATGATTTTTCCCAAGAATTTAAAACAAATTAAATTAGAAAAAGTATATTCTGTCCCATGTAGATTTTGATTATTTGCAAATTTTCATTATTTTGATTATGTGCAAATCTTTATTATTTCATAATGAAACAACTTATAAATCATTTGTCTTGCTAGTGATAATTAAAAGGGGACTTTTTTGGGGGGGTGTTGGGGTTTTTTTCCGGTACAGGGAACCGAACTCACGACCTTGCGCTTGCCAGGCAGGCGCTATGCCACTCAGCTAAATCCCCAGCCCCTAAAAGGGGATTTAGAATAGTGTTTAATTAATCACAAAATGTTGCTATTTTTAGAGACTAAATTTAACATGCAGTAAAGACCACAAAGTATTAGAAATGAGATTTAAAATTTTGTATTAGTAATATTTTTCTAATTGTTATTATT
>NW_004955404.1:42605289-42610005 GCF_000276665.1 Chinchilla lanigera | reverse complement strand
ATGGAAAAACATTCCTTGCTCATGGATAGGAAGAACCAACATTGTGAAAATGGCCATACTCCCAAAGCTACTGTACAGATTCAATGCAATTCCCATTCTTCGTCAATTTTTAAAGATAGTTTTGCAGGGAACATCAGCCAAAATTGTAAATTATTCTATTTTATTGCTTGAAATATTTCATTCTCAAACTCTCCAACCTCCAGTATTTGTGTGGAGAAGCCTGACGTAACTCTAACAGTTTTTCCTTTATGAGTGATTCATTGCTTTTCCCTAATTGCTTGTAAGTTTCTGTTCTTGTCTCAGACTTCTGAGATTTGGCTGTGATGTACTGGGGAGAAGTTCTTTTCTGATTGTCGCTTGAGGTGTTCTACATGCTTCATTTTTCTGGATGTTAAATTTCTTCCCATTATTTGAAAAGTTTTCTGGTATTATTTCAGTAAAATGATTTTTCTTTAACTTTATTTTTTATTAGCACGTATTTCTCATACATATGGATCACATTCATCATAGGAAATATGTACTTGTATGTAACACATATTAGTTCTTCTTTCCTCTATTCTCATCCCTACCTTCCAACCCCTCCCTTTTCCATATTTACAAAAGTTTATTTCTTTCTTTTCCCTTCCTTTTCCTTTCATTGTACTTTGCCTTTCCTTCCCTCTGTGTGTTGTTCCCCCTCCCATTTGAACATGTTCCTCCTGCCCCCCAATATCTATCCTCTGTTTTGCTCCCTATTTGTCTGTTGGGTTTCTCACACTGGAGAAATAATGCTGTTTGTTGTTAATCTTGTTTGTTGGGTTTATTTCACTTAAGATTGTGGGCTCATGATTCATCCATGCATTTTCTACTTATGAATCAAGTGTATCATGGTTGAGGTATGGGTCTTTATGGTTGAGAGTACTCTATGGTATATAAACATCATATTGTTTTTATCCATTCATCTGTGAAAGGTGTATAAACTATTTCCAATATTTAGTTATAATAAACTGTGCCATCATAAGCATGAGTATGCATATATCACTGTGGCATAATGCTTCTGACTCTTTTGGGAACATACCTAGAAAAGGAACAGTGGGGTAAAATGGAACCTCTAGTTTTTGTTTTTGAAGCATCCTCACAGTGATTTCCATAATGGTTGTACTCTACACTCCCAGATCAATGGAGAAGGGCTATTTTCTCCCTAGAGCCTCTTCAGCATTTGTTTTTGATTGGCTTCTTGATAGCCGCCATTCTTTCTCAACTGAAATAAATTCTCCATATTGTTTTAGATTGCATTTCTTGAACGACCAGTGAGGTCGCGAATTTTTTTGTATATTTATTTTCCCTGTGTATTTATTCTTGTAAGAAATGTCTACTTATTTCAGCAGGCTATTTTTGAATTAGGTCTTTAAACTGGGATTGTCTGAAATTTTTGTGTTCTTCATATAGTCTAATGTTAATTCTTTTACTGGAGAAGAGCTAGTAATTTTTTTTCCTCATTCTATGAGCTTTCTTTTCAGCCCTTGGTGATTTCTTTTGCTGTTAACAAACATTTTTAATTTGAGATAATCTCAGTTATTTGTAGTACTTCCTGTGTTGTTGGGGCTTTGTTAACAAATTCTTTGCCTATATGCCTATTCTAGCTGATTAAGTGTTTCTGCTTTTATATTTAGGTCTTTGATACATTTTGATTTAAGTTAGTGCATGGTAAGAGATATGAATTTAGGTTTTATTTTTGGCATGTGGAAAGCCAGTCTTTCCAGCACCATTTATTAAAGAAGCCATCTTTCTTTCAGTGAAGGTACTTGGCACCTTTGTCAAAGATAAGGGTCCTGAGTTTGTTTGAAGTTGTTTCTGCCTCTTTTATTCTGTCCCATTGATTTTTGGATCTGTTTTTGTCTTTTTCCACGCTGTTTTTATCATGGTACCATTGGGTTTGGATAACAATTCATCTTTTGCTCTCCCCTGTCATCCAACCACCTCTATTAATTGAGATGGGATTGATCTCTATTGAGATGGGATGCTGCAGTGTACCTGGCCCAGTACAGTTTTCCAGGAATTGGTCACAATATCATTAATGACCACATGGAAATTCATAATTTCCATGTAATCAATTATCAACAGATATATAATCTTAATTATAGTAATAAAATCAGCCTCTATTATAGCATCAAAAATTGAATATTAACAAACTGTAAGTACTAACAAAGCACCAGTCTTAGCCATAGAAAAGAGGTTTTTATAACAGTATAAATACTAATACAAAAGAAATATTGACTTATTATTGACCAACAGTAAATATCTATTAAATTAATCAACTTTACCTCTACTAACAATAAAATAGCATTGAATGGTAACAGCATAGAATTAGCTATCTAACTAGAGATTTGAAAGCTCAGTGGTTGTACTAGGAATGATATAGATGATAGGGAGCAAGGAAATATAAAAAAAGCAACTGATTTTGAAAAATCAATCAGTGGTGTATAAGAAGAGAATAGCTAGATAAGGTCATTTTAAAGAGTAAAAAGAAATTAACAGTGATAGAAAACAGTCATAGGAAAAATGAACAAGAAAATAGAAAAAATGGTAAATAAGGAGGAAAATAAAGGAAGTAAAATGAAGATGAGAAGGAAGAGAAAAAACTGAAAGGCAAAATGACAGACACTAAAGAAACTGAAAGGGGAAAATGTTAACCTTGCAAAACACCTGATGATAGGAAGACTAAACTAATACAAAATGGAAGAAAAATGAAAAATTATTGAGTCAGTGAAAAAATTGCTGTGTTATTGAATGATTGGTTTACTCTCCAGTCTGAAATCTTAGAATCCAGGCCCACACCTATATTTAGGGCCTAGAGTTTTCTGACATTACCTCCCTGCACCATAGACCCCTCTATCCACTGCTCTCAGACTATGTTACCTCCAAGCAAAGATATCTGTGCTCCTCTTGGCAGATGGGGAATGTAATCAGTCTCTGGTCTGTACTGAAAATAGGCCACAGGTTGGGTTTTCAACTGAGCTGCTAGAATTATTGTCTACAATTGAGGGTTCTAGTTTCTCCCTTCCCTCCCTGGGCATTGTCCTTCTCTTGGATGAAGTCACATGGTTATTTTTCACCTCTGCTGTCTCATGCCATGTGGAAGCAAAATGTAGACTCCTTTTTAAGTTGGTAGAGGGTCATGCCCTTGGGTCAGGGGCCACAGCAAGGGCGGTACCAGCCTGCTTTCTAGCTTGGGGAGGGGCACTGTTAGTCTTTTAGTTGTAGCAGAGGGGTGCTGCTTGTCTCCTCTCTAAGATTATTAAATTAGTAATATTATTAATTGATAAAACAAATCTTAAATGAGTTTTGCTAATTCTGGATGTTGGTTACAGTAAAAATTGTGTTACTTTTATACAAATGTATATATTAAAAATATTTATTATAAAAAATCCAGAAATTAGTTATATATCATGTTATACATAGCACATCCTCAGTTGTAATATTAAAAAATTAAAAATAGTCATCTACAAAATTATGTAGGCCACCAATAAAATTAACTTTAAAATGTTAGAAATTATTATAAACCATTACAATCAAAAACAACCTTATTCCATTCAAACTACATCAGTAGCATTTTAATTTATTTTATTTACTTTTTGATACCTGGAATCAAACTCAGGACTTTGCTTTTTCCAGGCAGATACTGAGTCACTGAGCTTTCTCCCTGGTCCATCAATAGCATTTTAAGTAGTTGTCATGTTTCCTGGTAAAAGCTAGGGACTTAGCAAAGAAAACAGATGAAAATCTACATACTCTTAAAAGTTACATTATAGTGTATGTAGGTAGAATGTTTTCATGAAAACAAAAATGCACTATGTGTTATTAGATGTTTAGAACAATAAAATATAGAACAGAAAAGGGAAGATTGAAGAGTGTTATTTTAAAAATGAGAGTCAAAGAAGTCTTCATTCAGAAAATATTAAAATAAGGACAGAAACTGGTATTGTTTCTCCATGGAAATAAAGACGGAACTAGATAAAATAACCAAACCAGTTTATAACAAAACATTGCTCATGATAAACAAAAAGGAATAGTGCGGGAAATGGATTCATAGAACTGAGCAGCAAACATTTAGTTTTATTGCCTTCTAATCATATTTTTTTAAAAAAATCTGAGCCATGAATCCATTGGAAGGTCACTGGCAGAAAAGGATAAAGATTTTATAATGTTGTAAGTATTAGGACGATTTCTCAGTGTAACAAATTAAGTCTAGAATCTAAGAAATACAATGTGGGTAAGAATAGTTTGGCACACAAAATAAATTAGAAGGTAAAAGTGGTAGTCAGTGTGCATATATATATAAAAGTTGAAGCAAGGTGGATTGATAGTTGAGTTGGATTTATGAACTGCAAAAAGTCAAGAAAAATATCATTGTTATTGCTCCAATCCACGTAAAAATGCATGTGCATTTGGGAAGATGAATTAGAATAAAAGATTAAGGGATACCAGGATTTGTTTCTGAACATATTAAATTTGGTAAACAAAATTTTTTCTCTGGCTATGATAGACAAGAAGTAATTTTAGCTTTTCCTCTAAATAATAACAAATAAATATGGATGACATATAAATATTTACTGTACATATGTAATATATTTAATGCTGATATTTAAAACTATATTAAAAACCGTACTTTGAACTCCATCATTATATTTTAAGTGAAATACAGCTGCTGCCCATTCCAATATTTTATAATATTTT
>NW_004955404.1:42603903-42605189 GCF_000276665.1 Chinchilla lanigera | reverse complement strand
CCCGGCTATTTTTCTAATTATTAAACATAAGATTTCCCTAAGTTATGGCATGTTGTATTGCCTTTATTATTTAATTCTACAAATTGTCCTGTTTCTTCCTTGATTTCCTTTATATACCATTAAATGTACTGTATGTTGTTTAGTTTGCAGATGTTTGCACAATTTCTGAGTTTCTACTCTCACTGATTTCTAACTTCATTGCACTATAATCTGATAATATGCATTGTATAATTTTGATTTTTCTACATTTACTTAAGTATGCTTTCTTGGCTAGCACATGGACTATTTTGGATAAAGGTCCATATGCTGCTGAAAGCATTGTGTACTTTGTTCTTGTGTGGAACGCTCTGTGGATATCTCAAATCATTTGTTTGAAGGTTTTCTTCACCTCTGATTTTTCTTTGTTGATATTTTTCTGGTTGATCTACTTGTTTTTTTTTTTTTTTAATTTATATTTTTTTCCGGTACCGGGAATCGAACTCACGACCTCGCGCTTGCCAGACAGGTGCTGTGCCACTGAGCTAAATCCCCAGCCCTGATCTACTTGTTTTAGTAGATAATCAGGTCCCCCAGTATATTTATTTTTAGGTTTATCTGATCTATTATGCCCAGAGTACTTGTTTTATAAATTTAGGTGCACTTTTTCTACTACAAATGTACTAATATTTTTACATCTTTCTGTTGGATTATTCTCTTAACAAATATGTAGTGACCTTCTTGATCTCTTTTGATCAGTCTTGGTTTTGTGTTCATTTTCTCCAAATATAGGATCATTGCACCTTTTGTTTTAGGGAGGTTTCTATTGCATGGGACATTGTTTTCCATCCTTGATTTTAAATTCTGTGTTTCTTTTGGGGGTAAATTTTTTTCATACAGAATGACACTGGATCTGTTTCTTCATCTGTTTTGCTGGTCTGTGTCTTTCAAATGGGGAATTGAGATTTTCCACATTGAGAGTTATCACAGTTAGATATTGATTTATTGTCATTGCCTTATTGTTTGTTGCTAATTCCTTATATTTCCTTTCTCCGTGATTGCTTATCCTACCTTGTGTATTCATTCTTTGATTTTTGTCACTGTTTACTGTATTGTCTCTCTTTGGCTTATGCTTGAGAATTTTTTGTAGTCCTAGTTGAAAAGTCATGAATTTTCTCAAGTGCTCTTTATCATGAAAGTACCTATTTCTTCGTCAATTTTTTTTTAATTTTTTTTATTTTAAGGATAAAAGGAGGGAAACATTAACAGACATACAACATTTTACAACATATCACAAGCACAATACAGAC
>NW_004955404.1:42587505-42597089 GCF_000276665.1 Chinchilla lanigera | reverse complement strand
ATTTACTGTACATATGTAATATATTTAATGCTGATATTTAAAACTATATTAAAAACCATACTTTGAACTCCATCATTATATTTTAAGTGAAATACAGCTGCTGCCCATTCCAATATTTTATAATATTTTCTATGAATTTAAAGTTAATTTTATCAGTGGCCTATATAATTTGTGGTATGATTTTGTGGTACTCCACTACATTAAATATCAAAAATAAATGGCAGTCATCCATATGGAAAGTACAGTGTAAAATCAAGCTAATTAGCATATGTATTTTCTCACATATTATCACTTTTAATGAGTAACATGAAATCTGCTATCGATTTTCAAGAGCACAATGTATTAATATTAATTACTATCACTATTAGTAATCATTCTTATACAGTAGATCTCTTAAATGCATTCAATCTTATTGAATGGTAAATCTCTTGAATTTGCTCCTATTTAATTGAAATTTTGCATTCTTTAAACATTTTCCCAGCTCTGAGTTTTCTATCCCCTAGTTATCATCTTTGCCCTCTGTACTTTTAAGAGTACAACTTTATACTTAAATGGATTCAGGCAGTATTTTAACTTTTGTTTATTTAAGTTAATATCCTTTAGGTTCACCTATGTTGTCACAGATGATAGGATTGCATTTTCTTCTATGACTGAATGGTACTGCGTAGTTTTTTGTTTTTTTTTTTTTTTTTTTTTTTTTTCGGTACCAGGAATCGAACTCACTACCTTGCGCTTGCCAGGCAGGAGCTGTGCCGCTGAGCTAAATCCCCAGCCCCTGTGTAGTTTTTCCATATCACGTTTTCTTTATCTGTTCATTTGTTAGTGGAAATTTAAACGGATTTTATATTTTGATAATTGTGAATAATGTTGTGGTAAATATGAGTTAGGTGTCTCTTTGACATATTTATCAGAGGGATTATTCTTGGCTATTTACCCAGTAGGGGATACTAGATCACAGAATAATTCTACACTTTTCAACTCTTGAGGAACCTCTGTACTGTTTTGCATCATCGCTGTTACTAATTTCAGTTCCCACAAACAATCTACAAAGTTCCTTTCCTTTCCATCCTCCAGAAGATTTTCTGTTTTGCATCTCTTTGATAACAGCCCTTCTAGCAAGTCTCAGTTGATGTTACTTAGATCTTTTCATTGACATTTATTTGGTGATTAGTGTTGGTGATCATGATTTTATATATTTGTTGACAATTTGATATATTAAGAACTTTTTATTCAGGTCCTTCAACTATTTATTAGTCTATTTGTTTATTTATCTAATTAATTATTTATTTACTTGTCATCAAACTCCTGGGCCCAAGCAATCCTCCTGTCTCAGTCTCTCAGGTAGCTGGGATTAGAGACATGCACAACTGTGATCTCTATTACTTATTTTTAAAATTAGACTAGTTTCATGTCATTAAGTGTCTTATATATTTTGAGTATTAACAATTGATATAAGGTTTGAAAATATTTTTCAAGATTCTAGAGTTTGTCACTTTAGTCATGTGTGTGTGTGTGTGTGTGTGTGTGTGTGTATGTGTGAGCATATTGGGGAAGTTTTTAGTTTTATGTAATCTCATTTGTCTAATTTAGCTGGGTCACATACATTTTTGTGTTATATCCAAAATAATTATCATACATAGCAGTCAGGAAATTTTATGCCTATATTTTCTCCTAGTTCTTGTATATTTTCTGGTCTTACCTTTAAGTCTTTAATTAGTTTGTGTTGAGTTTAGATTTTTGTTTTGAGAGTTTTATCTCATTATTTGCATGTAGATATCTAATTGTCAAAAAGGATATATTAAAATGGTTCTTCCTTTCCAATAAGAAACTTTTTTTTTTTTTTTTTTGGTTTTTCTCCGGTACCGGGAACGAACTCACGACCTTGCGCTTGCCAGGCAGGCGCTCCAATAAGAAACATTTTAAATGCTTCGTTCTACATTTATTTTCCAATCCAAATTTAATAAATACAAAATAATAATTATGAATGAATTGCACTAGTGAAATCAGTGAAGTATGTACTTTGCATGCCTTTATTTGATTATATTGCTAATGTATTTTATAGAGATTCATGCTTATTTTGAGAAGTTCTATTTAAGGAATAGTAAGCTGCTTCATGATGAGAAAAGAACCTCATCTTAATGCAATGCTATTTCCAAACAGTGTTTTCACTATGTCAAATACTAAGCAAGATAGTTTGTAAAGAAAATGAAAGGATTCTTGTAATTTGGTACTATGTGTTGTATAAAGTTTTAGTTAAAATCATTGCCATTACTTCATCATTATTACTCACAGAGACTAGGTAGTCAATGTAAATATGTTAGTAAAACTGCTTGGGCAATATATTTCAGAATGATTTCATTACCGACTACATATATTTTAGACTGCTAATCGCGAGTTGTAATGAATAATATTAGGATTTATATGTAAAGATTTTTAGCCACAAAATTAATAAAATGGAGTGACATAATTGATTTGAATAGCTAATTATACTTTAATCTTAATAACTCTGAATCTAGGTTATCAAGGTTTAAATACAGAAATAACATCTAATCAGGTAGTTGTGACTACTTAAAATGGAAAGCTAATCTAATTCCTTTATAATTTTATGTTTCTTCACAGTTTTTACTCATAAAGTTATGATTAGAAATAAGAAGCTGCAGCACTGCAACATATCCAGTGTTTAAATAGTGAAACACCATTTATAAAAATCCTTACAAAAATTTTAATATGAAATATTGGAGATGTCAATTGTTTATATCAGCATTAGAAGGGCATGCGTAATGTCATTTTTTTTATTTAGGAAAAATATTGTTCAGACATGAAAATTTTAAATATGTAATTAGAATACAAAAGCTGAGCAAAATGCAATAGGCATTTTCTCCTATTCACAAAGAGCACATAGGGAGCTGCAATGAGCATCAGTGTGACATTCTTTAAAAAAAAAATTATGGAAAAATTTTGAGGATCTCAGGATAATTTTAAAGATTCAGTTTCATGCATGCTATGTATCCCTTATAAAATATTAGCTCTCTGTTTACTTACAGGCTACCTTAGTCTATTTTGTGCTGTTACATAGTAACATAGACTGAGTAATTTAACATGAATGAATTACCTTCTCACAGTCCTAGAGAAGGGTAGTCATAAATCTAGGTGCAGGCATTTGGGGAGGGCCTTTGTGGGGTGTCAGCACATGTTATAAAGATGAGGGGCAAAGATGGAAAAGGAGGCCAGTCAGTTCTCTGAGGCCATCAGTCCAACAAAGGCAGGTGCAGCCATTGCGGCCCTAACACCGCCCAAATGCTGCAGGCCCTCCCACCATCGCAACAGCAAGAGGATTTCAACCTGGGATTTGGAGGTGGCCATCACCAAATCATAGCAGTTGTCTTTTTTAAAAATCTAAAGGAAAGATAGTCTTATTGTATTGTGTGATTTAAATTTATGTTGTGTTCAATTGCTTTCTTAAAGTATTATTAAACAAAAACATTGTAAGGATTTTTCTGGTAGTGACTTCAATAACTATTAGAGTCATTTTAACTGACTTAAGGAAGATATTTAAGTAGCCAAGTGATCATAAAGTGAATGACGCTCTGAGAAGAGAAATGTGACCGTCTTGGACTCTGAGCATAGTAGTTGTACTGGTGTATCCCCAAGTGGAAAATTAAGAAATAACGTTAATAGGTGTTAGGACGATAACCAAAATGCAAATTAGGAGCTGGGGATTTAGCTCAGCGGCACAGCGCCTGCCTGGCAAGCGCGAGGTTTTGAGTTTGATTCCCGGTACCGGAAAAAAACCAAAATGCAAGATACATTCTTTTAGATATCAGATATTTTCAGTTGATTGCCTATTGAGTATATATCTAATATTAGATTTTATACTGTGGGTATTGTCTATGAAACTAACTCTCATAACTTTTTCATACAATTCTATAATTTTATTCTGGTTTTTATAAGTGTACAAAGAAATTTGGAATTCATTTGTGAATGAATTCTCTAATACTGTAGGCTGTTTATATTTTGGCTGTAATGCCATCAGTTGATTGTTGCATTTCACTTTTTGTAGGTAATAGATTTAGTGAGTGATATTCTTAATTTATTACACCCTGTATTCCAAATTAGTATTTTGGTTATGTTTTTGGGTATTTTTTATAAGTTTAAAACCAAAACCCATCCTAACCTAAAATTTAACAAATAAAAAGTGAAATAAAACAAAGACTATAAAACCCTACAGCAAATAAATTAAACATAATTTATTACAAGCTCAGATTCACTCCATATCCACTTTAATTTAAAAGGTTGTTATTATTGCTTCAATTTCTTCAAAACAGTGTGAAAGAAGGGAGCCAGCTTATCCTGTGAGAAACGCATATGAAGGAGTTAAAACATCAGCACATATTAATTTTGTATCTTTCTCCCAAACCTTTGATTGCTTTGTCTAATCCCCAAATCACTCCTATTCCATCACTTTTATGTACACAATTTAATACAATTAGTAGACGTGAAGCTGAATTCAATCTCTTTATAAGCACGGTAGTGAGCAAAAACATATCTATTCTGTAAAGATCTGTTTATTTTACAACTAGCAGCGAAATCTCTATGGTCTCTCTGTGATACTGCTTTTTCCTACAGTGTGTAAAGTCACTTCCCTAAAGAAGCATTTTATATTAGCTAGGGAATTTTTTTAATTACTTGCTGAAATTAAATGCTTTTGTTGGCATGGGTTTGATTTATCATCCGTTTGTCCTATGAGATAAAAATAAAAGGCACAAAACCTAACTGTAGTATAAGCAACTCACTGCATATGTGGATTTCTATTATTCTAACTTTTTATTAATAACTTTATTTCATTAAAGCAATAAATCTTTATTTTGAAGTACTTTCTAGTTTGAAATGTGACTGTTTCACAGTGGAGAATAATATGAATCATTAATACAAGTATAGGATATGGAAATAGGGTTTTCATATAAATGACATGATATCTTTGGGGACATGTATGTTTAATTTGATTTATAATCATTAATCATATTTTATTATTTGAGCTATTATAAAGAATTTTTTTTTACTTTTCTTCTGTTCCTTTCCATATATGTTCAATATCAAAGATAAATGTTGGTATACAAAATAAAAGTGAAACTTGGAGTTTTAGAGAGCTCCCACCCACCAAACTCAGTTTCTTACCTGCTTTCACTTCATTTTCAATTATTTTCATTTGATGCTATAATTTAATGAAGCATTGTGTCTTCAAAATTTGATAAATTTTTGCAGATTATGTTCGAATACTCTTTGCTATGTGAGGCTTTACATTCCATGAAGTCCTATTTGTAATCTCTGTAGTATTGACTTTTGTGCATCTGTAATAAAATTGTACCAATCTTGCCCACTGGTACTTATTTGCCATGAAATTATTTCATATTTTCATTTTTTTCAAACTGTCCTGAAAGTCTAAATGAAAGCCATGTCTCTTATGAAGACATACAGCTGCTTCTCAAATATATATATTTTCAAATTAGATGAAATTGCTGAGTTTTCCATGAGTGAAAAGGAACAATGATTTTGCTGGAATTGCTTATTATAGAGAAATAATTCAATATAGTTTTTCAAATGTAGGTATCTTGCTCAGAGTAGGCTTCTTCTTTTTCTTAAATATTAGCAACACAAAAGCATGTTGACAGACATATCACTTGTTTAAAATATCATTGAGTACACATAATATCATAACTATGCTAAACACTAAGATAAGTCACAAATATTTGAGCTTACTCTCTCCAGTGAGTGTATTATAAATTTCAGCATCATATATTGATCTTGTCATATTAATAAGATGTGCTAGATGTACAAACAAAATTAATGATTATCATACTCTGAGAAGAAAATGATGTTTGCTATTGCAGCCTTTGAACAGATCCACAGGGAACAGTCATGTGATCTGCCGTATTTGTATTCCAAAGGCATCATGGACATGCCCCTATAATCAGTATCATGGAAACTGATACTCCGTATTTTCTGGGATATAACATTTGAGATACTATTAAAAGATTTCTGCAGATTTATTTTTAATTTTTAAAAACTTAAATTGTATTTCAGGGTTTTTGTTGGTTTACTTCTTTACTAGAGGAATATCACTGCAGAAAATAAAACATACTCATTTCTATGTAAATTCCTATTGAAAAAATTAACCTGCCATTGAATAGCATAGTCTTGGGGCAAAAGGGCAAAAGCCATCTAGATGGCTTTTCTCTTTTAAGTTTGCCTTCTTAAAATATTTTTTGTTGTGTAGCTTCTTTAACAGATACAGGTTTTTTATATATTTTCAAGTGACAGTTCTCCCACCTCAAAAATATATTAAAAGAAAGCATTCTCATCTCCTTGTCACCATGTATTATACCAAAATGTTCCCGATGGAACGTGAAGCTTGACAGGTTTTATCCCCATGAGGACCTTCAAATTTTTCACATTCCAACATTTTTCATTCATTTTCCCCCTTTCTATTTATTTCTCTCTGCTCATGGTTTTGATTGCGTGATCCATTTCATTAATTATTTCCATTACTACCAAATCATTAGAATCTCCTTCTGCTGTGCACATGTCTGGATATTTCTCAACGATGTTTGCATCCAGCTCTCTTCCAATATTTAGCTGTGTCTGGAGGAAAACTTAATCCACTGACTGAAAATTACTAGCTCTACGTTCATCACCGGATACAAAGTTGTTATTCACTTTTGTCCCCTTTTTTTCTGCCTGTCCCTGAAAATTTATTTTGCTCTTTTTTGATTGGTACTTCACACTCATTTTGGGAGAAGTCAAGATACTAATTGACTAGTAGACAAGAGAAGCCCTCTTCAGTATTTTCCATCTGTAGAAGGAAGATTCAACTCCAAGGTTATCTCCTCATTGGTAGAAGTCAGCATATGAATGATTAATTGGTGTAGATACACAAAAGCCTTCCCTTCTTGGCTCCAGTGGGAGAACTTTCAAAGGTTATCTAAGCTCCAGAACTCAGTGAAGGGCTAGGGTGTCTGTTGCAAATTTTCTAAGACTTAGTTTCCCCTCTATGTTTAATCTTTCTTTGTTTCTTTCAGGCATTAATCCTGAGATTTTTCACTGATAAATAACGTCACTGCTGTCTTAAAATCTCAAAGAGTATTTCCTGTTCAAGTAAACTGCAATAGTTGGCAGTACAAGCTGCAGGAAGCAGATTCGACAGTGTGATTTTGCATCAGGTTACTCACCACCAGCTGGGAGGGAAAGATATCTGTCTGCAAATTCATTACTGATAGCTCCTTGCAGAAGACGGCAAAGCAGTTGCTACACATTGCACGAGTTTTAAAATAAGAAAAGAATGTGGGTGAAGAAGAATTGTTTGGAGAGACCCTGTCTCAAAAAGACCATAAATAAATAAATAGATAGATAGATAGATAGATAAACAGATGCAGGGATGGTTTGATTACTAAAAGATACTAGGTATCTGAGTAACTGTGGTAGTTATGCAGACCATGTTGTCAAATGTCTGCGGCTGATCTCTTGATGCACCAGGGGAAGACAACGCAAGGCTAAGCACACATTATCCTTCAATAATATAAAATGAAATGTGAAAGGCGAAGACACTCCTTTACATAAAATGATAAAACATTCTAGAACTAGAGAGTGGAAAAGAAACCCAGAATTTAATTAGAAGGATAACAGATCTTCTGAGCGAGTTAAATTTTCAATCCTGACAGATCTTCTGCAGCAAAGTTAGGCCTTGACTGAAAGAAGCAGGAAACTATGACTTGGGATGAGAAAATCTGGGTTGGAATTTTTGAACATTTTGACGTTTTAGGTTTCCCTTAACGCCTGGACCAACAAAGGTAGGACAAAATAAAATAACAAAATAGTACTCTGTTTTGCTTAACAGTACTGCAAAATGTCTGCAATGCAGGAAGAAATAAAAGCCTGTGATATCCTCATGTTCTATCTTTACTTGGCCTCCTAGCAACACATCAGCAACTGGGTGAACACACAACACAGCACAGCTGCGGAGTCTGGAAAGGAAGAAAACTGTACACTCAGTGAGATATAGTCGTACACAAAGGTGCACTGGCAGGAACTTTTACACAACCCTAGTTGATTCAAGTGAGATGGAATACAAAGTTGAATAAGAGAAAAATTGTTGAATACGGAACATTTGCTGAGATAAAGCACTTATTCTAGCAGAAAGCAGTAACATAGTATGAGATTTATTCTTGAAAACTTAAATAATTGTTACTTTAATGAACTATACATTTTATCTTCCATCATAAATGAAAGAGCAAGTAGAACAAAAGATAAGAGGACCACTAACACCAGTGCTGTGTAGAATCAAATTAAAGTACAATACCCACCTGATAGCAAAAGAATTATCAGATTGTGTATGAGCTATAGAAACCATGAAACCATCTGCTCATGCGTTGCTCAGAAGCTGATGTCCAGTAAGTTGTATGAGCCCATCTTTCCATTGTGCAGATCTGCATCTGTTTAGTGATGATAATGTGTATCTACTTAACATACAAATAAACAGATTTATTTATCATTGTTCAAACAACTTACAAAATATTTTTACATTCATATTATGCACACAGTTATAGAAATACACATCGTATAAATATCCATTTCATATTAGCTGCATGATTTCAAGCAGTTTATATTTTTAAGAATAAGTCAGAGGTTCTAATAGATTTTGAAGAATATATTAACAATTTCACAGTCTCCTTTTCATTATCCATGTATCTCCTGTCCAATATTACTAAACAGAACTGTTTATATACATGTTTGCCTTTAATCATTAAATCACATGGATACAACTTTAACTGATTGCTACTTGGACGTACAGCACTGAGTTTATCCCCCTTTTTTCATTTCCCTCTTATAATGCTTCATATTTTTTTAGATGTACTATGTGGTCCAGGTGCTGCCAACCAGCTAGGGCCTGAGCAAATCAGCCAACTCTTCTGTTAATGAACTGCAGAAACATTTCCATCAAGTCTTTTTAAAAATTTAATTTAAAAATAAAAGAATGAAAACATATTAACGAGCAGACATCCATTTACAAAATAGCGTAAGAATAATACAAGCAATACTGAATTCCAAACAAAATGATTCCCATTAAAATACAAGTAGCATACCTCACAGATCTAGAGAAAACATTTCTAACATTCATCTGGAACCAGAAGAGGCTCAGAATAGCAAAAGAAATCCTGGGCAACAAAGAGAAGTCAGGTGAAATCACAATTCCTGACCTGAAATTATGTTACAAACTACTATAATAAAATCAACATGGTACTGGTTAAATAAAGACCTGAGGATCAATGGAACAGACTGGAAGATACAACCACAACCACAAACATACTCAGCCACCTGATTTTTGACAAAGGGGCCAGAAAAGCTCACTGTAAGAAAGATAGCCTTTTTAATAAATGTTGCTGGAAAAATTGGCTTGCCACTTGCTGAAGACTGAAAGTAGACCCAAGTCTATCACCATGCAGCAAATTCAAGTCCAAATGAATCACAAATCTCAATATTAAACCAGAAACACTAAATCCATTGGAAAAGAAAGTAGGTAAAAGTCTTGA
>NW_004955404.1:42558468-42587375 GCF_000276665.1 Chinchilla lanigera | reverse complement strand
AAAAAAAAATCACATCCCCAAAATCAAAGACCCAATTCAAAAATGGGCATCTGAGATGAATACACAATTCTCAGATAAAGAAATACAAAAGGCAAATAAATACAGGAGAAAATGTTCAACATCATTAGTCATTTGAGAAATGCAAATTCAAACAACATTGAGATTTCATCTCACCACAGTAAGAATGGCTAGCATTAAGAAATCAAAAAATGTTGGTGAGGCTGTGGAGAAATAGGAACTCTTCTGCACTGCTGTTGGGAATGCAGACTGCTGAAACCAAAGTGGAAATCTGTTCAGGGATTCCTCAACAAACTAGATCTACAGGTCCCATTCAACCCAGCTATTCCCCTTCTGGGTATTTTCCCAGAAGATCTGAAAACATCCTATCACAGTGATATATGTACACCCATGTTTATATGAGCTCAATTTGTAATAACGAAGTCGTGGAAGCAACCCAAATGTCCATCCACTGAGGAATGGTTCCATCAAGTCTTAAATCCCAACTGAGGAGACCATCTTCTACTCTGGGTGTTTTGAGTGCTTTTTTTTTGTCTTTAAAGCTAAATCTTTGTTATAGCTAATAATTCTTTCTAGTATTCTTGCCCCATTAAAATTCCTCTCTACCAAAAATATTAATATTGGTTTGTTAATACTGATGTTGGTGCTCAGATACTATTTTACATTAGATATCATTTTATAAACATTGTATCAACTATTCTCTCTCTTTCTCTAAGGAGATGTGTTTGATTCAAATTTTTAAAACTCCTAGTAGGAGGATACTCTCTCCACTTTAACTGCCTTCAACTTTGTAACTTCCCATGAGGTTATTTTTTTGGGTTTTCTTTTTGTTTTTAGGGGGGTGTGGTTATGTGATTCAATTTCAGAATTTTAGCAGCACTTAAACAAACAGAGTGTTTTCCAGTTTTGTCAGTCTTCCAATTTGTTGTCAGATGTGTTTGCTTTCTTTCCTTTTCCTGTTGGTCTGGATGGCCTGGATGAAGATGAATGCTGCCATATTCCTCCAGGGTGATCCCTTGATGACTCAGGTGTGTCTCCATTAGTGAAGTGATTTATTGGTTAGAAATCAGTGTTGGGAATTTCTACTTCTAAAATTTACTTGGTTGAACAGAAATGTCCCGGGAAAGTTAAAAATTGTTGGTAAATTTTGTCTGAAAATCCAACAATAATGGTGAAAATGGTAAAAATCATTATTTCATTACAGAAATTTCATGTGAAGGGTTTGATTCTAGAATAGAAACTAACATAAATTTTATGATATGATTCCAGAAGAAATAAAATTATGGCAGAACTGAAGCTGAGAGGCAATAGATGCTTTTCATCTTGAAGTGGGGTCCTAGAGGCACATAACGTGTAGAACTTGTATGCAACTAATTAATGAATGTTTCCATGGAAATGTGTGCAGAATAAATGTGTACTGTTGAAGAGCAATTTTCTCATTGTTTATATAGTAAATTTATGCTTATGAGCATCTATTCTCCTATTGTTAAAATGACAAATATTTGTTAGTAAGTTACTAATTGAAAGGAACAAAACTATATAACATAGTTGTACAGAATAAAATATAAATTCAATACCTTCTTGCAAGTAGCCAAATCTCACACTGACTTATTAAAAATATAATTTGAAATTTAGTTTTTTCATTCTGTGGAAAGATAATTGCATGTGTTTTCTAATACATGTCTCAGATGTAAAAATTTATTTTTGAGTAATTTTATATTTAAAATTATTCTGTATTTCTTGAGTTCTGTGCATGCATAAATTTATAGAGATCCCTTTCTGGTCCTTGTCACAGCCGAGGAAGTTTCTATGTGTATATCATGGAAACATTTTTGCAATTCTAGCCAGTTCATTCCATTGTACTACTTCCAGGGCAACCCATTGCGAGAGTAAAGACACTAAGGCACATTTGTAGTTATGGGGATCCAAGGGGTCTTAAGTCTGTCTACAGTGATGGCTAACTGGAACAAAGGCCTCCATCCAGGGCTGAACCTAGATTTTATTAATCCATGAAGAAGGGAGTGGCTTGAGGATGAGGCACTGGGAGAATGGTGGAAGTAGCTGAGTGCTGTAGCTGGGCTAAGTAGGAGGCCGGAAATGACCTCTGAAATATGCAGAGAGAAGGATACACAGGAAGAGTAATCTGTAAACAAAACTGAGGTAGTATGTGATGGTTTGGGGTGAGTGCTTCATTCCTGGTTTGTAATCTTTTATGCCTTGGGAAGTTGTAGCCCCTTATCCCGAGGCTTAATCCCTTCTGACAGCATGAAGAACCCTCTCCATTCCACCCTTTCTTACATGTAATTTATTTGAGAGCTACGGGGGAAGGAAAGCACTGCCCTGTCATCTTTGCTTTGAAGACTACACATCAGTTCCTTGGCTGGACCGATTTGCATTGCTTAAAGCCTATTGCAGGGATAAAGAACTGTTCTAGCCAGCTCAGCACACATCGATACATGGAAATAGGGCCAGGTTCAGCCAAAGTGGAGAAAATTGCTCCTCCTTCAAGGAGAGTCACGCAGGTGGCCCTCTACATAAACTATAGTGACACGGATGTTAAAGTGTTTAAGTTCTACAGATTTTAAACACTAAAAATTTTACAACTATGCTTTGGTTTTATGACAATAAATGTATTATAATTAGTAAATGTATTATAAATTAGAAATATGAACAGTAGTAGTGGGAGATATTAGTTTATTCAATATGTTACTCTGTATTATGATGTATCATGATTATGAAATGGACCAGGTTGTTGATTTTAATATTAGATGGCAACAAACTGTAGAAAAATGAACTGTAGAGGAGATCACAGGGGTTAGTAAAGGATTTAAATCATTGATGAGAAATTGTAAATTCATGTTATCTTCCAGACAGAAATACCAAAGTTGCAAAAGGAAAGGACTGATTTGTAAAATTAATTCAATTTTTGGATTTACTGAATTTCCTTCACATAGTAATATTTTGCTGTAGTGTAGTAAGCTTGGCACAAATGTTCGTGAGCATAGCCCTTGCCAAATAAACTAAAGGCAGACAATAAGATTATTTGTAGAAGAACCACTTAATACAAAGCAGAATCTAAAGATATAGTAGAGATGAAGGCATTGTAACTCGAAGGCAGAGAATTAAAATAATATGATGAAGCTAATTTGAAGAAATGAAAATCATAGTAGAAAATGTCATAATTATTTCTTTCAGTCTAAGAATAAGGATGCAATACAATGGAGAGAGTTCAATCTTTCAAAACATTATTATTGCATTGTATCTATACATTGACAATGAAAGGATTACTGGCAATATTGGCCATGTGTTCACCAGGTTACATGAACTGTAGAAACAATGTAACAGAGACACAAAAATTGAGACTGAGAGCCGGTTTTAGGGGCACACATCTGTTATCCCAGCATTTGGGAGGCTGAGGCAGGAGGACTGTTACTTGTTTGAGGCCAGCCTGGGCTACACGTAAGTTCAAGCCCAGTGTGAACTGCATAGTGAGATTTTTGTCTCAAAAAATAAGGACAAAAATCCAAAACAAAAGAAAAATTGAGACTAAAACTTGAAGCAAAAATTTAAGAGAATTTCATAATGCTAGCCCAATATACTGGAATAACATTTAAAGTAAAACTATCCCATCTCTACTTGGTCAACTATAAAACTGCTGAGTTGGATTGGATATCTCACCCACTATAGCTTTAATGTTCTTTGGATTGGGTTAAAAAATAATTTTCTTCAAAGGACTTCAGCATAGGAATATAGAAGTTCATTCTCTAGTCTGCTTGTTTAATTGTATTTATAAATGCACTGTGAAATATTTACTGTTCAGAGAGCAATTGTGAGAAATTCATTGCTATGCATAGTTTATTGAGACTGAAGCCTTGAGGGATAAAAAAATAAACAAGTACTTTTGTAAATTAAATTTTGTTCAATAAACATTTAACACATGTTACTGATCCCCAAAGCTAAAAACATGAACAATACTCAAAGTAACTTACAATCTTACATTTGAAAAGAAACACATTTTAAAAATATGATCCTTATTTGCAGGTGACATGATGCTTTACATAAAAGGATGCTCTCAAAAAGCCTACCAAAAGATTCCCAGTACGTATTTAACAAAGTAGCAGGGTAAAAAATAAATATGTAAACAATCAATAAATGTGCTGCATAACAATAATGATTCAACTGAGAATGAAATTAGAAAAGCAGTCCCAATCACAATCACTTTAAAAAATTAACTACCTAGATATAAAACTAAGGAAGTGAAAGGGGTTTCTAATGACAGTAGACCCTGAAAAAGACTGAAGAGGACATCAGCAAATGAAATGATGTCCCCTTTTGTGAATAGTCAGAACTAATACAAAATGGCTACATTACCATAGCTGATACATAGCTTTAATACAATCTTAATCAAAATATAAATTACATGTTAAAAGAACTAAAAGAATCCATGCTAAACTTTACTTGGAGTCAGAAGAGATCTCAAATAACAATAGTAATCTTGGACAAAGAGCAAACCAGGAGGCATTACAATCTTGGACTTTAAGACATATTATGAAGGTATAGTGACAAAAGCTGCATTAAACTGACACACACAAAAATATCTCTACAGATCAATGAATCTGAATAGAGATTGCAGAAACAACCCCAAGCACATTCAGTCATCTCATCTTTGACAAAGGGGCCAAAAATACTCTGGAGAAAGATAGCCTATTTAGCAAAAACCTTATTATTCATATGAAGAAGAATGGTTCTAACTCTATTTCTCTCACCCTTTATTAAATAAAATCAATATAAACCAAATACCCACACAGTAAATCAGTAACACAAATAGGCTGCAAATAATATGGGTAAAACTCTTGACATAGGTATCATAGACCCTCTCCATGACACCAGTTATCAGGGACCCCTGCAGTAAGTTCCCGATCTCCTGCCCAGAGTTGCAACAGAGAGTGGGAGAGCAAGAGACAACATAGGGGTGCTGCAGGGATCTGGGATGACCAGTTGTTTGTGGGGGAACAAAAGGCTACGAGGCACCCAGACCTTCCTATTTATTGATTACAATTGAATCAAGGACAATGGGTGAAAGGCAGTGGGTGTTTCTGGAAACAGTAATGGTGACTATAGTGGGCTAGGAAGAAGAACAAAGCACTCTTGCCAGGACAAGGACAAGACAGGAAGGCAGCAAGGAAATGGCAGCTTCCTCCAGTGCCTCATCATCCTCAGCAGGTCTTATCTTGCCCTGTGAGCATCACAGCTGTCATTAGCACTGGGGCTTCAGCTGTGACCAGAAAAGAGCAGGGATTTTCTGTGCTCCAATCTGGCTCAAAGGGCAGAAGAAGGATGTGCTTGGATGTCCCCTAGACTCAGTTTATAATTTGTGACCTTTTGAGAGCTGCTGGAATTGAATATTGGTCGTAGTTATGAGGGTAGGAGAGACCTAGAATGCCTCAAGCAGTCAATCTACCTCAGTATTGAAAAAAGCATCCTGCCTGGACAATTACAGTCATTAGTTGCTAGGCAACATTATTTTTCTGATACTAACTTTGCAAGAGTATAAAATAAACCACCCTACTGTTGAAGTCAGTCCTCTTTCCATCAGCTAAGAGGTAACTTCACCTGACGCAGCTCTTGTCTCTTGTCGTTATTTTCCTCATACTCACCATTGTTTCTTTCTGGTGTGCAAAGAGAGACCAACAAGATTCCCTACAGTTATCCTAGTGAATAGGCTCAGACAAAGACTTCCTGACAGAACCACAGTTCCATAAAATGAACACCAAGAATGAACAAATGGGATTATACCAAATTTAAAAGCTTCTGCACAGTACAAAATAAGCCAAAGAGTAAAGAGAAAACCTACAGAATGGGAAAAAGGTTTGGGTAGGTTCATCTCAGACAGAGGGCTAGTGTCTAGAATATATGAAGATTTCAAAAAAATTAGAATTCCAGAAATAAAAGATTCAAAAATGAAATGTGTACTTGGAATGAATAGACACATCTCAAAAGAAGTACAATTGGTCAAATATGTGAAAAAATGTTCAGTGTCTTTGGCCATTAGAGAAATGTGAATCAAAACAACCCTGATATTCTATGTAAATTCAGAATGAATGGTTGTCATTATGAAATTGAATAACAAGAAATGCTAGTGTTATAAAGGTTGTGAGAAAAAAGGAACACTTCTACACTTTTAGTAGAAATGTGAAGTAGTACCATCACTAAGGAAATCAATATGGAAATTCCTTGAAAAGTGAAAAATAGAAATTTCTTTTCATCTAGCTATACTTCTTCTGAATATCTACCCCAAAGAGTTAAAGCCATCCAACTACAGCAATTCATGTTCACCCATGTTATAGCAGCACAACTCACACACTCTAAGTATTGGAAATGGCCTATGAGTCCGTGAACAAATGTGTGGACAAAGAAATTATTGTATATATACCCACTGAAGCTCTACTCAGCAATAAAGGATAAATTTGAGTCATTGAGGGACAATGGATGTACCTTGAGCCCATAATGCTAAATAAAGTAAATCTGCCACAAAATATGAACTATCATATGACTTATCTTATATGAGGAAACCACAGTATAAATAGAAAAATGAAAGTTAGACTACAGCAAACATGGAAGTAGAACTTTTGCAGATGGGAAGAGGATCTAGGGATTGAGGGAGATGGGAAAGAAGGAAGAGAAAATAAAATGGACTAAGACACTGTATGTGTATGCACTACTTCCCACAATGAATAGTCATTCTGTACTGCAAGCACATACTAAGAAAGCATAAAGATAAATAAAACAATTATGTTGATTTAAAAATACACTGGTACCTCAGTTCACAAACATTTTTCCAAACAATGTGATTCACAAGCAGAAGTGGTTGGCAAAATTTTGTTTACATTAGCAAACCCTCATCCAGTGCCAAATACAACCAAGGCCATCTTTTCCACACAAACACAATCATAACCTCCTTTTCCAAAACTATAGAACAAAATTAAGTTTGTGAATTATTTTACTAGAGTTACTACTACATTTGGTATAAATTAAGCTATTTTTGTTCAAAATAGTTTTGTGCTTTTTAAAAGGAAATATCACTAAAATTAAAGACGACATGGTAATAAACACAAAAGGCCAAAGGTGCAGAATAAATTATACATAAACTACAGACAATAAAAAATGAATAATATATGTACAAGAAAGTGAGAGAAAATAATTTTGGAATAGCACACTTTAAAATATGGGATAAAATGTAAACAATGATATTTTATTTAAACACAAGGATGACTGAATGCGGAATGAAGGGCATCTCTTAAATTCTGAAACTATTAAGGAAAAAAACATTAGTCTAGAAGTATTTGAAATGGTGAAATCAGAATAGGCCCTGAGAACACCCTGGTGGTCTGGAATCCTCCTCCACAGCGGGGGTCATTTTTACTGCTAATGATCATCTCTGGAAGATTCATAACTAAAGAGGGTAGATGGTGGAGGAAGGTGAGGGCCTCCAGTGCTGCTGTTGGTGGCTGTGATGGCGAATTCCTTAGAGCTTTTAGTGGTACAAACTGGTCGCTGTGGCACATGTGTCATAGATTCAGCAACACTAGGCAAAAAGTCACAGATGCAGAAGTCTGCCAAGTGAGCAGACCCTTTCCTGCTACAATGGCTCTCCAGAGTTATCTACCAGCTAAGTTTAACATAATGTCAACTAGAAAAGAAAAACATATTAAATGGGTATATACTTATTTTCACAAAGCAGGCAATTAGGACAAACTTGAAGGTGAGAGCCAATACATTTTTAATTGTGTTTCCTAGTGTAACAGCAATATTATGTGTGAATGATTTTTAATAAGAAAATTCTTATTAGAACACACTGATAAAATTTCAATTGTTTCAAACAATGCTAAGTAAAAAATAGAATACATCAAATAGATTACCTTTGACATATTTGAAGAAACAATGACATAACTACGCAAAGAAAGAATACTTTAATAATTATTGTGAAATATTTTTAACATATCTATATATCATTCTTTAGCAAAGAGTAAACAGGAGTAAAATTAGTCTGAATATAAATGATAAGATCGATGAGCTAAACAGCCACAATCTTAGAGCCATAACACTGCACTACATGTTCATCAAATGCAACCTTTCTGTTACAATTAGTGCTGATGCAAAATATTGACCACATATAATGTAAAAGCTCAGATCACTAAATTTAAAAATATTGTGTTACAAACTTCATCTAAACAAAAGAAAGTCATGCCAGAAAGCAGCATAAAAATACAGACAGATTTAGTTACAAAAGTCCTATATATTTAAAAACCAGTATGGATATTACTGAAGAACTTTGGCAGCAAACAAGAAATCATGATAAAACTAGGCCATTCTTAGACTTATAGTGATAAGTAAGACAGTGCATATCAAGTAGTGTGTGAAATTGATAAAATAGCAGTTTTGAAGGAACGTACCAGACATCCAAGTTCCCAGGTTCCTTCAAACCACAAAAAAGGCAGGCAAACTTCTGTGGGCCAACTTAATGCAGAGAATAGTAACGTAAAACCTAGAAAACCTTCAGAATTATTCCAAGGTGGATGGCAGCAGCTGCACCAGGATACCTGATTCACCTGCAGGCCAGGTGCACGGTGGCTGTGGCCATGTGGAAGGTCTAAGGTCACTGCTGATGCTTGAACAGCTGGTGCTCAAGGACAGCAGGATGTCATTTTCCTCAGAAACACTCAATCTGTGTGGGGCTTGCTCTGACTTTCATCTCAAGCAGAAGTTCTTCGGCCTTGTAAAAAACTTGTAAGCACAAGAATTTCCTTTGCATAATATCCTTTTATGCTCTAATCATGTAAAGGACCTTCTGTTGCCTGAAACTCAATTCTGGCTTGTAACAATACATCATTTAGTAATTTCATTAGGTATTCTATTATTTCTTACATGAGTTGCATTTCTTCTTCAGGTCTTCTCTTTGAAACACATACATGTTGATAGTTATTAGTAGTTACATATTTATGACTTTAAAATATGTCCTTTGCAGTATATAGGTATTTTCCATTTTTATATTTTATAGTGACCAGTGTTTACTTAGTTAACTGTCTAAATAATAAATCCATTGCTCAATATGAATGGCAAAAACTATCAGGTTTATATTCTCATGTCTATTATTATTGAAATTACTGGAATTATTTATCGTAAGGAACAGGAAAGTTGAATTTAGTCACAGGCTTGAATTTAAGCTCTGTCATTCGATAAGTAACTGTTTTGCAGAAATATAACTTTTATCATGTGTAAGTTACTTACTTTATTAGAAAATGAAAATAGTTACTGCTCAGATATTCTTCTTGTGAATATATCCAAGTTTTTGACCATTATTTAATCGCATATCAAGAAAAATGTTGTTCCTTCATGACATTCTTCACGATGGGTGTTGATCATAAAAACAAACTTCAGCAGGTTAATGAGATGAGATGGAGTCTCATGTTTCTTGCTAACATATTTTTTCTTTTTAATGTGCTGTCAGTGTATAGATTTTATTGATCATGTACCTTTTAAGGAAAGATCAAAGTTCTCTTCATGAGTCAAGCAAAACATCTCCTGAGACATGAGCCTGTAACTATAATTTGAAGCACACTACCAGAGCTACCACGCTTTTTAATGTTATCTTGATCAGAAATCCTACTTTTAATCTTTCATATACATTCAAATAACTCTATTCATTTAGTTCTTAAAATTTAAGTATGCCTTATTAATCCAATCTTACATTTTATGTTATTATAAAAATAATATTTTATATATATAGATCACTTTTAATTCAGAAGTCTCCCTTTCATGTGGAATTTTTATTTTTCTTTTCTTGTAAATCTCCAAAAATACTTTTTCTTTTGTCTTTTTGAGACAGGGATCACTAGGCAGTAAAGACTGGCCTTGAGCTCCCTTTGTACCCCAGGCTGGTCTCGAATTCACAAAGATCCTCCTGTCTCAGCCTCCAAGTACTGGGTTTGCAGGTGTGTACCACCACACCTGGGCTGAAACACTCTTTATTTTATGAATTTAATGATTTCTACTCATTTTCAAAATTTTGGAACAAATGAGATAACATAACTGATAAAAAATACGTATTCTGAGATCTTTCTGTTTGTGTAAGTTTGGCCAAATATCTTTCAGAGGCCCCAGGAAATAAAACCACCCATACTCTTTCCTTCTTGTTGTATACATAATACTTTCAATACTGCTCCCTGCTAAAGCAATCCCAGAGCATATTAGCTCATGATTAAATTACTTCTAGTTAGGAGGGGAAATCTACCAGCATTGTCCAAACTCACATTATGTGAAATGCTGTGAAGACTCATGCATGAATAGGAAATACAAACATGAAATGTGGCTCAGTATCATGGATCCATATGTGAAAGAAATCTGAAAGCCTCAATGAGATGTCACTAGATACCTAGTAGACTGGCTATTACAGAAAAATACACACTAAAAATATTGGAAAGAATATGGAGAAATTAGGTCAAATATTCATTGCTGTTAACACTGTTAAATTTACCTTGGAAAGCATATAACTCAGTCATTCTTCTACTAAGAATCTCTAAAAGAAGTAAAAAAAATATCCACACAAGAGGCACTATGTACAAATTTTTATAGCAGTATTACTTACAAAATTAAAAGTTACAAATAGCTCAGATATGAATTACATGATGATTGAGTGAAAAAATGGTATACACATTCAATAGAATGCTTTTAGCAGGAAATGGATAACAGCTTTTAATATAAATAAAAATGTACAGGAATTTCTAAATATTATCTTAAGTAGAAAAAGCCTGCTTCAAAAGATCATATAATGGGGCATTTCATTTTAATGAATTGTCAAGAAAAGCGAAATCTATAGATACCCAAAATAGATGAGTGGCTTCCTAAGGATGATCATACAAGCAAGACTAACTGTAAAAGATCACAAGCAAATATTTTTGCATTATGTAAATTTGATGAAACATTATATTAGGTATTATTCTCCAAATTAAAAATCATAAAATTTTATTCTTATAATGAGTGGATTTTATTTTATAAAAATATACTTTAATAAATTTTGTAGACATGCAAAATGTGATGATGTTTATGCCATGTCTCAATACATCTTATACAATATTCCTATTTTTTTATGGTAAAATTAGCCCTAAAATTCAGGGCTAATTAGCCACAAATTTTGACATTGGGTGTGGGATGACAGTGGTGTATGTTGGAAAAGAACACTGATACTAAATCTTGCTGCACTACACTTTTCTTTTTCCCCAGAATTCTGTACAAAATTCCTTACAGAAATCAAATTATGGAAGTTCTATAAGTTAGATTATCAAGTACTTGTGGATGAAAAGTTATATTTGTAGGATAAGGTTTATATGAATAGAGTGTATAGCTGAATTAAGATTGAACATTGTAAACTTCAGGGACAGTTTCATGAAGGTTCATCCTACTACTGCTTTTGTATTTTTTTGTTTGTTTGTTTGTTTTTGTTTTGTTTTTTTCCAGTACCGGAAATCGAACTCACGACCTTGTGCTTGCCAGGCAGGCGCTGTGCCACTGAGCTAAATCCCCAGCCCCTTTTGTATTGTTTTGAATCTTTCACAATGTGATTTTTTAACACCTAGTGAAATAAAGCTGTATATATCATACATACTCAAATATGATAGAAATGACACTTGAGACTAAATTTTGGGAACCTATTATATACTTATTGATTCAAAATCTCAATATTATTTCAAAGAAATAAAGGCAAGTATCATAAGTTACTGACTTTATTTGTTAAATGTTCTGTAGTCCTATGTATATAACCAAATATTCTTTACCAACACTGACGATAATGTGCACCTGGCACTGTGTCACATCCCTGTAATCCCTAAACTTTGTGATCCTGAAACAGGAGGATCACAACTTCAGCCTTAGCATGGGCAACTTAGTAATACCTTATCTCAAAATTTTTAAAAATTAAAAATAAAAAGATGTGGACATATAGATCAGTGTATGTGCTGTACATTCAGTCTTTGTCAAAATAATTAAAATGAAAAGGCCCAGTGTGTACCTCAGTGGGAACATCTTCGATTCAATCCCCAGTACCATTTTTAATAATGATGACAGAAATAATAATATGGAAATGCCTCAGAAGCTTCTCTTTATGGATTTGTAAGAGTAAATGTTACCAAAGCTCAATTAATTACTAAAAAAGAAAACCCATTTTATTTTTCACTAAATAAATGTTGTCAAAGTGTTTGTGTTATTGTGGTTAAATCTGATATGTTCACTAGGTTGGACTCAATGCTCCAGGAACATACCAGAGAAGTGCCTGATTTGCTTCTTTGATGAGTTACCCTATTCTATAACACAGCCTCTATTTCATTTTAAGATACCATGGCATGGCTAGAGAAAAAGGAATTAATTAATAATCTGTGACGATTCCTCCGTGAGTGCCATAGGGTAGGTCAACAGGATATTCCTGAAAATAGTAGAAAAGTAGCAAATCACTACCCAGGGGATAGAAGCGATTCACTTGGGTCTATAAAATTAGGAATGATTTCTCATTAACACTGGGAGGTGGTTATTGAACTAAGTCTTGATATTGATCCTGCCAATCAAGCTTAACGCCAGTGCTACCTGAAAGAACATGAAGCTGAGAGATTCGCATTTTGCCAAAATGTTTCTGTTTCGGCACCCCCAAGTCCACCCGTAGTACCGAGTCAATGTTTTACCATATTCTAAGGCCGGTGGCACGGCTTAGAGAAGACTCTTCTAATAGTGAAATAATGCACTTTGGATATGCTATCATAGTGTAAAGTGCCACAAGTTTGCCAGTTCTAAAATGTATTTCATGTTGTGTCTGAAGGATGACAGGGAACTAAACAGGATCAGATTGAAGTGCTCTGGAGTTTTCTCACTGAGGGGAATGGTGAATACGAAGTTCACCTCAGTTTTAGCACTCAGATCAGTAGTCATAAACTCTCTCCATTTGCTAAGAGCTGTCACGCATAGACAATGCACCAAGAGAGTGCATTAGGAGGTAAACTGTATGCATTTTCACCTATGGGCACCTACAAAATTTCTTATACGTGTATCCCCATAGAGGGTGGGATTGAAAGACATGGAAGAGGAGTAGACTGGGCTTTTATGTATTCTCTGCAGGAGTTTCAAAGCTAAAGTACCTGAATTCCTGGTACTCATGAAAGGGTGTGAGGGTGAATGAATGGGTGGGTGGTCAACTCTTATTGACCAACACTCCAATTGTACTTTATTAAAAATTAGTCATTGTTGGTCTAGATTTTCAAGGTGTTATTTTAGAAAGCAGTGAAAGTTATGATTAATTTTTACATAAACCATATAATATCCAAGTTTTATATATATATGTGTGTGTGTGTGTGTGTGTGTGTGCGTGCATGTGTAAAATATACACAATGAATATTTGACTTGAGTTTGGTTCATGTGTTCTTCAGTATAAAGTTTTAAATTCAGATTATGTGCTCTCAGTCATCTGACAATTTCATTTCCTGGGGTATCAGTGTAGCAGCCTATATTTCAGTCTACCGAGATTTCTTCAAAGATTTAATTTTTTCTTTTTGTTGTTGTTGTTACTGTTGTTGTTTTGATACAGGGTCTCACCATATAGCACAGGCTGGCATGCAATTTGGACCAATCCTCCTGCCTCAGCCTTGTGAATTTAGGAGTAACAAGAGTGTACCACCATGCCTCGCTCATCTTTTTCCTCAATAATCTTTCCTTAGTAGTTCAATTTTATTAAAAAGCCAGTATTGTTTTACCTTATTTTGTGAGATACTATGTTTAAGGCATACTAGCAAAAAATTATTTTGCTGAAATGACCTTTGTCTCTACCTGAAAAATCACAGAGAACTCTGCAAAAACAGAATTCTGCATCTTAAGATTGGAAGTCAGAGTGGTAGCTTTGTATTATTGCCCTATATAAAATAATTTGTTTTTTTTTAACATTCTGAAATAGTCTTCCTCAAATCTTATTGTTTTCCAAAAAATCAGTAACTATATTTTTCCATACTTACCCTGAGTCTCTAAAGTTGAAATAGTTTCACACCTTCTATGATTCTTGGCAAAAGTAAATCACATGCTATTTATCTCTATAGACTTATTCAACCTTCTTTCTCTTTGTAAGGTGTAAGAGTTTGGGACAGGGCTTTGGGCTAGTGTATGCTAAGTACTCTACCACTGAGCTACACCCCAACCATTGGACCTTTTATATATTGAGGCCTTTGGAAGTTTTTATATTCTGTGGCTCTTGATATTTTCCTATTTTGAAAAGTTTTTAGATTATTATTTTTAATAAGTATGATAAATACCTGTGATGATGTATTAGTAGCTACTGAAGTATATCTCTATTAAATACTGACTTATTTAAACATACTGATATATTCAGATTATAAATACCAATGTCACTGAAAAAATAATTTATCCTAAATTCATACCTTGTCCTTTTATTTCTAATCCCTGTCTTGCTACAAATGTAAATCCGTCCTCTAAATCAAAATTACTTCTAGAAATAAATTGTTGCAATTTTTGTTTGTTTTAATATTTTAGGAGGCTCAAAAAAACTGGCTGGACAGCGTTTCCTTCTCTACTTCCTGAAACAATTATGTAAGAATGTATGTACTGTGGTATAGAATGAATGTTAGAACTTGTTTACAATTCTCTGCATGTTTGTTTGAGAATGGAATTTCAACTACTGATTCTATTTAATGATTTTCATTTCATTCATCTCAACTTGTTGAGTCATTAACAAGATTTTAAATTTACATCACTGACCTTAAAACTTATTTTATATATGTATAATATTTTTATATTTCCTTTTCTAATGCTTGTTGAAACTTTAATTTTATTTACTTTTATTATAATATGTATTCTTGCTGATTTATCTTACCAAAAGACTCTTATTTTATTCCATGTGAATTGTCTGTCAGGCTTTGTAAGTGGTGACTGTTATACTCGAATTCATAAATAACTTCACCTAGGATATCATAACCTGTTTTTACATGAATTCGTTGTGCAGGAGCTACAAAAGCTAAATGAACCCACACACTGGGTGATCTTGACTGTCTTCTGTATTACACATTTTCAAGGAGAATGTCAGGAAGCATCTGGCTGAGAGATGTCTGTGCTTGGAAATTTCACACATCTTTACAGAAGAAAATTTCAGGTAAAAGTAAAAACATTATTTCAATCACATTTGTTTAACATTTTACAGTAAATGGTTCTACAAATTCTCTTTAGCATGTAGTATAACGTTTAACTCAATATATAATTTCTTATTCCACCTCTAGCAGCATCACACAGGGTTTTCGGTAGATAATAAGAACAAGGAATGGTATATTTGTAGCTGCAATAAATCTATGTAATTTTGAGATGTCTTTTAATATAGAGTAATCCTTTATTTACAAGACCTAGAAAAGGGAATCAATCCCTCTTGCTAAAATGAGATGCAGTGGATTATAATTCTATATATGACTGTTTAATGTAACACATGTACTTTCTAAACCAATACTGTGAAACACTGCGGAAAAAGGGAAGAAATAATTTGATGGACTACTTTTTAAGTCAGTAGTCAAAAGAATCATTGCCACATCCTTGAGTGTCCACCACCATCACACTACCATCATGGTGACAAGACCATCATCGTTAACACCGCTTTCATCACCACCAGATATCTATGTGCATCAAATATTATTACTCAAATGATAGTAAAGGAAGATTTTGAATTTTTGATCTGGCTAAAGAACAATGAAGGCATATAACTGGAAAGAGAAGAATGATCTTCCTACTATAGATATTTAAGTATATGGATATCACAGAGATAAATCTTACTCAATAAGATAACAGTATTTTTTCCAACAAATATAGTAATAGGTACACTTGAATTAATCATTTGAATCTCCATTAAAGCAACAAAATAAATAGGAACTATCAGAAGAATCTAGGACAGGAATGGGCAGGAGGATAAGCAGAATATAAGCAAAAGAGGATAAGGATGAAGATAAAAAGGTAGAGTGGAAGGGAAAAGGAGACGATGGAAAAAGATAAAAAACAGAGGAAAGAGGGAGCCACGGACCGGCTCGAAGCAAAAGCAGGAAGATGTTGCTCTGAGGGTTTTTTCTATTTGCTGTGTGCCAGGTGTAGTACATGGCATCTCTGCATACATCTTGATACTAATAAAAACTCCCATCCAAAATATGTATGTGACTTTATAATTAAGTACACTTAAGAATGAAATTGCTCATATTTATGTTGGTTAAAGATGGTAAAACAAGAAATGCAAAACCACAAATATCTAATTCAGATTTCTATCTAAAATCCATCTTGAATTGCACACATTCAATATTAAATTGGTCATATTAAGACAATGTGGATGACTTAAAATATCATTTGTGTGAAATTGCTTCTCAGTTCAAATTGTATTTTTTAAAATTTTCTTCTTCGGGGCCAGAGATATACTTCAGCAGCACAAGTGCTTGCCTGACAAATGCAAGGTATTGGGTTCAATTCCTGTTACAAAAAAAAAAAATTCTTCTTCATATATTAATTCATCCAGAGGTCGTTGTCCTATTTTCAGAATCACATAGATAATGAAGAGTTGCCTATTATCAATTCCTATCATTTTTCAGAAAGTACTCTGTTACATTAGCACATTGTTTAATTGACTTTCCAAATGAATATGTGAAATGTACTCTATGTTCTCAATTTTAATGCAATAGTATATTATCAATACTTGACCTGGCAGAGTTATTTACTGAAGACTCAATTTGCATTAGAGCTTATTTTGTTCTGTTTTTGCTGTTATAGGATATTATTTTATTCATGTTTAGAATGTTATTGAGGCTTCATATAAGAATGAAAGATTTTGTTTTTCTTCTGTGAAGTTTTGCATTTGCAAACATTTTACTCCTCCTACTTCTACAATATTGCTAGATATCTTATGGACTGCAAACTGCAAACATTTTCTGTTGAATCAACAAGTGCTTATGCAAAGAAAACTAATGATTGTTTATTTTCTGAATGGAGATGGGGAGAAAATGCTACTAATTTCATTGAGGTATATTTGTTCTTATGCAAGATATGAGTGACAAAATGAACACAAGTAGTGTGGAGTGGCCAGCCTAAATAAAGACATGGGCTCATAAATCCAAGAGAAACATAAGCTTAAACCCTTCAGATACATAATTTTGTTTTCATTGAGAAGCTCTGGTACTTTGCCTTATTGAGAAGAATTGGTGAGACTGAATAGCCATGGCATCAGAACGTTGGGATAAAACTGTACAGAACTGTAGAGAAAGCTTGAAAAAAAACACAACCTACTCATGGTTTGACACATCAGGCATCATTATGACCTGACAGATCTATTGAACCTCCTCTGTTTTGAAACACACAAGTCACTTTTATGGAAATTCCTGTCATTTTGGTGAGTGGAATTAGAACAGATTGTGCGTCATTTATTTATAATATCATGAGATCAGTCATTATTTGTAACCACAGTTGTTAAAAACTAGATAGTTCTCTAAACATGGGTAAGAAAGCTTATGCTTAAAATGCTTGTATGTAAGAAGTGATACAACTAGGAAGTTGAATTCAGGTCAGTTGGAATCAAACCTTATGTCCATTATTTAACAACATGGAACTTTCTCTTTCTCTTTCTTTGTTCTGCTTCCTTCTTTGCTTTTGTATATGTTTAGAAGAGTTTCTGAGATGTTTTTAATCATCATAGGCACCTTGCTCCCTTTTCCTAACAGGAGAATAAATACGCCTTTAAATATACCAGAAGGCAACCCAAGCTATGCCATTTACTGGCTGTTTGTTAAGTAGTTAACTGCTCATTTGCTTATACATAGAAAAGGGAAAAATGAGTAACCTCAGAGACTTGTTGAAAATATTAAATTGGTGGCTGCAACATAGAAAGTGCGAATTATCATTGCTGCTATTAAGTGAACATACATAGGGGCATGGTAATGTGAGTTGGAAACATCATGAAAAGGAAAAAGGAAAAAGGCGAATTATCATTGCTGCTATTAAGTGAACATACATAGGGGCATGGTAATGTGAGTTGGAAACATCATGAAAAGGAAAAAGGAAAAAGAGAAAAGTTACAGTTTTCTGTAGGGGAACTTATTGAAAGCAGTGGTTTTAAACTGGGAGTTCTGAGCCAGAATCAGATGCAGGCCTGTTTCATGCGGCCAACACAATCTTAAAAATAACATGAGCAAGAACAGAAACATCTGGGCATAATTTATTAGGCTCTTTGGTTCCATCACCGCCATTTCCCTACACCTGGTTCATTCACACTTTTGAGTCCTAATCTCAGCTGTGTTTGTGAACCAGACTTTAACATGCGCTCATTAACATGTGTTCTTCTCTGGTTAATACCTGTCATCTCATCATGGCTTTTTCTTGGCTTCCTTATCGTTTACACCTGCAGAACATAGAAGCATCATCATAAATTCTGGATTGTATCATATTTTCTTTTCACATTTTTGTTCAGAGTTCTGGAACCAGAACTTAACATTTGTTCCAAACTCCACAGACCATTTTTGTAAATGCACTTTCACCACGTAGTTAAACACTCCTGCTTGTTTGCGCCAGTGTCAGAGCTGTGGCTGAATTATTGGCAGGCATTAACAAAAACAGTTCTTCGTTTCCACTTTTAAGTTCAGGGAGGATTTAGAGTGGCCATGTGTGACTTTTTTTAGAAGGGAAGGTAGCCAGAAACTATTATTTTTTATAGTTATATTGGAAATGTCTCAGAACAGCTTTAAGTACTAAAATAGAGATAAGAACTCATTTAATAGCACCTTCAGGATCCTGATCCGTACCAACACAAAGTTGGGACTTTGAGAAAGTATTTACGAGTGAACTCTCCTGAATCACTGATGCCACTTACTGCAGTAACTGATGTTTCCTTGGAGGTTTCCCATCTACTCAGTTCGCTCAGCCAGGTTTATGAGATGTGACAGGTTTGTAGTGCCAGGAGAGGGCTGCTATTTATATAGGAAAGAGTAAAGTCTGACTGTAAACTTAAGGAAAGTTTTGTGAAGATACTTTCCTTTTCTGTAATTTCCTATAGTGTATTTTTGGGGATGTATACTTAGCTTTATCCATCTTGGCATTAAATCTAATTTTCTCCATTTGGAATTTGTGTGTGTTTACAAAATAAGAACTAGCTTATTTTGTATCTGTGCACCCAGCAATGTGTCACATAATGCTGTTACATCCCTTCATATATTTTGAAAGATATAAGCAATATTTATAAAATTAGGTATGGCACCTTTTTTGTATTTATTGTAAAGTCTTCCATTTATTGGCTCAATTATTATCAGGCTGAAAATAACTGAATATTTTTAATGTCATTTAATATCATTCCAAGATCCCCATGGGAGTTTCATTGGTAATTTAGGAAATCAAAAAACAATTTATCCTAATTTTGTGCATTTTTTTCCTATAGTTTCATCCCAAATACTATAGTCCAATCAAGCTGATATACTTTTTACCATTCAGGTGACTTTCCCTGTGTTATCTCTTTACTTATTCTCAAGCTCTGACAGCAACTGCAAATGCTCTCACTTCTACAATTTTATTTTTATTTTCACTTATCTTCAGTGTTCACCCCTTGTGTGGTAAATATTATTTAGCTCTATTTAATGGATTATAACATAGAGAGTTATAAAGATAGACGATTTACTCTGGAGAACCTCACAAAAGTGGTAAGGATCAAGTCCAAGCATCATCATGGTAAAAACATTTGTACCCATGTACACTGCACTTCAGTGTTTGAATATGCTTAACATGTAACAATGGAAATCATGTAAATTATTATTTGCAAAATGTTTCCCGATCTCAAATGCTACACTTGATTTTTTATGCAAACTGTATGCAATTCAAAAAGGTTTATTATATATTTAAATCAATACCCAAACAGTACACTCCTCATAGTGTGTTATACCTGGTCACTGTTAGTGTTTAAATCTTAATCGCAATCATACTGGGAATATTGAATTATATTTTTGCATTAATTTTCTATGTCATTGTCACAAGAGTTCCTCCACATACACACACAGTGACCCCAAACACTTCTGCCTCACTTCTAAATTCTGCCTCCCTTCTAAATCCTGGGTTTTGTGAGGCCTGTCTGTTCAAAGTTAGAAAATTGTCAGTTTAAAACCCCTTAGTTTAAAGTTCTCATTTTCTTTCATAAATGTCCCACATAATGTGCTCCATAAGATGGCTGCTATTACACAGGGGATTATTTTTAAAGGATAGAGGATAATGTTATTGACCCATGAAACCAGGAAATATGAGAAAAATCCACTTGACTTAAAATGTCCAAACCCCAAATGTGATAAAATAGTTAGATTTCTTTTCTAAAAAAAAAGAAAAAAATACCTGCAAGAACAATATTATGCAGCTCAGTTGGGAATTTAAAAACAATTTCCTACAATTAATTAAATAGTGAACTATTTATTCATTTTATACAGCAAGAAATCTAATATAAAATATTGAAAACACACTTCCCTCTGCCATCTCTTTCATGAGAAATTAGATAATAAAATTTCTTTGTTGCCTTAGCTCACAACTGTCTAGGTTTCCATTAAACCTTGAAAAATAAACTTTAGAAAGGCACTGTTAATAGAAAATCCTTACCCTTGATAAAAAATTACTTTCTATTGTTATTAATATTTTTAAAACATGAAAATTATAATATAATAGGGTTTTACAAGTTTCCCATTTCATACACAAAAATAAAAAAACATGAGGTTTCACACAGTGGATTTTTATGCCCATTAAATTCAATTCTCTCTTCTGAATAGTGTTCTCTAGCAATTCAAGGGGCCATGATTATCATCCATTAGTATTGAACTATTAGTTGTGTCCCTTAACTGTTCTCTTTGCCTTTCGCAGATTACTATTTGTATATGTGCTGTCTTCTTGTTTCTTCTGTCCTCTTTGTTCACACTATCCTCTTGAATCAATTTTCTTCTGACTTTTGCTCATTGTACAGATCTCAGCTGTGTGTGAGATTTTCCTTTACATCTCAGAATAGAGAAAAACCGATCATGACATCCTTTATCAAATTGCTGGTCATATGTAATGGGAGTTACTTGGTCAGTTGTTTCTTTTCACAGAGCACTTGCTTATTATGTATCTATTCAATGTATAAATTAATAAGAAGTGGAATTTATTATAAACAGTATAATTTCAGGCATTTTCATACTCACTCCCTGAGCTAGACTTCCATCACGCAAAGGTAAATAAAATATTTTATTGATGTTCTTCCATCAAATTTACGTAGATAATTTTGTCATTACTTTTGTATTAAGATTTACAGAGTTCTACTTATCTTGTTCATTGCCGAAACTTGTTAACTTTTGAAGATATATAACATTAGCTTTCGTTCTTTGCTTAGGATATAAAAATTCAATATGCCTTCAGCTGTATCAGTTTCTCCTTAAATCATAGTCATTATTAGAACACTTTGAAGCGTGATGATCATAATTATACACCACATTTTTCAGCCATTGAAACTGGGCAACCAACTCACATTCAGATGAATTTGTAATGGTGTCCCATTGGCTGATATGCTAAAGACATTATCTACTTCCTTCTTTGGGTGTAGTCTGTTACAGTGGAAGGTGTATTATGAATTGTTTTCTTCCTAAATGTAGTGGAACAGTTGTCCTTAGAACCATGAGTATCTGTCAGTGAACAGAATGATTTATGTCAACTCAGCAAAGGGATTTTTATGGAAATTCTTAAAGAACTGATCTTTTAGCCTTATATTTAATGATGAATTGTAAAAACATATTGATTATTTGGAAAGACCCTGAAATTATGCAAACACATCCATAAAGCTTCTGTCATATTCTTGAATATTAGTCACAACTCAGCCAAACTGATGTGTAAATGAGTCTACACATTCACAAATCTAAACTACTTAATTTCACTGTAAATCTACCATTCTCCACTGTAATATTTTTCTGCACATACGATATTAAAAGCACAAAACAGTATTTATGAAATATCTTCAATTTCCAAATTGAATAAAATCTTACAAAATGTGCCATTTAAAAGAAAAACGGACATTTTATTATGGTATTTAAACCTGGGTGAATAGAATTAATCATTGTTTCAATTTAAGAGTTATAATATGTCACATTTTATCTGAAAAAAAATTAAAAACTACTTCATTAACAATATCTTATCTGAATTTAAAAATGTTCTCAGCCACTGGAAATTTAATACAAAGCAACATTTTAAAACAGTAGTTGTTTGCCTTGAATATTAATGCTGTTTTTTCTTTCCATACTGACGTTTCACTCACATGCTAAGTTAAATAATTTCAGAAGACTAGATTTACTTCTCATATAGGGTAAGAAACCAGATTGAAGGTTGATTGCAGACTCTCTTCAACTTAGAAGAAAAAAAAGTAATTTATAGAAAGTAAGAAGCTAATTAAATTCTATTGTGTTCTAGTCATTATTTCCTAACTTCAAAGACAGGACTCTAAAATTCTCCCTAGTATTGAACTTGTAATCCTGTGGGTAAGTAATGACATCGTAATTACTTCAAGGTCGAGATCAATCACCCCTCTGCTAACTTTTGATGGAAGAAGAACATATAACATTGATTTTCCTCATCTAATTCATCTTTTACCTACCCTGTTTGGAATCCCTCTTTCTATTCAGTCTTTACTAAAATGCATTTGAAATAAAGCTGTGGATCTTTCTAAAGATTTCTCTGATGTATTATATTGTCCAAAAATGTACAAATAGCGTCAGGGTGTTCACAAAGAAGTAAGATAGTTTGTGGTATATGTGATGTAGGATGTTAACTTATGCTATAGAAGTAAAAGTGCTACAGGCCTTCAAAGGTGGAAATGAGTGATTGAGATAAGCATTTGAGGAAGACTGGTAAGAAACAGAAATAATATTTATTAAGAATTTATATAAATATATATTTAAATATTTAAAAATTAATTTAAAAATTTACTACTCTACATTTATTTTGAGATCTTACTAAATGAACTTCAATCCCAAGCACAAAAACATGAAAAATTATCTATACCAGTTTTTATATTAATTCGCTTCTATGCTTTGAGAATGCTAGAAGAGATAAGGTATTTGACTCTCCTAAAATATTTTACTGAATGTTGCCAGTTTTATAGCTACTATATGAAACAACTGCTAGCAATGAGCTCTGAAATTGTTTGCAGATATTTAAATAATCCTACAAGTGATCAGCTGGGAGATTTTGGGGCAATTATGTACTTTTCTATCTCTCCATATTCACATTTATAAATGGAAATTGTCATAATATGTGTACTATAGGGTTGTTATGAGGTTAAATGTCATAAGTGTCATGATATACATAACGGACCTCAGTGTATGATGTAAAATGTCCCCTGGACAATGAAACTACTATCATAAAATCATTGGACTTAGAAATGAAAAGGTAATCATGTAGACTTTAATAAAAGAAGAGGAGCCAATTGTTTTTCTTTTGTTATTTTCCTAGTAATTAAGTTTCATAAAATGTGGGAGCCTCTCTGTTATATTTTCAAATGGATATTGTTTGATGAATTGCCAGAGAAGTTTGTAAACCATACTGGGAAGCTGATCTAAAGTTATAAGCACTTTCAGACAGTAAATGTATTAGTCAAAATCTTTTAAAGAAAGGAATTCGAAAGGAATCACATAATCAGAAAAAATAACACACATATACATATAATCAGAAGAAAAGATGAACAACTCCAGAGAGGGCTGTTCAGAAAATACCTAAGTCTTAGGTAAAACATCAAAGACTGTCACAGTTGCATCATTCAGAACTTTACTATCCTTTTCTGTAAATATGAGTACTTTTTATTATCTGGAAACAGTTCAGGTCATATCCAATAAATCCTTCTGCATTTCTATTACTATCATATTTATAAAAGACAAAAAGTAAGATGAACCCCAACCCAGTTGCCCAACATAGTGCTACACAGGTGTTGTGTGTATTTGGAGTTAATTTCCCTGCCTCTTTTTTTCTTGGCCCTGTAATTTATAACTATTACAATGGGATTAACTTTTTCTCATAAAAACTATCTGACTATAAAATCCAATAATCTTTATCTATTTCTAATTGAAATGATTTGTTTTTAAATAGTTTATTAGATTTATTATAGTATTATTAGATTTTTTTTTTTCTTTGTGAACTCAAAACTTTTTGTTTAACCATGAACCCTTGGTTGCCTCCAGTAGTAGCTCTTTCTTTTTACGCTGTTTTCTTTCTGATTCTGGTCTCTTTATGGGCAATTTCATTGAAAATATGAAGTGAAACTTGAGAGATATTTGGTAGGATTCCCCATTTTATACATTTAAGATTGTTACAAAATAGAATGTTTTGATTAAATTGTAAATATTTGTTTAAAAATATCATTTTCCCTGTCACTTATTCCTCCAATCAATATAATTATATTTACTGTGCACCTACAGTGTAACAGTCATTTCTCAACAATACTGGGATGAGAACTGGGAAAATCAGGCACTTACGACACAGCACAGCAGCTGTACTTCATACAAATAACCACAAAATATTTATTTACTAACAAAAATAAGGCTATGAGAAGACTGAAATACACAGCCTAGGATTCTGGAATATGCAAGGGCAATTACTGCCCTAGTAAACAATTAGGCCATGCGATCATATGTCAGATAGATATGGGTAGCATGAATGGACCTTAAAATTCATTACCTTCTGCTCCCATCTGTATTCAAACATAAGTGTCTTGAGCATGTCACTGCAAACAAAGCAACTTGATTCTGTACACATCTTTAAAGTACTTTCATATGGTCTAATACAATATTTTTACAAAAATCAGTTCACGTTCAGAGACCTATATCTTTTTATCATCTCCTTATCTTTAAATGGTATGGAAAATTTCATATATTTTGAAAACGTCAATTTCTGTTTCCCTCACATAATTTCCATCGAAACTTGCTAACTCATTTCTGTGACACTAATAAGAAAAGAATTTCAACTGCACATTTTCTTACTAATCATGAAAAATTTAGAAGCATCCTTTTATTTTCTTTTATCATAATTCTATATATGCCTCTATTATAATATTTATTCCCCATTGAAACAAAGTCCTATTTTTCTGGTGTTTATTAAAAGCTTATTTAATAACTTGCTATATTCACTTTATGTTTATACCTTATCACAATGTATAGTGTATTGGTATCAAATATATTGTAAATTAATTATTAAATTAAAATTCTCATTTAAAATATGCCTACATTAAATATGTTTACCTATCTTATATAAATGTTTTACATTTTTAGCAGTCATAAAAGCAAGCAATTAATTTCAGGGTGACAGGAATTTTTTGCAGTATTGAATTTAATGACAATTCTTTTTTTCATTATTAAGCTTATTTGTTGAGAGATTTATGCCTGTCAAATTGAACTATCTCATCCAAAATCTAACACAATAGAAAAATACACACATGAGTTAAGAAGCACATGGAAACCAATGTAAGTAAGTAAATAGTTTATGTATTAATGTGATTTGTGGAGACCCCTTTCTCTTCTAGTTGGAGAATGTACCCTCCTTCCCAAGAGGCGATAGTACTTCCCATTTCCCTAATGAACTGTCTAATACTTTGTGATTTCTGGCCAAATAACAAGGTGATATAATTGTGTCATAGTAAAAATAATGAAGCTGGATTAAATATCTCTCCTGGTAGGGCTCCTTTATTCTTTTTCTTTGCTTTCAATTCCCAACAGCTACCCTTATTTTAAGGAGTTTTGCTCTTTAATGATGTCTGCTCATGAAACTTAACTATTGGGGCTTAGAATTCCACTCTAAGTTTCTGAGCTGTAATGCAGCTTAGGGAATAGTGAGATATAGAAAATAATGAGACAAATTAATTTTCTTTTCCCAGAGGTACTATATTCCCCATAGCTATCACTCAGAGGACAACCTCTTCTCTGAAAGATTGATATAAAAATAATTTATGTCAGACTAAGAGACAGAGCAAATCTATCTGCCTGGAAAAGCACATAAATGCCTTTAAGAAAAGAATAGTAGCTTTTGGAGACAGTGCTTCTTAGTAATTAGGGATGTTTATTATCCTTGTCAGGCTTTAATAATCAATCTGGAATTATATAATGAAAAGAATTTCATTATTTACTATATAATTTTGCCATCCAGTTCCTTGTATAAGGTAGCTTCAGATAATTCAAAAGTAGTAGTTGACTAAGTTGGAAGATTTTTTTTTTTTAGTTAAAATACTGAAAGAATAATTAGAAAACACTGAAAATGAACATCTTAGTAAGGTAAAAGGAATAATACATCTCTAGATCTTGAAAAGACCAAGTGAGATCATTTAATTCATTTCGTTTCTCCTAAAATATGTCACTAAATCAAGCTATCATAAATGGTAACTCATTACCACTTTAACAGATATCTTCTGCAGCATTTTATATTTCACAGTGGAATCTCATATAAAGTTGCTTAAATGCTTCATTACAATGCAGTTTATGATAAATCCATTTGTATAATATCACTGACAGAAATATCATGGATAGGTGGTGTCAACATTGAAAGACTCCATCTGTAATAAGGACAGATTAATAATAAGGCTGTTTATAGAGAACATAATTTTATGATTCCATCAAATTGAAATAATTTTCCAGAGAAGACAACTAGCATATTTGCTTATATAAAATTCATTGTGCCTGTTTGTATGTATTCTTCTATAATAATATAGCAAAGTAATATTCTTGACTTATCCTCAGGCACTGAGACAGAGGCATGTTTGTTTATTCTTTCTTAATGCATTTATTTTCCTTAAATGTCCAGATTGCAGGAATAAAAATGTAGACAGCTGCAGACTAATTTAATTTTGTCTTTATTGTTTTTCCTTTTTCTATATAATGTTCAAAAATTTTATTTTTATTCTAAATAGAACAGTAACAAAAGACTTTTATAGGCTTTAAATTTGACTTTTATAATATTGATTTTATAATTTTAGTTTATTTGAAATATATTGTAATGCTCTTATTTTATTTGCTTAGTTCCAAATTGATCATCATATCATGAAAAAGTTAATAAGTATTGTAGTTCAGTCATTTATAGTAAGAAAATTGGTACATATTGCTAAGTTTTTCAGTTTATTTGAAAGAAAAGCTCCACATTTAACAAAGATCTCATGGTATTTGGGAAGATGGGACTTGGGAGTTAAACTCTGATTTTTGAAGTGCAATCTCTAGCACTGTAGTCTTCCAGAGTATTTGTCAATTTAACACCCTTTAAATGCTAAGATTGCAGGCAGTTTTTGCTGAATAATCCTTAAATCCTTCCAAACCTAATTTATAATAAAATAACAAAATCAGTTGAATATTTTATGCATATGAATGTTATTATATTCAGTTAAAGTTCAATAGATGTTGCTTGTAATGGTGCCACCACATGGATTATCTCTATCTTATATGTCTTTTCTTGTTACAAATATTACTTCTTCTTCTTTTTTTTTTTTGGTACTGGGAATAGAATTCATGACCTTGCACTTGCCAGGCAGGCATTGTGCTGCTGAATTACACCTCTAGCCCTCTATAAATATTACTTCTATAGTACACAATTCTACCAAAAATCTGTATGAGCTATTTCAAACAAATGTTAAAATCGGAAGTCTTTCTTTATCGCTTCTTATCTCCTGCCACAGTATTGTCTCTACATTCTAAAATTAAAACAAAACAAAAATCTTTTAAAATTTCAAAGTTTAGTGCATTTTCTTCACATTAGTGCCCTTCTTGAGACAATAGTTTGTAGACAATAATACATATCCATTTCATATATGTTGTCTTAGATATTTTCTCATTGCTGGGACAAAATACCTGATACACACAAGTCAAATGTGTAAATATTTATTCTAGCTCACCGTCTGTAGAGGTTTTAGTCCATAATCAGCTGGCTCCAAGGCAGGGTGTCATGGTAAAGGAAAAACTGTTCATGGACTGGCAGTGAGGAAGCAAAGAGATTTCTTTCCTTCCCTTTTTACTCCATTTAGGTTACAAGCATATTGATTGGTGCCACCCACATCCAGTAAGTCCATTCACCCATGCCTACAGCTATGGTAAACCAATCAGTGGGCTAATCCATTACCATACACCCATGATGCAGTCACTCTACAAAGCCCTATTTATGAGCTCATGAGGCTATGCAAGAGCATCTAGCTGTGAACCATAATATACATGTACACATTTTTCAGGAAAAGTTAAAGTGTAAAATCATATACTTTGAAAAGCTGATTTGAAAATAACTTCAATTGCTGTAACATTAGAGAAATGCCTAGAGAATAAAACAAGTCATAATTATAGTAGGAAAGAATTGCCTTTAAATATGACTGTCAGTATAAACAGTGAAAAGCAGAATTACTAGCTTGCAAATACATTATAGAGACACAAACACAAACAAAACACTCTGAGGAGAACATGGTAAAATTTAGAGGAAGTAAAAAAATTGATGTCAACTAAAACATACACAAGAATAAAAATAATTTGAACCTGCACTCCTGAGTATCTCAGAAGAATGACCATTCTGGAAATATTCTTTTACTCACTAAATATTCTGACATGAATGTTAAGATCCAGATTTTTCTCAAGTAATTTTCAGTTAAGGAAAAATATAATTATTTGCAAAACATATGCTTATAATTTCATATTGAAGCAAAAAAAATCTTATACAAATTCTTCTGGTCCAAAGAGCATTGATGATTAAAAACTCAGAAGTAGGTTTGAAAAAAAAAAATAGGGAATGATTTGCAAGCAAAGTAATTTATTTCAAAAAAAAATTTGACAGTTCTCCTGGAG
>NW_004955404.1:42539991-42552288 GCF_000276665.1 Chinchilla lanigera | reverse complement strand
TTGTTTGTAACTCTGTATTGTCTGTATTGTGCTTGTGATATGTTGTAAAATGTTGTATGTCTGTTAATGTTTCCCTCCTTTTATCCTTAAAATAAAAAAAAAATTGATAATTAGTGAGGCAATATTTAATTATATTTAATTTGACCAACTATGTATTAAGAAAAAAATGTGTTTTTCTAACAATGGAAAATATTACAAAACATAAACAAATCACAGTTTGACTGTTTTTATAACAAGTGATAGATAATGAAATTATTTTTTATGTAAAATTTATATGCTATAAGTGGGCTTTTAGTGTTCAAAGTTACAATATTAATAATATCTGTATTTACTCTAATATCTACCTGCATTTGTATATGGCTTTTATATAACATGTAATAGGAACTGAGGGTATTTAATATGTATGAATTATTTGAAATAAGTGAGGTTTCTTATTATGAATCTATAGCATTAACTATTTCTATAATTGTTCTAATATATTTTCATATATAATTGAAAAAATGAAGCTGATAAATAGCACTCTGCATACATTAACCAATATCAGAGTTAAGAACAGGAAATCCTGAAAACATTGCTAAAGTGTATGTGTATTAGATCGTAACTTAGTGTTTCTCAAAGGGAGGCATTATTCCTCTGTTTCTCAAAGGAAGTATTTCTCAAAGGAAGGTCATTAAAAATGGAGATAACATACTTTTTGTTTTGTGAACATGGACTGTGTGCTTTGGACCTTAAGTATGCTTATTTCTTGTCTATTAAATATCAGTAAAGATATCACATTCAGTTTACCCTAAAATCTCTATAAAACTTAAACCTAACAAATATCTACATGTCTTCTAAGAGGATAGTGTTCTGTTAATGTGAGAAGGAAGAGAATATTTGGTTCTGTGCACTTCAATATTTATGTCCTAAATTTGGGAATATTCAATCTACCCATATGATTAAACATTCAGAAATTTATCAATATAAATGAAGTTAATATATAGTGTTGTTAATCAGTGCTTATAAATCACATAATTTTGGGGAATGGCAGCTATTGGACAACATCAAAACCTATATGAAAGGCATAAATTTAAAAGGCCTATTAAAACAGTAAAAAGAGTTGAATAAAAAATTAAAAGAAAGAGAGAGGGCATGTTAGTATTTCATGGCAATCTCAGCACTCCTAGAACTCAGGCAGGGGATCATGAGTGAGCTTAATTTCAGCCCTGTAGGCTGTACAGGGAGTTCCGTAGGTATTATACAATCTGAGTAGACTAGATAAGGCCATATTTAACATGATTGCCAATTAGCACCATTAAACCTGTTCCAAAAAAGGGATTTGACAGTGACTACAAATTATTGCCCAGCTTTAACATATAGGACATATTAAGAAGTATTATTTTCATAGATAAATGGTATTGTTATAAAAATGACAATTTATATTTCTAGTATTTAGTGTTGGTTCAAGAAAAAAGTAATTTAAAATCTCTGTTAAAATACATCTTTATCCAAATATTTAGACATGCATCTTTGAATAATTAACTGTCTTTTTAAAATCATTATAAAAATCACCCTTCAAATTGTTGTTTGAAGAAAAATAATAGAAGGTTTAACAAAAAATTTCACTCTAAATGATTGTAAGCAATGATGTAAAATTTTCTTGTGTCTGAGTCTAGGAAGGATGATCAGGAAGGATGTGTCAGATGAGGAAGTCACTTATTGGCAGTGGTAGCAGTAGACATAGTTTACAGTGAGCCAGGTGTGGAAATAACTAAGGATTCCATGAGTTAGCATGTTTTAAGCATAGGACTAATGGTAAGCATTTGTTCTCATTTCAATATTCAACTAAGATTTTCATTTTATTGTTCTGAAAATTTTTCTTCATCTGGATATTATTTCAGCTGTACTTTGGAAAAATTATAAAATACTATTTGCCTGTATTATGCATGCTAAAAGTATGGTGATATCTAGTTTATTTTTTTGGTAGGGCTGGAGATTGAGCCCAGGGACTTAAACAGTACTAAGCAAGAGCTGTCCTGATGAACTATAACCTTTGGAATGTCATCTAATTTTCAAGTCCATAGTAGAGTGAATTTTTATAAACTACACATTTGTTTGAACATGATATTATAATACATGCATAAATGTATGAAATAATCAGGATGTACCCTTCTTGAAATTGAGAGATAAAAGACAGTGCAGTTTTATGTGTATTCATGTAGCAATTAATCCCACACTACCAACAGAAAGTTCTCCTTCAATTACCAATGATTGGCAGTAATATCTCAGTAAAACAAGATGTTCTCAATTATTTTGTGTTGTTTTAAATGATTAGGATAAGAAAATTTGTATTAAGGTTTAATTCAAAGATTATATGACACTGACTATAGGGGGAATTTCAGGATTGTCAGAAGTGAGAAATGACAATGTCGCATTCAGTGCATACAAAGTTGGAATTAGGGAAGATAAAAAGTCTTGGAGACAGATGCATTTAAAGTTTACAAATGTTCATTGTGCCATAAAAATACACATTTAAAAATTTTGAAATGTGAAGCCCCTCTTGGACTAATATTATGGGATTTAAAAAAATGAAAGAAATTAAAGAAGACATTAGGAAAGATTGCCCTTGCTCATGGATTAGCAGAATTAATAATGTTAAAATAGCCAGAACATGAAAGGTGATATATAACAGGTTCAATACAGTCCACATCCAATCACCAATGATATCATTTGAAATATTATAAAATAATACTAAAATTTGTATGAAAGCACAAGACAGATGAGACAAAACAACCCAAAGCCAAAAGAGCAAATCTAGAATTATCACAATACTCAATATCAAAATATTACACTATGTAATACAATAAGCATTGTTAATTCCCTACCACTCTGTTTGTAACTCTGTAATGTCTGTACTGATCCTATGCTGTTTTGTAAAATGTTGTCGGTCTGTTAGTATTTTCCTCCTTTTATTTCTAAAATAAAAAAAAATACTACACTAAGTCATAATATCAAAAATCAAACCCATGATACTATATGGTCACCTAATGCTGAACAAAGGGGCCAAAATTATGTATTAAAGAAAAGACATGTTCTTTAATAGATGGTGCTTGAAAACCTGGATATCCATATGTTGAAAGCTGAAATTACAGTAAATCCCTATCACCCTATTGCCTGTAGAAAACTGAATTCAAAATGAATCAATGATCTCAGTATAGAACCTGAGACTTTGAAATTGTTAGAAGAAAACATTGGGGAAACACTTCAACACATAGGAAATAATAGCAAGAAGCAGCTAATAGAATTGCATCAAATGAAAAAGCAGCTGCACAAAACAGTAACAAATAACAATGAAGACACGGTCTATCAAATGGGAGGCAGTCTTTTCCAGCTCTTCTTTTTACAGAAGATTAAGAACCTCAAAAAATTTAATCTTCCCCAAAATGAAAACAAAACAAGAGGCTGTGGTGGTACAAAGACACCTGGGTATGGTAGCTGCAGGATTGTCGGTGCTAACTAGAAATTGCTAAATTTCTTGTAGAACCATGGTAGAAATTTAGAAGAACATGACAAATCAATATCTTCTGATAGTCATAAACTTATTGTAGCATCAGTATGTGCACTATGATCAGGAACGACAAAAGACAGGTTGAGTGACCCTGGTCAGTTTCCTGACAATGAAACCAATGAGTTTAACTTTAAAGAGATCCCTTCCAAATGTATCTGCAGAAGTTTACATGCATTTTGTCTATTAGGTTCAATACATTAATGGATCCACAGATATTTTTGGCTTTCACATCCCACCTGAATTAGTGCTGGACCAGATGATGGCTGTAAACTTTCTAGGTTGTTAAAATATAAATTACTAAAAAATTGTTAATTTTTCACAATTTAATACTTGTAGCTCAGTTAGTGATTTTTTTTTCATATAGAGGACTCTGCTTGTATGCAATTGAATTCTAAAATTCGTAAGAATACTCTGTGCAAGATGCACTGTGAAATACGTTTTCCATTTTAATTTTGTGACTTTTAAATAATAGTAATCATCTGTACTTTTAAATATGGGACAGGAATCTTATGCAACTAGTCTTATTAGTTAACAATATGTATTTTAACTTTTTTTTATGCAACTATTGAAGTAAATCCTCAAGAAAATAGAAATAAGGATTTCTGAGTCTTATTTCATTTAGAGACTTAAACTTTTTTTGTCTTATTATTTCTGCTAATTTCTGGATATCCATATAGAATTTCATAAAAGAAATTCAGTTCCCAATGATCTTTCAACATGTTTCAGCTATAGAGCAACAATCAGAAATGTTTCATTTTGATATTAACCATTTTGCAGTAAATAGCTATTAGGCTTCTTAGAGAAAATTTAATGGGACAGGTGGCAATATATTTGCTGTTTTGTTAATATAAAGATAAAATAAAATCTCAATTTCTCAATTCATTTTTCCAGTATTCAAATTACTCCTGCACAATTTATCTATCTTTCCAAAAAGAAAGTAGCCAAACGTATGTTCTTTTCTCAAAATTTTAGTAAACTTTCAAACAGTCTGTCTTGGTTACTTTTCTCTCCTTGCTGGGACAAAATACTTGATGCCCAAAATTAAGGAAGGAAAAGTTTATTTCACTTATAGTTTGTGGAGGTTTCATTCCATACTTGGCAGGTTACAAGGCAGTGTGGCACATGGCAGAGGACAACAGCTCATAGCAGCAGAACACAGCAAAAGCAACAAGACACAAAAGGGAGGAATGGCCGCAAGCAGCCTCTTCCTCTCCCTTACATATGCAAACTATCCACCCCAGGGCAGGTGTAGCTCTCACACCCATAATCAATCAAACTCTAAAAGCCTGCCCCATGACCACATGAAGCTTGGGGGGACACACAAACCCAAACCATAACACAGTCAAACAATAGAATTTAATGAAAACTCTTAAAAGTTTAAAAGAATAGTTACATTTGAACAATATCTGCTAGATAAGGTAACCTTCAATGACAGCAAAGTTATTTTGCAATGTGAACAAAGATAGAAGTTGTTAACCTAGTTATCAGTGTGACAAAATACATGAGAATATCATTTTAAAAGGAGAAACAGCTTATTTTGCTCACAATTTATGATTAACATACTGGCTTTTGGAGGTTACTACAGATGTAAAGTTATAGCAAAACCAGCGAGAGAAAGAGAGAGAGAGAGAGAGAGAGAGAGAGTGGAAGTGACAGTGTAAGAACAGTCCGTGGTGGGGAACAAGGAAGGGATATGGAGGGCTAGAGTATCTAATTAGGCTCATATTGGGAAGAATTTTGGAAGTTTAAGAGGATCTGGAAGAGACAGAAGAACAAAGAGCTGGGAAAAGACAGGAAAAAGCCTAAGGAATATTTGCAGAATATCAGCAATCTCTACAGAAACATTAGTAAAGTTGATTGGCTTCTGTTATTATTTCCAGGGCTATGTGTAATTTAAGGATAGTGATATACACCTAAAGTCTGAATTTTAATTCACGTGTTTGAGCAATGATATCATGGTGGGAAAGTGGCACTTGTAAACAAGAAAGGAGATAATATTTTTCCGTGTGGTTCCTTTTCTCTTTCTTCCTGGAGTATGATCACACCCTTTCATTCAGTTCCAAGCCACTTTAACTTCACAATGGGACTTGGATTTGAACTGCATTTAAATCTTAATTACAAGTTCATTAATACCCATATAATATATATAACGGTTACCAATTCGTATATTTTGCTAATAAAAAGAGATTCATTAGTAGTGGGATTGACGTTTCAGGCCTGGCTATAGGTTTATCTGTTGTGCCCATAGAAAATTCATACATTGCCTGCAATTAAATTTTCATGCCTTAAAGTTTCCTGTATTAATATGTCATTAATAGCATTCGTTGCAGTGGTTTAGATGTAGTTTTTGCCCACTGTTCATGTGTTGAGATGTTGGTCCTTAGTATGACTTTGGAAAACACAGAGGACCCATAGGTCATGGGGATAATGCCTCCTGAAAGGATTTGAGCAATGCAACCGTACTAGGTGCCTGTTTTTGAGATTTGATCTTTCACTCATTCAAGTTCCCACATGAGGTGATAGACCCAAGAGGATTTTTGTAATACTCAGAATCATGCTATTTGAACTGTTAACGTTTAAACCTAAGCCAAATAAAACTTTTCCTTTTATACTGTCAGCCTATTTCAGGTGTTTCATAACACTGATAAGAGAGTTTAACATATATTTTCAAAAATGATAGAATACAAATGGAAACTAAGTGAAAAAGTTAAAATTTAAAAATCAAGCCCACTTTAGACTGGTGTAGTGCAACATGCTTGTAATCCCAGCACTCAGGAGGCTGAGGCAGGAGGATCATTGCAAGTTTGAGACCAGCCTGGGCTACAAAGAGAGCTCAAGGCCAGCCTGAACTGCACAGTGAGACCCTGTCTCAAAAAGACAAAAAAAAAAAAAAAAAAAAAGGAAACACATTTATTAATAATAAAAAATTGCCCAACTGTTACATTTTGTGTCTAGATATACCCTCCTTCCCAAAGCCTCATGAAGTCATAGGGCTGGTTCTAGAGTTTGTGATTGATTTATGGTCTAATGATGGGATTTTGTATGGAGTGCTACACTCACTCTGGGGTGGGTAGTTTGCCTACAATGTATGTCTCTCCTCCCCTTTTGCTCTTGCTGCTTTTGCTGTCTTCCAGTGCCATGAACTGTTGCTCCTCTGTCATGAGCCACTCTGCCTTAGAGAGAGCTGAGTTTGGACTGAAAACTTCACAAACTGTGAGCTAAATAAACCTTTCCATCCTTAATTTTGAGTGCTGGGTATTCTGTCTTAGCAACAAGGAAAAGTAACTAAGACAGAACTTTGCTGTTTCAACTGTCAGCATTTAAAACTAATCCAAATAAACCTCTCTTCTTTACTATGTCAGCCTGTTTCAGGTGTTTCATTATAGTGATAAAAGAGTATATCACATATTTTAAAAGATGATAGAATACAAGTGGAAACTAAATGAAAGAGTGAAAATTTAAAAATCAAGCACATCTTATTAACAAGAAAAAGTTGTCCAGCATTTTGCCCAGCAATTTCATGATATTCTTCATGTTTATATTTATACTCTTTTATATTGTGATGCTGTGCAGTAATTTGTTTTCATCAAACTTTATTAAATCAATGTTATTGAAAATTATTTTATAAATGTCTTGTAAGAAATGCTATGACTAATCTTATTTAACCTAAATATTTCTGTATAGTGTCATAATTTTCTCATTGCTGAGACAGTACCTGATACCCATAAATTAAAGGAAGAAAGTTTTACTTTGCTTCACAGTTTGCAAAGATTTAAGTCAATAGTTGTCTGATTCCAAAGCACAGTAGCATGGTGGAAGGATCTGAGCAGAGCAAATCTGTTCACTTCATGACATCCAGGAAGCAGAGAGAGGTCAAAGGATGAGGCAGATGGGACACATATTCTTCCAGCTCACATCCACAGTGACCTGTGTCTTCTGACGTGATCATATCTCTTAACATCAAGTCACCTATATTGTTCCCATAAACCAGTCACTTTTCAAAAGCTTTACCTTTGAGCTTACTAGGCATTCCAGTTACATCCAGATACAAATCCTAACATACATCTTTATTTTATTCCCTGAGGGGGGAAAAAAAGTGTAGATTTTCTGAGCAAAAGGTAATGCATACACAACAATGCTTTTGTTTCACATTCTCACATATTTTTGTTAGAAAATGTAAACATATTTACACATCACATAAGCAGTATCAGGGGATAAACATCATTTAATGCTGATTATCTTTATTGAATAAATACATTTTTAAATTCTTGAGCTAGATAATTCACTATGCAAGGTTTGAATAGCCGCTTGAGTATCCTAATTCACATTTGACTAGTATAATTTTGTCCACACTCCAGTATTATTTATATTAGGAAAATGATGATGAGTTTTTAATATTTCACACAGCTTAATTTTTTACAAGGATATGTGAGACTGGTATAAAACATACAAAGCCATCTGCTGGAAAATACAGGCTCTTCAGGATAAAACATGGCCATCCCTGTGGATAGTATAGATTTATTCTATGCCAGAGGGCATGTTACAGTTGTTTTATTATTCATCTGAGAAACAAATCAACCTTAGTGCAGAACATAGGATTTCTAAGAGCATGAAATATAAAATAATTAATATATCAATCATTTCACACATTAATGTTCTATAGGTAACTATTTTAGATATCTTAGGAAGTAATAGATCCATAATGTCAAAGGTAACTTTTTAGCTTGATTTTGAAAAAATTTTCCTACAATCATGTAACAGAATTGAGCATGTGATTTCTTTTGCAATTTCAAGAGATGGATAGCAAGTTTTTAAATTGCTTAAATATATCTCCCATCATGGGAACTATTTTGAGAAAATAAATAGTTTTCTCAAGAACACAAGTGATAACCTTTCACCAAAAATAATACCGTGTGCTTCACAGACCTAGTTATGAACAGTTCTCAGAAAATAAGGCCTAAAACATTGACATAATTATAAAAAAATGAATGGTCCATTTAAAATGATATCATAAAATATATGAGTACAATCAGGAAAGAGTAAACATTAATGCAACAAGATGTGTTGCAGCCCACCCAGGCTCACGCACACATTCTCGCAAGTGTCATTGTCACGTCTATCATAGACGGGTGTGGGAGACCCTGGCACTCTGTTCCATGAATAGGATGTGATAGGGAGAGAGGCGGGTGAACTAATTAGAGGCACGTTTGTCCTCTGAGTAATAACTCTATCTCCAGCCTGCGGGGCCTGTCACTATCTGTGGCACTGCCTCTTAGTCCTGACAGCCCAAACAGAACCTTTGCTGAAAAGAATTGCATCATCTCTCATTCTTAGAATGCTGGCACTTAAAATTTATCAGCTTCCGTCATCTCCAAAATATTGACAGGAGTCGTACTGGTTGTTTAATTATTTTATGTAATGATTTGAATGTTTAATGTAAAATTATAGTAATTAAAATGAGCCATTATGATTCATTTCCAATTAAACGGCTATTTTACAACTCTATTTTTTTTTTTTTACTCGTACAAAAGTTTATTCCACATTTGTTCATTTCAGGGAGATATGCAGGAAATAACCTGGCAATAAAGACACCTGCATTTCTTATTTATTCATTATTTCACACAGTCACACACGCCCCTCCAGAGCTCTCAATCATAACTGATCAACGCTTGCCAGTGTAACGGTGTCTGTCATCTAAGGTGAAAGCTCCAAGGGTTTCCTTTTCCTTTGTACCTATGCTCAAATGCGAAGTTTCACTTGAGGAACCAAACTTTATCTCTGTGTGACAGCAGGTAGGAGCAAAGACTCTGGACCTTATGGAGCAGGTCTCTACACTATGGAGATGCAGACTATTGTATGGGATCCTTCATATATTAAGTGAACAACGATTCATTAATTATCAACTTTAAAAAGATATATATTTTGTTCTAGAACCACAATACAAAGCTAGTTTAGATTCACTGAGAAACATAAGACGAATATGTGTGAAACTATCTGCATCAAACTTCTTTTCCAGGTAATTTCACCATTACGTGCCATGCGTTTCCGTAGGACTCTTTTCACAACTTGAAGCCTCTCATGACAATCTTTATGTTTACAAAACTGCAATTTTTGTGCAAGAACATTATTTCACCACTACTGCCTGCCCCCCAGCCCAGCCTCTTTCTCCTCATAAGGTTTCATGAGTCAATTAGATAGGACAATTGATTGGACAAATAAATTGAGCAAATTGATAGGAGAAATAAACACGACTGAAGCAACACTAATTTAAATTTTTTAAAAATCCCATTCATTGGATGTTATGCATCTCTATCTAGAGAAGAATTTAAAAATTAATTACTGGCCTGGAGATATGGCTCAGTGGCACAAAGGCCTGCCTGGCAAGTGCAAGGTCCTGAGTTCAATTCCTGGTACCAAAAAAATATACATTAGTTACTGATTGAATTTGGAAAGATAATAATTAGGTAATATATTAATATTAATTGATTTTCAAAAACTATGAATTGTTAGTATTATGAACACTTTTGATCATGCACTTGCCACCCAAATTCTAATCCCTACCCCATCATATGATGAACTTTGTACTCCATGTCATTAACATAAAGAAGACATATGAGAAAAATGTCTTAGTTGCTCACCAACATCTTCACATCATGGACAAATTAACATTTAAATAGATGTTCTTGTAATCTCTAATTATGTTATATGTCCACTCAAAAGGTTAATCAGTAAAGCTTAATGACTTTGCCAAATTTCTGGTAAAGTAACTCATAACACATCTATTTAGCAATATTAATAAATGGAGAAGATCGAGTATTTTGTCATTTTGTGCAATCATGTATGTATAAGGAATTGCCATGTTTTGCTTTGCATTTCACAAACATGTTAGTATAGAGCTTTTAGTAGCCCAGAGATTTAAAAGGTGGCATAGGGTACTGGAGTAAATTTACTCATAAAATAACTAAATCTTGTCACTACGCACAATATGCTACAGTTAAATTTTGACCCAGACTTAGAGACTGCTGTCAGATTGGAACTGTCTGTAAAGGAAAGATTGCTGAATTTATGCATCTAAGCACTTATTTTGAAAATTGAGTTATTTGCTAAGTATGTCATGGTATTTTGATGATATTGATTAAGAGTAATATAAAATTGTAAAGCATAAATATTATAAAAGGTCATCTGGATTAATAATATCATTCCACTTTTTCTGAAAATAAAAAGTAATCAAACATTTAATGGATTCTATATTTGTTATTAAACTTTATGAAAAAAAAGGATATTATTTTTAAAAGTAGTAATGCTTGTCTAATGTTTGAGTATTTTCTTTATCCAATCTATTAACTGGTCTATCACATATTATCACCTTCAGATTCTCTACTTTCAATAGTTAAATATAAGAATGACTATATTTTCTGTTTCAGAAAAAAAGTTCAGCTGTTCAAATAATTGTAATATTTATGTAATGCTTGGATAATACAATGCAGTTCAGCAAAAATGTTCTATTTAAAGGTTTAAGTAGAATAAACCAATTGTGAATATGGGAATTGAATCTGCTAGAATATGTGAGAGTATGTCAAACTGATATTTGTTTTGATTACTTTTATAAAGACATAATCTAATACTATCATGAAATGAAAAACCTAGGCAATTCATCAGTAAAATATGTATCATCACAAGTTCTCACCTTTCAAAATAAATGACAATAATTTAAATCCAAAGTGATTCATGTGAAAATCACAACAGATTCAGTAAAATTCTGAAAATAAAAATAGCTAAATTAAACACTAAGAGTATTATAAAATCTTAAAAATAAATGTTCTCAAATAATGGAGCTATAACCATCTTTGTCTATTATCTTTCTGAAATCTTTATTATACGACAGCATTCTAGAATGATTGGAATGAAAAATAATAAGAAATTCAGAAATTTAATTTTAAATTATTTATTTTGCCTAGTAGAAAACCTAACAGCAGCTATCAGCCTGTAATATTTTTGTCATCTAGTTTCTTGTTTATATACTCTATGAAATGTTGGAAAGGAGGAATGAATCAAATGGAATTTTAAATTCCAATTTTAAATATTTTTATTTAAAATAAAAATAACAACATAAACACCCAAAGGTGAATGAAAATATGTGTTATATTTTATAAATAAACAAAAGCGAAGATTATTTTCTCATTCAAAAAATCTTTTTTTTTTCTTCCGGCATCAGTAATCCAACTCATGACCTTGCTCTTGCCGGGCAGGTGCTGTGCCACTGAGCTAAATCCCCAGCCCCTGTTTAAAAAATCTTTAGAAAGGATTCTCTGATTATAACTCAGGCCTATTACCAAATACATGTTGAGACACTAGGTGTTTGTGGAAATTATTCTGGCCCTTAGGACCATGCTGTTACTATGTAACTGAGTAACAAGTTCTTTTTAGCTTAAAAAATAAATGACCTTATATAAATTATGATTATCATTTAGTTTGACAGAGAACTGTAAATCACTAACAGAACTACATATTAACAAATGAGTCAGAGATTGATGAATTTACATCTGGGTTTCAGATAAGTGTTTTCTGGATTGAGGAGAAAGTATAAGGAATCTTCTCGCCAGGGATTGGTTTAAATGAAATAGAAGGAAGATCATTATAGGTGATGAGGAAAAGGACCATAGTTTTCATAGTTAGCAGGTTTCTTGCATTAATACATGAATATTATGTACAAAAGACTAGTTTAGCATGCAAATATAAATATAAATATA
>NW_004955404.1:42506867-42539891 GCF_000276665.1 Chinchilla lanigera | reverse complement strand
TATACGAACTCTGTATGATACCAAAGTAGTCTATTGGTTTAGTAGATAGAGTCATTGGGCAGGATCTCACGATGCTCCTCTCCAGACAAAATCAGGATTTTAACTGTGCCTTGATCAGTCCTTGATGTCAAAGGATGCATCAGTGAAAGAGTCAGGCTAATTTAGGAGGCAGAATTAGAAAGTAAGAAAACATGGAGAAGAAACTTCAATTTGAGCAGTTGAAGAGGACACAGCTCATCTGATGGAAATGGATTGGCACCTTTAAAAGGAGTGAGGCCAATTTTTAAGGCTTTCTGAATTGTCATTGGGTCGGTTTGTCATGATCTCAGTTCTGGTTTTGCAAAGTGGCTGTAGAAAAGTCTTTACCAGTTGTGGGCACTACTCAGTCTCCATAAGATAATTGCTTCCTCTTGGGGTGGTGTATGCTATACAGAGGCTGCGCTGGACTCCAAAGTAACTGTTGGTTGCAGGCAGAGACTGGGGACTTCTACATGGCAGACACAAGATGAATGTCTCTGCAAAGCTCTCTTGTTAGCATCTTCAGTCACAAAGGAGGGGTGAAACAGCTTATGTAAATTCAGGGCTAATCAAATTTATACTGCCAGATTTGTAAACAGACACTCCTTAAAGGATTAACATCCCTGCACTGAGTTTAGAAGGGATATGACCTCAAATGTTAAGGTAGTAAAGGAGAGAAAAAAAAAAAGTCAAGGTCAAGCTTTATCCTGCTTTTAATTACCCTGGTTTTAGAATATTGTTTACATTTCTGTTTATCTCAAGATGTTTCCTAATTTTTTTTGGTATCTGTAGATCCAAGTGAAGAGTCACTGCTTCAGCAAAGCTATTTTGAGTCCTTGAATGCCTCAGAAAAAAATACACAAATGTTTTGAGCAATTAACAAGTTAAAGACCCTGAACTGCATCTGTCATTTTTCTCCTTGGTGGGAAATGACAATCTCTAAATAGGAAAGAAAAAAGAGAGAGAGAAAGAGAAAGAAAGAGAGAGGAAGAGAGAGAGAGAGAAAAGCCTCCTTTATAAATTGCAAAATACTTGTTAAAAGTTTAAATCTGAACTGATTTACAATAAGAAAAATAATATGTATTAGGCATCACTGAAGTATTTTATCAATGTAGAAAATTGCAAGTTAGAAAAATATAAGAAAACAAAACACAAGATATACAGCAGTGATAGATTTAAAGAGTATAAACTGTATATATGAAAGTATGCATAGGGTATTAAGACTAAAGTAAAATGTAAAATATGAGGAAAATATTTTCTAGAGTGGAGCATAAAGAAAACAGTACAAGCAATTATTCATCAAGTACCTAAAACCTGTTAGATATCACATGGAGAAATTCGCTTGTGTTAAATAATCCAGTGCTTTCTTAAATTCTTTGTATTACATGCTTTTTTTTTCTAAATGAGAAAATTAATATTTGCAATAGGTGACTGATTTGCCAAAATCTTACAGCAGGGATGTAAAAAGTCAAGGAATTCAGCCTTACCTATCTGACTCCAAGGCACTTGTCTTGTACTTCCTATAACTCATCTGGAATTACAATGCAATGCTTTTCTTACTTAGAGTATATATAACTATTTAGGAAATCATACATTTGTAAACAGACATATAGATTATAATCTATTTTGTAGAATAAAAGATAATATAGGAACTTCTTTATGAGCAAAACTTAATAAAGACTAGTAATAGGCAAGAACAAAAGAATTTTTTTATGAAATGGAACTGATCTACATCCATAGTGTACAAATAATTACAAGTTAAAAATCCATCTGTTGTGATTATCTTATAGTTTGAATTTTCACAGGAAGCAGATTTAAGATAAAAATGATATATTTTATTTTGGAGACTTTTTATGGATATACCAAGACAGGAATGGGGAAGTGAGGAAATAAAAGGAAAGGAAGATAATTGAATAAATGTTATCAAGAAACTAATCAATGTGAGGAAGTAGAACTCAAAGTGTTTCTAGAACTCCAGAAACATTCCTACACTCTTTGCTTCAGCGTTTTGCTCTCTGATGGGACAAGGCACTAAGACACATGTAGAGAAACTTACACTAATCACTGTTTGAGGGTAACTTCGTGGTGGTTGTTCTAGTCTGCTCTGGTCTATGTACCATGATGAATGGGCTCTATAAGCTAAGGTGAATACCACCGCTGAGATATAGCCAAGCCTGTGTGAACTAGTAAAGAGCAAAAGTTATGACTAGAGAATCAACAACATCTGTTTCATGATATATAATCCAAAAGTATAACAGCTATGCTCCAAAATGGACTATGTATAGTTATAGAAAAATTAAAAACTATTCCTTGTTTTAAAATTTTTAACCTAATATTTCACATTTCATCAAATAAGCTTTTAAATTTATCATTTTAATCTACTCAAATTCAGTGATTTTCTGAATTCTTTATTTTATTACCTCTGCTCCAGTATTTATTATTTCTTTGTTTTTGATAAACTTTGGCTTACTAAGTACTTACTTTTTTATTTCCCTGATGATTAATTTTTGGTTGTACATTTGACATTACTACTTTAAACCTTAGATATTTATTGTCAGAATGTAACTGCTCAGGGTGGCTTTTGCTGTAAGGATATACTTCAGAATAGAATGTTTACATTTCCATTTATATTAAGATATTTCCTAATTTTCTAATGATCTGTTCATTAATATTTTTATTAATTCTGCTGCTCTTTTTTCCCTCAAGCAGATGGTTCCATTTGGGAGGTAAAAATTATGGCTAGAGCATTTGTTAAATTTCTCTACTAATTTCAGTATGACTGCTTCTGGTTTCATTCAGGATGCAGAAGCATTCCAACTATTTTCTGAATTTTTTTTCCAAAAACACTGATTTTACAAAGGAAACCATAGCCATATAAAAGACTTGTCCAAAAGACCATCCACAGGGAGACTTCTGCAAGGGCATTGCACACTTGTCTCCCTCCCGGGCTCAGCTTTTGAGGACAGGGACAACGTTCCGCACCTTTCACCCTAGTCCGTTCGTGACCTAACATGATAACTTGCAAATGATTCCACCTGAACACGTATGAGGTGGAAGCCAAAAATATGAACATTTAGACTTTTAAGACTGTATTACACATAACCGTTAATACCCTACCCCCTCAAAATACTCCCCTCGCTTCAAACACACTTATCCAATCATTCCTGCCACTTTCTGAAGCAGTTCTGGAAGCCATCTTCATGCACGTCTTTTCATGATTAGCTGAATGGGCTGAAGCAATTAAAAATGTTTATGGCAATACAATGTCCTCACCTGCCTCTTTCACCAGATCTGGCACCACGCTACTTCTGGCTGGTCCCCAAATTCAAAATGACCTTGAAAGGTAAGCATCTGAGTCAAGTTAAGACATCACAGCCAAAACAGCACGGCTGAGGACATCAAGGAGGGCTTCCAGAACTGCTTCAGAAAGTAGCAAAGAATGGTAACACAAGTGTGTTTGAATCATTTTGAAGGGTATTATAGTAAAAGACAAATTGCTATTAAGTTTTTTTTAACTTTTACCATTCACTATATTTTCTTTTTTGTTTCCTTGTTTTCTTTTTTCGAGACAGGGTCTCACTATGCTGGCTTTGAGCTCACTTTGTAGCCCAGACTGGTCTCAAACTTGCAACAACCATCCTGCCTCGGCCTCCTGAGTTCTCGGATTACAGGCGTACACCACCATGCCAGGCTTCACTGTTATTTTCTAATCATAGTGGGTGGGTACACTCAAACAGGTAGACTCAGACAGTCTCACTTTAGTTTGGGGTTATATATTATATTCAAGATGCAGCTGAGTTGAATTGCACAAGAAACGAAAGGCCAAAAGCATTTTTTGCTCATCCAAAAAGATACCACCTAAAGGATTGAAGGGAAAGAATTTTTCTATTTCTGGACAGGTGTCATCAGAGGCAGGAACAGAGTGTTGTGCTTTGACAGTCTTCTCAGGCGTGTTTTTGGCAGAGAAGTTTGTTATTTGTCTGAGGGGTCCATTACTCTTTACTGATGTTTCCGTAGCTCTGTTGACAGTTCCCGAAACCTTTCTGCCTGTTTTAAGTAAGGCTGGTGGAGCACTGAACTTCTTGCCAAGGTACAGCGCTGAAACCTGAGAACTCCCATCTAAGACTTTGACAGCCCCAACCCAGCATCAGCCCAGCCTTAGGGGCCCCATGGGCACCTTGTTCTCCCTTTTCCTGGTCCACTAAGGCCCGAGTCGCCATCCTGGATTGCACTGGGGGAAAGGAGTGTAATTCAGACACTGGGGTCCAGGGAGCTCCAACAGCCAGACGCAGTGAGAGAGAGCTGCCTGGATTTCTTACGAAGAGGATTTTTTCTGTGTATTGTAGTTAAATCACTGTGTTCAGGGAATGCTGCCCCAAACATTTCTATTACAGTATCTTGTTGTTGTGACTCCAGAAGCACTGTAATTTAAATAAATTAAAATTTTCCCCCTTTAGGATAGACATTATATGGCAAATTCTAACTATACTCCCCAATTCTTTCAATTTTTTTCAAAATATACAATCAGGTTTTCTTCTTACTACATGTTTCCTTCAGGTATAAAAATATAATGGCTAAGCTCTGAAGTTTCTATCAAATGATTAGATAATATACATTGTTAGATTCTCCATTATAAAGGCAAAGTTTAATTAGATAAAACATATCATAGAGGCAAAATGTTAATGAAACTTTTAAAATTTTGTTTTTATTTCCTCATTATTTACTATTAAATAATATTTGATCAAATGTGTGCTATTTGAGGAAAATTTCATTTAACATTTGATTTAAAAAGTGACTTGCATATGTAATTGACATAAAATATTCATACACAGGAAAAACCTCTATTAGAAAACTGTATTTTTAAATCTATCTGTATTTTTTCGAACATCCTGGGGGTGGACAGAAAATGTAGCAGAGCTGTTATATTAACTTCAGTCCATACTCTGAACTGCTCAATCCATGAAATAGTCTTCAAGTAATATATGCCATTGAATAACTAATGTAACTTTATAGAAGACTGCTGTAGATTTTTTTTTTTTAATTCTGTAAGTGTTTGAACCATCTCTTCAAAACTTCTTAGGAAGTATTTTTAGTTTTCTCTTACAAAAAAAAAGAAGAGAAAAGTAAAAGCCATTACACCTACCAATGAAGGGAAGTCAGGTATACTAACATTTAGTTGCTGAAACCATTTTAAGTGACCCATAACTTTAGAAAGAACATTGACTTTTTCCAGAAGCACTAAAAAATCCCCTTCTATTAGCAAATCTGACTTTCTTGCTCACTGCTGAATGTAATAGCTTTGCTCTTAAGAATCTCATGCAAAATTCATTGGCTATTATGGCAGAAAGGATCATTTCTACCCAGTACCCTAAAGGAAGTAAGGGAGTGAACAAGGACTTGTGCTTAATGGTCATGGCACATTGCGTGTAGCACCTGGAAACAGAGTTGAGAGAGAAGTAGTCAAAATCGTCATGCTTTACAAATCAGCAATATTTTTGGATATGTCATATTTCACTTATAAGAAGGTTGATATCATTTAGTCCATTTTGTTTTGTAGTTTTGAGACAGAGACTTCATGGGAAAATTCTCAGCCTCAGATTAGTACTAGTTAAATATAAGGCTCACATGGGCGTGCTCGCTTGAGTGCGTGCCCACACACACACACACACACACACACACACACACACACTCTCCTGTGAAGGAGATGGAATTAAATTCAGAGGAATAAGGAACACTTCCTGCTAAATGTCACTAAATTTTCAGCTAAATTTAAATTTTTCTTTTCTGCCGACCATCAAATATTCGCTACCTGAAGTAAATCAAATTGCAAAAATGAAATGTACACACTGAGGGTTAATGAAATAATTTGAGATATTCTGATTTATCCACAAAATCCACTTTAAGTTTTCCTGAAACTATTGATGCAATTAAAAACATACACTCAAGCTGAAATTCTGCTAGAAGAGAGAGGATAGTAAAATGAGAGAAGTAATCTCAGCTTTTCGAAAAAGCACATCATTAAGAAAGTCTCAAAATATTATGCAATGTTGTTGTAGCACAGGCATATTTATTTTAAAAATTGAGATATGCTTTTGGAAAATATACAATAAGATAGGAGTAGATGATTTAAATTTCTCTACCAAAACCATATCAATTTACATAACAAGCACATGAAATTCATATGCTGAAAACTACAATTGCTATTTTACTGTGCTCTGGATACTGGTATTAAAAAAAAAAAAAACAGTTGATGATTGTTTTGAATCTGGACATGTACCTTGAGAGGAAAATACAGTGCTATGTTGTTAAGAGAAGTTTTCATTCCAATTTTTATAATACTTTAAGGATGAAGCACCTGTCTTAGGTTGAGATTAGTTTTCCTTAAATCAGCCGAAGTGTTATATCATTTGATCATTTAATAATTTCACTCACCTCAGATAGACCTGGTTTGAAAACGTGGATCTCTTCTTAGAGCATTTAAATTCTTGTAACATTTTATATTTCTTTTCTATTCACTTTTTCCCTTTACCCTATGTATATTTCTATGTAAACATAGGCCATATATATGTATATATATATTTTTAAAGTTTATGTAATTTTAGTATATCATGTATCTATTTGTAAGTATATGTATACTTCCAGTATTTCAACTATTACTTCTAGAAAATTAATTTATTAAGAAGTTCATCTCATCTAACTCTCAAATAAGTATATTTGCTTTTAATATAAAATCTATCCTTTTTGTCTTATCAAAAAGAACTGCCCAGTTATGTTAAATTGTCACATTACCAATTGCCCATTCAATCTTTTATATGTATGAAGATTTAGTCCAGTCAGTACCTTACATAAAATATTTCAAACTGGTCACTTATATTCCATAATACAAATCTCATATTTCTTTTTAATTTCATTGTCATGAATGTAATTATTGAGACCTTTACTTTCTCTATCTGTAAAATTCAAGCTAATGTATCAACCTCTAAGAATTATTTTGACTAAATAAAATGATGTGGAAAATCCTTCACAAAATATCTATTGCTACAAATACATAGTACTACTTTCAATGTTAAATTTTATTGAAAATGTAAACTACATTCTGATATCAATATTTTATTAAAATTATTAGTCTCATTGAAACAGTAAACCATGAAACTTATTTCTAAGGAAATAAATTGTGTCATTTTATGAGTGAGTTGCCTCTAATCTTGCAGGTTACAGTGGAGCACATTAAAAAGGAAAAAGTAATATATAATAATGCTTTATCATAAAAATTGGGCATTTAGGGAGTGACATGGATTATTTTGAAAGAGTGAATTGATAAATCCCGCATATTTGTTCACCAATCTACATTTTAAGCTTTGGCCACAAATAGTAATTATATTCAATATAATATAAAATAAAATTCCACTGTATTTAAAATAACTGATCATTATTTTACAGAATTTATTGATTGATTTTCTTTATACTTTTTTTTGCAAAGTTGTGTTATAAATATCCTCACTGCTTCTCAATTATCCAAACCTTATATTTGAACTCTGAATATTAGAATATTTTTCATGCAAAATATGATAGTTTACTTAAATTCATCTCACATCATTCCTGATGTCTTGTGTTTTGAAGTGTATATGCTCTATCTTTTAATATCTGTCTCTACTGCTGCAGTTGTTCTGCTTTCCAAAATATTCCTAGAAAATTATGTTATAGTAATATAATGACAAAATTTTCTAGAGAAGCAAAGCTATTTAAAGGATAGTTCACAAGCAATCTCTAAGCATTCTAAACATACATAAAATTATTTAATTATTTTGCTCTTTTTTAGTTGTTGTTCCTGGATTTCCCAGTCTCAAATCCTATAAATTTATTCCTATCATTATTATGAAAGCCATCTGATTATTTTATTATTTTTTATTCTCATATCTAATTTTCCTTTTTGCATTTATTCTTGAATACACTAGGCCATGTGTGGTTCTCCTTCTATGTTTCTAAGTCTACTTTGCATTATTTCCACATTAATATATCCTTATCCATGTTTATATGACTAAAAGTTTATGGGAGTTAAATACTTTCCGTCCCTCAAACTTCAAGTACTGTATCTCTTCAGAAAATAAATAAAACCATTTTCCATACGTGTACGTACAATTCACTGAGTAAAGCAATAAGGAATATGCAAGCTAGCTCTTTGTAAATAAAAGATATATTTCCTTATTGTATAAAAATATTCATTATAAACACAACCTGGAGAAATTTCCCCAGTACAAAGTGGTTGTCAAGAATGATCATTATTGTCTCATTCAAAAATTACCAGAGGGATTAATTTACTTGAAACTGTGTAGAACCAAACTCATTTGTAGGTTTAAAATAATATAAATTTAATATTTGTTTATGTAGCTATTGCCATATATTTCTCAGAATTTCTTTTTTTTTTGTTTTGTTTTTTTTTTGTTTTTTTTCCGGCACCGGGAACCAAACTCATGACCTTGCGCTTGCCAGGCAGGCGCTTTTGCAGCTGAGCTAAATCCCCAGCCCCATTTCTCAGAATTTCAAAGAAAAAAATTTATATTTGTTTTGTGAAGATATACATTAAAATTGTTTCATTCACACTTAAGCTTACACTTATACTTAATTTTAAAGTTACATCTACATTTCACTTTACTTTAGCTTTAATACGTGAAATAACATTTTAATACTGTAAAACTATTTACCAAAATGATTCCCAACAACTTATGTTTAAATTTCATTTAAAACATACAGGTTCACTATATATATCTGTATCTACATTATTTTCTAATTATTGTTATCTTAGAAAACAAACATTTCATTTCCTCATAATTAAGCTACAGAGTAAGTTCCTCAGAAATAGTTCCTCACAATGAAAATGGAATTTTTTTCAAATTACAGTGTATAATACCAAAATACCTTTACAGTTTCTTTGAGGAAGCATACGGTTTGCTTTAAGTTTTTAAGCAATAATTCTAACACACATAAATTGTTAACATGGTCAAAGCCAACTTAAATATCCAGAATATGGGAAGAATTTTTACATAATTTACTGTACTATTCTATAGGGAATTATTACACATGGAATTTTGATGATAAATGTATAAGCCAAATATTATTTTAAAAACCATTAATCAAAATGTGGTTTAAACATAAGGAAAACTTAAACTGTTTCCTTTCCCTCTTTAAAGTACATTGTAGCTATCTGCAGCTTTGGAAAATAAATATAATAATAATTTGACATTAATAATACTAAGCAACTTCTTTTTTTGTGGTGCCAGGAATCAAAGTCAGGACCTTGCACTTGCCAGGCAGGCACTTATGCCACTAAGCTATATCCCTGGCCCAACATTAATAATGCTCATACTTTAAAAAGTGCCTTCACAATAAAATACTTTTGTGTCATTCTGCTGTTAAATAATTCCAAGGGAAAGTTTCCTGATGGCTATTCAAAAGGAACTAAGGTAACATTTTTAACATGGGACCCAAGAGAACGTTTCAGAATTTATTATTTTAAATTTAATATATTATAGAATTTACATACACATAATGATCACAGTCATCACAGGGAATTTGTACCGATACCTGAGAGATCTTAGTTCCCCTTCTTCTTCCCATCCCCTCCTTTTTTTCCACCCCTTTCCATTCCTTATTTACAAAGCTGTTTCCATTTTGTCCTTTTTTCTCATTTTTGCTTTTCCTTCACAAAAACTTGACTTATGAAAAACTATTATCTGTAAGGTATAATCAGTTTTATAATCTTTATGCTTCCATTTTGGAAGCATATCATTTATGATGTAATAATTTATAGAAATCACCGTAATATATTTAAAATTGGCTCCATTACTACAAAACTGTTTATTGGGTCTGATTATGTAATTCTACTGATTGTTACATGATACTTGGTTTCTCCAGTAGCAAGAAACATGTTAATAGCATCCTGAATTTTTTTTTTCCATAAAGCATTCTGCAACCAAATAATTACTGTTAGGCACTTTTTGTTATTTTTAAAACTAGACATCTTGTGCTAAGGTTTTGCTTAGAGAATTATATGAGTTCAATGGAGCTTTATTGAGATATAAAAATGGTGGTAATTTAATTTTCATTAAAATACTGGAAATTTGCAATAGTGAAATTCATCTCATTCATTCGGCCAACAGTGGTTTAGAAAGGCAATCATTATTAGGAGTTGGATCAAATATTACCGCCCACTCAGTATAATTTTCCACCAAAGAGAATGAATGGTAGAATTTCCCAGTACAAAAGTAGAAGTTTGTTACTGTTTCCTTAGAATTTAAGAACAAATTGTATCCAATGACTGTTCTAGAAACTTTTAAGGGACTCACACAAATCCAGAAAATATAGAGATCTCATTATGTTCCTTTTATTTAAGGCAATAATCATAAGAGTCCTACTTTTGGGAACTAAGGTAAGCTTAATTACATCTCCAATGCTCTGCCTCCAAATATCATTAGACAGGGTAGTAGAGAGCTTCTATTAATTTCTGAGAACAGAACTATTAATCCTTAACAGTTGATAACTGCCCATAAAAGCTTACTGTTGCTAGACTTCTCTTTTCCAGTCTATCATCTATAAACTTATTTATCTGAGAAACTACTTGCTTTTATGAGAGCTACTATAAAAACTTCATGTCATGGAACATCAAACCCTCTACCACTGTCAGTTAATGGTTATCATTTCTCATGGGAAAGAAACAGGACTTATTATTTTCTATTGCCTTTAAAACAAGGTACTGTAGCTGGGCGTGGTGGCGCATGCCTGTAATCCCAGCACTTGGGAGGCTGAGGCAGGAGAATCCTTGCGAGTTCAAGACTAGCCTGGGCTGCAAAGTGAGCTCAAGGCCAGCCTGAACTGCATACTGACACCCTGTCTGAAAAAGATAAATAAATAAATAAATAAATAAAACAAGGTACTATAAAAATAGTATTCTTTTTCTGGAGAGTATACTACATTTTGTTATTTTTCTCAAATTTTTATGCATTAATTGTAATAAAATATATTTGTGTAGAAAGTATATTAATAATCTTTTAATATTTTAGTATAATGTGGTGGTCAAATGTGTTGACTTTGCTGACCATACACTGGTGAACACCTATAATCCTAGCACTCTGGACAGCTAAAGTAGGTGGATCTTAAGTTCAAAATCAGCCTGGGAAACTTAGAAAGACTTTGTTTTGAAAATTTAAATAAAAATGACTGGAGAGGCCAGGGATATAGCTCAGTGGCACAAGTGCCTGTCTGGCAAGCACAAGGTCCTGAGTTCGATTCCCAGCACCGAAAACAAGAAAAAAGAGAAAAAGAAAAAAATAACTGGAGATGTAGCTCAGCACAAAGGTACTGGGTTCAATCCCAACTATTAAAAAAAAAAAGCCAATCACTGGCATCTGTGCAGGCTGAAAGCTACTGAATTATGGAAAAGTATTTGGATTAATTTATTTCATTGTGAAAGATATTTTCATACAGAAAAAGTAGTAAAAAGTTAATATGTTCTTAATAAACATTTTTTTCTTTGCATTCTAAGGTGACAGATGACTTAGAAAATTGTTCTTTAATTTCAAAAAAGGATAAAACTCAGATTCAATGATTTATTCTCTCAAAGACTGTAAAAAGCTAAGACAATTCTTTTGCGTAAAGATGATTTGTTTACATTACAAAAATAAATTCTTTTCTTTTCCTCTCTGACCTGGGGATGGGAGGCTATTATGGGACATTCCTAATTAAGTCTCATAATAAGTCTCACAGCTACTTGGGAAGCTAGACTGAGGACTGTGGGATGATTTTAGACCAGGCTGGGGAATTTAGCATGGTCCTATCTCCAACAGAAAGAAAACTAAATTATTTTCCTTTATCTTCTCATTCACAGTAACAAGAGGGTAGATAAAGTGCACAAGGAACACACACAGTTTTGTGGCAATAAACCTTCTGATTTCAGATATGAAAATATAAAACCAAAATCAAAAAACATTTTTGATATAAAAAATAAATTAATATATTTTGAACTGTATGACTTCATATGAACTGGATGACTTAAATGTCTATCTGAATACAGTTTTCTCTACAGATTTACCTAAATATTGCAATCCAAGTATAGCAATCTATGTACGCCCCAGTTTATAGTGTAAAATAAGAATCTCAATCATGACAATGGAATGAATGTGAGCCTTACAACTATTAATCAAAGAAGTGCCTGAAAGGACATCATATTAAAATATTACTAATGCTACATTTACTATTCAATGAACAGAATATTAAATGCCTTAAAAATATTGAGTACTTAAAAAATCTTCTGAGATAATTCTATTATTCCCATTTTAAGGGAAAGGAAATGAGAAAAGGAATTAGGATGTACAAACACTCTATAAGAAATGTAAAAATTTACTACACATATGTACTAATACAAAATTTAAGAAATGTGTCTCAAAGAAAAAAGTTAGAAAACTGAAGCAGAGAGACAGAAAATTTTCCTGAAGTTACACAGCAAGAGACAGTTGAAATCCGAATGCATGGGGCTGGGGATTTAGCTCAGCGGCAAAGTGCCTGCCTGGCAAGCGCAAGGTTGTGAGTTTGGTTCCAGGTACCGGAGAAAAACCAAAACAAACAAACAAACAAACAAAAATAAATCCGAATGCAGATACTGAAGTCAAGTAGATTCTTTTCACAGTTCGCAATATTAGCTGTTGTTATAAATATTATTATTGCTATTAATTACAAGAACACAGAAAACAACATATTTATTTCTTAAATGATGTAAGTTATGTGATAAAATTTGCAGAATATTTTCTCTAGCAGACTTAGGTAATCTTGAATATACTGCTGAGTATTTGAATGAACTGACTACACATTCTCATTGAACATAATTAATTCTGCGTTCTAGGATCATTAAACTACGTTTCACCAGAGGCCCAAAACTTGCCCAAAGCTGAGAATTCTTTTACATTCTTTTCAACTTCTTCCATCATACTTTCTCTGAGAAAACAGGCATGCACTAGCTAAGGATTTTAAAAGATATGGGCTCTGGGGGAAGAAAAAACCATAGAGAAAAACATTGATTAACACACAATCCTATCAAATTACATCTCTTTCAATTCTACTGCTGTTGTAAAATAAATTATCTCTTATTTCCTCCATTATTGAGATTCAATTAATTTTGTTTGGGGAAAATATGGAGTTGACTATGTATCACAATCTGCTGTGTAATTCGTATCTATATACCTATATCTATATCATCATTTTCTCTATATCTATATTCTTAAATCTACCTCACTGAAATATTTAAATGTTCCAAATACTTGAATTTTTTGCATAGCTTTCAGAGTCTTGCAAAAGAACATTTATTTGTCATTTTGTCTCTTAGATGGTGAAGTGCATATGGAATTCTCAGCAGTCTCTTCTTCTAGCTTTGCTGTCTCTGCAGGTTTGGTATTGAAAAGAACTCCATCATTCTTTATGTTACTTGCTACAGCACTAAACTTTCTAGAGAAATCAATCTACTTACAATCTCTATGACCGTATTGTAGTGGTTAAATAACAGACACACATCAATGGAGTGGAGTGTTGAGCCCAGTAAGAGATTTATATAAATACAGTTATTTGACCTTGACAAAGGAACGGAGGTAATTCAATGGGGAAAAAGTGCTTTTCCACAAATGGTGCTAAATTGTACATTCACTTAAAAAATAAATCTGACTCTAGGCAAAAAATTTACAGATTTTTAAAAGGAAAAAGCTCACAAATAACAATAAATCTAAATATAAAATATTAATTTTCTAAAACAGACAAAGAAGAAATCTCATGACCTTAGGATGATAATATCTTTTTAGATACAATACCAAAGACATGATGAAGGAACAAACTAATACCTTGGACTTTGTGAAAAGTAAAACCTACTACTCTGCGACCATCAATGTTATGCTAATGAAAAGACAAGAAACAAAGTGGGGAAACTATTTGCTAAAAACAAAAGTGATGGTGAACAGTTATTCCATAAACACACAAGCAAAACTTAAACTCAACAATAAGAAAATAAAGAACTTAATAAAAAGGCCAAAAACTTTTAAAAACTTTGGCAAAGTTATTCATCAATGTTGTGGTTTGTCTCTCGATCTGCCCCCAAAGCCTCATGCAGTCATGGGATGGATTTCTAGAGATTATGTTTGATTCATGGTCCAGTGCTGGGATTACTGGTGTGAGTGCAACAGCCGCCCTGGGGCAGATAGTTTTCATACAATATAAGGAAGGGAAAGAGGCTTGCTCTTCCCTCTGCCACTCCTCCCTTTTTGGTTCTTGCTGATTTGCTGTTTTCCACTGACATGAACTGTTGTCCTCTGCCATGTGCCACCCTGCCTTGGAGCCAGCCGAGCATGGGCTGAAACCTCCACAGAATGTGAGTCAAATAAACCTTTCTTTCTTTAATTTTGGGTGTCAGGTGCTTGGTCTCAGCATTGAGATAAAAGTAACCAAGACAATCAATATCATTATTTCAGAAAAACATATGAAAATATGCTCCATATTATACTCCATTAAGAAAGTGTAAAATTTTTTAAAAACACATAGCAGTACAAACCTATTAAAATAACCAAAGTCCTGAACACTGTAAATATCAAATGCTGATGAAAATATGGAGCAATGAGAACATTTTTATGGGAATGCAAAATGATACAACCACTTTGGAAGACTATCTGGTGTTTCCTTGAAAACATTACACATACTCTTTGCAGACTGTCTAGCCAGCTTACACCTTGATAAATACTTGAATGTGTAGAAATCACCGTACAGATATTTATGGAAGGTTCATTTATAATTCTCCACAATTTAGAAGCAACCAGGACATCTTTCAGTGGGAGAATGTACAAGTAAACAATGATACATTCATAAAATGGGTTATTGTTGAGCACCAAAATGAAATGTGCAATTAATCCAAGAAAAGAAGTAAACATTAAATGTATATTACTAAGCAAAAGCCAATATGGGAATGCTGCATATTGTGTGAATCAGACAATAAAATATTGTGACAGCTAATTTTGGTGTCAACTTGAATAAGAAATTCCTTGTGTTGACCCAATTCTGAGAGTGTCTAGTGTGATGACCAACCCTGCGTATGGGTGGCATCAACAATAAGCTTTTAGCCGGGACAAAATATCAGACAAAGAAATAATACCTAGAATACATAAAGAAATAAAGTATATAGCCTTCCCAAATTTAACAACTCGAGCAAAAATTATCACCTAAAATAAATAGACACTAGTCTGATGAAGAAATACAAATCATTGAAAAACTCATGAAAAAATGTTCAACATCACTGTCCATTCAAGAAATGCAAATTAAAACAACACTGAGATTCAAATCAACTGTAGAAAGCATGGCCATATTCAAGACATCACATAATAACAAATCCTGAAGAGGTTCCAATTAGACCAATCTGAAAACAACAATATGCAGTATAAGAACAATTGTTCAACTCCTACCATCTTGTATGGTGAAGCTCTACACCATTCTCAATTTTTTTATTACTAGTTACTGTCTTTGATCAATTTTACATCCTTAGGTCTGGTGGACTGAGGAAATTTATTGAGAATAACAGTATGTAATGTAGCAACCATTGTTAATTCCTATCATATTGTTTTCAGGTCATGTATCATTTTTTTGTTGTTTTTGTGTTGCTTTAATTTTGTCTTCATTGTTATTTTATTAGTTTTTTTAATCTTTAAAATAAAAAATGAAAAGGAACTCTTTTTCATTGTTAGGAAATTAAAAACAGTTTCAACCACTATGGAAACCAGTATGCAGATTCTTCAAAAATCTAGAAATAGAAATTCCATTTGCCCAAGATGTTCTCCTACTGGGTATTTTCCCAAAAGAGATACAAAATGGTATTATAGTGATACATGCATACCTATGATTACAGTAACACAGCTCATTTCCAAATCTTGGAAAAGTCTAATGCTCCTTAACAGAACAATGGTAGACAAAATGGGATACTTACACACAATAGAGTACTATTCTGTCATAAAAAGAATAAACTGATAAACTTGTGTCTTTGCAGGTATATGGATACACATTGTGAAATGTCAAGTAAGTAAATCAGACACACAAGGTTAAATATCACATGGTTTCTTCTGTATAAGCACTACAATATATAAACTGTAAAATATGGAATAGTAGGAAATATCTATCTATATCTACCTATCTCTCTATCTATCTATCTACCCATCTATTTAAAAGCCTTGATTTGTGGTCATCATTTGTCCCAGAAACATGTTTATGATACAAAGATCTTGCATAACAAACCAAATATCTCATAAGAAATAATGGAAACTCAGTTGAAACATTCCACAACCCAGAAAATATTCATAGACAAATGATAGCAATACTGTAATATAATACAAAATAGTAAAGAAAATGTTAAATATAAAGACATAAACCAATTAACTGCACTTGTCTTTGATAAACTTCATCACTGGTGTGAGTGAGTCAAGAGAGGGAGGGTTGTTGTATAGGGTAATTTTCACTAGCACTAACAGAATCAGTGCTATTTATTGGCTAAGTGGAATCACATGGACCCTATCCAATGAACTTGGTTTTGCTTTCTTTTGTGGATTTTGTAGAAATGTGACATTGTATTATTGTTAAACAGATTAATTTCTGGCACAGCTTATAGTCTTATTATTCTACTTGATTACCTTCTAATGACTTTAAATTATATTTACACATTATATGATGCTTTAATACTGACAGAAACATAGGCATTATGTTGCTAGTGTTCAGTAATGCATGGTGGTGAATATTAGACTGTGCAATATAAACTTGTCTGTATAGGTTTAACAACCATAAAGATTATTTCTTTGGTTAAATATTGTAGGTGATGTTTAAGATAGTTTGCATTACTTATCAATTTTAATGTACACTTTAAATTGATAATTAGATTTTCTTTTTATTCCTTTTCCACTCAAAGCTAATACATGTGATTGAGGTTATCTTAATACAGATATTTTCATAATAAAATTTATACAGAAAGAGGACACTATCTGTAAACACATGTTTTTTTTTTTCAGGGTAATAATATCCAGTACCACAAATAATCACACAGAGAAAACATATTTAAAATTTAACACATAAAGAGAATTTTACTTCCCAAATATTTTCAGAATTAATATATGTATTTTGCTGCTTAACATAATATAATCCAATGGAGGCCAAGCCATGAATTTCCCTTTAAAGTAAACTAACAGAAAATAAAACTATTTAATAGGTTTCATTAGGGGCTGGGGATTTAGCTCAGCAGCAAAAGCACCTGCCTGGCAAGTGCAAGGTCGTGAGTTCGGTTCCCAGTACCGGAGAAAAACAAAACAAAACAAAAAAAATAGGTTTCATTATTTTACAGTAGTTGTGCATAAAAAATGTAAATAACTCTCTAACCAATCTACTATGAAAAAAGTAGTCAGATCTATTGGGAAGCCTCAGCCTGATCCATTTCCATTGGTGGTTCCTTGACTCGGTATGTGATCCATTTGTCTTACATGTACTTACTTCTGCCATTGTGAGGTGTCCACTGTGAAGTGAAGTATTCAAAGGAACTCTTATAACAGTTGCCATTATGCTGGATGGACTCGTAGCTTCCAATACTGAAAGCTTAATAAACCTATTTTTCCTCTAAGGATCAACTTTATGTGTTTTATTATAGTCTTGACAAATGGACTGGTAGGCATTCTATAAAACTAACAATTTGTGGAAAAGTTTGGAAATGCACTTTTGAGTGGGCAGCAGAAATAGTTAACAGTCTTGAAGGTAAATTCAGACATATTATATAATAAAAGAGTGGGAAAATAATGGTGAAAAAAATAGAATCTTAGTAAATTGTTCAGGCTGTACGTAACATCAAGCACAACAGTGTACATGCAGCGACACCACCAGCATGACAGCAAAGAGGAAAAAGCATTAAAATTCTCAGAGAAGCCATACCTCCTTGGGGCTCCATAAACCCCAAATAGAACAAACACAAACAATACATGAATAGACATAGGTAAGCAAAAATATTGAAAGTCAAACATAAGGAGAGAATCTTGAAATCAGTTATAGAAAGCTGACTCTTAGCGAAAGAATTCTAAGAAGATTAACCATTGATTTTTTAGTAGAAACAATGAAGTCACTCAAGCAGTGGGATAACTTTCAGAGTGCTAAAAGAAAGCAACTGTTAGCCAAAAGTTCTACAACCAAGAAAGCTGTTTTCAAAAATGAAAATAGAGGTTAAGGGCAAATGAGTTTTAAATTACTTAACATAATCTAAAATGAGTGATTCGGGATGAAAGCAAGCAGTGATTTTATTTTATTTTATTTTATTGTATCTTTTTGAGACAGGGTCTTGCTATGCAGTTCAGGCTGGCCTTGAGCTCACTTTGTAGCTCAGGCTGGTCTCAAACTCCCAATGCTCCCCCTGCCTCAGCCTCCCCAGTGCTGGGATTACAGGTATGCATCACCACAGCGGGCAGCAAGTAATGATTTTAGATGGCTCACACGTAAAGAACAATAACAACAGAAACTAATAAAAAGAAGCATCAGTGAAGTTATTGTGATTATTAGTTTTCTGTATTAGTTTAACTGGATAAGAGTGTGCATAAATTAAACATTATATCTGCACATATCTGGGAGGGTAATTTCGAGTGAGATCAACATTTAAATCCATGGGCTCAGGAAAGTAGTTTGCCATTATCAGTGTAGGTGGGTATGATCCAATACATTGAAAGTGTGAACAGAACAAAAGACAAAGGAATGAAAAATAAGCTTTTCTTGCTTGATGTGTGAGCTAGTAAGAACAAGAGCCTCCTCCCAAACTTGCACTGGAATTTAAACTATCAGATTCTTTAGTTTTCAGCCATTAGACTCATTAAAATATGCCAGTCAATTTACTGAGCTGGTATAAAGTGGATCATTACATTTCTCAGCACAGAAATAACTTGAGTAAACTCCTTATAACACAATCCTTTGTTTGACATTGTAGGTTGGCACTGTTTCTCTTGAGAATCCTGATCCCTGACTAATTCAGATTTTGCTATCAGAAATGGTTTTAAAGGAAGAGAATATTGAGACACCTTTTCTGAATTTGTCCTGAAATTTCTGGAATTTGTTTTCAATTATGCTTAGACTAAAAGATGAAGACATGAGTCACTCTACTAGGTAAACATCCAAGACTTGCTGAGATGTTTTTTGAAGGTCAAAGAATAGAGAATGGATAATAGATGGTAGTTATAAATACCAGCCACAAACACATGACTAATTATAAAATTGGAGATTATAACTGCAATTTTGTGAGTATTTCTTTCCTATTTAATAAATATGCTTGTTCATTCATACATGCATACATATGTATTATGCAGATAGCCTGTTTTAGTAACGTAATGCTGATAAACTTAATGTAATACATTTAATGTTTTTAATCTAAAATAATATTTAAATTATGGAATATGAGTAATAAAGTATGCATCACCTAGAGTTTAACTTAGCATTCTGTTCTGGTGAAGGAGTTAGTGAATGTTTGGTTTGTATCCAGATGAGCTGCATCTATTATGTATAACTATTAACATTATTGGAACTGAATATCAAGTATGGTTTAAGCAAGTATGTCTGGTTGTCAACTTGACAAAAAGTCAGTAGCAACCATCAATCATAATATATACTCTTGAATTAATTAAAAAACTTCTGGCAGATTAGGAAAATACAAGTTGAGTGTGTCTGTGGATGACTGATATGTAAGTCAATAAACAAGTTAGAAGGCCCACTCCAGGTGTGCATGGCACCAGTCAGTAGGCTTGGAGCCTGGATGGAAACAAGAGAAGGAGGAAGAAGCTTGTCCTTTTCAAAGGACACCAGTCCTCCTGAGTGGTTGCACCCTTTGAACGTTGGTCTCAAGATCTGCAGGTTCTTTAGCCTTCCAATGAAATCTCATGCAGGTGACTCTCCCCTGAGCTTCTAGGCTTTCAACCTTGGACTGGTGCTGCCTCCCAGATTCCTCTTGTTCTCCATCTTTCAGCTTCTTGGGCTGAATAGAGAATGGATCCCACCTTCAGATGGCCATTGTGAATTATCCTCCTTGAGATCATGTAAGCCTAACTAATAGATCCCCTGATATAATGATATACATATTTTCTATGGATTCTGTTGTTCTATAGCATACAACTAAGGCATATGCATATTTATAATAAAGATTAACTAGAAATAAGGCACAGTAGAAGACAAACAACAATGATGACATAGAATAAATATAATAATATAATGCAACAAAAACTAAGCAAATATGATGCCCTTCTCTCTAACTTTTTCACTCATTTGTTTTTCAAAAGATTAGTATGTATTTTCCTCTTGTCATATGAATGATAATACAGTGATGACATGATGAGATGGAGTGAAGTGAATGACAGAAACATTATGACACAGAGCTGAGCTACTATTAATCATGTCCAACCATCCTAGGAAAGCAATGCTGCATAGCGTGACAAAATCTCTCAACATTCTACTATTTAGTTGAAATTAATCAATGCATTGTCCAGCACATATATGCTCTAGATATTTTCCATATGTTGATCACTCAGTACCTATTTCACTTTTCAGATCGAATGTCATGGTATTATTGTACTTCTGTTTAAGTATCCCCCAGAATAATAAACAATTCAAAGTTACTTTTTTTTCTGAGATTGCTCACATATTAGCACATGATTGACCATAAGTAACTGAAATTGTGGAGAAACTGTTGACAAAGAACTACAGTGCTGGCCTATATCCATAACTTTATATTCATTCATTTAGTTTTTAATTTGAAGGAGAATCTCACTAAGTTGCCCAGGCTATACTTAAATCTGGTCCAGCATGACTAATGATACATGAAATGTCAATATTAGATAAAATATTAAACAAAAAGTCTTCCGATTATTTCAGCAATTCCTTTTCAGGTAATTCTAGTTCATATTCTTAAGACTTTAGGGCCAGGTGCTACTGAACTTCATAGATAGCTAGTCTTTTGAGAAATAGCTCCTGACCTGTAAGTGTGCCTTCGTAGAGCCTGAGTAGTTAACACTTGCCATCACATTACCATCAACCTCAGCATACTATTACAAACTGAGACTTATCTGACTCATTATGCCACAAAGTTTAATGTGATCTGCAGTTTTCAGTCAATAGATAAAGATACATAATATACAATGGTCCTTGACCATATAATGGCTTCACATATATTTTCAACACGTTGACAGTGAAAGAGTGAAATGTATTAAGTTAAAATTGTATTGCAAATGTTAAAGTTTTATCTCCTGGTCTGAATTTGTGGATGATACTTTCAAAGAATGCTGGGCATTAGTAATAAAATGCAGCTCTCAGTAATCCAAGAAAGCAAAAATCCATCCTTTATTGCACATTGTGTTGTTAAATTTTGTTGTATGGTACTTGCAGTTCATTAAATAAATTTTCAAATTTTTCTGTTTTTAATTTATGGTGAGCTTATTGGAATTTGAAATCTTCCTAGCTCAGGGGTATCTGTATATATGATCAGGCCTGATAGCCCAGGAAATATAAGCAACACATCTAAGAAGTGGCTCAGTGCCCATGGTGTGACTCCTGCTTGATCATCTTTATTTGCACAGCTCATTTCTATGACATCATGGATAACTATCTACAATCAGTTGACTTTGCTGTGGTGGACAGATGGATATGTAAGTACTACTTAAAAATTTCTCCATTATTATAGCATTTTTCTGGGACATTCTTAAAGGAAAATGGTGAAAGAAAATCCTTCCCGTGAACATAATTTGAAACACTAATGATTGTTCACTTGGAATAGAAAAAGCAACGGTATTTATGCTTATACTTCTCAGCTGCATCCACTGATTTGACCGAATCATAAGGGATTTACAAAGAACATGATTTGATGTTGATAGACCTTTCTGAATTGGGAAGACAGGTTTCAGTGTATTTGTTTACCACCTGAATGCTTATTAAAGGATGATTCAGCAGAGAATAATTTTAACAATCAATTGAAACACATGGCTGTTTAGTTGCTACCACTGGGTCTGTTTTCCTAGATGCCCTGTCATCACCCACTGGGCTTATGAACAAAGTAGCCATAGTAACAGAGATTGAGTTTATTTATGGACTTCACAACATGGCCTTTCCAATGCAGCCTTCTACACAGCACCTGTAACCTGGCTAAGACTACTGCTGAGTGCAGAATTTGTAACTGGTTGATATCAAAACTGGTGTTATTTATCTGGGGTGATTATTCAACTATCTGGTGTTAGTTGATTACACTGAAACACTTCCATCAAGGAAGGACTATTTTTGATCCCTAATGGAAGAAAAAAATGGAAGAAAAAAAGGAATAAAAATAATTTTAATAGTGAGAAGTGGTAGGTTGCATGTACAGATAAGAGAAAGGAGTAAAGGATGATTCCAATGTACTTCCTTGCCTAGAGCAAAGACAGACCTGCTTTTAATGAAAATGGCAAAGGCTGCATTTGGAGAGAATATAAAAATAAATAAAATAAGTTATGTATTATAATATGTTACTTTTGAAATGCTTATTTGACATTAAAATAGAAATATTTATTTGTGATTGAATATAATGACATTAAAATAGAAATATTTATTTGTGATTGAATATAATGTCTATAACTGAGAGAGAGAGATAGAGTGAGTGACATCTTCTGAAAGAAGAGAGTGACATCTTCTGAAAGTAATCATGCTAACAAGAGTGTCCACAATGCCAGTACTAAATGAATGACTGTTGATAGAAAATAGATATGATCCACAGAACAAAACTGGGATTATTCCCAGTTTTAGGAGTTAAGAAAAATAGGAGGAACCAAAACAGGAAAGGCTAGGGACTTTAATGGGGGGGATAATGAAAGCTAATAACATTGCATCCAGGAATTCAAGTAAAGCCTGTATTTGAAGTAGCAAGAATTATTAGTGATGGTAAATGATAATGACATATCAAGAACAAGAGTTGAAATTTACCAATTGTATCTAACAGCAGTAAGGTTGACTAGTGACCTTGACAAAAGTAGTGTCAATCTAATGGTGACAGGGACAACCTATTTGAAATGATAAGAAGTGAGCTGTTTGATGGAGTTAATATAGAGGACTCTTTTCAGGAGTCAAATATGTCATTAAAATATAGATCATTATTGTATACAGCTTTGAATTATCTCAAAATTTTAATGTGAAATGCTTCCCATTTGTGAATATTAAAAAATACTATTTCCTCATGTGTCAAAATGGAACATAAAAATATACCCACAATTATACATTAAATACTGTAATACAGTAAGTAAAGTAACATTAAACAAAATTTTGAATGTGATTTTACCTTACATGAATTTATTTAACCTTCATAGTCTACTTTGTGGCCCCTACTTTCATTTAAGGAAATATTTGCTATATAATGTATGCTAAATGTAAGCTCAAATGTGCTAAACTTTGAAGAAGTGTCTTCATAGGGTAGTTATGTTTTCAGGAAATTTATTCAAACACACATGAAATCTAAGACAATAATAAAAGTAACCTTAGAAATGTTTTAAAATAATACCACTACATTTAAAAAATAGTTTGTTATGAATCTGTGATCAGACTGCAGTGCTTTAATTTTTCCTAAAAAGTAAGGTAAAAAATTCTAGAGGCATTGGTATATAAAATTCTCAAATATTTTTTCTGCATGCCTGAGTCCTTCATTTTTTGAGATGTATTTGTGATGATTTACTGAGTAGAAGGTGATTCATGTGATCAAACAATTTTACAGTAGCTTCTAGGATAAAACACGTAAGTCAAATGTCATATGAATTTTAAGCAATACACAGAGAATGCCCATTTATATCAAGTTAGATATTTGAAGTCAGAAAAAAGCAAAGTATTGATTGAAATTTCTAACCACGGTTAAAACAATGCATACTAGAAAAATCCATGAAATGATTACAATTAACCATTTCCTTATGAGATGAAAGAACAGTCACTTGAAATCCAAAAATATCAAATATATACATGATATTTATGGGTATTAGAATGCCTTAAGTTTGCACACACAGTATCACATAAACTTCTAGGTCCCTTTTATGCACCAGGTTTGGGGTTGAAAATAAGAGAGACAAAAAATTAGTTCCTAATAAAAGAGTATTTAAAATATGATATTGTACACAATTGATCCTCATAATGTTACTATCTCAAAGCTGTGTAATAGACATTTCTATCAATAAGAATATGACTTGTACTAAATGGCGCTGGATTTAGTCCACTTGCCAAGGACTTAATCTCACCATTTTAAAGTAAACTAAAATAAAAATGAATTAAAGGTATAAATATTAAAACAGAAACATTACATTTACAGAAATCTTGAAAACATATATGCAGACAGACTTCATGAATTAAAGCCAGACAGCACTGGAAATATCACAAAGAATCAACAAATGGAATCTCACCTTACTAAAAATCTTTTTCACAACAAAAGTGATCACCAATAACGTGAAAATACAACCCATAGAATGGGAAAAGCTGTGAATATATCAATATGCAATACAACAAGCATTGTTGATTTCCTACCACTTTGTTACTCTGTATTGTTTGTTTTGTTCTTTGTAAATGGTTGTCTATTTTGTAAATGGTTGTCTGTCTGTTAATGTTTTCTTCTTTTTATTTTTAAAATAAAAAAAATAAAAAGTTGTTCCTTCTACAAAAGACATATCTAGAACATATGAAGAAGTGAAAAAAATCAGATCCCCAAATTTAAAGACCAAATCCAGAAACGGACAACTGAAATGTATACACACTTCTCAGATGAAGAAGGACAAATGATAGATAAATGTGTGAAAAAATGTTCAGCATCACTGGTCATTCAAGAGTTGCAAATTAAAACAAGTTAGATTGCATCTCAGTCTAGAAAGAATGGCTATTACAAGAAGTCAACCAATCACAATTGCTGGAGAGTGTAAGGAAAAAGGAACCCTTCTCCACTATTGAGATGGTGGTGGAAATCACTATGGAGATTTCTCAAAAAACTAGTACTAGAGGTTATATTTTACTCAGCTACTCACCTTCTAGGTATCCTAGAAGAGTTAAGAACACCTTACCACAGCCATGTGTACATCCATGTTGTAGCAGTACAGTTTGTAAAAGCTAAATTTTGGAAATAAGCCAAATGCCCATTGACCAAGGAATGGATTATAAAAAAAGGTGTGCTTTTTTATACAATGGAGTACTCTTCAGCCATAAATAAAGATAAACTTGAGTCACACTTAGGTAGAAGGATGCACCTTGAGACCACATTTTTAAATGTAAGAAATCTGTCACACATGTCTAACTATCTCTGTTTCTCTGGAGTGAGAATCCAATGTAGTAAATAAGGATCCAGAGTATATAGCAGTTCTTAGGAAACAGGAAGAAAATGTCTGAAAGGAAGGGGAACTAGGGAGGGGGAGAGGGAAAAGAAGGAAGGAAAAGGAAAAATGATAGAAAGAGAAAATGGAAACAAAGCTTAGTAAATAAGGAGGGGAAGAAAGGGAGGGACTTGGGGGAAAAAAAGAAGAATCAAGATATATCATCTACAGGTACAAATTCCCTATGATGAATATGATTATTATGTATATCTAAATTTTACTGATAAACTTATTAAAAAATAATAAAAAAAGAATACTGGGTAAAAAGATGTGAATTTTTAAGATTTTATCAAGATGAGTTGCAATCTGTGTGATTTATTTATTTAATTGCATATATTCTTAAAATTATTTTCTAAACCTGTACAAAAGTAGAATTTATCATATTTAACCTTTACTTAGCTTTGATTCAATAATCACTAGGTATGTAATTATGAGTCCAAAACACTGGATGAATTTTCTTTCTTCTTTATAAACAACTGGTGAAGAATATGTCATTGCTACTGGAGGTAGAATACTTAGCATCCCTGGCAGATGATTGCAGGAAAATTGTTAAAATATTCACAGTGTAAACTGAATTGGAAAACTATTTTGTAGGAGTTTGCTGTGCCATGATAATGTAGCACTTTAATGGTTTGAGTGCACTAACAATTATAAGGACAAATGAGTAAAATAACTGCTGTTGAGTGTTTACAAAAATTGAAAAATCGAGTTGTAACTGCTCTTTATAGCAAAGGAGTGATGGATGAAAGCACATATATCAATGGAAATAAAATAATGAATATAAATAAGGATAATAATGTTTTGAAAAGTGTAGGTCTTGTGATAGTATTTAAATATCAGAATCAAGGCTAGTACAGTTATTGTGCTGTAACAACCAGGGGGACAGTTTCAGCAGGCCATTACAATTTTTAATAATTCATAGTATCTCATACACAAGATAAAGGTATAGTTAACCATGATATTGGCATAAATCCATATGACAAAAGAGCATAAATACTAAGCTTGTGTCAGTGAGGACAGCTCATTTCTGTATGAAAGACCAGATTAGAATATTGCTGTTCCCTTGTATGACACTGTCCCTATATAGGTACGAATAAATCCATATGACAGAAGAGCATAAATACTAAGCTTGTGTCAGTGAGGACAGCTCATTTCTGTGTGAAAGACCAGATTAGAATATTGACACATTAAAATACTACAATACATCATTAATACACTCAATCCTAAAGGATAGTAATGAAGAAAACTCCTAAAGACAAAAAAAAATTTTGGATGAAAAAATCAATATATTTTGGATGAAAAAAAAAGGTACCTATAGAATTGTGAGCAATAAAGGAGGCAGAATGGAAGATCACAGCATGTCAAAATCCACTATCTCGACTACCTTACAAAGAAAAGATTTGTATAAGAAAGCTAGTGTTGCTCAAGATATTACTCAAGTTAATAAGTTATAATCAACAGTATCAGACAAAGTAAAAAGGCTATTAAAAATATGAATAAATGAAAAGGAAATGGCAGATAATAGCCTACATGTGTCTAAAATTTGTGAAAAAGCTAAGGTCATAAATGCAGATCTCATAAAGCATAATCAATCAATAAGTGATAATGGTGAAATGTTTTGTGCCCAAAAGGGGTAGTTTCACAATTTTTAAGTGAGAACTGAGACTCATAGCACAACTAGACATGGTGAAGCAGCCAGTGCTGATAAAAGACTACTAAAAATCACATACACCACTTTGAAATGATGACACAGAGAAATGCTTTTGTTCTCAAGCTTTCAACTGTGATGAAACTGGTCTTTTCTGAGACAAAATGCCCAGGAGAACATATGTTAGCCAAGAAGAGAAGAAAATGCCAGGCCACAAGCCTATGAAGGTATGGCTAAACTTACTGCTAGGTGCCAATGTGAGTGGCGACTTCAAGATAAAGCCTCTTTAGTTTACCATTCTAGGACCCCTGGAGTGTTCAGAAAACATAAAATCATGAAGAACAGATAGGGTCATTTGAAGATCTAACAAGTGAATGAGGGAGATTTTTCTGTTCTTCTGCTAAGATGTAGAGGACAAAGGTTTACAACTCAATGATCTTTTCATCATGAACAATTCTCTTGCTCACACAGGAAATTTGGAAGAATTGGCTGAGGAATTCCCATTGCTCTCAGTCAAGTTCCTCCCACCTAATACAACTCTTCTGCTAAAGCCTATGGAAGAGCAGTTTATAACTAACTTTAAGAAGCTATACACCATGGAACTGTTCCCCAAGTGTTACCAGAAGTTCTCAGATATAGACTTAACCCTTAAAAAGTTGTGGAAGGAACATTACATTATCCTTCTCCATGTTTGGTTTATTAAGAGATCCTGGGACAATGTCTCTCTAAGGACACTGAGACCTTCATGGAAGAAAATGTGGCCTAAAATTATGCAGGAGAGGGGCTTTGAAGGCTTCGTAGAGGAGTCTGAGCCTTCAACTGACACTGTGGTTAATGACACTGTCACTATGGCAGAGTTCACAGACTTTCAGGTACACAGTGGTGATGTTGATGAACTGGTGGAGGAACACTCAGGGGAACTGTTTATTGTTTGTTTTTTTTGTTTTTCTCCGGTACCAGGAACCGAACTCACGACCTTGCGCTTGCCAGGCAGGCGCTTTTGCCGCTGAGCTAAATCCCCAGCCCCTTAGGGGAACTGTTTACAGAGGAACTTCAGCAACTTCTGGCTGAACAACAGATAAGAGCAGCCGAGCAGCTCTCCGAAGGGGAGGGGGAGTATCAATAGACATTTTTGCAAAGTTCTTCTGAAATAAAAGAAATCCTGAAACATTTATAGGGCCTTAAATATTTATAGAGAAGACCCACCCAGTCAGAAAAAAATGCCAATTATTCATTCACTACTTAAGGACAATGTCATGTCGTGTCATACAACAGAACTGTGTTAAAGAAAAGACAGAAACAGACAAGTTTAGACTAGTTTTGTTCTAAGAAGGGTGACACCTAGTGAACTAGAAGCAGATCCTAGTGGGCTACAGATTCTTCCAAGGACAGAAAGGACAGCAGAGAGCCAGATTCCTGATTTTCTTATGGAAGGGGACTCTCCGTCCAAAAAATAACCACTTTCTATTTCATCCTCCCTTCCTGCATGCCAAAATGTCAACTTCAATGATGAGTTCAGTAAGAAATTATTATTTCTGGTAAACTAAGCACATTTTAAACTTTTTCTTGAATACACCAGGAAAATTTGGCTTGTTTTTGGTAAATTACACACATTAAACTAACCTTTTTTATTATGAAAAGATTAGTTAAACTGTGCTTTGAGAGTTTTGGAATTCATTAGGAGTATCTCCATTATTTCTTCTAGGAAAAATAGTCTTAAAACCAAGTTGAGTTACAACCAGGCCTTGAGTTAAAAATGAATTGAGTTCATAAATCAAGAGTACACTGTTCTCCCTTCTATATTCCTGAAAAGAAATTATCTCTTTTCCAACATGATGCTTATGATTGTTCTGTTCTCTTACCCATTCACTGACTAAAAATGCAGGCACATTTCAAAGCTCTCTGAATCACTGGAATGCCAAACAATACTAATAAAATATTAAAGTCTGAAACAGATTAATTTCATCAGTAAGGTACCCCAAATATAATTAACTTGTGCTACTTGAATTTTTGTGTTGTTATTGCTGTTGTGAGATTAGCTCCTCCAGGACTTAAAAATTATGTAAATTTCTTGCTTCCATCTATCAAACTGCCTTTTCATTAGGGCATGCAGTGTTAGATTTCTTGCAATCAGTGAATTCCAGTATAAAATTTTTATTTAGTAATAGGAAACAAAAATGCAGGAATCTATTTTTGTTAAGATATTTTATTTTAAAAATGATATCTCTGAATATTGATCTGAAGAAATGTTATTACAGAATTCAACATACAATAAATAGAATCAGAAACATCTACAATTAGGATATTTCAAGATGAGCAGTATGTGTTTTATCTTTACTTAATCTCCCTTGATAAACCTTGATGCATGCTTCAAACCTGGCCCCACTGTGAAAACTATTATTATTTACTCCACCAACAAATATAATTTTAAAATAAAATACCATAATGTCTGTAAAACTTTCACAATTTGAATAGCCATAAAACATGGTGAAATAAGTATTATTACTACTGCTCTTTTGCAACAGATATTTCATCTGGGGTAATTTTCCATGTAGAATTTTGCGTATTTTACTCTAATTAATTTCAGCTTGTGAGGAAAATCAGTGTAAGGAGAACATTTTCCAATTTCAGATGAAGTATTTGAATTATAATTTTACTTTCTTTAAATCTTCTTCACACTATGAAGCTAACATAAATAATTCCTTTCACATAGAAACTCACAATATGAAGGTTTGAAAGGTAAAGTATTAATATCAGTGTGATATAATTAAATATTGGCTTCTCTTATACTAGCAGAAAAATATGAAGGGAAAACTTGTGTAAGAAATTTAATGTTTAAACTGCTACAGTTTAGAACTAATGTGTCTCCCATTTATCTTTTAAGAAATTATAAAGTTAATTGTCATATATGCATATTGAAATTCAGGCCAATAGGCCAAGGAACATATAAAAGATGTAAGACAATTATACTGTTAAGTACATATAAGTACATCGTCTGTACTGAATTACAACGCAGTATTATTTTCCCACTCTCTTTTTTCCTAGTATCTGTCTTTTATTTTATAATATACATGTATGTATGTTCATATATACATTCATACACATGTAGCTCTACCGTATATGTATATTTATGCAGAGAGAGGGGGCAAGAATGAGGTTTTCATTTAAGGAAAATCATGCAATATTTAACCTGGTGTACCTGAGTTACTTCACATCATATTATGTTCTGAAGGAACATCGTTCATGCAAATGACTCATGTTTATCCTTCTTTTAAGCAAAGGAGCACTCCACTGTTTAGAGATACCACATTTTTTAGATCAATTTTTCTTTTAGTGGACACATAGGCTGTTTCCAAAGTTTAACTATTATAAACTGAGCTGCTATAGCCACGGGTGTGCACACATCACTGCGAAATGATGCCTTTAACCCTTTTGGGAAGATATGTTTAAGTGGAATAGTTGGGTCAAATGTAATTTCTGTTTTTTGACTGTTGAGGAAACTCCAAATTGATTTCTGTAGTGGTGGAAAAGTTTACATTCCCACTGATAATAAAGAAGGATGCTTTCTCCTCTTATCCTCAACGGCATTTGTTACTGGTTAATTTCTTGATGGTAGCAATTCTTTTTGGAGTGAAATGAAATCTTGGCATTGTTTGAATTTGCATCTCTCAAATGGCCAGTGATATTGAGAACTTTTTTAATGTATTTATCAGCCATCTGTATTTCTTCCTCTGAGAAGTGTCTGTTCATTTCCAGGGGAGTTATTGTATAAGAGGAAGACTGATGCCTCATGGTCTCTGACTGCCTTGTTTGCTATGTAAATTTTTTCATACCCACTCCCAAGATGATGCTGCTTCCTCTGAACCACTCAACAGAATGAAGCAGAAGCTACTGGTGTGTTCTTCAACCTCCAGAATGTGAGCTTATTACCTTTCCCTTATAAACTATCCAGTCTTAGATGCTTTGTTATTCAAAGAACAAGAGATAATCTTGAATAATCTTCTAAATAAACTAGAGTTCATAGTCATATATAGAGCACTTTACCCAACAAAGGAAAAACACACAAATGCACATGAAATGTTCTGTAACACAGATTAAGCCATAAAACAAGTATATTCATTTTAATAGATTGAATTCGACAGAATATCTTCGCTAAACAAAATAAGTTGTCTAATAATCAATAGCAAAAGGTAAGCAGGAAAATTTTCAACTATGGACAACTAATGCTTAAACAGTGACTAACGGGAAAAAGAGAAAAAAAGGGAGATTGCAAAATTATTGGAATTGAATAAGAACAAATTACAACATAGCAAAGTGTGAGTACAGTCAGAAGAATAATTAATGTGAAATTTATAGCAATAAACACCTATATTAAAATGATGGTATTAAATAAATAAACTTTACAACTTGAGAGACTAAAAGGAAGCAAGCTGAACGCAAAGTTAACAGATGAAAGAAAATAATAAAAAATTCTAGTGTAAAAAAATTGAAGTAACAATAGAAATATAAAAGAGACAATTGAGTTAATAAAACTTACTTCTGTGAGGGACTGGGGATTTAGCTCAGCGGTACAGAGCCTGCCTGGCAAGTGAGAGGTCATGAGTTCGATTCCCAGTTCTGGAAAAACAAAACAAAACAAAACAAAACAAAAAAAACTTACTTCTGTGAAAGTAGCAATAAAACCTGCAAACGTTTAGCTGGACAGGTTAAAACTGACCTTAGAGAACACTTTAAACATAAAATTAAGAACTGGGTTTTATGATCAATAACTTGGTGATAAAAGTAGTCTTTATATAATGGTCTATAATTTGAATATATAGAAATCAACACAATAAAGTAAATATATGCCTATGCAACCATTAGCCTAAGCAAATCTGCCTGGCGTTCTTTAACAGGAACTCACTACAGATTCTCCAGTAGTCACATTCTCCATCCTTTCTTGTTACATAATTTTGGGTAACATAAAAATCTTTTCTTGTTGTAAAGTACAAAGATATTTTTATCCAAGATTATAAAACTCTAACATTTTGTGAAAGTTATTGCTATTTCAGGAAAATTCATTTCTCTTCTTTCCTTACAAGCTAACCTAGACATTTTTATTTTTTAGGTTCCCTTTAGACACTTGACATTTTCAGTGAAGCCATGACTTGGCATGTCCAAAATTTTTACTTTTTTGGGAAAAATGCTTTATGGGTCCTTATCCCAAAGCCCCCCAAAATTAATCCTAATAATTATTTGAAATATTGAGCTTATTTTATTCATATTTTCTGAATATTTTAATGAACATAAAACTATGTCATTATAACCTAATAAATCAACATATTCTTATAGCAAATTTTGTTTTCATTCATAGGCACATGATAGGGACAGAGCCCTCTCTTGTTAGAAACAAAAATACATAGGAAATAAGTATGTTACAAATTAAACTAAATGTTATCATGAACCTCAGTCCATATTATCTAATTTCATAAGTTCACTGTAAATGACATTATCACTGAAAATAAAATAAAATTTGTGAGGAACCCTTTTCTTAGAAGTTCATATTTAATTATAGTTTTATATCATTTTAGCTCAACAACCGAGAGCTTCCTGTCCAACTTCCTTATTTTATAAAAGAGACTTTTATGACTCACTTTTTTCATTCTGATGGTTAAATTAATAAAGTATGAAGAAGTATTATTAGAGAGACTTTTGTGTTGAAATTACTGAACTACTTTTAGACAAGATTGACCATAGAGTTTAGGAATCAAATTGTTACTCTTATTTAAATTTAATTTCTTTTCACCTACAGATTTTGGTTTATTATACTGCAGATTCTGATAGCAATTTCTGTATAAGACCAAATGGTAAAGATCTGGTTTTGTAAGGCTATGGTCTTCCATGTAGCATCTCAACCATGGCTCTGTAGCATAAAATCAATCATATATATATATA
>NW_004955404.1:42450209-42506767 GCF_000276665.1 Chinchilla lanigera | reverse complement strand
ACACACACACACACACAAAGGAAATTATGTGACTTATATTATGAACAGGAGGTAAGGTAGATTTTGTCCTTGGGCAATCATTTGTTGGCACTTGATTTGGTGCTGTACAGATGATTCACATTAAAACTTTTATTTTTCCTGTAATTTAATATTTTTTAATATATTACCATTTGAGCCTGAAAGTAGTGTGTGATGGAAAATTATCAAACAACACTTACTCACCCAAAGATTTATTTTGCTGTTTTCTTGCATATAAAGTGACTCAGAGATTTCACTTCTAAGGTAAAAATAAATCATTAGCCAGCTTCTCTCTATATACACATATTTTCCTTTTCTCTTAGTCTTACATGTTTTTGCTAACTGATCGTTAGGACTGGTTGCCTTGCTTGATCAGTGTAAAGGTACCCTGCCTAAATCAACCACATTTTGTAGAATCATCTTTAGAGTGGTACGTTCACAAGTTGATATATGATTTTAGTAAAATCATTCGAAAATATTTTGGAATGAATTGTGTGTTCGGTGTCAAAGTAGAGGTAAGTATGAATGAGATATTCCTCTCTTCAGAAATGTGCGTCTCTGTGTTCCACCTGTGGAGCGTACTTTTGGGATGTGGTTATAGAAGTAACCCAAAGTTGTGTGCATATCACTGCAGTGAATTCTTCATTGCTACATTGACAGTCAGCCCTGGATTGTTCTACCTTGGATGCTTGCTAAGGCAGCCTGCATGCCATTAGTAACCGTCTTCGTTTTTCACTGTTGTGGAGGAATGATGAATGTTTTTAAAGATTTGTCCTTAATACTCCTTACGTCTTCTGATAAAGCACTTCTAATTTCACTCCTTTCTTCCTCTCCATTTTCCTATTTCTCTGGCTTCTGCCCTCTTTATTATGGTTACTTTTGTAAATGTAAATTTGTGAGATTTATTGAAATTACATGCCTATTTTCTACTAGGAATGTCATCAATATAAGATAAAGAGGAAAGGTGATTAGTGAAAATACATATGCATATCACACGAAAATAAAAATCTTTCAAAATTACAACTTCATATGTAATTTAAATTTTGTATGCAAAGAAACAGCAATTTTTATTTCTTAAACTTGGGTGGAATATTTATACTTGCTTTTAAAATATAAATTATCTAAGCTATAGTAGATATCTTCCCTATTACCAGCCACAAAATAAAAAGGACTTTAGGTTGAAATTATTTAAGGATTAAATTTTTAAAATATTGTTTTTATCATCTATCATATAATGTTTAAATTTAAAGTTTCTTGATGTAAACTGGAGAAGTGAGACATGACATTACAAATCATTTATGCTTTTTTTTTGCCCTTACCACAAACTAAATTTTCATTTTGCAGCTTTCAGAACTGTGGGGAATAAATATCTCTATCGTATTTTATTACATTAATCTTAGAATACTAATACATATGGAGCAAATAAAATGAAGGCCTAAAGAGAACATATTATTTGATCTTCTGAAATAATACAAAATTTAAAGTAAAAAATCAAACTAGTATCTGGGTGTGGTGGCACATACCTATAATCCCAGCATTCAGCAGCCTGAGGCAGAAGGATAGCTGCAAGGCTGAGGCCAGCCTGCACTACAAAATGAGTCCAAGACCAGCCTGGGCTACACAGCAAGAACTTTTCTCCAAAAATAAAAGTGTTTAAAACTATTTAAAAAATAGAAATCAAGGTATTTAAAATATGCAAGTTCCTATTCAGAAGAGTTAGATATTCTAGGTAATTATTTACAATGATCAACCTATGTTAATTTTCTATATTTTCCAAAACAAAAATACTACAAATGGACAAATAATTATTTTCTCACTCTGTAGAGTCTATCTCCTGAAGACTCCAGGAATAAATATGTCCATGCTTTCTTTTTTTTTTTTTTTTTTTTGGTTTTTCTCCGGTACCGGGAACCGAACTCACGACCTTGCGCTTGCCAGGCAGGCGCTTTGCCGCTGAGCTAAATCCCCAGCCCCTTATGTCCATGCTTTCTATGACATGTCGTGGCACCAGCAATCTGTCAACATTCCTTGCATTGCAGATAAATGACTCCAGTCACCACAGCCATTATGACATGCATTCTCTTCATGTTCACTTTGCATAGTATTTTTCTTCCCTTAAGGGATACTAGTCATGTGGATTATGTTTTCCACTAATAACCCCTTAATTGTTTATATCTGTAAATATTGTGTAGTACCTCCAAGTAAGGTCACATCTTCTGATATCAGAAATTTGGCCTTCAATGTAGTTTTGGCAGGCTCTACTAAGTACATAGCAGAAAGCAGATGAAAAACTATTTAGTACTGTCCATATTTTATGGATAAAATATTTGTGCAGAAAGTATTTTAATACTTTATATTCTCATATATTTAATATAAGACAGACTATTTTGAAACCAGAAACCTGGGCTCCAGAATGGATCTTCTTAACCTTTAAGAAATTGGGCTTAAACTTTAAGAAACTAGACTATGTTGTCCAATTTCAGGAAATATAAAATATATTTTATATTACAGTATTGAATTGCAATCCTTTGCTTTAGCTATAATTGTTAGTTTTGCAATTATAAAATATTCACCTTGGAATCCAAATATGAAGGAACAAGCAGAACCTGATGACTTTGATCAATACTGTTGTCTCTCTCTTTTTTTTTATAGCTTTGAAAGTAGACTCACTGAACACTGCCAGTCATTTATCGGGTCATGGAAACACAGTCCAGCAGTTTGACATTCCTTTTATGAGCTTTAGTAAAGCAAATAGCAATCTTGTATGTCTATACCCATGGGATACAGCTTCATGTACAGGTTTTTATTTTATTCATGCTAAAGGAAGATGTTTTTGTCAGCATAGTCTGTGAAAAATAAAGTAAATAACAATAAAAGCATTTCATAAAAATGTTCACTGCATCTCAATTCAGTAAATACCAATCAAACACCAAGAAGTGACATTTATACACAAAGCACAAACTTTATAAAGGCAGTTTCATATTGAAATATGTATATGTATAAGTATACCTCCAATGGGCTTAGCCCATTACCTGGGAGAAAAGCTGTTTTTTATATGAATGAAAAATATAGAAAAAATTTTCTTATTTCAAAGAGCTCAAAGAGAAAAAACAGGAAAGCAAACTCAAGATAGTTAAAGTAATATCCTAAGAAGCACAATTCAAGAGCTAAAGATTATTTCCTCTGATTTTTGAATAGCCAATAAGAAACAAGCACAAAATATCCAATCTTTCTTACAGTTATTGAGGAGAAACAGAGATACTCCTGGTACTGGATACAGAAAACAGTGTTTCTGATTCCTAGTGAGCAATATCCTCAGCATGACAGCTGGAAAATTCAAAAGTTCTTAATTCCCACCCTTACACTATTACTTCATGCAAAGTTATTCTTTTATTTTGGTATAATGCTTTATTTTATTTTCCTGAGTCTAGCTTCAACTTCCCTGATAGATATAATTAAACTCTATTACAGAATGATAACAAATTGAATGAATGGAAAATTTTGAACAGTCTCTAATATCATTTCCTGTCCAAAAATTTAATGCATGTAAGTAAAAATATATACATACTTCATATACGGTAGTGTTGCTTATGTGGAATAAATACTACAACTCAGAATAATGACAAAACCAAATCTGGTTGAGTTGGGCATGATGAAACACACCTATAAACCCAGAGCTTGGAAGGCTGAGGCAGTCGGATCACTAGGACTTTGAAACCAGCCTGAGCTACACTGTTCAAGGCCAGCCGGAACTACATACAGTAGTGAGACTGTCTGAAAAAAATAAACAAAACACTAGTTAACAAAGAAACAACTTCATTTGTCTACTAGAGGAAGGATTGAAAATTTTGGAAAAATAAGCTATCAATCTAGAGACTTTTGAAGCTATATTATAATGGATGTCCAATATTAAATCCAGAATTAAGAGGGAAAAATGTCCTGACATAGATTCAAAGATAGCAAAGTTTCTTGAATTATCAATTGACCTTACATAAAACTTTCTCATGTGTTAATAATTAAATGTGTGATAATTACATTAGAAAGCTATTCAAAATAGGAAAATGGAAAATTAAGTAAAAATGTAGAACTGAGAAAAACTGAAATTTAGAAGGGAATATATTTATATATTGGAAAAGACAGAAAAGATTAGTGAACATTAAAATTCATTATAAAATAGTCTAACTGAAGCATGGAGAAAAATTGGATAAAAAAGATATAGAAGGTAGAGGAAAAGTTAGTGTGATTGGAATTTCAGAGAAGGACAAAAAAATAAAGTGATTTTTTTAAAAAATAATGAATGTGACAGTAAATCTGGAATCATTACTAAGTGCCTCCTTATCAGTTAGAGCAACCCTTTTTACTATTACAAGCTTTTCTCTTTGAGTTAGCGAGAGTAATTTCCTCCCCCACATGTTCATTATTTTTCACAAAATATCTTAAGAAATTCCTGCACGTGCTGTACTTTGAATATAAATTTTTTCTTCCTGGAATGTAATGTATATATTTGATCTCAGGTTATGTTTGTATTTGAGTCCAGTGTTAAGAGAGGTTGATTGCAGAAAATAAGTATCAGGTTCTTAGGTATCGTCCAAATTGTGTTTTCATAACAAAATGTTCATCTCTTACATATTTTACATAATATTCAAAGGGAAACAAAGGCTGTCTACTGAGAAAACCAAAGTCAGACTATTTCTGTTCAAAAGAATTTATAATACATTACAGTCCTCATATCATCATTATGTCAAATACGTAGCCAAATACAACAGCTGCAAGTGCTCCCGAGGAGCGTGTCAGGTGAGAGCACACCACGAACAAGTTCGGGTGATAGATCGGCGGAAATGCCACCGCTCATCTGAGGTCTCAGCGTTCCATTTCTCACTGGCAAGGGACTCAGCACTGTTCTCAAACTCAAGGGCAAAATCAGTTCCCATAACTGATCTTTAGGGATTTCAACTTTGCATTTACCCTTGATTTTAATTTTCTCTGAGTCTAAATTAAATCAGGAAAAATAAAACACACATTGTATAAATGGTGAATATTAATATACTTAATTTAATGATGATGAAAGTAGTTATATCTTTATGTGGTATCTTAGCCCTGAGGAAGAACAGCCGGGCAGTGTCATACTTAGAATGGAAGCCCCTTTCCAAAAGATCCAGTCCAGATTTCTATTAGAAAGACACAGCTGCAGGCACAGGAAGAGAGACAAATTCATTGGTCTGTCTGGCTTAGAGCTCTTGCACAGCGGGGAGACAAGCAGGAAACGAACATCCAGAAAACAGAAAAGCCATGTGTGAGGCAGAGCCTGTGTATAGGGAATGACCGTGCAGAAGGGTGCTGGTGCTGGTGTGAGCAGAGCGTCTGGAATGCATGCTGTCTCTTTTGGGAGATCCATTGTGTCACAAGGCTACAGTATTAGAAGGACCTTAGGAGAAAAAATGCTAGCGTCTTTGAGATGAGCACAGAAGTACAGGAAGTGCAGTGGTCAGGCAGCATGTAGGGTCTGTGCTGGGTGAGCTGCAGCATGATGATCACATGCCTGAATCAGGGCTAGTACAAGAATGCCAGGCATCAATGTCCGGATAGGTGCAGGAATAGATTGATGCCCGTGCTCAGACCCAGTGCACACCCTTGAACAGTGCAGGAAGCTCCTTTTTCTTCTCTTCTACTGACCTCTACTGAGGAAAATTAAACTGTGTTCAGCAGAGGGTAGAAATGTTAAAAGCTATTATGTCCATCTTCACAGCATGGACTGAAAGCTGAATTTGGAAGTGAGAGGTAATTGGCATGGATTTAATAGAATGATATATACTTTCAATATTTTGAATGAATATCTCTGATATACTTTGATATCACTGAACATTTTTTCTAACACTCTTTGAACCCTGAGTCCTATTTAAACTCCTATTGAGTAAATGAATAATTGTAATTTACTAAATGTTTCTCAGTTGCATTTTTCTTTAAGCAGAAATTGCATTCTTTGGCATTTTTAAAAATTTGTCCATTAAACATTAATCTAAATATGATATGCTCATACTTGAAATATCATTTTACATTAAAAGACAATGCACATGAAATCATAATTATAGGTATACTGAAATCAGGACTTCATTTGATTGAATGTGTCATTCTGTAAAGTTTCTTTTTATTTTCAAAAAAAAAGTTGGCTGCTCTAGATGTTTTCAGACTTGGTTTTAATTCACTCTATACAGCTGCTCAGTCAGCATGTGGCCACTCGCACATCATACGCCTTGTCACTTAAGATGGTGTGATTCAGTGAGAAGGTGCAAGCGTTCCTCGGGGAGTGAGGTGATGCTGGAAGCCAGTTGTCAGTCATTAAAAGTTTTGACTTTAAAACTTCTTTAATAAATGGACATATTTGACCTATTCAAATGGTTAATTTTGAAAGAAGCTTTGTGCCAAATTATTCAAGTGCTTTTTAACTCTTTTAACTCATTTTAAACATCACAAAACCTTGAACAGCTGTGTATGAGTTTATCTTTAAGTGCATATTATTTCTCCTAAAATAGTATGGACTTATGAACACTTGCTCTTTAATTCTATTTCTTGTTCTTAGAGGTTAAAGTATTACAGTAGGTATTTACATGATTTCAACCTACTGACAAACTATTTCAAAATGATGTTAATAGAACAACCATAAAATTGCACTAGTATACATTGAACTTTCTTTTAATTTTTCTGAGTTGTATTTTCATTGCAAAAATTTGAGAATTAGGTGAAACACAATTGTCAGAGAAAAGTGAGCCACATATATTTGTATAAAATTTTTCAATAATTTTTTGCATATTTATTGACTACATATTCCAACTCATTTGCTTTCACATTGGTACAACATAAATTTTATAAGATTGCAAAATATAGAATCCTTTCAAAATTTTAATAAATTAGTATAAGACATGACTTGTCTCAGATCCCTCATAGTTTAGACATAAAAGCTGAGAACTAAGTAGTAAAATTTACCAATGTTCTTTAAAATACTAGTCTATTGATTGTATAAAACATTTATTGGTTAGCAGGAACATATAAGATGAGGGGATATAAAGGATATATATTCATGAACATGGATATCGCATGGGCGTGAAGGGATATAAAGAGGGTACTGGTTCTACTCTCAATAAAACGGGGGTAAACTTTTTTTTTTTTATTTATTTATTTTGTTTTGTTTTTTCTCCGGTACCGGGAACCGAACTCACGACCTTGCACATGCCAGGCAGGTGCTTTTGCAGCTGAGCTAAATCCCCAGCCCCGGGGGTAAACTTTAAATGTATATTTACTTTTTCTCATTGACTTTCCAATTTTCCTTCTCTTTCCATGGTCCCAGGTAAATATCACACCTGACCTCTGATGTTACAGCTTTTACAGTTATCTTTAAAATGATGGTAATGGTGAAAGTTGGTCAAAACTAACCTTATAACCTTTACTTAGCCTCACTGAGTTTAGTATCATATAATGTTCATGTATCACAATGTCAGGGAGATGATTTTACTTCTTGGGGATTGAGTCAGACACATTTTTGTTTTGTTTTGTTTTTCTTTTGGTACCAGGTATCGAACTCACGACCTTGTGCTTGCCAGGCAGGCACTGTGCAGCTGAGCTAAATCCCCAGCCCTGAGTCAGACACATTTAAATGTGATAAAAATGGGGTTGATAGAAATCTCAACAGTTTCTCTTCAATTATTTTCCACCAGGAATATTCCTACTGCTGGCCATGGTGGCACATGGCTGTAATCCCAGCACTTAGGTGGCTGAGGCAGGTAGATTACTGAGAGTTCAAGGCCAGCCTGGTGTACAAAGTGGCTCAAGCCCAGCCTGAACTGCATAGTGAGATCCTGTCGCAAAAAGACAAAGAAGAGTATGTTCCCACCTTACAGCCATAGAACAATAAACTACTTTCCTATTGTAACACACACTAGAGGAATCTGTCTTGATTGCACAGTCTTGCACAAAAACAAGCCCCAACGTGTTTTCCTAATGAAAAATGGAATGATTACGGTTGCTTTCAAATTTATTTGTCAGTGCTGAAAAGCACTGTTCCTAGATCTGTGTGTTGTTATTCTGATGTCTTAAAAATATGTACAGGGGATGTCATTATTCCTTCAAATACTTTATATTCTCTCAGCTCTTTGTGAATATAATATTTGCATCTTAATGATATGCAGATTCTACTAGTCCACAGATCTTTTTTTTTTTCATTTTTCATGTGTACTTGCTGTTAATTATATATATCTACATATTTTAAATTCTAGGTGCTGTTTTCTATGGTATAAGTTCCATTTAGTTTTATATTTTTTATTCCTCATGGTGTTCACTTCTACATGTAAGTATTTTAATGTATCCATACTGAGTACTTCAAGGTCTCCTTAGCTAATTTTATCATTATCCTCCCTTTTCACAGTCTTTATGTCCATGATTTACCTACTGCTTATAAATCATATTTCCTTGCTTACTTATGCTCAGTAATTCTTTTTTCTTTTTAATTGGTAAAAGTTCTCAGTACATAATGATTACGTTTATCGTGGGGGACTGCATACATAAGGAAGTACCACTGGCTAACTCATCGCACTTTGGATGGGCCAAGGTAACACATTGTAATTCTCCCTTTGGTCCTGCTCCCTCCCATGCTTCTGGACTCCCTTCAACTCTTGTTCCTTTTCCTGTTTTCAAAAGGTCCATTCCCACTGTTTTCTTCCACTCTTTTTTAACCTTCTGCTCTTCCTCATGCCCCCATCACTCCATCTTTTGGTCCTTCCTATTCGAAAAAGGGCTTCCTACTTTCTCTTCAATCAGACACACAACTTTAAAAGTCATGTGGTTTTTCTGGAAGCCCAAAATTTAAATAAAGCATAAAATAGCATATAGATAATAGAAAGTTGGGAGGTCTTGCTCAGTAATTCTTGGTTACATGATAGACAGTATAATATTTTTTGTTCTTTTGAACATCTGGATTTTGTCACCTTCCCTTAAGAACCTTCCCTTAAGTTTGTTTAACTGGGCAGTTAAGTTTCTTGTGGATGTTCTTGACCTTGGAAGCTTGCTTTGTTTGTTTGTTTGGGGTTAGGACATACACAGTACAATTTTTTATCTAATTAGTTTAACCCCTCACTAAAACGTCCTAGATTTTGGACACTACAGGCACTCAGTGATTTGCTTGTGCATTTAATATGATCTCTCTGCCTCTGTAGGTTGTTATTTAAATATGTGTTAACCTAATGGGTGCTCTAGCAGTTTTTTAGTTTAGAGATCTCCAATATTTGTTCCTTCTTGAGTAATTTTTTCTCACCTCATCTTCCTTGGACTTCCCCTTACATATGAACAGATTTTATTTTGCAAAAGAGACATAAAAGAATTACTCCCACTCTTTCATGTCCATTTTTCTTCTCATTATTATGCATCCTTGACAATTTAAGTTACTTCAACTTGTGAGAAACTGAATATTTTTCTTCAACCATCAAGACTACTTTGTCTTAGACCTGCAAATTTCTTCTACTGTGCTATAGAAAGTGCTTGGAAATAGAAATCCAGTGTAATGGTAGAATTGAACAATTTTGTTTCTTTTCTTTTCTTTTTCTGTGGGGGATCACTGTCCTACACTATGTGATTTAATGAATGAGAATAAATGTTTCATATGTTTCATCCAGTTTTCTAATTCTAAAATTATATATTTGAATATTTCCATTTCAATGATAAAAATGTTCACTTGGGGTCAAAAAGAATGAAGGCTTATTTAATTGCCATGCTTTGGCAAAAAGCTGGTGTTAAGTGACCTATGGAGTTAGGGTCAAAAATAGAATAAAAATTAAAATAAGAGAAGGATGTATGATGGGAATAGGAAAGGTCAATACTGTTGATATGTTGAGTTTGAGATAATGAAAAGATAGTACAGTGGATATAAAGTTTTTATTTTTTATCTTTTTGAGGAACCTCGTTAGTGATTTTCATAATGTTTGTACTGGTTTGCATTTCTGCCAACAATGTAGAAGCGTTCCTTTATCCTCAGAGCCTTACTAGGCACTTGCTCTTATTAGATTCTTGATAGCCCAAGTATTTCCCTTCTAGGTATCTTCCCCAAAAAGTTAGAGGCATCATATTGCAGTGAGACATGCATACCCACATTTATTGTGGCACAGTTATTGGTAGCTGAATCGTGAGAGCAGTCTATTTATCTACCAACAGAAGAATGAATGAAGAAGATATCATATTTATACACAGTGATTTATGCCATAAAGGTGTAAACTCTAGTCATTTGTATGAAAACAGATGCACCTAGATAGCATAATTTGAAGTGAAATAAAGCGCCACAAGCTTAAATATCATATGGATTTTCTTACATGCAAAACCTAACATACAAATAAAGAGCAAAATAAAGGATAGATAAGGAGAAGAAAGGAGATAGATCCTTTGCAAGAGGAAAATGGAGCAAGAAATGGAGGGTCGGGGGAGAGAGGGGATCAGAAAAAGAAACAAGGCTGCTATGCGCATGCGCCACCTCCCCACCAGGACCGTTGATACTGAGTTCTGCAACACATGCCACTAAAACAACAAAGACTGAAGACGAAGTTTTAAGAACTTAAAACTTAGGAAAGAGCTTTCAGTTGGAGATACAAATACTAAATGAGCAACCATGTATTATATGCACCCATAGAGCTGAAAAGAGATTGAGTGCCAAGAATTTTATAGCTATTCCTGATTCTGCCTTCCTTACACTATTACTTCATAATATTGCCTCACAATTAAGTATTGGAGCTCAGAGAGATCATTATTGGAGTTAATGATATATGTAACTTATTATTTTCTAAATCAAATATTACAACAAATTTAATGGCAAAGAACTACTCAAATCAAATTTTTCAGCATAAAGAAATAATACAGGATTCATTTAAAGTGGCATAAATCTGAGAAGATTTATGTACTACTATCAATTTTTCATGTTCCACATTGAAGAAAATAGAACATGAGTACACACATATATATTGCATGTGTTCCTTTGATTTATTCTTTGTGATTACTGAGGTCCATTACGTGACAAGTATTGCTCTTAAGTGCCAAATATATAGTAACTCAAAGAGTCAAAATTCTACCATCAGGCTTTTGGCGTATGGAAAAATCAACAAATATTATGGATCTTTAACAGATAAAGTACTTTTAAATGTATTAGAAATAATTGAGCAAGATAAAACAACTGAAAATTTGGTGTATTTTTTAATAGTGTGACTAAGGAAAGACTCAATTCAGAAATGATACTAGACTAGAAGATAAAGAAGGAATAATATGTACACAGAGAATAATATGTACAATATTCCTGAAACAGGAAATAAATGTTTACATTCAAAATATGCAAGAATATTAGAGTGGCTACAAAAAAAGTCTTTATACAACTCAGATGGTGTGGGATAGGTAGGAGATATGGAGAAACCACCTCTGGATTTTTTCCTATGTAATACATTGTGGCTTTTATTCTAGAATAATGAGAAAAAAACATTGTTTAATATATAACCCAGTAGTGGTACAATCTGATTTTTGTTTTCATAATGTTAATTCAATTGGAAATTTTGCTTTAAAGCAATGGAGGAGAAGGATGTTTTCAAAGGGGCTCATGAACAAAATAATTCATCTTATAAAGTGAGAGAGAATCTAGAGCACTCTACATGAAGATTTTTGACCATAGTCCTAAATGATGCAAGAAGTAAGTTATATGAAGAACCCTGAGAGAAAAATCCCAGGCAGTCCCTTCTGAGGAAAAGCAATTTTCGAGGTTTGGCCTAAGCAGAGTACCTGATGAGAAAAATGAAAGAAAGTAATTTTGGAGAAGTAGATTTGGGACAGATCATGTAGTGCTTTTTACAGTAGGATCGAGTACTTGACACTTTAGGAACAAGTTTGAAGGTTTTAAGGAAGGGAGTGATGTATTTTCTTTTTCACTGAAAGCATAACACTGTTTCCTCAAGGTGACTTTTACTGCCAAGTAGCAAATAGTTTTTAAAAGGAAAAGAGAAAACATAAATGCTGTTTCTGAATTATTATGGGAGTGCAGTGGGAAGAAAGTATGGGGCAAGGCGTAAGGTCATGGTGGCCAAACACTGTAGGATATTTCAGAGAAACTTTAGGTAAATTCAGAAAACATGAAAACAGATTGCTTGGTGAGCATTAGAAGATTCAAGGAAATTTGTGTAATAGGATTTTAATATTCTTTTTCAAACTCTAAGTTTCAGCCTCTTGGTCATGCTATTTCATTTTCACTTAATCCTTTTTTAAAAAGCCTCAGAGTGAAAGAGAAAATGAATAACTCCTTTTTATTTCCTGCTCTCACTTCCCACTGTGGTTTTTTTTCTACTCAGGTACCTGTGTATGCTGCTTCACATAATTATGCATTTTTGTATGGAAAAATAGAACATTTGATGACTGATGGGCATCACAATGCACTTTCTCATAAGTAAACTTCCTGGCAGAGCCAGGCACAAGATGTCAGGAAGTTCTTTAGCACTTTTCTGTAGGCATCAATGTGTCCATTCTCCGCTCAGCAGAGTTCTACATTCAGTGACCCTGCAAAGTCATTTGGAGGAAGCTGCCCAGTGAGAGAGGAGAAGGTAGTCTTCTGCATCTTTTAAATAACTGAAAAACTGCTTCAACACGACAGATTTCTCAGCATTCTATTTCATCTCTTTTCCCTTTCTGGGTGAACCCGAGAGGAGGCGAATCCAGAGGAAAACTTGGCTAACACCACTAGGTAAGGAAGGCTGCCCTTCCTTGCCCTGTATCTCTCCTTAAGGACATTACCTCTTGTAAGACTGAACTGCTATTTCAATAAGATTACCTTATTGTATATTTTGTAGGGTTAACCTTGTAAAACAAATTGAGCAATCTTTACTCCATTCCTAAACAAATATTAGCTCAACATATTATAGTCACATGAAATGCATTTGAAATATGTCCTAGAGATTAGTTAGTATATTAAAAAGCAGTAGGGGAGGGCACAGGATTTAGCTCAGTGGTGCAGGACCTGCTTGGCAAATGCAAGGTCCTGAGTTCAATTTCTGGTACCAAAAAATGAAAAAAACTAGTGGAAGATACTACAAGTCATGTAAAATAGAAACTAGAGTGTTTTGAAGAAACACTCCCCAATAAAGCAAAGTAGACAAGGTTGCCTTTATTCAGAATTATTTCGGTAGGCTCATGGCTGGTGCAATCAGAGAGGGACACTGAATTCAACTTTTCTGAAGAAAAGAAAACGGATTTTAACTCTCTTTTTAGGGTTGAGTTATCTCATAGGTAAATACAAGAGGACATCAAAAGGGTCATGAGTTTCTTTCCTGAGCTGGCATGTAGTGTGTTGTGATCAATCTGAATAGGCTCTCTTTGCTAATTGACCAGCAGATTCCTACTTTTCCATAAACTCTGGGAACAGGCAATGTTTCCTCTATCACTAAATTATAAAGGATGGTCTTGGATTTTGAGAAACATATCCATGTTTTTGTAAAATAGTCAGGGGGAAGATTTACATTACATTGGGGCAGAGAAAAACTTTACAGTTTCAACTATTTGAAGTAAATGCTCAAAAATAAATGGTGACAAGCTGGGCCCTGGAGTCAAGTCAGAGCCTTTCTCAAGTATGACCAAGGGAACACTAAGACACTTCAGCACAGAAGGAAAACAGGATTAGAGAGGTTAACCTACACTAATTATGAAGTCTGAGGACCTGTCTGTTGAAATAACAAACTGATAATGTTATTGTTAGAATATTTTCTTGGGGTTTGTATGAAAGATAGACTGAAGGGCATCAAAACAAAATGCATTTTCTCAGTAGGAAGATGTTACACTGATAATAAGAACCAGTTAATCAATTTCTACTGTGGTGCTAGAGGTCATGTACATGAGAAAGCAGAATAACTGTATAAAACTGCATAAAATTTATGTTTTATCCACCGCCCTGTATACTGTATATTTACTTGTCTCCTATTTTTATTTGTGATAGAAATCAAGTTTTCCTTATTTTTATTCTTCTGCATCTATTGGCATTTTTAAATAGCCACACAGGCCTCAGAGATTTAACAAACAGATGTTCACCTATTAAAGCAACAGTTGAGTAAAATTCCCCAGCTACTGATTTACTGAAGGTTATAATTACTATGGCATTAAGGTTCCTACATGTCTGGGTAATTCCTATGCATTCTCTGGGTGATTATGCATTGGGTTTAATTCTGACATGAAGGATGATATTTCCAATGCTCATGGCAAATTAATTCACAAGAGAAAGGTGAGTGACATTATATTGCCAAGAGTCATGACTTTTTTCTGGGCTGCCATTTAGTGTGTTGTTTTATGTTTTTCATGTAAAATAAACTTGTACTGACTTGTGCCAACAGTGGTTTTCCAGGGAGCTTTATTGCCTGTGTCTGTATGACAAACCTGGCTACAGTGGCATAGTATTGGACACATGATGTGTCACATGGTTGTTTAGAACCTGTGGAAAGATTTTAGCTCTCTGTTTTATAGTTCACAAATGAAAAACACTGTGTTATAGCTCTGTCCCTATAACACTGAAGGTGGTTGAGGCATGGTTTCTCTTTTGGGCTAGCTCTGCTGCTTCCTTGCAATTTTCCTCAGACAATTCATGTTCCTGGGTTCTCCAAGCTTCTGGGGTCTTCACAGTACGTTTAACTTTACACTCACAACTTCACACACTGCCCTCTCAGGGGCCTACTTCTTGTCCTCCCAGGCCTTCAACTGCAATCTGGGTAGAAGCCTTCCTGAAACCATAACTTTTGCGTTCTGCATGTACCTAAAACAAGCATCACATTTGTGTTGCCAAGGTTTTCCACCAAGGGAAGCGGTAGCCAGGCTTCCTTCATTTTTGGCTGTAGGGGTTGAGTGCTTATGAACCAAATGCCATTTCCCTAGTCTGTTGCCATTCTGGAATATGATGCCCTATGGCTTCCTTCTCAGAGCAAAGATTTTCACCTTTGCAAAGGCTGCAAAGGCTGAAGTCCTTCTTTTTCTTGTGACATCTGCAGATCATCTTTTTTGCTGTCTTCTTCCAAAATACTTGGCTTTTACTAGCTAGTCTTTTTAGCAATGAATTTTTCTTTGCAGTCCACAACTTTACTCGAGTTTCCCTTCTGACCAAACTCAAAATATTTCAAATTGTTCTGCTGGACTCTGTTCTTGATTCTCCTCATAAATCTGGCTAAAAGTCCACAACAGTAGCCATGCCACCACTTCAAAATTAGACTGTCCTTAATTATTTTCTGCCAGATTAATTAGTCCTGTCACCCTTAATCTCAATCTCAGGCAAAGTCACTGAACAAGAGGAAAATTCAGACTACCTTTCTGCCAAGCCATAACACACATTGTCTGGAATTCAAGAGCCAATGCAGTCCTTCTTCCCAACAGAAACCTCCTGAGCCTGGCCTTTACCAGCATCATGTCTATGAGCATTTGGTCTTCTGAGTTCCGATGAGAATCTCCAATCAAGCACAACCTAGGGCATTTCAGTGCTACCTTTCTAGCCTGTATCACTGAACATTTCTTAACTTTTCCCCTTCCAACAAACCAGTTCCAAAGGCTTTTGAGCCACATGGCTAGGTAATATCACAGCAAGGGCCACATTTCTCTGGTACTAAACCCTGTCTTAGTTACTTTTTTCTCTTTAGTGAGACAAAACACCCAACACCACACAGTCCATAATCTGCTGGCTCCAAGGTAGGGTGGCAGGGCTGGCAGGCCTTGCTGAGGACAAACCATTCATAACATGCAGAACGTACCAACAAAGCAAGCAAGAGATGTCCACAGAACTTTCTATCCCTTATATTTTAACACGGCAAATTAGGATGGCTAACACTCACACTCTTATTCCTAGTGCCCTTGATCCTAACATTGCACCATGAATCAAACATAGTGTTGCACACTCTGGATTCAACCACCTCAGAAAAAACCCCACCTAGGAAGCTTTGAGGGTAACATCTAGATATAAGGTATAGCAACCTTTAATACAAATAAAAATTATTCTAAAATTTTATTATATTATATATGAGGACTATTTTACGTTATGAATAGTTTCTCTATTTCACTAAATTAGAGGAATGCATTCTTTTAAGTACTAATCTTTGCTTGTTTTTCTGCCTCAGATCAAAGTAATTGAAATTGTGATAGTGGAAAAGTCTAAAATGAATGCTTAGTTATGAAAAGGATTAAGGGAGAACTGCATATATTTCATGCTCAATTTGTTTTCTGAAGAATAACATTTGCATTGATGGAAATTAATGAGCAAGGGCCAAATGACCAATGTAAAAATATATTATGTTTACTTTTAAGGTAAACTTTTATTGGTTTTATACTAAAATTTGATAAAAATTTTATTTTAAAATGTATTACTATGAAACTTTATATAGTTTGTTATATTTTGGAAGGAAAGTGCACAAGTTTGAGAACTATATTCATATGTTTTTTCAATAATGTCAAATTAGTATGTTTAGCAAAAAGAAAAACCCTATAAAATGTAATCAATGTTCTGGGCATATTTTGATCAATAAAAATTTATTAGTTTCTGAGTGTAATCAACCAAATTTTGATATTAGAATGCACATTAGGAATACACTGACGATGTAAAACATTCTTGCAGTCAGACTAGCATGAGACATTGTCACGGGCTCTAGGCCTCCAGATGGACTTCTGGAGGGCAATACCCTGGGCTCTAGGTATTGTCTGGACTCAGTTGGGACACTGTCGTGAGATCCAGGCCCTCACCTGGAGTTTTGGGTCTTTAATGTAAGGACAGATACCCTGCACTCTCTTGAATTTGACTCTTTGGAAGAATATTATAAAATAATCCTATAAACTATGTCCCCTATATTAAATCTTTTCCCTTATAAACCCTGATTACGACAATGCTTGGAGACATCAGTGTAGGCAAGGGCTTTCTGAGCATAAGTCTAATTCCACAAGGAATAACAGACGGGCAACCCACTCGGGCCCACTTCTGTCCCTCTCTCAGACAGAAGCTGTCTTTCTCTCAGTAAATATATTCTGCTCTTAACCACCGTTGTTCCTGAAATTCATTCATTGATTTTAAAGAACATGACAAGAATGGGACAAAAGAAGTAGATGAAAGGCAAAAAAAAAGATAACAGAATTGACAAATGGTATAATATTAAACTAAAATGCTTCTGCATAACAAAAAATTAGTAGAATGAAGAGACAATGTACAGAATGCCAAAAACAAAAATTGCCAGCAACTCCTTGGAGGATTAAAATCTGGAATACCTAAGGAACTAAAAGAAATTAAGCACTCAAAATAAAAGACTCACCAAGAAATGAGCACATGAAATGAATAGATATTTCTAAAAACAGTACAAATGGCAAACAAATATATGAAAAATGTTCAATATTTCTTGCTATTAGAGAAATGCAAATTAAAACAGTGGTAAGATTTCACCTCACACCAGAAAATAGTGACAATTATCAAGAAATTAAAGAATAACAACTGCTGATGTGATTATGGTGAGAAGGAAACCTTCCTCCATCATTAACAGGAATGTAAATGAGTAAAGTCCTTAAGGAAATGAGTATGGGGATTTCTCAAAGAATTAATAAATAGAAATTCCATTTGACCTACCTATTCCCCTTCTATGTATCTTCCTAAAAGAGCTAACAATATATTACAGTGATATATGCATATCAATGTTTATAGCAACACAATTTCTAACAGCTAATTCCAGGAGCAGCCTACATGCACATAAACAAAGGAATAATGAAAGAAAATGTAGGATCCATACATAATGGAATACTACTTAGCTATAAAGAAGGTTAAATCTGAGGAAAATGTATACACTTGAAAAATTTAGTGTTATATGAAGTAAGACAGATACACAATCTTAAACACTATATGGTATCTCTCAATTGAGTAAAATACAAACAAAAAGCACAATAAAGGACTGATGCAAGGAAACAAGGAAATGGGTCTTTTGCAAATAGAAAGGGGTCCAGGAGAATGAGGGCAAAGACAGACAGGGAAGGAGAATGGGCAGAAAAAGATTTAAGATGTGTCATGGGTTTTAAACATTCACACTGAATGTAAAAATTATGTCACAAACATGAGCTAAAAATATTAATAACAGTAAGAATGAAAATAGGGATATGTGATTTAGAGAAACAAAAAGAGAGTTTTCTGGAAAGTGAAAAGAGATTTAAAAAATCAAACTGCTGTTGACCTGAATCTGCTCCTTAAAACAAATACAAATTTCCGGTACTACAAACATAATACAATTTAAAACTCTGATTTGGGAATTTACAGAAAGCAGCAAAGTCAAACTGCTACTTTCTCAAGATTACTCAATAAATGTTTTTGAACTTCCTCATAAATTACACAAATATGGTTTGGGTATTTTATTTTGCTCAATTAATCATACACATATTTATTAAATATTCACTTGTGAGGCAGAAATTTCAAATATATTAAAATTATCTTTCTTTAGATGAACTATTCTAAATATTTTAATTTTTATTTTAGTGTAGTTACAATAATAAGATAAATGCTTCAATTTAATGCCTGTGATTGTATAAATAAAAAGTTCTTCACTTTAAAGAAACTGTATCTATTTTCCTTTGGAGATAACTAAAAGAACATATTGTACCAATTTTTATTTTATAATTAAACTACTGAATAAAACAATTTTCATACACTCTGTCATACATATTATTTTTTATTAGCATTTGAGTTTTGCAATACATTTCAAAGAAATATTTTACTGGTCTCTTAAATCATGAGAATTTTGAACACTGACATTGTTATTTGATTATCTTAAGTGTCAAGGCATGTAAAAGTAAGACAATTATACTTGGGAAGCTGAATCAGGAGTATTTCTATGAGTTTGAGACCATCCTAGGTCACATAGTGAATTCAAGGCCAGCCTGAACTACATAGTGAGAACCTGTTTCAAAAACCCAAAATAAATAAATAAATAAATAAATAAATAGATAAATAAATAATAAAATAAAATAAAGAGAATAAGCACATCAAATATTTTTTTCTTTTGATTTATGCTCAGCTGTTTGCACCTGAACATCATTATAAATGCAGCTAAAAGAAGCCAGTAGTATTCATGCCATAGTCTCAGTGTCAGGCTGTTTTGAATTTTTCTATGACAGATTAATTAGTCCAATGTCCTTAATCTCGCTCTTTTTCAACGTCTGCAGACATGAGTCAAATGTAGACTTTTTTGCCAGTGTAATGCATATGACCTCAGTTTCAGTACCAGTGGAGTCTGTGTCCCGATCTGAAACCTAATGCGCTCACATTTACGGTCCACATTCCTTTCAAGTTTCTGGCCTTCTCAGATCACGCTAGCATCACCCATCAAGCTCTTTTCATTGCATTCTAGGGCTACTCTGTCATGACTCACCAAACACTTCTGTACTCTTGCAAATCAGCTCTACAGGCTTTATCAAAGCACACAGAAGTGACCACACTTCTCCCGGACCGACTTTCTCTGTGAGGCGGATTCCCCATCCTCAGAGCACCATACGGAAAACCCACCATTTGAAGCAGGAGAGGTGTGATTTGGCGCACAGTTTTGGTGGTGAGCTCTGTGGCAGACTGATTCCCAAGACGAAAGGGCGTGGCCAAGAGCACGGTGGAGGAAAGGTGCTCCCTCACGGCAGCCAAGAAGTAAAGCGAGAGATGGGAGCAGGTAGAGAGGGAAGGTATACGCACCGAAGACGCCTCTCCTGAGCCACATGTCCTCTCACCTTACCTCCTAAAAACCCATTTAGCTTTGAACTCGTAAACGAATTATCCCACAGATAAGAACAGCGTACCCATGATCCAGTCCCCATCCAAAAGCACTGCCTCTCAACGTATCAAACTTTTGGGGGATGTTGCACTATACCAATATTTTAGAGTTATTTAACCTGAAGTAAAGCCTATGGATTGATAACAATCACTGTTAGTAACTGTTTTCTTTTTTGCAGTATTTTATTCTCACATATAAACAATTAACTTACCCCCAAACACTAAGGGAAATTTGTAACAAAAAACAGTGACACATGTGGAGAGTGATAGACTGCACAGGGTGCCAGCAAGGGTGTTTTCTCTGAATTGGCACTGCAGAAAAATGGGAACACTGAGGCATGGGGAAAGGTAAAGTCTGATATGGGAGGAAAAACAGAACGTCTAGCTGGACCAAACTTCAGTGTCCAAGTAGTGTTTGAGAGGGAGCTTGACCACTGCTCTGTTATGACATCCAGCACTTCACCCCATACCGGTATACACACCATACTGGGGAAGGATTGGAGTAAAGAATGGAGCCAGCCCTTAAGTGATGACACAGCTAATAGAACACACTCACGATTAGTCTAACCCCCTTAGTGGGCACAAGTGAGTTGTATGCAATCCGGGCATTCAGAAATGCAGGTAGCTGGAGAAAAGGATGGAACAAAATGCCACATAGCAGCATTTTGTAAACAACAGTGCTCTAGGATCTCTAAGCAGCAAGATTGTGGGAAGAGAGGACTTGCCTGACACAGAACGAAAATTAAGTTTGTAATTTCCTCTACATACAAGAGGAATGCTGTTTGGGATATTCCGTGCCTTATCTACTGTAGAGGACAGGCTCTGGGTGGAGAGGCAGAACTTTCTAGAAGACTGCAGAAGCCCGGGAAAAATAGGGTGTGCAACAAGGATGTAAAGCAGAGGTGGAGTGGAGGAAGGTCTGTGAGAGGACAGAGAGTGGTGCCTAGGTCAGAAAGCAATTCAGCAGAATCAGAGCAGAGTGGATATGCTCTGATTGTTCCACAGAATACTAGAAAGAACTGAGAAGTCATGAGCTCCTCCCCACTGCCTACACTGGCAAGTAGGGACATCTGTCAAGCTTGGGGGAAGCCTAACTTCCATGGAGGACTAAGATTAATAGAACTGGCAGGTAGAAAGAGAATAAGTGGTGCCTGGATCTTTTAGCTATATATTAGGCAAGGAAAGCCTGTGTGGGGAAGATAGATATTCCATGACATTCCACACCCCATTGATTCAGTCAGTAAAATTCATGGAGGGCTGCAGTGGATCATGTGTGTAGCAGAGCTGGCACCAAGAATATGTGCTCAGAGAATGAACAGGCCTCCAAGGTGCAGGCAGGCAATTCACTGGGTCAAGGGGGGAAAGTGCACACGCGCTCACAATCAGTGAGTCCCATGCAGAAGAATGGGTGTCAGTGTTCTGGGTTAATGCTCTAACAACTCTGTGAACATTGTTGTCTCCATTTCTATTTTTATTTTGGCTGTGGTAGCTACTGTTTCCTTGCTTTATTGACTCGAGTTATCTTCACTGGTTTCTTTCTCCATTTTCATTTATTTACCTTTCTTTCTCTTTCCTTTATTCTAGTTCTTGCTTCTTCATTGGTGTTGCTTTCTTGTTATACCTCACTACATGACCCATGGCATACCACACTGACCTGTCTCTTGTTTGGGTGCTTCTTTTAATTTTTTACTTTTTCCTCCTGATTCTTTTTTCTCCTCTTTCCCACATTATCACACATGCTCACCTCACCCTCTGCTCCTCTTGATCTAACTAATGGCATCAGTATCACAGGGACTGATATCAGTGCATTAAAGAATAAATGTTCATCAGAATTATAACTCAAACAGTACCAGTCAGGGGCATGTCAGGACTGTCCTTAACAGAGATAGAATTACTGGATCCCAACAATAATATTTACATGTATATTAACAGTTTTCAACAGTCTTACAACATCAATCTTTAAATACACTTTCATCCATCTGCATACCTCCTTTTACCTACACAGATATTCCCTCAGGCCATCTCAACACCAGCCCACAATCCCAGCTATAAAAAATATCCCAACAGTCTAACTTCTTCTTTGTTTTTTTTAACCGATTTAAATTCCTCTTAAATCCTTCTATTCCTAGTGACACATTGTTATGTCTAGTAGAAATTCTTTCCTTTCAACACAGTGATATGGTCCAAACTAATTAAAATGAATGCGTTGAAGTGGTCAAAAGCCCAGAACTCGAACACAAAGACAGACTCTAAAAAGCTATCAGAGAAAAGCAAAAAAAAAAAAAAATTATTTAGGAATGTAAACCTACCAGAATTATAGAAAATTTTTCAACACAAATTTTTAAGTCCAAGAGAGATTGAAGCAAAGTCTTTGAAGCCACACACCCTACAAAAACAACTTCCCACTCAGAATAATATATTCAGTAAAACCATCTTTCAAAATTGATGGAGAAATAGGGCCATTGCATGACAGAGAACATTTTAAGAAATTCATAAACACAAAACCAACACTCTAAAAATTATTCAAGAATTCTCTACAGAGAGACAACAAAGCCCACACAAGCTTTGATATCATATGGTTTCTCTTCTATGAGAAACCCAAATTATAAATACACTAAAGAGAAAAGTGAAAGATAATATATATCATGGAGATAGATCTTTTGCAAGAGGGAAAGAGAGGGAAAAAGTGGAGAGAGGAAGGTAGAAAAAAATTGTTGAGATGGTCATATAAATGCACAAATTCTCTGCAATGTTCCACATTATAAACATGTCCTAAGAAAAATAATAATTTAAAAAACAGAAAAGTCAAAAGGAAAAATGTTTAGCAAGGTGAGTAATTAAATCAAAAGGGAAAAATAAAGGAGATAACAACATAAAAAGTATTCAGTCGCAGGAATAAGTCAATACTTTTCGGTACTGTCAGTGTAAATGGCTTCACCTTCCAAATTAAAAGACACAGATTGTCAGAATAGAGAAAAAAAATTGTAACTTTCTGATGCATTTTAAAGAATCATCTAATCCAAAAAAGAAATTTGTAGACTAAAATGTAAAGAATGGAAAACAATATTACGGGCATCAGAATCCCAAAAGCATGATGGGTAGTAATTTTATTCTCAAAATAAATTGGAAGCTAAATCTGATGGAGGGGAGTTAAGGGAATAATTTAACAGGAACAGTATATATAAAGTCAGTGTATCCAACTTCATTAAAAAACTGCTAGAAATAAACTATCAAATAAAAACTCAACACAATAGTAGTCAGTGAATTCAATATCCCAATTTGACAAATAAGATCAACTAGTAAAAAATTAGAATAGAAATATCAGAACTGAGTCACATCTTCAAATAAGTGGACTTAATAATTAACTGCAGAGTGTTCTACCCTACGAGGGAATTTGTATTTTTTTCACAACAGTTCACAGAGCAGTCTCCAAAATAAACCAAATACTGGTCCATAAAACCTGCTTTAAAATAGTAAGAAATCAAAATTTTCCCATGTATACTATGAAAGTGTAGTGTTCTGAAATTAGAAATCAATCACAAAAGAACCCTGAGAAATTTTACTACACTTCTAAATAATCAATGAGTCACAAAAGAAATGAGGAAGAATTTAAATAATTCTTAGAATGAAGCACTAATGCCAGTACAACATATTACAGCCCATAGGACATGATGAAAGCAGATACAAGAGATAATTTTATTGCTCTGAATGCTCTCATTAGAAAAACAAAGTTCAAATAAATATTTTAACAATTCATCTTAAAATACTAGAGAAAAATGCAAACACAAACCTAGTAGGAGGATGGAAAGCATAAAGATCAGAAAAAAATTTAATAAAATTCAGACTAAAAATGCAAAGAATCAATTAATGGAACATCTGATTCTTTTAGAGAATAAATAAAATAGACAAACCCTTAACAAATATCACCAAAAATAATCCACATCCAAACAGCTAGAAATGAAAAAGACAAAATAGGAAGGGACACAACTAAAACCCAGAAGGACATAAGTAATAAGAAACATTGTATTCAAACACATTATAGAATCTTGAAAAAAATGGAACAGATATTTAGACACATGTTAATTCCCAAAATTAAATCAAGAAGACCTAAAAAGTATAAACAATTCAATAACAGTCAGTACTAAAACAATACAAAAGAGAACAAAGCAGAATTACAGAAAAGTCCAAGAGTAATGGATTCTCCCCTGAATTCTACATGACCTTTCAGGCCAATGCTAATACCACTCAAAATATCCAGTGAAATTTAATAGGGTGGAATACATCTAAGCCCAATCTTGGAAGCTAACCTCAGCTTTCTCATAAAACCATACAAGGACTCAATTAAAATAAAGAAACTACAGGCAAAAAAACAAAACAAAACAAAGAAAAAACATCATGGATGTAAAATTCCTCAACAGGATACTGGCAAATAGAATGCAACAATTCATCAAGAACATCTGACATTATAATCTGACCTACTTCATCTCAGGGATGCAAGGATAGTTCAACATGCACAAATCAATAAATATAAGGCACCATATGAATAGAAGCAAAGACCAAAATCACATAACCATCTGAATACACATAGAAAATGCTTTTAACAAAACCAATATGCTTTCTTGATGAAATCCCTGCAGTGAATGATACAAATGGAGTTACAACAAACCAATGACCAACACCATATTAAATGGGGGAAAAGCTGAAACTTTTATCTCTGAAATTAAAAACAAAACTTGGATATACATTATCACTGCTCCTGTTTAATAGAGTACTCCAAACATTAACCAGAATACTTAGGCAAGAGGAAGACATAAAAGTAACATATATAGGGTTGGTAGTAATCAAATAATCAAAATTTGTATAACATGATCCTTGATACAAAAGGTCCAAAAAATTACAGCAAAAGTCTCCCAGAATTAAAAAGGAAATTCCACAAAGAAGGATGATTCAAAATTAATGCACAAAAATTTACACACACACACACACATGCGCACACGCGCACGTGCACACACACACACACACACACATTTTCCTTAGAAATTTTTAGTCATGAATGCAAATAGCTGTACTGAATCAGAAGGCAAAGTCAGCATCCGTACAGGAGGTTCACAGCAGGAGTAGAACACAAACAATTTGTGGAGAAGCAGGAAAGTGAAGGGTGTTTCCAAAAGAAAACTGCATGGCCTTGACTTAATAAAAGGTTACATGTGAAAGTTAAACATTTCTAAAAGTTCAAATGAGAAGACATAGTAGGTAAACCATGCAAAAATCAATGGGAAAACACACAAAAGCACATTAAAATACAATTAATTTTTAAAGATGAAGGGAGTCAAAATGAAAATGTAATGTGAAAATATTCCCAAAAATATAATAGCATAAAGGTAATTTTAACTTAATGATGGCTAGCACAATGTGGAGGAAACACAAGTAGTTTCTGTCAGAGAGGTGGTAAGAGAAGCCACATATTTATCACCCGTAATACGAAATCAATGATTCACTAAAAAGGGTTAGCATGGATATTTTATAACACTGAAAGTGTATTGCCACACGGGGATAATGGCAGGGAAATATCTAAGAGATGAAGAATCTGAGAATAGGAGTTGGAAGTCAGGATAATATTGATAATAGAAGAAAATATTTTTGCTAATTTATGAACAATTTTGAATAAATATGTTTTCTTTCTGTTTTAAAGAAATATTAACATATTTGGTATGTTGATATTTATGAAAAATTAGAGTGCAAGATTTATTAACAAGATATATCTTTTTGGTTTAGACAGCTCTTGCAAGTATAACATTGAAGAGATTTACTAATCTTAAAAATTTTCTTATTTAAAGATATTTTTGAAAATTCGTACTGTAAAATATACCTGTCTGGAAATTTCAAAGTTACATTTATATTTCTTTGCTATTTCCTATCAAGATATGATATTATTTAGGACTAAAGATTTTATGCCATGATAAATCTTCCTTACATTACACAATTGTGAAGTTTTGGGGTTTTTTGTTTTGTTTTGTTTTGTTTTGTTTTGTTTCTGATATCGGGAATTGAACTCATGATGTGCTTGCCAGGCAGGCGCTGTGCCCCTGAGCTAAATCCCCAGCCCCATAAAGTTTATTTTTATTTTTTTTTTAATGGAGATTATATAAGAGATAGGCCAAGGTCAGTGGATGTAGACTAGTTTTATTTTTTTCTTTTAAAATTTTTATTAATCATATTTTTCATGCATAATAATTACACTTATTAGCCAGGTGTGGTGGTGCATGCCTGTAATCCCAAGCACTTGAGAAGCTGACGCAGGAGGATCACTGTGTTGAGGTCAGCCTGGGCTACATAGTGAGTTCAAGGTCTACCCGAACTGCTGAGCGAGACTTTGTCTCAAGAAACCAAACCAAAATTTAAAATAATAATAATAATAATAAATGAAAACTATTTTTGTTGGTGGTTGGTACATTCCATAACATACCTCAGTTTCTTCATGGGAGAAGATGTACAGATTGTAAACCACCCAGTGTCTCAGAGAGTGACATTATCGTGTTAAAATCCTGGGATCTGGAGCAGAACAACCCGCAATAGAAAACAGTAAGCACCTATCTGATCTTGAATAAACTAGTTAAACTTTGTTTTCCTCAGTTTATCTGTAGACAGTGAATAGTGGTTTTCCATACTTTGTGTAGTTGTTACAACCAATTTAACAAGCAGTATCATATAACTTAATTACAGAAGGTCTTGGTACATAAGTTATAAATTTTAAATTGTTATGTTATTAATCCCAAGGAACTTTTAATTGCACATACTGTTTTAATTAGTTTTTAAACTTTGATTATTCTACATTCTTTATATCTTTGTTTCAACATCACTCTCACGGTTAGACCTTAAAATTGCATTCTTCTCTCTCTCCTCTCACTCTTCATTTTAATTTTCTATTTGGAAGTTAATACCTTCCAGCATAGCTAATATAATGTCCTCAATATCCATCTACTCTCACTAGACCAATGATCTGTGTCTCTGATTCGTCATCATGCTTACAGTTCTTAAATTTGTGACATTGCATAAAATACATTTTAAAAATGTTAAATAGGAATATTCTTATCCTGTAAAGAGACTTATATAAAAATTAAAATCAAGGAAACAAGAAGGGGAAATTATTTCAGGGTATTTCCAAGACAGGAAAGGAAATTTTCATATTTGTACTTTGAGTGGTTAGAGATTAGATTGTAGATATAAATGAATTATTTTAGCAACTTTAGTCTGTGGTATTTAGTGAGATACTTGTGCATTCAGGAAATGTCAATGTTTCATATTTGACATTCACTTTTACTTTTTTTGTATTTTGTTTGTTATATATTTAACTTGTAAAATATGTTAGATGTAGAGTTTTTAAAAGTTATATCCTATCCTTTATTCTGCCTATTAAAAGATATTTTTCTGCAATAGTCACTGAAGAGTGAGCTGTAGCTTCTGAAATATAGCTGGAAAAATATGCAAAATAGCAAATTTCAAAAGTGCAGAAACATTGTCTTATGTCTGGCTTGGTGGCACATGCCTATAATCCCAGCAATCAGAGGCTGAGGAAGGAGGATTATTGAAAACCTGGACTACAAAGTGAGCTCAAGTCCTGCCTGAACTGCACAGCAAGACCCTGTATCAAAAAGACGAAAAAAGAAAGAAAGAAAGAAAGAAAGAAAGAAAGAAAGAAAGAAAGAAAGAAAGAAAGAAAGAAAGAAAGAAAGAAAGAAAGAAAGAAAAGAAGAAAGAAAGAATGGAAGAAAGAAAGAAAGAAATATTCTCTTAGAACAAGATCAGATGAAGGTTTTACCAAGTGTTGCAATGTGTTAGCATTCTTGTATATGACAGTTCCATTGTGTGACTGTCTCTTCTCCATGATCAGGAGTCCAGCCTCACTGGATACTGACATCACCTGAACTTGAAACAGTGGTGTCCAGGACCTCATCAATTGCTCATTATGGTGTTCATTTTCAGTCTCATGTATTTCTGAGTCAAATTTCTGCATCTTGTATTTCTATCATATATTCTGTATCTATCTTATATTGGTCAGGTTTCTGCTGAGGGACCAGTTTACAATGTGCTTACTGGTCTCACTATCATATATCAAGTGAAGTTTGATAGCAGATGATCTGTTACGGATAGACAAATGTCCAAAATATTAGCATTTTTTCTTCAAATATCTTAAAAGTTAAGAGCAAGCTTTACTGCTATGATTTCTCTGGCTTTGTGACGTATGATAATCAATAAACATACTTGAAAGTCGTGATTTTATTTAAATATCAGTATTTTGTTACCTACAATACATTACCTCAGCCAAATCAGCTTAATATGCAAACAATTTGTTTTTGAAAGACTGGAAGAAATAAAGATTTCTTATAAACTCAGTGAGGATTTCTATATTTCCTTTAAAAAAGTATACAAATAGCATTCTCTTTTACTAAACAGAAAGTAGTGGTAACAAATATATAAACATTAAAAATACACTTAAATTTTGAAATTGAATAAAAGCTTGGTCATATGTTGTGGAGTTCTTAAAGACTTTATGAATTGATAATGCTAGCTGTTGTTTCATTGATCTATAAATTTTCAAAAGTTTTTCCCTTTGCAGTTCTTTTTCTTTTTCATCAATTACCATGTGCCTCAGGTTTTTTTTTTTTTCTTTTTTTTTTCCTTTTTTACATCAAAATGCTGGATACTGGGTAACTTATAAAGAGGTTCACTTGGATTAAGACTCAGGCACCTAGAGTTTGCAAGCAGCATGACATGGGCGTCTTTGCTATGCTTTCTGCTTTAGCATACCATGTTGAAGTAAAAAAGGAGCTAACTGCATGCAGAAAAACCAAAGCTGATGGAATGGTATCAATTCAAAACCAAACATTTTCCTAAAACTAATCTCATTCTATGAAATCTGATCCCCTTATACAAGACACCATTAATGCGTTTATGAACGTAGATTTTCTATGACCTCATAACCTTTCATTACTTTTATCTATTACTGTTTCACTTCCTCAGCGCTGTCCCCAAAACCTGATCCCTTAGGAGGAATATCACCTTGAAATCTTCATTCCAAGATATCTCCTAGACTTATATCAAAAATTTTACTGTATCTGTACTATTTTTATTATTTTATGAGTTTTTATCTTACTCTTTGTATTTTCTTTTTCAGTCCTGAGATGGCTTAGTCATCACTGAGAAACAAGATCACACCGACAATTTAAATGAGAAAAGATTTAATTTGCCTCATAGTTTGAGGAAAGTTGATAAAGGGGAAAGAAACTCTGAACCTGAAAGATATTTGGGACTATCTCATGTTTTCTAATATCAAAGAATGAATTTGGGGAACAATGGAAGTTAAGAGCAGAATAAAATTTATTGGAGGAAAGAAAACTTCTGTCTAAGAGAGGAACAGAAGGGGACACACATGGGTTGCAAAGGACCCTGCCTTTCCTAGGGATTTTTATACAGTGAAAGCATGAGGTGAGGTAGGTTCAAGATGGGAAACATGGGAACTCACTAGGCAGACATGAGGTGAGACAAAACTATGGTCAATCAATAAAATTACAAGTATAAATGTTCAGGTAAAATTGGTTAAATGGGGATCAAATGAGGAAGCAGGTCATGAAGCAAGTGGGCATGAATACAGAATAGACTTTTCCTGTAGGGGGCAGGGTTAGTGACTCTTTCTGGCTTTTTCAAGGTGATTATTATCTATTTAGAATATTATTCCCTGATGTCCACCCCTGGGGAAGTATGTAGATGCATTTGTCTAATCTTTTCTTTTGAGGTCTGACCCACAGCGGAGGTGCTTGTCTCTCTCACAGTTGCAAGGTATCTTGTCTTCCATCTTGGCTCTTTTGAAGACCTGGCTATCTCTGACTTCCTATAACATTTCTGTCTAGCTCAGCTGCCTACTACAGACTCATTCGAAGGTCTGCTGACAGCAAGGCAAAACACCATAGTGCATGGTGGAGTAAAGATGCTTAGTTCATGGTATCTAAGAAACAGAGTTCAGAGACAGCACCATAAGAAGGAAGGCAGAAACCATAGCTGATTTCCACCATCCATCCAAGGAAAGTCAACAAACCTTGTGCTGTACTCATACTCTAGGAGCATTAAAAGCCAATCAAGCTGAAAATTAAACTTAACTGTCAAATCCAACCACTTGTCACATTAGTAATGAACATATCTGCTTAAAATATACCTAATCTACAAGTAGACACTAAAGTCAAATTTCACCTAACATAATAAAATTATCTTGCATACAACCACAAATGTAATACTCCTTTCCCTGAAGTCTCAACAGTTTGATTATTTTCAATAGCACAAGCCAAAACCTTTACTGAGACTTAGGGAAAATTTAGCTGTGAATTTCTGTGAAAAAAAGAAACAAATTAAAAAATCCCAGAGTACAATGGCAAGCATTTAACATTTCCATTCTAAAAGGAGGTGATAAAGGGATAGAGAATAATTAGAACAAAACCCATCTGGGCAAACATTAAGTCCTGTGGCTTTACATTTGGCATCCAGAGCAAGTGATAGGAAGAAATGACTTTGGGCAGACTCACTAATATATAATTTTCAGTTTGAGGCACATAACCCCTTTTCGTAGCTCTGCTCAAGATCTACAGCTTTCCTATGTACATGTTTCATATTCTCGGCATCTCTAAAATTCTAAGGTCTTCACTGCATCGTTGGCTTTTTCCCAAAAGATTCATGCACTCACCTCACAAGATCACATTTCTTAGCTTTCCAGTCCTTTCTTTGAAACTGGGTGGAAGCCTTTCTAACCACCACAAGACTTGCATTCTGCATGACAGTAAAGTCAACATCATGTGGGTGATCCTTGGTTTGATTTCATCAGGAGCAGTAGTCAGGACTCCTTGGACCATAGCTGCAGTGGTTCTGAGTTCCTGGCTGACTGTCCACATTGAAATGAATTCTGAGGAACTAATTTCCTAGCATGACTGTTTTGAGAAGGGTCCTAAGAGACATTCATCTCAAATGAAAAGCTGACACTTTTACAGATCATGCCAGTAACGGATGGAATATTGCTGATTTCTGATATGCCCTGAAGGAATATTTGTTTCTTGTCTTTATAGAAGAAACTTAGTTTCTTTATAAAAGTGCCAATATCTTCAATAATCATACTTTCTTTGGCTACAACTTTATATATGGTTTCCTTGGTACCAGAATGTCAAATTAAATAAATTGTTTTCCTCTGCTTTTTACCACATATTTTCACTATAAATCTGGTTAAAAACAGCAGTAGCCAATGCACAGCTTGACTATCAAGCTGCCTTGAAATTTCTTTATGATTGTCAATTTCCTCTCCCTAATCTCAGTATCCTTGAAACTATAAATACTTAGAGAACATATAGGCATTTTTGCCAGAATGTAACACATGTAGACCCTGGGCCAATAGCCAATGACGTGTCCATTGTCAACTGAAACCTTATAAGCCTAGCAATTACTGTCTGCATCCCTGTCAGCATTCTGGTGTTCTGAATCATTCTAATGCTTCTCTGGACTGAATCTCTGAAACTTTCCAATCTCTTCCCACAAAGCCATTTAAAAGCCATGTAAGGAACATGGTCAGGTGCATGGTCAGGTGCAGTTCCAATCTCCTCCCACAAAGTCATTTAAAAGCCATGTAAGGAACATGGTCAGGTGCACAAAGGACCTGACTCTTTTCTATACTGGTCATCTTTCCCATTTCAAGGCACAGTAAACAACACCTACAATGTAAGCATGAAAGCTTTAAATCAGGTCACAGTTTCAAGAAATTCAGTGCCTTGTTGGCTTGCTCTAAGAGAGGGACATCACAGAAGTTGGGCATTGTGCAGTGAGACAGCCTAGTTTGTGGTGGTAGAGAAGCAGATTACACAACACCACCAAAGCAAAAAGGGTCAGGGACCATGTATAGTACTCAAGGCTGAACCTTTATGACTCACTGACCAGGCCCATCCAGAAGTGTGCTTTACAAATTCCCTAGAAAGCTCCCAAGCCAAACAAATAGACAATTAAGTTTAACCACAAAATGACTTAGATCTCAGGACTTCACATATCCTGGGCAAAAATTCTACTCTACCCCTGAGATATAAACTGAGCAAATGTTAGCTAAGATTTTCATGTAACACTTGATCATTATTCTTGTCATATTATATTACTGTACATTTTTCCTTATCTTTTTTATGAGTTGCACCACTTTTATTTCATCTCTTATTTTTTCTTTTACCAGCTTCCATCCTGTTTTCAGACTAGGTGTGTGTTTTGCTAAATTATCTGGTGACTGTTCAGGGTCCACACTGGATATCAAATGCCAAAAGTCCACTTGAGTGCTCATTAGGGCTTTGCTGCTGCTTCACATGGCAGCAGTTTTCTTATATGTTGAATATTCATTGAAATTCTAAAATTCAGTCTGTGGATGCCATGTTTGGCTTTGGTATTGAAGTTCACTCTCATTTAGTAATGTTTTCCAGACTTTTGTATGTATACATAGCTATATGTCCTTGGGGATAGAAAAAGCTGGAACTATGGGTCTGAACATCCAATGCAGACTATCTTTCAGTGTTGTTCGTTGTTAGATAGTTCCTCTTCATTTTCCTCCTCCAATTCAATTTCCCAATCACTGTTATTATATTTGTTTTAAGAAAATATCTTCTTTCTCTTAATTGTAGGCAAGGAATGATTCCTGCAAGTGGACTGAGTGATAGTAAAGCCAGTCTTTTGTGAGAACTTGTGAGAACTAGTACAGCTAGTCTTTTGTGAGAACTTGTCATGTCTTAGGGCTCAATGGACATGGAAACTGATGTTTCACTCCATGAAAACTCTAAATTAGGCAATTTAAGAGATTCTACTGGCAAAACAACAACAGCACAGTACAGAGGGAATCTTACATTTTTAAAGTATAGTGAGACAATTGCATCAGGCTGCACATGTGCATTTCATAATCTTGATATTCTCAGATGGAAAATGTTGAGAAATTATTAAACATTATAGAAACATTATTTTCATCCAGAAAAGATTACTTTCAAGGATTAGTGATCTTAGCAGGGTGAAGAGACTATGAGCTTCAATAAATATCGCATCAAAAGATTAAAGGATACTCTCTTTAAAAAGACCTATTCACAAAACATGCCTGAATATTGAAAGTCAGTCAAATAACTCATGAAATCTCAGCAGGGAGAACCAACCATATGAGCGATAGACGACCACTGAACTATTTAGTCAGACCTATATAGACCTTCATCAACTTCCCCATGTTTGTTTATTTGTTTGTTTGTTTGTCTGTTTGAAACAGGGTCTCACTGTGCAGTTCAGGCCGACATTGAGCTCACTTTGTAGCCCAGGCTGCTCTGGAACTCACAATGACCTTCCTATCTCAGCCTCCCGAGTACTGGGATTACAGGCGCGTGTGCCACCACACCTGGCAAAGATTTTGTTTTGTTTGTTTGTTTGTTTTTTGGTACCGGAAATCGAACTCCGGACCTTGCGCTTGCCAAGCAGGCTCTTGTGCCGCTGGTGAGATTTTCAGTTTCTATCTGCAGTCATTGAAGTCCAATTTCTTAAAGAAAAAGATAATTCCATTCAAACTGACTTTTCATTTGCTATATTACAATTCCAAATTTAAAAAAATTGTGTTCTTTTATCTTGTCTCCACTATACTAATCAGCATTGTTGAATGTTACAAAGAAGTGGTCACAGAGACACAGAGGGCCATATTTAGATGTGAAAATTGAGTATGAAAGATAGCTTAAAAATACTAAGTATTGTGCTTTATTTTCATTAAATACATTTATATGATAATGCTAAATTCAGGTAGGAGGCTAATAACATAAATTAAAATTTAAGAAGCCTATTTCAGTTTCTATTATATTTTCTACAGTGTTTTATTTGCTGATTTTGAATTTGTGTAAAAAAAAGATCAGCTTGGGCTATTTGGTAGCTTAGTAAGATGCTGTATTAAAAAGGGAGCAGGGTAAAGACTGGGGCTGAAGCTCAGCGTGAAGTCCTGGGTGCACGCTCCAAAGCAACCTCCACCCTCTTAAGCTAGTTTAATATTTGTGTCACAAAATATTCATACCTTTTACTTTGTTAAATTTTCTGGTTACGTTTGCTCTTCTAATCTTAGATCCCCATGTATTTAGGTTCATTTATTAATATATACACAAAAATAAAATTTAGAATAGTCACATAGCTTGTTAGAAATTTAAAAATCAATTGTCTTTTATAACATTTTTTACTGTCTTTGAGGGGCTTTGCAAAACAGTCATTTCTTTTATAATTCATCAAACATAACTTGGTCTGTGCTATTATGTCAAACAATCTTAGCACACAGAAACCTCCATTTAGCTAATATACCACAGGCAGGATTGTTCTCCTCTTATGTTACTCCTTTCATAAATCACTGCTCAAACGTTCCTGTCAGTCTTTCCCTAAAAACAAAATGTTTCACTTCTGGCTTGCATGTTTAATAGAAATAAAGTATTCAGGAGAAATCTGAAAATCCAAATTAACATTGCTGAGCCCTAAGCTTCTCTCAAAAGCTCATAGAAGTTTATATGTTAGACAGAGAACTATTTCATCTGTGTCACTGGACATAATCCCCGAAGAGGCAGCTGGGATCTCAACATCTACCCTGCTCACAGAGTAGGTTTGTGCTTTCTTGTTTTGGAAAAGCATTTTGTAACAAGCCTGTAAGAGGTACAAGTAGATTTGCTGGAAAAATCAGAAAGCAATGGAACATACAGAAAGGGCTCCAGTTGAGCAGATGGAATGGAAACATGGACCAAGTGGGTCAGGCTGGCCCTCTCACAAAAGGAAACTTCAATCTTTATGGATCTACTGGGTCGAAGAAATTCTGATTTATCATTATCTTTGTTCAGATTGATCATTGTATTTGTTCAAATAGCTGGAGAGGAAATCTTACAGCTTGAGGGTTAATTCAGATCCCAGGAAGTTTTCCCACTTGGAATCATCACAAGATGATCTGTGAGGCTTTGCTTTAGGTTTAGGGCTGTGATTGAAGGCTTGGTGGTCTGAAGCTGGATATTGAAAAATTGGCAACTTGATGACCTTTTGAATCTTGAAAATTATTCTTACTTTGCTATTTTTAGTTTTAAAGCTGAATGAGGTAGGCTAGGTAAATTTCGGACTAATTACCTTTGTGATACTGATACTCGTTTAGTGGTTCACATTCCTAAATACAAAGTTGAGCGGGGTCTTGATACAAAATTTTAAGGTAATGAAAAGACAACAAATTAAAGACAAAGAGGTAAAGTCTCTCACTGCTTTTCGTTATCCAGTGGGCATCTGCAGGTCCAGCATCAAGGTACTTGGTAATACTGTCCCCTTGTCTTAGCCCATTCTCAATCTTGAGGGAATTAGGGTTTTGGCCAATCTGGCTGTGTGAGTTTTCTGGCTATGATTAAACTAGTTAGTATATGAAAAAGAGCCAAGTGGAATCTTGTGTTTTTAAAATTCCCAGTCACTTATTTATTGAATAAAGACATGGAGTGCAGGCATGGGTAATCTCAGGTGGATTTGGTCATATAAAGCTATAATTTCCTTGCCTTATATTTATTCACCTTTATTTCTTTTTTCCTACCTCACTTGAACTTTGCTATAACTGACACAAGGCAGTAAACTAAAAATCTAACTTGTAGACTGGTGTTTTCCTCACCATTCTTTTGTTTTGTTTTGTTTTGTTCTCAGGTACCAGGAACCGAACTCAGCTTGCCAGGCAGGTGCTGTCCTCACCATTTTTATGTAATCAAAGAAAAATTTTGACTGCATGTCTAAATTATCAGTCAGTACCAGTGAGGCAAATTAGAAAGGAATAAAAAGTAAATTTACAATTCAAGCCACAATTTATGCATGTTTTTAATCACCCAGAATTTCTTAAGAAAAAATATCAATTGTCTAATGTTTCTCAGCATTGTAAAAGTCAGGGTATCTTTCATGATAATTCTGATTTGTTTTTTTTTGTTTGTTTGTTTGTTTTTTTGTCTTTTTGAGACAGGGTCTCACTGTGGAGTTCAGACTGGCCTTAAGCTCACTTTGTAGCCCAGGCTGGTCTCGAACTTGCAACGATCCTCCTGCCTCAGCCTCCGCAGTGCTGGGATTACAGGCATGTACCACCATGCCGGGCTATGATAATTCTGATTTTAAACTTTATGTTTTCTGATTTACACAGCATCTGACAGTATATTACTCTCAACTACAGAAGTCTATCACGGTGATCATGACACAAAAATTTGATGTTTCATAGTGTTTAGGAAGTTTGTTCTGCATACGAATGTTTCATGTTATATTCTAAGTGAGAAGAAATTCATCTAGAAACTAATCTCTAAAAAACCTCCACAGAATACAGAATTTTCAGTTCACAATTTAATAAATGTAAATTTACTGCCATTAAAGTAAAATCATCTTTCAGAATTATAGTACTATTACCAGCATTGAAAGGTACAATGAATTCTCAATATTGTCAATATTACCCCAAAATAATACCTGTACTTTAAATCTATACTGTGAAATTTTCTGTTTATTACATAATCATTCATAAATACTTCTGTGAAATAGGTGGTATACAAGACACTATAAAATGCTCTGGCTTTGAAAAATACAAACATAAATAGTAAAAAGTTCTATATTGCAATTTGACTCTTATTTTTTGTAACATTCAATTTTTTTTAATATTTAGAAAGTTATTTGAAAGCCCTTTATTGCCGCCTTCTACATTTCCCCTTCAGTTCACAAATGCATCAAAATGATTTTAAAATGATTAATTAATATATTTCAGGAATTATGTGGAGCCTATCTTATTTTTTCCATCCTTATTCAGAGCCTCAGAATTATTTACATAAAACATTCCCAAGGTCTCCTTAGTGACCTCCCTTCTCCTGCTTTTTATTTACTTTTGTCATTAATTATGTTTATTGCTTCCTTTACATATACATAGTGATCACATTCATCATATAGAACTTGTACATGTACATGATATAAAACTTCCATACCTATTTCAAAATTATGCTTCAGAAAATGTGTAGAATTTTCTGCCTGCATGAAAATCTGATACTTATTGAATCAAAATCAATACTGAATATCCAGATCACATAGATTTGCAAACAAAATACTATAATAAAATTTTTTTTGTTGTTGTTTTTTTTTGTTTTTCTCCGGTACCAGGAACCGAACTCACGACCTTGAGCTTGCCAGGCTGGCGCTTTTGCTGCTGAGCTAAATCCCCAGCCCTATAATAAAATTTAAATAGGAAATTCTAATTTATCCTCTTCTTTCCTAATATAGCAATTCTCATATTTGAATAATATGGCTACACACACACACACACACACACACACACACACACACCTACTTACCTCTTGGTTTCCATGGGAAATAGTTTCTAGGTCTCTCAGGATTCTGAAGTTCATAGATAGCTGAGTGTCATATCAAATTTTATGGTATTTATGTATCAACTCTCCATAACTTCCAGTATATTTTCAACCACCTCTAGGTTACCATGTATGTATTTAATAGAGCACAACAGAGAACACTGTACCTGTCTGGTTCAACCCAGTATTTTTGTCAAACTTTTTTTAAATTGTTTTATCGCATCTGCAAAGTGGAGCCCATGGTTACTAAGGCGAATTCTATGTTCTTATAATGAAGCATCTTTTTAAATAAAAGCAATTATCTACATGCTAATTCTCAAACTATACTCCCTGTCCTCTAGCCACCAAATTTGCTGAAAAGGATGTGTTCATCATGCCATTTCCCTGCTTGGTAAAAGGCCAAGAATGGCGAGAGGGAGCGAGGATGATGCAGAAAACCAAGGAGGAATGAGGTGAGGAGTAATGTGAGGATGAGGCTTCTCATCTCACATCACTAAAAGATCAGTGGCCCATTGGGCAAAGTCCTCTGCAAGCACATTTTCTTCGTTCAGTTTTCTATACCTGCCAGAGAACAGTCTTCTATTGTTATTTGTTCTCTAAGGAAGGACACTGATGCCAAACTGTCGTTATCAGAGGCAAAGTTGGTGCCACTTTAAAAGACCATTAATAGCCTTTAAAGGGGCTGGGGATTTAGCTCAGCGGCAAAGCGCCTGCCTGGCAAGCACAAGGTGGTGAGTTCGGTTCCCAGTACCGGAGAAAAACCAAAAAAAAAAAAAAACAAAAACAAAATAGCCTTTTAAGATTTTTCTAAAGTTCATTTTGTATCTGATGTGACACTGGAGAAACTTGCAAAAAGCAGTCTAAGTTCTTCTACTCACTAACTCATTCTTTTAGGTGAACCAATGTAACCTTTGCAATTTCAATGATAGTATGAAATTATTTGTCCAGAAGTGCTGGTGTCTGCCATCTTTCACTTTGATCTGGTCCCTTAAATTGAGTGTGCTCAGGTTTGAAAATCTTTCACATTTGCTTCTCTTCCTGAGTATGTGTAGGTTTCCCAATAAAACCCTCCTGCTTCCTTTATTCAAGGAGAGAGATCTTTGCAAATTAAATTCATTACTCTCCTTACATGCTATAAGTAATAAACCTCTCATTCCTTTTTTCTCTCTTACTTTTTTACCTCCAAGTTGTGCTTACTGATTTTGCACTCACAGAAATGGGAAGTGGAACTCCTTGTGTTTCTATGGCAAGCATGGCACAGCTGACTGTTTGTTAACACTGAAAGCTCTGAAAGGTCCGCCATTACATGTCACAGGCTGTTTCTTCTTAATCTTTTGTCCCCCCTAGAAATAGTCTTTCTTCTATGGTTAAATCTTTTCTTATTAATCCAAGTTTTACTCTCTTTCTGAAAGAAACTCTGACAGTAGATTCCAGCCACAAGTCTATTCATCTCTGTACTGACACCCTTCAGGCTATTCTGGAATTGAAATTATTCGGAGTGCTTTTTGTTTTTCTGTTTTTTTTCTTGCTATTAGTCTGTCAGGACTAGAAATGTAGAGAAATGAAGTAGGCAAAAGGGTTCTCTCTACTTTTGCAAGTTCTAAAACCCATTTCTCTCTCTCTTTTTTTGTTTATTTTTTAAACTTGGAATTCTGTAAGAATTGCTGTAACACTACTGGTAGCTCAAGTACAAACTACTCACTACTCCCCAAGGAACATAGGACACATGAAGGAGGGAAAAAGTACAGTTCAAAGCTAGTTACAGAGGAAAGATGGGCCTCTTACTGCCTCAAATCTCCATCTCTCTGTGTCAGGAGTGCAAGAGTTTTATAGTAAGGAAGAAAGGGAAGCAAAACAATAACACAACAGTCAAGGAAATTACCACACTGTTTCATCCAGCAGCCATTTTCAGCATTTTCTTTGTCTTGAGAAAATCACAGGGAAGGCTCAAATCCGGAGGTCAATATCTGCATATTGCTTTTAGAGGATACTTAACTTTTTAGTAGGAGTGTTACTTTTCCTCCCAGTCTTCTGAGCTGAGATGGAGAATCAACATATTTAAAACAAACAAACAAACAAAAATAAGTTCTAATTGTATTTTTTTGTTGTTTTGTTTTTATTCCAGTACCAAGAATAGAACTCTAGACCTGGCACTTGCCAGGCAGGTGCTGTGCCGCTGAGCTAAATCTCCAGACCCAGTTCTAACTGTTAAAGAACTATTTTGCTCTCTCAGCTACCTTACCATAAAATTAAGGAAGTACTTCATATCTTTGGCTTAAATATATATGTCTGGTTGCTCACTAGTTGTCTATAATCACATAACTTGATTAAAATATGCTTTATGACAGGATAATTTTCTTTTCCATTAATGTACACAGGGCTAAAAAAATGTATATATTTTGAGTGATAATGATTTTAGGCTTAAAAATGTCATTAACTAATTAGATGCTAATTTCTCCTTGGAAAATATAAATATTTTTTCCTTATGGTTGATGATTATCAGTGCTTAAAATCCAAAGGACTATTTTTATACAATTAAAACATATTCATTGAAAATCATTTACTTGCGCTTTATTTCCACAGTGTTTCATAAGAAACATAAATCATTAAAGGTCAAACCAGATGATTAGCTTGTAATGAACATTGTATCACATGCACTATAGTTAAACTAAAATATGTATCACAGAATCTTTCATTTACCCAAACACATTTGTAACCTAAAATATTAGGTCTTTCATGTACTCAGTATTGAAATTGCATCTTCAGATGATTAATTTTATAACTATCAACATCTTGTGAAATACTAAGGTTACAGAAAAGTACATATATGTATTAAATTGATAATAAATAAAATGGAAAATATGATGCCAACAATGTAGAACTTTCTTTTCAAGAGACTTTTTTGAAAAATGAGTTAGGAGTCCAGCTGTGTTTGCTAAAAAGGCATTTATTTTAATTTAAATTTAATCTATTTTTACTTTAATGACAGTGCCATTGGCTATTTTATGAACAGTTGCTAAGATTCAAATTACAATGTAACTTTCTAATTAAAAAGTTTAATTTCTTTTTAACTATAATAAAAATAATTACATTGGGTGAGGTATTCAAAAAATTCTGAACTGTTTTTCATGTATACACTGTTGAATACTTATTTTAAGAAAAAAGTTTGATTAAAATGATGCCAAGGGTACATACATAGATTTCTACATTAAGTAAAAGGCATTATTTTTATAAACTCATACAGTATTGTTCTTGGAATTTTACATTATTTTCTAAAATAAGACAGTTTGAAGGAATGGATATAGATCAATTTATTCACACACTTTTAACATCAATACAATTCATCATTTGTAGAAAGTTTCAAGTACTTTCAAAATGTTATTTTTGAAGGATTTTTTAATAATTTAAATAAGTTCCTGGTAGAAAAACCCCTTTGTGGGGGTCCCAAGTAGCCCAGCAGACCTGAGAGACAAAGTGGGCACCAGTTATAGGTATGTAAAGCAGCAAAGGCTTGAGTATACAATATATTTAAAATTATTTGTTAGGTCTCCAACTCTAAATGGCCTAACAGTGCAAAATGATATTTAAAGGTTATGCATTGTACATATTCGTGATGACAAAGAGCTGCCTGTATGTTCAAGGTGCACCACATACGTGGTTGCTAAACCTTAGAGCCCATTAATATCTGAAAGGGAAACTTTCTTTAAAAATGCCCCCTTGACCTGAGACTTTAACCCCATTAAAAGTTCTCTTTCAGAAATTTCTTTCACAGTTAAAGTACTGACAGAACACTGACCATGGAAAAGAACAAGGAAAACATTTTTGCAATTTCAAAAGAACCGCTCTGCATGGTAATTGGAACAACCATTGTAACCTGAACCACTGTGGTAACTCTTCCGTGTGTCTGAAGTCATCCAGATTCTCGCTTGGTACACACGACTTTTGGCACTGTGCAGATTCTCACTTGAGGGTCTGCTACATCTGCTTTAAAATAGACTCGACCTTTTTTATTTTTTGCCTTCGTCTAATAGATATCGCCACTGAATACTTTTGGCAAAGACTAAAATGGCCGAGGAGAAAGGACTGGTTCCTTGCAGAGTCAGGACCTAGCTTCCCAGTGAGAGCTTTCCTAATAAAACATCATCGTATTTCTGATGTTTCAAAATATTAACTTGGATTAACACAAACACCCAACCATTGATTCTCTAATAATATATTGCATACTGTTTATGAAAATGCTCTTGACCCTTTAATAACAAAACATAGCCTCATATTTAGTAATTAAACTATACATTTTTTTTCCAATTTTACATGATAATGACGGTTGATCATGAACTAGATTATTAAATGTGCAGACCAGGTGGTACAGAATCAGGCACTGGGGATGATTAAACTGTTTGACCTAGTCCCTTTGTGAGTACAAGACCTGAGTATAGATAATGGGGAGAGGTGTCCGCTTAGAGAAGGGGCGCTGTGTTTATTAGGTGATTATGGATTACAGCTAGGTGTCACTTCAAAGACACATGTGCTCATGGGCGGGGTTTGGGGGAGTGATTAGATCACGTGAACATGATACTCATCTGTGGCCTATGCCAGGAAATATGATACTGTGAGGTGAATCCTAGTTCAAGAAGTTTGGTCACTGGGGGTGTGTCCTGCAAGGGTATGTCTCCCTTCCTCCTCCCTTCACCTCTCTCTGCTTTTTTCTACCGTGTCATGATAATTCTCACCTGTCATGCTACTCTGCATTAGATCCAGGCAACTACGGACTAAAACCTCTGCAAACAGAGCCAAAATAAAACCTTTCCTCTTTTAAATCGCATTACATAGTGTGTCTCAGTGATGAGAATGTGCCTGAACAGAGGCTGTATCAAAGAAGTGGACTCTACCTGGCCATCAGGTTCAGAATCCCGTGGAACTGGTTTGCAGCAGGAGGTTGGAAATGAGAGACGATCCAGGCTGGAGAAAAACAGATGAAAAAGACCAGGCTGGGGCTGGGGATTTAGCTCAGCGGCAAAGCGCCTGCCTGGCAAGCGCAAGTTTTCTCATGTCCTGAGACTTGCAGGAGACTGTAATGAAGAATGTGGAATAATTAATCTGTCAGAGGAAATTTCAGCATAGCCAAATATTCAGGTTGTTCCATGGGTACTTTTGGAGGCTTTTAGCCTGCACAGAGCCCAGAAGATTCATTGAAAATGTTTCTAGTTTGGTCAGAAAAGAAACTTCATTAAAAATGGCGTTTATAAAGATGGAGCAGAGGAGAATTTGTTTGTTAAAAAGATCAATATTAAATGAAGTAAGTACTTTGCATATAGAAAATACAAAAGATGTGTTGCAGGCATGGGAATAATCAGAAAGACTCCAGACCCTCCCCACTCATACTCCCAAAGTAGAAAATGAAAGAATTTGCTTGGAGAAGAGATTCCCTGGGCACTATACTGCAGAAGGGAAGTAAGGCAGGGAATGGGAATTGATTCCCCAGGGTTTTGTTACCCATGCTCAGCCATCCAGATTCACAGAGGACTCTAGAACCATTAGCACGATGCAAAAGGGCTCACCTGCTGCTCAAACTGGTAGCAGAGCTTGGCATCATCCACATGACGCTGGTTTTTATGTATACATCCTGGAAAATATGTGGGTTCTGGAAGGCTTTTACCTCGATTTCAGAAGACATGAGAAGCCTGATAGAATGCCTTTGAAATGGCATTTTGTAAAGCTACCAGTGCAGTGGAGACTCCAGAAAATTGAAGACCTCTGGAACATTCACTGTCTGAAGAAAACTGCAAGGAAAGAGGAAAGCCACCTAAAGAGAGAGGCATTACGGATGCAACAACCATCAGTGCCGTAGTGGCAGGGCCGTTAAAGCCCTTTGGACTTCACATCTCACCAGAGTTTTGTGCTGGGTGTGGAACTCTGTGATTTAATGTTTGCCCTCCTGGGTTTCAGTCTTGCTTTGTTCCCATTTCTTTTTTGTCTTTCTCTTTCTCCTTTTTGGAATGAGAATATGTACCTGTACCTTTGTATGTTGGCAGTGTTTACCTTTCTCTGTGATTTTTACAGGGGATCACAGCTAAATCTCAGAGGAAAGTTTGAACATGGACTTTTCACCCAGTCTGAAACTGATAGGACTTTGACAAATCTTAGATGTGGACTAAATGTGTCACGCACAAAGTGACACACAAGAGTCTTTAGGGGCCCAGGGGGTGCAATGTTAGGGTTTATATCTAGATGTACTCCCAATGCCTTGTGTACTCATAGGTGGGGCTCTGTAGAAATGATTGCGTCATGCGGCTGTGATACTATCAGTGCGTTAGTCCATTAATGCATTTATAGGTAAATGTGTTGAGGGGAGGTGAAATTGGTTGGAGAAGGTATGTCACTGAATTTGTGACCTGGGAGGATGTATCTCTAGTCCTCCTCACTCTGTGTCTCTCTCTGCTTCCTGCCTGTGGTGCCATGAGCAATTCTCCTCTGCCATGTCCTTCTGCCCCACTGCTTTGCCTTGGAACAAATGGACTATGGATTGAAAATATCTATAAACTGTAAGCTAAAATATATATTACCTTTTTTCAGCATTGTGGGAGTCAGATATTGTGTCTCAATGATATGAAAATAACTCAGATGTGACACAAGACAGATATGAAAGCAAAAATAATTGGTCATTTTGATATAATGTAAGTATATATAGGCTCTAGATTAAAGAGGTACAGAAACAAAGCAGCAGTGAGCTAATAATTCTTAATATTATTATCGCTAATATATGGGCAGGTTTCCTGACGTGAATTCATTAGCATGTAGTAGAATTCATGAGCAGTCTTATTCTGAAACTGGCTAAATAATACCCCCAAAAGTTCTTCAAGTAGAAAGAGATTTGAAAGCACTCATGGGAAAGACTTAAGTATTAAAAACAAGGAAAGGGGGACTGAGGATTTAGCTCAATGGCACAGTACCTGCCTGGCAAGTGCAAGGTCATGAGTTCGATTCCCGGTACCAGAAAAAAAAAAAAACAAGGAAAGGACACAAAGTCATAGCTAAAGAAGAATGGTATTAATATTAATCCTAACATGTTGACACCTTACTTTGCATATTTATGTACATTATATAAATTGGAATATAAAGGTTACTTAGTGAGTTGTAACTTAGTTGTGCCTAGCTTCTCAAAGGTGAGAATTCTCATTTGTGTGATTGATGGGGTGGTTGTGGAACAACACTACTTGGTCATTTCTCAGAGATATGGAGCTACTACATAAAGTTCATATGCTTTGTTTAGAGAGTTCATTTTTTTGTTTTTGTTTTTCGTTTTTTTTTCTGGGACTGGGAATCGAACTCATGACCTTACGCTTGCCAGGCAGGCACTGTGCCATTGAGCTAAATCCCCAGCTCCATCATTTTTTTTTTTGTTTTTTATAAGTACTGATTTCACTCACCATGTTGGTCAATAAAATTATTTCTTTATTTTCCTTTAATCCTGAATAAATAATATTTATTGAAATCATGTTTATTTAAAATTGATTAATCTATTTATAGTTAACTACTACAGATATGTATAAATAATATGTGTACAAAGAGTAGCAAATCTAATACAAGAATATATGTAATTAGCTTTCTTTTATCTAAAATGAGCCCTGTTCTATATGCTATTTAGGCATTTTGATTCTGCCTCTAAGAATTTCAAAATGAAAAGAATCTATTCACTAGCACATTCTTTTAAAATTTTAGAATTAATATGCCAAGGCCACTATCAGTTATTTACAGTTTAATCCAAAAATAAAGTTATGCAATTTTAAGAGGGGTTCAATGAGTTTTTAAATTTAGTTTAGAAGAATGCTTACCACACAATATACAGTAGAATAAAAGTAATTTTTCTCAGGCCACTGTCACATTGAATCAAATTCTCTGTTATTTATGTAGGGCAGCACAATGTTTTAAATTTGCTACCAAAAGGTAAAATCTATAAGTTTTCCCTTAACTATTGTGGGCCATTCTATATGCTTGCTTTTAGCAGATTATCTGCTTTTCAAAAAGTGAATATTTGCACATTTGAAGCGATGTGTCACATTTCTGCTCCACTGACTAGCACAGCTTTAAATCTCTCGGATTCCATCATCTTGTGTTATGTCAAATCACATTGGCTTTTCTATGTGACAAAATTTATAGAGATGGAAGGTGACAGAAGAAATGTAATGCAATATGACACATCAGAAATTTAAGGGGTAAAGAGATTAGCTATTTGGTGTCAAATTAGATAGGGAATATCAAGTCCAAAATGAATCTGGCAGTTGCTAATGGAGTGAAAGGTACAGTATTCACCCTATCTGCTGAACTTCATCACAATGCATTTAGCTAACTCAAAGATACAGTCTGGAACATCAGAAAGTATCTTGGAGGATCATGGGGCTGCAGTGCACTTCAAGGTTACTTCATAAGCACTATTTATAATGATAATTTGATGCAAATGATGCTCTACCTAAAAAGTAAACATAATGAATGTAATTGGTAATATATATTTTTGTTGTATTTAAAAGTGTTACTTCAAAACTATGATTTATAAAAGAGAAATAGTAATCCAATAACATATGAGGCTTATTATATCTGATATCTGCATGTCACCAAAACAAATAACATTTAAAATATTTGAAATGAGATAAAATGAGTTATTATATTCAATAATATAAAGTTCTGAAGATTTAGTTTTCATTATTTGGCACGTACATGAAATCATTACATTTTTTCAGAACATTAGAAGAATTTGAGGTGGGAAAAGAATACAAGGTTAGGGGCTGGGGATTCAGCTCAGCAGCACAGTCCCTGCCTGGCAAGTGCAAGGTCGTGAGTTTGATTCCTGGTACCAGAAAAAAACAAAAAAAAAATAAAATAAAAACAAACAACAAAGAATACAAGGCTAGTTTTCCTCTTTTCTGCTTTGGATTTATCTAGCAAAAATTACCAGTTCCTATTTATATGGTTTTACCTGAACTTGGTACAAGAATCATTGTTATTTGAGTCATTCTAAAGTTTTTCTTTTACTTAGAAAGTTGCATTTCTTTCTTTGGGTAATAATTCCATTTAAAGTTGTCAATTCTCTCCATTGTGACATTTTGTAATAAAGATTACTAGAAGAAAACTTCCTTGTGTGGGATTGTCATCCAGTTTCAGTGGACAATTTTACAAAACCAAGAAGTATTCATTAAATGTAGGAAGAAAGAACTATGTCTCATTCATGTTAAAATTTTCCTGTCTCTTTATTTCCTTCTCCAATTATCCCTGGTTTATTGAGCCAATCCAAATCATCTCTTATGATTAACCTTTTCTCAAAGGACAGAAAGCCACTGATGTTCTAGTGCTAAGCTACAGCATTCTCTAAACTATGCTAATTTCATCATCCCTCATGGAATAAAAGTAGCTATCTAATGTGAAAAGTTAAAGAATGCATGTAAACAGCATAGCTTATTTCTGTTTTCTCTGTTTTATTTTTCTGACTTTTAAACATTTCTTTACTTAGTTTTCATATTTCATTTGATTTTAGCAACCTGGAAATTTCTAAAGGAAGGAAAGGATTAAAAGCAATCTAAAGAGTAAATAACTGACTGTTCCTTAATTCTGGGTGAATATTCACTTTAAATCTAAGGGATAAATTTTTCAAGGATTACTAAACGGTTGAGAGACGAGTTTAATCATTAGACTGCTCTATTTTTTCTCCCATTTCATATCAAATTAAATGTATATTAAAATTATAGTGTCATTATTATTCAAACTCTTCCAATTTCTTCCTCTGTTTGTATACTTTGAAAAGCAATCTATGAAATGAAGTCCCCTAATATATATCAAAAATTGGCATTTAAACTATCTTAAACACTTCCATAAATAGTGGAAAATCTCTAAATTAAGGCTGAATTCACAGAAGTACCAAAAAAATTTTGGTAATTGTGGAAGTGGCAGAATAAGCAACTGAAAGATTATCAATGTATTTTTGTATTTTATATAAAAGCACTAACAATTATGAAATAGAACATTTACATTAATACATTTTTCTTTGAACTTTGCTAAATTAATTAGTCCACTATTATTATATGATTTTAACACATTTAAATAAGCTATTATAAGATGTACATTAGAGTAATAGATATATTATTCAATCATTTTTATCAGAAAAAATATACGAAATGCTGTCTTTGAGGCCAGTTTTCCTACATGATTGAAACTCATGACTGTGTGGTAAAAAACAGCTACAACACACATTGGTAAATTCCCATTCTCTGCCATTAATATTTAGAAAAATCTCTAGTGTGAAACATATTACTCTAAGAAGAAAAATATGTTCTGATGTCCTGATGCCTGGGGTAAAGTTATATAAAATTAGAGGTATAGTGGCTCCAAAGATAACTGAGAATTTTGAGCACGTGTAAAGAACATTAATTATTACATTATATCTTGAAGTTATTTGGCTGGTCAACTTGCTTGACTCTTGTGCCCCATTGATGAAGTAAAGGATTCACACAGTCCTTTTGATTAGAAGGTTTATCTAACTTGTTAAATCTTTAGGCTTTATCAGTCTGTATGAACCATCATATCATCTAAAAATCATAAGAGGAGAGTAAGAAGTTGGAGCATATAGACTGACTTTGTTGGGGAAGAGAGACAAGTTACAGAATGTGAAAACACAACTTAAGGTTACAATATTACACAGGAAACATACATAGTAGTTACATTAGCATTCCTCTGGTAAATTAATTAGTAAATTAAAGGATTAATTAGTAAATTAGGATTAAAGTATTTGGAAACTGGGTATTTTGGACATGGCAACAATTCTTTGGGAGGAATTGGACATTCACTGGAGGTGAATCAATTAAAAATTATTTCCAATGTCACCAATATCATTTAAGAAATGCTAAGGCATAGGTTTTGATCACTGCATTGGTAGTACTTAACAACTTCCGTTTATCTCAGATATCTTCAAAAACTAGCCCTGTGAAACTATAGATTTATAACCATAACAATTGAGATAAAATAACAGAGAGAGATTAAAATATATATGCATACTTGTGTCACATTACTTAAGCAGTATTTTTAATGTAAGTGACTTCAGACCATTTGACAAATACAGTATTTATGTACCATGTTCTTTTCATGTAAACATTCTTTTAAACATTCTGGAATTTTTCATTAAATAGCATTTACTTAACTTTCTTTAAACATCATAATAAAAGTGGGAAAGGCAATTATTGGTATGAAAGAATTAAAGCAAATTTATTTTAAAGAAAAAGGGATTTTGGCATTATAAATACAACGCAGTAGCCATTATATTTTCTGGAAACATTAACAAAGAGGATTTTCTCAGCTGGAATCCTATTTGTAATGCAATTCACAAAAACCAGTGGGATCTTTTTTAATTCCACCGTATTCTTACTTTCCTCACGGTGAACTGCAGTGTTAAACTCATAGAAATGCCTGAAAAATTTTGATCACAACATAAAAATTTGAACTGAAATTTCCTAAGTATATCATTAGAGCTTGATTCAAATCACATGTTGACTAAGAAAAATTGTATATTAAATGTTTTTTTAGAAAACATTCTATCTCATTGTTTATTCAGCAGAGTATACAACTATGCACCTCTGTTATAACGTTTTAATCAATTTCAAGGCAAATTGCTTATAATTTTTATTCAATATATCATATTCTAGGTATTATTTTTTTTAATTCAAGAGTACCCGGTATTTATCACCAAATTCTAAACTACAGTATCAATTTCTGAGTTAAAGCTAAATTGAAAACATAAAAATACTTTGAAAAGTTTGGTTTGACCAAGTAAAAGGGGAAAGCTCTCAACGTATGCTATCCGCAAAAACTAAAGAGAAAAATATAAAACCAAGCCAACGGAAGAAATACATTTTAAATGGGAATAGCTGGTATGTGCCTCAATAAAAATACACAGCTAAATTATTTTGTAGATATGTACAAATCAATGTTCTATCATGTAACTCAAAAATTTACTGAGGTTTTATATATATATAATATATGTAAAATTCCTTTGCAAATACACAAATTTTATTTTAAAAAATAGGAGGAGTAAATTAAAAATCAGAATTAGTTATATTGTAGCACACAATATATTTTTATATATTAGAGTACAAAATAGGTAGATATATTTCAAAGATCATTTAAGGACATTTAGTATCATATTTTAGTAGTAATTCATTGCTCTGCTCCATTTGAAGTTATGACAAGATTAAATTAAAAATAAATGTGTTGATATAAATTTGACTAAAGCTTTCTTTCAAAATAATCTGTCTGAAGGGGATTTTTATGTTTTCTACAATTTAAAATGACAACATCTGTTATTTATTTATTATCAAACTATTTCAACTTACTTTGAAAAAGGTCTTGAGCAGCCTTTTATACCATCTGCCAGTGAGATGGGAATGTTTGCCTACAAAATTATCATTTTATGCACTCATTACAAAGTGGATAGTATGTTACCCTCATCACTTGCATGAAGCCATAAGAGGTTGTTAAACTAGACTATGTTGCAAATATATGCAATTTACATAATGTGATAAAGTATAATAGTTAAGATACACAGGGCTAAAATGGATTTTAAATCTTTTATTTTTCCATTGTTTTGGCCAGTGTCATAGTCCTAAAGAGCTTCGAGCCCTTGAAATTGATTTTGATTATAATCATTATGGTTTTGCAATGAAAAGTGACTTCCTATGGCAGCGCACCCTGCTTTGTAACTGTAAATGTAATTCCAATGGACTAGGACAGAACAATGTTAATTCAATCAAATAGATATTTTAAAAACACATTACACAGTATTCAGAGCTGCCAACTAAATATATATTAATGGATTTTCTGTTTCCACTGTCTAAATAACATTTAAAAGGCTGTGGTGAAGATGCAAAAATTGTAGCTTCTAGAAATTATTTATTTTAAGAAACCAGTAAATCAATTAAACTCTCTGACAGTTGATCATCTAATGAAAATTTATACACTTGTTTTATTGTCATCAAAATAAAAGGATGCTAGCTTTGAAGATGCCATAACTATTTTAAAAGAGCTAATGCAATAGCTCACTGTTCAGACTCTGGAAGAGACATTTGAAGTTTATATCAAAAAGGAATCCAAAAAAATTAGCATATTCTTTATATATATAATATACATATATATGTGTATATATACATATATATATATTCTTTTTAAACAGAAAGGAATGCAAATCTGTTTCTTTTTTTTGTTTGTTTGTTTGTTTTTGGTTTTTTCTGGTACCGGGAACCGAACTCACAACCTTGCACTTGCCAAGCAGGCGCTTTGCCGCTGAGCTAAATCCCCAGCCCACAAATCTGTTTCCATAAGAGATTATATCATTTGCATTAAAATGTTAGTATTCATATCAATAATTATAGTTAAACAGAGAAAATTCAAATACATGATTTATTGATTAAACTATTTTTAAAAGATCTATTATCAGAATTATTTCTGGTTGCTTCAGATCAGCAGTCTCCAAGTTTTTCCTGTCTCCATACAGAAGAACTTGGGGTAATTGAATACCATATGGAGAGGGAGATATTGAAAAAACTAGAATCAACATTAGGATTTGAATTACAGACCTAGAAAAGTCTGTTTCTTATTAATGACATTGACGCCATGTTCACTTTAGACTTAAACTGTTTGTAATAACTTTGTGTGTAACCTATGCTGAATTTTACTTTCTGTTAGAGTTTATATTGTATTGGAATAGTGCTAGTTATGTTAATAAATTCAGTGTTATATTTTTCATTCTCAAAAACAGGTGACAGGAATAGAGTTGTAATATTGATTATTATCTATAGCTAGAAAAAATTCTTTGAGAAAGAAGAACCTTAAAAAATATATTTATATCCTAAATTTTCTTTGAAACTAAAATTAAATGTATTTTGTATATGATTGATTATATTGTTTCATAATTGCTTATGGAATTAGTTCTCTTAATGATCACAACTTAGTAAACACCAGAATATAGCTAAAATGAGTTTTCTGATACATACATTTATTTATAATTACTTTTTGTGAAATGAACACACGTTGTTACATTACAATACGTGTGTCCTAGAAAAGTAGCTAATGCTATAAAAAATCTTAAATAAAAAAATTTTCATTTTATTTTCTATTATACAATTCCTTTCTACTCTCACGCTGAAGAACTTGAGAAAAATACGTCTCATATGTAAATTACAGCCATCTTTATTCACACAATATTCATAATGTAAGTTTTTCTCAGAGGAGTCAGTTCACTTGATGTTGCAAACAATTGCTATTAACAGTGTTAAAGTTGTCATATTAAAAAAACTAAACTGGTAAACTTTCCACTATGACTTCAATCATTCTACCATACTGTGCTGCTACTCGAAATAAATTTCTTCTTATATTGCATGAATTGATATATTTTAGTACAGGAATTCACCATTGAATGAAACTGTTTATTTACATGCACTATCAATTATATTTTATGAAAAAGTTTCAGTAACTTTCAACAATAAATACTTGTAATTTCTAAGTATATGAAACCTAAACTGTAAACTTGCATTTTCTCATACTTTGATTTGTTTGGCTTGGATTCTGCATCCTAGTATTAGAATTACACTGCTTTCTTGATATACTCATTCATTATTTTAGTCTTTCATAATATATTTATGAAATTTCAGCTCGAAAATATGGAGCATGAATGCAAAAGGAGTCTACCCAACTGCCAAAAAGCTTAGCTGTACATTCATTTTACATCACTTTCCTGAGTTGCATTTCCATAATATTGATAGTTTTTGTTCCCATTGTTCTGAACCTCACCAAATGTGCTGACCCTGCTGTGAAAGAACTTCTGTTATCAAAAATTGATGCTAAATCCAAGCTGTTAGCAGCAGCTTTTTATGTAAGTGCAGAAGATTGAACAAACAATTTCGGTGCCCTAGAGTCACAGAAAGGTCAGTAACAGCACTGACCATTAAATGATATCTATTAATATTGCTCTGGAGAACAAGCTGCCCGGTTAGGCAGTGATAGAGATAATTGCTTTGACTGAGAAGCCATTAAGCAAGTTTTAAAGAATTTGAGCAGTGGAAAGTGTGATAATACCTACTTAATATTCTAAGGTAAACATTAGAGTTCAAGTGAGAAACAAAAAAAGGCGCATGCAGTTGTGTGTTTAAATACACACACAAGTATTCTATGGGATAAAACATTTCTAGAAAATTAAATCCCACTGTCCCATGATTTTCTGATGCTAAAAGAGAATACATTATAACAGGTGATTTATAAGGAAAAGGATTTTATTTTAGCTCATGGTCCTTGATGCAGAAAAGTTCAAATAAGTGATACTGGCATTGACTGGGCTTCCGGTGAAGGCTCTTGTCACTGTCACAACACGCAGAACAGTGGAGGAGCAGGTGGGAGGGAATGTAACAAAAGTGAAAACAGGAGGGGCAGCCGGGTTTCATGCGAAATGGACTAATCCAGTTCCATGACTACTTCATTAAACCGTCTTAATGATCTACTAATTTCTTAAAAGTTCAACCATGTCTCCATTCTGTCCCACTGAGGACCAATTTTGTACTGTAAGTGACAAATTATAGCTTTCATTACTGAAAATATTTGAATTTATGTGCCTAAGAACCTTTTCTTGATTGACCTTCAAAATTAGGAAATAGTAATAAAAACAGTGCCAACATGTTAAACACACACACTTTTTAGTTTGTTTGTCCTTTGTTTTTGTTTTTTGTTTTTTTTTTCTTTTTGGTATGAGGAATCAAACTCAGGGCTTTGTGCTTACCTGGCGGGCGCTTGTGCCGTTAAGCTATATCCCTGGCCCCACAATTTTTACTTTGGAAGATCTTGTTTCTTTGACAGAACAAAATTTTCCAAAACTTAGACATAACACAAATTTTTCAGGTAGAATATCTTTTAAATATAAAATTTCTCTCTTTCTTTCTCTCTTTCTCTCTCTCGCTCTCTCTGTTCTCTCTCTCTATCCCTCCTTTTTCGAGACAGAATAAATTGAAATCGATCTGTGTTTGAATCATTCACTAATCAAGAAGAAATCTATATACTCACCACACAGATAAGGGGATTAGTCGCTTCTTCCCATAATGCAGCACTGTCTGTCTCTATTCAAATGAGAAAGATGAGGAAGTTAAGCAAATTATGTTTCTAATCAAGAAGTAGCAGAAATGGAGATGAATCCAGCTGTTCTGATTTTAAGGTTTTTAGAAATAGAACGCTACGCTGTAGTCAACAGTGTGGGGGTGTCTTTCCTCCTACTAGCCGTTCCCTGCTTTTTGTTATTGTCGTTGTTGTTGTGTCTACCTCACCTGTCTCTTGTTCTCTCAGTTTTTCCCATCATTTCCCCCTCAGTCTCCACCTGCTTTTTTTCTCCTTTTTCCTTCTTTTCTTTTCGTCTTTGTTTTACAAGTTCCTAAGAAAATATTTTAATTTTGAAGATGCTTAACAAAAGCTAGAGCATAACATACACATCCTGGAAATTACAAAATATCAGTGACCAATGCATAGAATTTTGTGCCTTTTCAACACCAGGCACTTCAGCTTCTTTGAGAAATGAAATAAAAGTTCTGAATATGCTTCAGGCCATAGGAATGAAAAGTTTTGTGTTAGTACAAAAGAAAAGCTGCTACAGCTCCGAAGATTATCTGAAATAAGATGGGAAAGTAAGAGACAATGGCTTTCTTTAATGCCAAATATAGGTACACCCTTGTGTATGCGAAAAAAATCAGTTTTCTTATAACCTTACCGTGGTTTCTGTGTGAAAGCAAGAGAAATAAGGTAATGAAAGGGGGGAAAGACGATTTTTTTACTTGTTTTTGTTACTAAAGAATTTATAAACACTATTAGAGCAAATGATTGTCTTCAATCTGTCAGATTTTATCACCAAATATATCAGCCACAAAAGATTGGGTAAAAAGAAACCAGTTGGAAGTTATCTCCACTGAAATGACATGTTTGCTAATAATATTCAGTGAGCCCTTAGGGACATGAACAATAAAATGAAGGGTCCTTTATGGTGCGGATCATCAATTTAAATTAATGAGGGTATGACTGTTAGAGGTGTTTTTAGTGTGCTACTCTAAAGCTCTCAGCAAGAAAGCTGTGTAATGGGGACTAACACCTACATTTAATAAATTCTTTTTCTAATCAGAGCCTTGCAGTGAATATGCATTTCAAGGAAATTAAAAAAAGCAGTATCCCATCCTTGACAAAGGTTAATCTCTAGAGAAATCAAAATATGTAAAGTGCCATCTGATAATGTTAAATTCACATTTTGCAAGAATATGATTGACTTTATTCCCCACAGAATAAATGCAATTATCAAACAAATTTCTGTGAGGCTGCCCTGTAGAATATATTTACCTTAATATTTGCTTTATACTTCCCATTTGCCTAGTGACTGTATACAGATGCATAGTAAGTATGTGTTTTGATTGCCCAAATTGTTGTAAGAACTCTTCACAAGGGACTGACCCTTTTAATGTTTGAATGTACAGTACAGTATTGTTAACGATAGCTATAACGTCCTAAAGCACATCTTTAGCATTACATGACTGAGAATTTATACTCACTGAATGGCAATACCTCATTTGTGTCTCTCTCTAGCCTCTGGAAATAGCAATTCTGCTCTACCAGTGTGGCTATTTCCTGTGCTTTATGAAAGTGGCTGACATTTTTCACTTAACACAAAATTTCTCGGCTTCATGTCCATTGTTTCACGTGGCAGAATTTCTTTCCTTTTTTGGCTGGATGATATTCCACTGTATGTAATATTTTCCCTTGTATCTGTCTTCTATGGACATCTATGTTATTTCCCTGTATTGCCCATTGTGAAAGATTATACAAAAATGATGGTAAAAATATCTGTAGGGAATCTACACTTTAATTCTTTTGGCTATGCATCATCAGAAATAGGATTACTGGATCATGAAATGCTTTCATAACTAACATGAAAATTTTTAGATAATTTATATTATTTTAAGTAACCTCTACTTGATATCACATTTCCACCAACAGTGTAAAATATTCATATCTCTCCAATCATTGGCAATGTTTTTAACTAATTAATTGATGCAATAACCAGCCTCACAGGTGTAAGAAAATTACTTCATTGTGGCTTTAATTTGCATTTCCCTCAGGATTAGTGACATATAAATTTTTTATTATGCTTTTGCCTATTAGTATGCATTTTCTGGAGAAAAAATCTTTTCAAGGATTTGACCACTTTAAAAATTTTTGTAAGTGTATATGTTGGTTGTTTTTGCCATTGTGTTACAAAAATTTCTTGAATTCTGTGATACTAACCAATTTTAGGTACATAGTTTGCAAAAGTGTATTCGATTCTGAATGTTGCCATTTTGAGCTGATTGTTTCTTTTCTGTGTAAAAACTACAATTTGGTGCAGACACACATGCAAACTTTTGGTTTGGTTGCTTGGCTTTTGGTCTCACATTTAAGAAGTTATTGCTTAAACCAATCAAAGTTTTTCCATGGGCTTTCTTCTAAGAATTTTACAGTTTCAAAACCTACATTCAAATAATTAATCCACTTGAGTTATGTGAAGTGTAAGAGTGCATTTCTACTCTTTCTGTGTGAACATTCAGCTTCTCCAGCACTTCAATGAACTTATTGCCTTTTCTTGAATGAAAATCAGTTGATTATAAATGTATGGGTTTATTTCTTAGCTATTTGTTTGCATAATTTACCTGTCATTTTATAACAATGCCTTACTTTAAAAATTATTATGCTTTTCTACTTTGAAATTAGAAACTAAGATACCCTGTATTTCTTCTGCCATTTTAAGATTACTTTGGACTTTCAGGGTGTTTTGTGTTTCCACAAGAACTTCAAACTATTGTGGTTCTTTCCTATAAGAAAATCCCATTTGAATTGTGGTACTCATTGCATAAATCTGTGGATTATATTGGTGTTAGTAGTTAGGATATTCCAGAATCTTTAGGTCTTTCCAAGCATAAGGATACTTATTTGTGTCCTCTTTAATTTCTTTAATCAGTACTTTGTGCATTTTTCTACTTGTTTTTGTTTACTAAAGAATCTATAAACACTATTAGAGCAAACGATTGCCTGCAGTCTGTCAAATTTTATCAACAAATATATCAGCCACAAAAGTTCAGGTAAAAAGAAACCTAGTTTGAAGTTATCCCCACTGTTTATTTGCCAATAAACAGATAATTTTAATTTCTCATTTTTATTTGAATATCTTTTATTCCTTTTCTTACCTCACTGCTCTGGCTAGGACTTTCAGCATCACTTTGAACAGAAGCAGTGATAGATTTTTTTTT
>NW_004955404.1:42417187-42450109 GCF_000276665.1 Chinchilla lanigera | reverse complement strand
TTTTTCTCCGGTACCGGGAACCGAACTCACGACCTTGCGCTTGCCAGGCAGGCGCTTTTGCCGCTGAGCTAAATCCCCAGCCCCAAGTATACTATTAATTGTGGGATTTTATCATATCAACCTTTATTTTGTTAAAGAAAGTTACTTCTACTCCTAGTTTATTTTGAGCTTTTATTATAAAATATTGTTAAATTTGTAAAATGCTTTCTACTTATATAAGAATGGTTATGTAATTTGTGTCCTTCATCCTGTTAGAATGTATGCCACATTATTTGATTTGCTCCTATTGAACCATCCTTGAATCCAAGAAGTAAGTCCCATTTAACATGGTGTAAAATTTTTTGGTGCTATTAGATTTTATATGCTTGTATTTCGTTGAGTTTTGAATCTCTTTTCAATAGAGAACTTTTTTTGTAGTTTTCTTTCCTTTGGTTATCTTTGCTTTGCATTTTAGATATATGATTGTTAATTACATGTCTTGTTGAAATATTTTATTACTGGTTTACAGGTATCTTCTTATGAGTTAATTATTCTGTAAAAAGAATGGAACTTTTTGGACTATATTAAGGAAAACTTTAAGTGCTAATATAGAAAATCAATTTCATCCCTTTAATTGAATTCTAGTTGTTTCTCAGGGTTGAAGATTGCAGTGCCTTATGTCAGGCTATAGTGTAATTACCCCTATGGTGTCATATGAAGTTCCCATGAAAATGAGGTTGCTAAGTTTCAAAGGAAAGAAACAGGCCAATGTTCAAGCACCGGTTTCTTTACTTACTCATGATTTCAGATGGCAGCTCAATAAATGACTTGTCAGGCTTCCCCTACCTTAATCAGTTTCTTAGGAAAAAAAGACAGTCTGAATAAAAAATTTATCAAATTTTTTATTAAAATCTTGATGTTCTCTTAGACAGCTTGGTATCTTTGTTTTATTCAAAGATTCAGTATAAATATATTTTTCCTTCACCATTATAATTTAAAATCCCAATTTAATCAGCTCCATTTCATGGAGCTTGAATGTGATTAAATGCATTTTGTCAGTACCTGGCTACTTTTAAAAATGTCTTTAGACTTTTCACTCTGACAGCTGTTCACTTTGCCCTCTGGGTTTTAAGTAATGCACTGGAGTAAGGGTGACATCAGTCAAGCTGCATTTGAACAGAAGACAAGGTTCCCTGTGTTAGAATTTCCAGAATGCATCATTTAACTTCAGATGATGCATGAAGCACGGTTCTAAAAAATATTAATTCGTAATCCACATGGAAATGTTGCATTGCTATGTCAAAATAATCACAAACATACACTTCAGTCTTCTGAATTTTAGCTTAAGTACACACTTAATACAGTAACTGTGGGGTTTTTTTTGTTCTATACTCTAATAAGTTTATAAAACAAAGGACTCTTCTCTTGCTGTTTCATTTTCTCTATTTACTTCTCTATTTACTTCTTTCTTGAACTGGCTGTCACCATTTTGTAAATTAAGTCACTGCTGCAGAAAGACCTCATTATGCAAACCAAACTGATAGACGTACATTGGGCATCTAGTGTAGGGGAAATTTTGTCTAGTATATGATAAACTCAGTGTTTTAGGATCTGACAAATGATCAGATTAATATTTTCAATAGTAACAGATATTTTATGGTGCTGTTTCTGGTACAGTTTATATATACGTAATGACCACTTTCACTATAGGGAATTTGTACCTGTACATGATATATATTAGTTTCTCTTTATTTTCCCTATTCTTCTTTCAATTCCTCTTCCCCTCCTTATTTACAATGTTTTGTTTCCCTTTTATTCTTTTTCACTCATTTTTTTTCTTTTCTTTTCCATTTCTCCCACCCAGTTGCCCTTAATTCACAATATCTATTATACAGTTGGGTTTTATTTATACTTTCAGTTTCTCACACCAGGGAAACAATTCAATATTTACACATATGTGTCTGATTTATTTCAGTAAGAGTATGGTCTCGAGGTCCATCTAAGATTGTTATTTTGTTTATATTCCTGAGGTAAGTTTTATACTAATAATAGTAGTGTGATGAAAAATAGAGATGAGGTCAAAAATCGTTTTATATGCATCAATAATGGAATGTGTAATTGAAAATCTATATCTTACTCAGAAACAATGCATAATGAGATAGATATTTACCAGCCTAGAAATAAAATAATAATACATAAAATAAGAAAAATAATTGGCAAAATACTTCGTAAACAAAGTAAAAAGATTAAATATAGTCTTGTGAATGTTTGTATTACAATTGCCAAATATATTGAAGGTAAAGCAAGGCTTTCATATGTGTATCTATTGTTACATTTCCAAATTATTCATTAAAGTAAATGGAAATATTATGCAATATTTACATCAGAACTTACCTGGTCATCACTTAACAACCTTACAGCAAATTGAACTAAATTATCCTGTGAAAAATAACTGGCTATGTATGGAATTAAAAAAATATTCACATTAATCAGATCACTAAAATATATAATGTGTAGATTTTTATCATTATTCTTCGTATATGCCATTTAAAAATTAAAACTAAAAATCTCAAGATCAAAGATAAGGTCTAAGGTTGAAAGCATTTCATTTTCCTCACTCACTTTTCTTGCAATCTTGATTTTTTATTGCCTTTTATTTATTTAAACTCAACTCCTTGTCTCAAATCCAGACTCATTCCAAAAGCTTTTATAATTTCCAATTCATCCTGTACCTCCTAAGAAATGAGTGCTTTATTTGAAAATGTCTTCAGAAATCTTCTCCATTATTTGAAACTTGCTAATATGACTCTATTCAATTTCTAAATTTCCCAAATACACCGGGGAAATCCAAGGTCAGGAGTTTGCTGAAGGTTTTTAAAATATAAGTCACAGCTACTAGTTCTAAACCAACTTGTTATTCTTTTTCATAAGGAACCTTATTAATTCCTAGTTGTACCTTTTTATACATAATATCACAACTAGAGAAATACTCATTTCTAAGTGAATACCAACAGCAATAAGAATTGAGAAAAAGCTCCTAGAGAACTTCCTGTCTGTGAAGTCTGTCCCACGTTCTGCTAAATAGTTGACTCCAGAGGCAGTGGCATATCTGAACCAACCATAACTGTTAGGCCTCTATTTTAGACTTCCTTTTGACAAAATGCATACATTGACTATAATTCACTATGACTACTCAGTGAATACATCCATATTTTATTTTTCCTTATGTCTTGTTAGAATACAGTGTCAGGACACTGAATGTAATTGGAGTCACATGGCTCCTCACCAAAGAAATGTGTGTAAAAATTAGTTTTACTTTTTGCTTTGTTGTTTTGTTTTCCGATACTGGGAATTAAACTCATGACCTCACGCTTGCCAGGCAGGCGCTCTGCTGCTCAGCTAAATCCCCGGCCCCCTAAATTAGTTTTAATTATAACTTTATAGAGTGAAAAGATGTGAAAACTTAACACTAACCTCCCTAGTTAATTCTAGGAAGATAACTAAAATTTGCTAGTCCATTTAAGGTGACTAGGAGAGCAGTACTTCCTAACACCATTAGCGGAATGCGTGTTTAGAAGGGAATTTTCAGGAATGTGAAAAAAAAGGCAGACAAATCAAATAAGAAAATGTTTGAATAGATCTCTTTAAAGACTGGTCAAAATTCTGATTTGATGAAGACAATCTTATTTTATGCTTAATTACTGTTTTGATTTTTAATAATTTCCTTTTCACTTTTCCAAGTGTTCCGTTTTGACTAGAGTCAATAAAGTCAGTCCTGACATCAGTGAGAACTACTTTCCTTTGCCAATGGGGTTAAAACCCAAACTGTATAATCTACCAGCTATGTAAAGTATGAGGAGAGGAATGTAAGTACAATATTAACTCTCAAGCTGTTCAACAAGGATTAGTACATTCTAGAGGGGCACTATGACCATCTATCCTCTTTCTCAACTGGATGAAGTATTTGTAAATTTAGAGAATTTTACATCAGCGACAGGGTCTACAATTTCTCTGGTCATTGTCTATTCTACTGTGTCTCCCATGCCTCAGGAGTAGACAGCATTTCCTATCTTCTCATTTTAAGGGAAAAGTCATATTTAAATTTTTCCCATGTTTTGATACTATATTTTATACTCAGATTTCTTTCCGTTTTAAATTTTGGCAAAAATATAAAAACAAAAAGGTAATCCTCTCCACTTGGAAACAATGCTTTTATTTCCCCACAGTTATATTATCTTCTATTTTCAATGTTTATTGATCTTAAGTTAACATAATTTATTAGTTACTTTTTAAATGTTAAATTCATATGAATTGATATGAAATTAGCAATATAATCATAAGCGTGTTTCTCTTAAGTTGCTGGTTGCCTTCAGCAGAGTGAATAAAAATTTCAGATAATGATAAGTAGTAGAATCAGTAGAAATTATTCTTTCCATATTCATTTCAGAAGAACTAACTCAAATCTAACCTTCACAAATCTATGACAATTCCCCATTCAAATCAAAACTCATTTGGAAAGTCCAGCTCCACAGTGACTGAATAAAATGTCATGATATTAAAAGGCAGAAATTAATTTGATGTGCTAATTTATAATGTGGTAATACCACCAAAGCATATGTAAATTGTAGTCCAGTGAGAGCGCCATAAAAATGACTTTGGTGTGTTCTCAGATCATAAATATAAATGTTTATTTAATGTCTTCATAATAGAAATCCAACAATAATGCTCTGGAAATGAACAAAATATAAAGTTAAGTTATTAACTGTGAAAAAAGTTCAATAAAAATATCAAAACTGTGTTCTTTTGGTTCATTTACTAGATTAATATTTTTTCTTACTTTTATCAGCATCAACCACCTTTCAACTTTAAGACTAACCTTTTGTGAGATTGTCTTTTTTTCCTGCTTATTCTTCACTCTCAAAGAAAAACTTATAAATTGTAGTGTTTTTGAAGCTAAACAATTCACGATTGCTATTGATTTTCAGGCAAGTCTTTGTGGTGAATCTTAGTACTTTTATTTCACGAATATGTAGGAAAATTAAATATGTTCAATTCAATTCAATGAAATTCAATATGTTCAGTCAAACTGTGAGTTTAAAATACAACCCTTACTTTTATTTTTTAATTTCTGATAACCTGAAAAATTATCCCTCTTCATATACATTATCTATCAAAATCATCTCAGACATATCCAGATCTAAAACAAAGGAAAATTCATCACGCTAAATAATAAGATAAAAATAGTAATAATAAACATGACAGTAATTATTTATGTTAATTGTCATAAGAAATATGGTATCCTGGTCTGGAAACCACAGTTAATCTCTACTTGATCACTTCTGTGTGTTTCTCAGAGACAGTTTTATCCATCACTTTTCCCCAGTGTTTGATCTGCAGAACAAATACCTTGCTACAATTCAGGCATAAATACTTAATGAAGAATTTTTAGAAAAATATGGTAACATTGTTATACTTGATCTTTGCATTGCTTATTGTGCAATAAGCACAATAAGCTTTACTGTGATATTGTTGCATTATCTCTGAGCACAATATAAAATTTTATTATTAAGTCTCAAAGATAAGAAATAGGGTTGGGGATTTAGCTCAGGGGCACAGCGCCTGCCTGGCAAGTGGGACGTCATGAGTTCGAGTCCCAGTACCGCAAAACAACAAAACAAAACAAAAGAAAAACGAAAATAAGAAATATATCTATGCTTGTAAAACATTCTAAACAAGAAATAATAATAATAAAGATGATAATGATACTACAAAGTTGAAACAGGTTGTAGTATAAAGGTCACCATTCTATTTGTTTACTTAACATTATCATTATCTGAACTTAATATTTTTAACTGGCCAAAAACCATATACATTTATGAAGTAAAATTATATTTTGACTTATGTATGGATTGTGGAATGGCTAAATTTTTACAGTTGACATTTAACCTGATATACAAAAATGGTGGAAAACCCTAAGTAGATGTTGCTAAAAATACAGTAGCAAAAAAAGTATATTAAAAAATCCTCAACACAACTTATCATCCGAGAAATACAAATTATGACAATAACTGTGATTATTATCTCATACACTTTTTTTTCAAAAAGAAAAAAGAAAAAGAAATGAGATGTTAGTGAAATTGAGGAAAATCAGAATACACCTTATAGATTCACTCATTTCTAGTTATTTGCTTTCATGATTGGTTTTGGAAATTACTTGCATAAACAACGAAGTATTAGATTTCCTACAAGCCTTGTGATAGATAACATCATTGACTTAAGGTGGTGATTTTAACTGTAGCTTAAATTGCATTTCAGAAACTTGGATATAGCTTTTATATTTCAAACCAGTTAAGCCCTGGTTTCAGGACCCACACAAATGCTAAATGTATGACATTTTAACATCAGAGTTCTAAAATTCTACTCATAGATCATAACATTGCTTGCTCTCCTATCGCAACACAGGTTGCAGAAAGTTTCATGAAGTTTTGTTGTGTATGTGCAGGCAACCAATTACTTTATTCTTCCTTCCTTGTAATGACTTTTCTCCGTGGCTCAGATTTCTTTTATCCCATAAATATCCCTAAACTCAGACCTTAGTGAGGTGGATTTGAATCTTGTCCTTACATATTCTCGGGGTTGGCTGCCTCATGAATATACTCTTGCTTTTCTCCAAAAGTTATCATTGCAGTGATTGGCATATTGCATGAAGTGGGATCAAAATGGGAATAATTTAACTATGATTTAACTCATTGAGACTGAAAATGAACATAGAGAAATGGGAACCCTGGTAGACTGTAAATGAGAATTAAATTAGTGGACCCATTGTTGAAAACAACATGGCTATTTCTGAAAATAGAGAAGAGCAGAGAGACTGAATGAGATAGATAGAGAGAGAGAGAGAGAGAGAGAGAGAGAGAGAGAGAGAGAGCACTCATGCTTTAGCTAGTTTCCATATAAATGTGTATCCAAAGGATATGGAGTCACTATATCAAAGAGTTAAAGGTACTACTTTGTTAACTACAAGTTGTTCTATCACAAATGTCAAAATAGCCAAGCAATTAAATCACCTAGCTACCCATGAACATATGAGTGGATAAAGAAAATGTGAAACCTTTCAAGGTGAAAGACAATTAAACCTTTTAAAAGGAAGGAAACTCTGTCCTTTGAGACAACATATATGAACGTGGAGGACACGATACTAAGTGAAATAAATGCGGTACAGAGAAACATGAACGTTTGTTATGGTTGAAATGTGAAGCGCCTCCCAAATAGTCTACACTGAGGGCTGATCTCAGTGTGGCAATGTTCAAAGGTGAGGCCCCTGGAGGTGAGTGAACCATGAGGGTTCCATCCTCAGCAATGATGCATGCACATCTGAGTGTGTCGTTGGGATATGAGCCCCAGATGAAGGAAGAGGTTAACTGAGGATCCGCCTTCGTAGGGTGTGTTTTGTCCCGATGCCTTTTCTCGTACCCTGGCTCTCTCATTCTCTTCATGTCGTGGCTACTGCTGGAGAAACAGCCTTCCTCTGCAATGCCCTTCTGCTGCTGCTATTTCTCTCTCACCAAAGGACTAAAAACAGTGTAGTGAGCTGGCCAAAGATTGAAACCTGTGGAAATGTAAGCCAAAATGAACTTTTCTCCCATAAATTCTTCATGTCAGGGATTTTGTTACATGATGGAAAGCTACCACTTTGCATGATCTCATCATGTAATCTTTCTTCTTATGGAATGTCAACAAAAAACCCTCCCAGAAGCAGAGTACAACGGTGATTATCAAGAGCTGAAGGGTATGCAGATTATAATCATGTTGATGAAAAAGTGGAAAATTTTGTACAGGGAAACTCAAGAGACATATTGCACAGCATGGGGACTTTCCTATGCAAATGTGAGGTTACTGAGTTACATATTTTATCATCTCCATTTTACTAATGAACAAATCAAGGGAATGAGTATTTAACCAATGTGCTCAAAGGGATAAGATTAGTACCTATATAACATGGGTAAGATGAACTCAGTTTCTCTGATCCGACCAATTACATCTCACTCTCTGCTCTTATTCTGAGTACTTGCTATGCATATTTATGTTTTAGTCAAGAAAAGTTAAAGTATGGACTTTTATAATGATGATTATTGCCCAAAGGGAAAGGGAGACATGATTTTAGGTTATTTTGGCCTGAATAGTTCACATCACATAGCTATCTCCATTTAAAAAACATTTTTGTAAAAATGTTATTGTTAAAAAATTAATTGCTCTAAATTATGTTTATTTGCTCCGCATTAACAAACTTCATTTATCAGTGTACCTTACAATTTTATATGTACCATTTGAAATACAATGGGCTGAAATAAATAACATTAATTTTAAATTTTAGAACAAATCCTAGAACAGAAGCTGCCAACACATAATTTTTAACGTTTTCTGCAAAACAGATCATTCTACTCTTAATAAAATAAACAATTCATGAGAAAATATATTATGTTACAAAACAATTTTACTCCATTTCCTTGCTATATTTACTGTTGCAACAACTATTTTATGATATAAAGATAAGAGATTCACAAGAAGAAAGTGCTGGCCATAAATTCTTTTCCATAGAGAAGAAGCACTAATATGCTGTTTAAATGCTGCTTTAATATTTTATGCTTTGGGACTAAGCCAACTGTCATCAACCAGCCAAAACAAAGCAAAAGGCTAACACTGTTCTTCCCTTTCACGTCTGATTTTTATTTGCTCATTGTATGCCAGAGTTGAGCAAAAATGCTTTTAAACTATTTGTTGGCTCATTAAACATGGACTATTTATGTAAATCAGAGTCAGATGTTTAACTATAAAATCTTTTTTAGCCATTAATATATTATACACTTAGAATTTGCTTTGTGATACATATGCAACTTTCTATTTTTAGCAAAAATATAAAATGATATTTTAATTTAAAATCATGGGATAATTATGATTCCAATGGAAATGCTTCCACAAAGATCTTTAAAAACAAACAATAAATCAGAGTTCTGCAATGCATCTGAGAAACCAGTAAACTAAAATTTCAAATCATCCAGAAAATTCAGACTACATTGTCTTTTATTATAGGAACACTTATCATCTACTCTTTGCATGCTAGGGTGTTTCCTCCAAAGACTATCAGTAATATTTTACATATTTTTTGATTATTAATACATCCAGTAATTTATTAGTGAAATATTATTATAAAATAATTACATTACTGATCCCAAGAAACTAAGAATTACCATCAAATTCACACAATGTTATTACAGAGACATCTCCTAAGTACATACATGTCGACCATTCTTCAACAATTTGTTCAATGATATAATGAATGCAGCTGTATCGATAGGTTTGTTGACATAGTGCATTATGCAAATCTATATTATCAATATTATTACATTTATTACTTATTATGGTGAGCACAACTTTACAATGACCACTATTTATCAGTATTCTTGTGAAACCAATCCGTCTTCAATGGGCATGTAGTTGTCACTTTTTCTTAACCAACATGATATGATAAAGCTGATGAGATACCACTCCTAAATAATTTTGCATCATATAGAAAAGGCCGAGAGACATTAAAGGTAAAATGAAGATCCCTATTCAGTACTCTAAGTTAATTAAAAATGAGGTGTGCTACTTTGATCAGACCTAATTGAGTAAGCCCTGCAAATAAAGATCTAGGAAATAGGGATGGATGTTATGAATTCTATCTCTGCCTGGATTTGAGAAGAAAGGAATCTCACCAACATTCTTGTGATAATGCAGGACTATAGCTGTGATCAATGTCCAAGAAGATAATTTCCAACATTATTAGGCCTTCAGCTGAGGACGTACATAAGGTATATGTGAGCTTCAAAATATAGAATAATAAAAGTCAGCAATCTAAAGCTAACAAAAGTAAGTCCCTGTTTTATGAATGAGTTCTACCCTGGAAGGACTGTTCCTAAGTCAGATTCGTAAGCTGGCAAAGAGAGACTTTTACAGTACACCAGTGAAATTTCACACCTTGAACACTCACAAATGTGGGAGCTATCAAATATTTTTTAGCCTATCAAGTACACAAGAATGTTCACTGAGAATTAGAAAGAAAATAAGGTTAATTTAGAAAGAAAATAGGCTTAATTTATTAACAGAAATTTTATGTTATAGTCTGGGAAATGAGATAATATTTACTTCTAATGCTAGCGAATGAGTGGATTAAACATAAAATGAATGAATTGAAGTATAGGACAAATGCCATTAAAGTAATATAAAGTTGTCTGATACATCACTGGGAAAGAGATCACTTGTGGATCTTGGCAAATTTAATGAGGTGTGATTTTCCCTAAGCAATGACAGAGGAGTGATAGAGGAAAGGCCTATGTTAGGGATAAGAATGTATTTCAGAAGGTCATGATATGTTAATAGAATAGCGAGGGGAGAAATCTTTTCTAAATGTCAAATGAAGCCTAATATGATTAGTAAAGGTAACCCACACTTAGGTAGCTTGGGAAGCAGAAGGGGCCAGAGTATTTCTCCTGTTAATTGGAAGGCTAACAAGATAGTTTTAATGTACAGGTGATGAAGAATTAGCGTTTTCATGCTCAGACATGATTATTCTCTTCCGAAAGAATGTCCTGTTTTTTAATCTGAAGCCTCAGTTGTATTTGAATTTACCTTCTTTCATTTCTAAACACAGATATTCCCATTTGTTGAAGTCATACTTCAAATATATATTGATCAAATGGCTCCATAGAAATTTTTCCTCCAATCGAATTCCTTGTCCATTACTTTGACTTTTAAATATATAATCAGCTATAATTTCTTGTGCTCCAAAGTGAAATAACTTTACCGTGAATATATAGTTTTAAAACCTAAAATATAGTGTATTGTATTTGTTTTACAACAAATTTGTGTACACATTCTCCCTGTTTACCCACTGATCTATGAGTGCTGTGATCCATTTCAATGTAAATTTTAGTCATTATCACTATGCCTACTCCACACTGTGTGCCTTTAGTGAGGGTTCAATCATTATTTCCAGTTTTTATTTCTATTCATGTAAAATGTGCAAAGAAAGAAATTAGCTGGATCAGATTTAATTACATTTACTAATTTTATGTGTCACTCTGCCTACAGCGTGGTGTCCTGGTATTTGGTCACACACTACAGTAGATGATGTTGGAAATATTTATTTTAGGTGAAATTAAGATATAAATTGGTCAACTCTTGAGCAAATAATGTTGCCCTCAAAAATATGGGTGGGCCTTATCTAATATGTTGGAGGCCTCGGAGATAATGGACTATCGTCCTCTGAGGAAAAGTTAATTCTGTCAGCATGTTCCCTTTTAATTTAAGTTTTATTTAGTATCAATTATAGTTTTGCTTTCCTACCAGCTTGCTCTACAAGGGTAGTAGAAACATATTTTAATCTCCCTTTTCCTCTTGCTGTCTCTTATATTTGTATATATAATGGTAATTGTTCTCTACAGAAACAAAAACGAAGATGGGAAAAGAATGGCTTTGGTTTTCTGGGGAGCCATACCCAATACATGCACAAACCTCACCTAAAGTTATTTTTAAAACTATAGATGTTGACATCTTTTGGGGCTAGAACTGGCCATTTGTGTTTTTGTGAAGTGTCTGTTTAAATCTTTAACTATTTTATTTTTCTTTTCCTTCCCTACTTTTTTTACTAAATTGTAAATTTTTTTAATATTTATTGATTAACATTCTTTTGTCAGAGATACATTTTACAAATAACTTTTAACCTATGGCTTGCCTGTTCATTATCTGATGGCCAGAAGTTATGAAATTTAGGAAATGTTACTGTAGCACTTTTTGTGTTTGCATTATATGACCTATTGAATGAGAAAAGTTTTACTCGTACCATGCAAGAAATACATTCTTATATATATATATATATATTTAAAAATATAACAAGTTTAGCTATTATAGTTGGATTAATAACATATGCTAAACTGAATTTTGTGCGTAGTGTAGAGTATAGAGTTGAATTTCTTTTCCCCAAATGAATGTGGTATGTACTTCAGATGAAAAAGAAAAATATTCAATGAGATAACTAGGATAAAATTTCTGGATTTTCTCTTTTGTTCCATTGTATCTCTGTCATTATTTATGCTACTAATTCAGTGTTTTAGTTGCTACAATTCATAATCAGTCTTCATATCAGAAGGAAGTCTAACTTTTTAATGACTTTAAAATTTTCAGTAGATATTGTATGATAACTTAAGCTTCATACAAACGTAAGAAAACCGGACACATGGCACACAGCTGTAGTAACATTTGCTCAGAAGGCTGATGCAGAATCACCTCAACTCAGGAGTTCAAAGACAGATTGGGAGGATAGAGGACTTTTTCTAAAAAGAAATACAAATGCACACACAAGAAGGGAGATATTTAATATAGTTTTATCAATTGATTAATCTGTATTTTGTCAAAAATGTATTCATTTTGGCTAATTGTTACATCAAATACACACATATCACAGATCACAAAGAGTATCACTGACTTAAAATTTAGTCACTTTAATTTTTTGTAATATTTACAAAATATTTGCTTACTGAAAATGTTTACATAAGAGTTTTGTCTCATATATATACACATATATATGAATACCCTGTTACAATAATATAATAATAATTATTTGATTGATAGTTACATAATTGCTGATTTCTTAAATATCTACCATTCAACATATCTCCCTTTGGGATAAATGAATAGCTATTATCATAATTTATTTATTCTTTATTTGTTTTAGAGTTATAAATATAATATTTTAAAAACTTTGATGTTTCTTTCTTTTGCTTATTTTTTCACCATTATAAAAATAAAAATAAGATTGATTTTTTTTTAGTATTTTCAAGATGTTATTGTTCTTAGAATACAAAAGTGGTAAATATGTGGCTTTTCTTTTTGGATGTTGGAAGTATTTTAAGAATCATGCTTTACTTTTTAGCTTTGAAAGTAACAACATAATATACTATGACATTACATTATGTTACATAAACACTTTCCTGATATTTTTCACTTAAATTTATTTTTAAATATTAACTATGGAATTCCTACTATGTAATGTTTTATTTAATACAATAAAATTCTTTTTTTTAGAACCAGTTCCTTCTTATGTGACATATTTTCTCATAACCAGTATAAGAAGTTACTAACATATATGACTGATATTAAAATGTCCAACTTCATTTTGAATGCTGTTACCTTAAACTTTGCCTGCATCCTGTATAAAAATATGTATTTAACTACAATTTACTTGCTACTTTTGTCTTTAATATCCATTCCCTATCTTCATTACTATGACAAAAGCTCTTCAGGTGTCGCTGTGCCCTGGTCCTAGGTAACACTATCATTTATCACTCCAGCCATGACAGGATCTTGTCCTTTACTGAGGACCTCATTTCTCACATTCTTTCTCATCTGAGGTGCCCTGAGCCATTTCTAGCTTGGTCGCAAGCCAAAGTGCTTTGTGTGTTTGAATTAACAGGGTTTTTTATTTCTTGGTTTTGTTTTTTGTTCTGTTTTATCTGATAAGAATAAACACGTCTGACTGCAGTTTCCTTTTCCAATCTTCATGTGTTATCCAGAGCTGCACCAGCCTCATGGGACAATAAATCACTAGACTGAAAAATGGTGTATAATTTAAAAAGATCTTGAACTTTGAAAATTGAGCTTCCGTATTGCTTAAGAAACTGCTTGTAAGTAAATTTATGCATCACTCTATAATTTTTTTACCAAACACTTGCATTACATAATGGTTATATTCCTTGGGGGGAGTTGGCACATACACAAAACAAGTCCTTATGATCTTTATAGGCTTCCCCCTCTTCCTTTCAACCCTTGATCCTTTTTCCATTTGCCTACTTCCTGTTATGTATCTCTTATTCTGCTCTTTATTTGGATGTTAGCCTTCTCATATAAGAGAAATTGTGATTTTTAAATTTGTATATCAGATTTCTTTCATTTCATATTATGGTCTCAAGGTGCATTTTTTTGTTCCACAAATTACTTGAATTTATTCTTCTTTATACTACAGTTGTATTCTATAGTGTGTAACTATATTTTTTTATCCTTTCTGTTGGCTGAGATATAGGCTGTTTCCAAGATTTAGCTATTATGAATTATATTTTTAAGTATAGATATGCATATGTGACTGTAATATGATGTCTAATTCTTTTGGAAAGGTATCTAGAAAGAGAATAGCTGGGCTGAATGGAATTTTTAGTTTTAGCTTTTGGAGGAAGCCACCTACTGGTTTTCTTAATGATTGTACTAGTTTACATTCTCACTATGAACAAAATAGGATTTCTTCTTCCCAGCAGCCTCACCAGCATTTGTTATTCTTAAAATTTTGAGCAATGTAGTTGAGGATAGCAACATGTAATGTAACAACAATTGTTGATTCATATTAATTTATCTTGAGACTCTGTGTCACTTTGAATGTTGTTGATTTGATTTGTTTGTATTTGAGATGCTGGTATGCTGCTACTGTTCTATTTCTTTGCTTGTTTGATTCTCATTTATTACTCTCTTTAAAATGAAAAAAATTAAAAATTAAAAAGTTTAAAAAAATTATGATAATCTCTTTTTCTGAAGCACAATGGAATATTAGTGTTTTCTTTCATCTGGATTTCTTTAATAGCAAGAACTGTTTTACATTTCTTCATGTATTTGTTGGATATTTGTACTTCTGAGAGGTGTCTGTTCATTTCACATTTGTGATTGGGTTTGGGAATTTTTTATGGAGGAAACCTAACTTTTTCCAGTTTTTCATACATTTTAGATATTAGTCTTCTCTCTCTGGCATAGTTGGAAAGATTTTCCCCATTCTGTATGTTGTCTCTTCATTCTGTTTGTTGTTTCTTTTGCTATGTGGAATCATTTAATTTGAATATTTCTAACAAAGAATGAGAGACTTTTTGTGTAAACCTACTAAAATATGTAGTATTAAAGAATTATGCTATTTAGGTCTTTCATACATGTTTGAAATGAGGACATGAAAGTTCAGCTTTCCTTTACCTTTTCTGTTTATGTAAAATTTTAAAATTTGAATTAATAGCAATATTCAAAATGTCACTGAAAATAAAGGCAACTAGTATGTAATTAAATGACTGGAGGTTTTTACTTACATTACCTCTAATCTTATTAAAAATGTAAGAAAAGTTACTATTACTCTGATTTAGAGATGATAAAAATATAAGCTCAGAAAATGTAACTTGTTGAATCTACTTGGATAAGTATATAGAAAAATCTGGTTTCAATACAAGATGCTCAAATTCATAACGTTTTTCCTTTCCAATGTAGCTCTTCAAAATACGTGTTTAAAATCTGAATCCTACTTCAATTACCTATAAATATAGATAATGTAATCCATTTTGTTTGCTACATAAATTTTTATGATAAAGCTAAATAATGCCAGTTGTCATCATTTGACTTGACAGTCATCTCAATTATAACTTTTAGCATTTAAAATAGATACCATGATTCTATAGCTTTAGCTAACTTAAGCTATTTCTCATTTATTAAATACACATTTGATCATGATCATGTTGTAGCAGTTGTAATGCAATAGAACAAAAGAATAATTCGCTTTTTCTACTTCTATCACTTGCTAACTGGTGTTTATTTCTCTTGGTGGCTTCAAATTATTTTGTTTTTATTGAGTGATATAAATTTGTGTCTAATACTTGATCATGCTATGTATTTTTTTTTCTTTTTCTCCAACTGATTCATAAATCTCTGTGTTCCAAGGAGCACCTCATAAACTGGCATACAGAATCCTTTTTTGTACATGTTCTTTAAATGAAAAGAGACAGGATTGAATACACAATATATAATTTTTTCTACTTTTTCCTCTATCAACCTTACAATCTGGAAGGAAGTATTTAAAAATAACTTCTAGAATTAGGACAATAACTGAAGAAGATATTATTTTATATGGAACCTGGAATATTGTAGAGAATATTCTTATTTATTGTCTAACTTGTGGTGAAGCTGTCACTATTTTTCCCTATATATTGGCTATGTATGTTTCTTTAGCTTGAAATGTAACCTGAATAATATTACATGTTCTGTATGTATATGAAGATCTTTATATCCTCAGAGGAATATAAATGAGATGACTAATATAACCTTCAGATTAATCTTTATTGTTGTTCAGGAAAGTCTCAACTTACACACTCTTTTTGTTCTATTTCTTGCATTTGTCTTTCATTCTACATAAACTGTGAGTTAAATATATTTTGTCATTTTAAGTTTAATTTAGCTAGGAAGATGTAAATATGCACTTTTCCCTCAGGGTTAGAAAAAAACTAAAATATATAATATGGAAAATATTGAAATCAAGTTTTCAAACTTTCTTATGTGACTACTCATCTTGAAGAAAAAACTTCTGAAAAAACAGCAAACACTTTAGTATTTTTACTTATACTTGTACACTGAAAACAGCAAAGAGATTTTACTTTATTATAGTACTGTACAATATTTAAGCTTTCAGATTTTATGCATTTTAATATTTCAGATAATATTAAGTGCAGTGCTCATAACTTTCAAAGAGGTCATCCATGAAGAGTAAAAATTTTAAATTATTCCATATATTTTAAAAAGTGCTAGACTATTTACTTTTTGCCAAATATAGTTCTTTGGTGAATTCAATAAGTAAAGAAACTAAATTGTGCTTGGAATAAGCAGTTAAAATAGGTAGTGGGCAGTTTGTACCCAATACCTGACACATCTAAAGTACAATGACCCATGACAAGAATGTGGCTCTGGTTTTAGGTGCATGCAGAAGGCAAGAGTTGTGAGGTTCAGAAGGTTTCCATCTCCATTTCAGAAGAAGGTCAGGGAAGTCAGGCACTGTGCCTCTGAGAGAACAGTGCGTGAAGCTGTGAGGATGAAACCAAAGGTGCAGTGGAGATCCGAGAAGTTTGGAGAAGTCAGAAACATGGATGATGCCAAGGTCTGCTGCCAATTGGAGCAGTAGCCAGGCTTTCCTCTCTCTTGACTATAGCGATTGAGTGCCTGGATTGCTGGCATTCTGTATCCAATTCTGAGGAATACATTTTCTACACTGTTGCCATTCTGGAGTACGGTGCTCTGAGGCTTTCTTCTCAAAACAATATCTTCCACATTTGCAGTTTTGAGGCTGCAAAGGATGGGGATTTGACCTTGTGATGCCCTCGGCCCATCTTTTATTGTTTCCTTTTCCTTCTGAGCAATCAAGATCTCCTCAACTCTGCAACTCTGTCTTCTGATCTAACAACACTTTAAATCATTATTTTGGGCCTTTGCTCTTGATTCACAACATGAATCTGGCTAAAAGACCCCAACAGCAGCCATGCCACACCTTTGGCAATTGATTACCTTAAAATTTCTTTTGATAGATTAATTAATCTGGCACCCTTAAGCTAAATCATCTCAAGCAAAGTCTGTGGACAAGAGTAAAATGCAGACGAACTTTCTGTTAAGCTATAATATACATTGTTTGAAGCCCATCAGCCAATGCATTTTTTCTTCCCAGCAGAAACCTCCCAAGGTTGGTCTTTACTGGCAAGATTTATACCAGCCTTTTGATCCTCTGAGCTCTGACATAAATCTCCCATACAGAACAACCTAAATAATTCCAGCTCTAAGCTTTCAGGTAGCATCTTTGAACCTTTCCAAATGCTTCCCACAGTCTATTCCCAAAGCCTCTTGAAACACATGGTCATGGTAACAACCCCACTCCTAGTACCAAATCCTGTTTTAATTACTTTTCTCTCATTACTGAGACAAAATGTCCAGCACCTAAAGTTGAAGATTGAAAAGTTTCTGTAGCTTTACATTTGTAGAAGTTTCAGCCCATACTTAGCTGGCTCCAAAGCAGAGTGGAATCACAGAGCAGAAACAGTTCATGGCCTGGAAAAGTTAGCAAACCAACAAGGGAAAACCACAGGTCTTTTGACTCCTTATGTTTTATTGTAGACTACTTAGAACAGATAGCACACATACCTTTAATCCTCATCCCTTTGATCCTAGCATTGCACCATGAATCAATTCCAGCATCACACACTCTAGGTTCAGCCACCACTGAAAAAACCCCACCTATCACTTAATGAGGTGGTCACAAGCCACAACAGCTTCCCAGCCCTTTCTTTGAACTCTGAATGGGAAACTCAGTGGCTCCAAAACTCAAACATTCTGCTTGGTGCTAAAAACAACAATCCTTGTGTGCTACATCAAAGTCATTTATTAACATGAGAAATATCCTAGTCCTCTTCAACCATGGAAACAAGATACTTTTAGTACCTGGATGTTTGAGCATAATGAAATAAATCTCAGGGAATCAATTTTGTAAATGACTCTTCTGCAGCAAGAGTCCAGGGGCTCTCTTCTCAAATGAAATATTTACACTTTCAACCCTTCAGCTTGGGATATGTGTGTGCATGAGGGGGGTTGCTGATTTCTGAGAAGCTTTCAATATGCCTGTCTTCTTGACATATTTACAGTATTTAATTTCTTTTTAATGGATATAATCTCTTTAGCAATCACACCTTTTTTTCACCTGAAATTCAAATATGATATACTTGAGCCAAATTGAAGTCTTTCAAATATTGCTGCTCTCCTTTTTTTTTTTTTTTTGGCTAAATTCTCCTATAATCCTGACTGAGGACAACTAACAGCACTTTTGTCATAGCTGGATGTCCAAATTACTTTCAATTTTCCCCAACAGATCAAATAATCTATCATTTTAAAATTGGATCTACCCCCAGGTTTCAGGACATGACCAAAATACAGGCTTTTGTATCACAGTATAATATGCATGGTCTCTAACCCAATTTCCAGGGTAGTCCTCATTTCTAACTGAAATTTCAGGAGTGTAATTTTCACTTTCACATTCCTACAACCATTCTGGCCTTCTGAGCTCCATGTATAATGACTTAGAAGAATCTAGGGCTTCTCCAGTTCATATCGCAATACTTCCCAAACTTTTCCTGCAAACAAATTCCAAAGGTTTGTGAAACACCTTTTCAGGTGTCATTGCAACATCAACCCCACTTCTTTGATACTGATTTTCTATATCAATCAGAAGCTTTGTTACTGCCAGAGATAATACTTGATGCTCACAACTTATAGAAGAAGGGGTTTATGTGTTTCACAGTTGCAGAAGACTAAATTCATGATTGTCTATCTCCAAGGCAGAAACATCATGAGTGAAGGACACGACAGAGCAGAGCCACTTAATTTGTAGTGGCTAGGGAGCAGTGTGTGGATTACCACAAGAGAGGAAAGGACCAAGGACCAAGTACAGATGCAAAGTCATGTCCCTGTGACCCACTGAGGTGTATAAAATGTGTGTTATACTCATGCCTTAGGTGGTTCTGAATTCAATCTGATTGAAAATTGTGTTTAACCATCATAAAAGGAGTACAAGAGTCTAACAAAAATTAATAAACACATTTGATAGAAGTTTTCATAGATAAAACTTTAAATGGTAAAAAGTCACTCATAAGAAGTTGGCTATGCTATGTGATCAAAAAATGTTTTATTTCTTCAATTTTATTGCTAAGCTTTATGGTATTTGATAATAGTTGAGTAAAAGAATTCACTTCTGTGTATTGTCCACTAGGCTTTGTTATACTCTTTTTAAGAATGAAGTGTAAAACCACACAACTTTTTGCTTTTAAAATTCATAGTCATTTCTGTTTATTTATAAGTTCACCCTGTTACTTTTGGGACTGTGATGATGTATAGATTGAATGGTAGTGTGATTTATTCATGTCATAAAGGACAGGAAACAAAGGCAGAAAGAAGAAATAGATTTATACAATCTACTTCGGGGACATTCCACAGATGCCCATACATCCTCCTCCATGGGGCCTACTGGCAAAGGCTCGGGCATCTTGCAGTAATATCTTGGGCTGGGACAGAGCATTAACACATGGGTCTCTGATGGGCATTTATCCCATCTATGGAACTCATTATATGATAGTCAACAACAGACTTCTTAAAATTAGAAAATATTTGCCTACTTTTGAAATGGTTTTGTGTGTTTAATCTTCAAAAACTGAAAAAAATTAATGGATAAACATTGTCATAATATTTTAATAATCAATAAGGAGTGAAAAATACATATTAGTCACTTGATTGTGTCTCTTACCATAATAAGTTTTAAAATTTAAACACAGTTTTCAATCTCACACACTTTTTATCACACACTTTTGATAGAGAAAGTGCTTATGAGGCAAGCATATGACCCAAAGATGACTTCTACAAGCTAGAAAGACAACATAGTAAACTTCAGTAAGGAGGACATACCTAATTACACCTTTTGTACTTCTGACCTTCATAACTAAGATATTTCAATTCTTTTAAGAGGATGATTTTGTGGCAATATTTTTATAATAGTAGTACAAATTAATACACCAGCTCACTTAATTTAAATATTTTCATCTAAGACATTGTTTAAGGGGTTTAAATTATAGTCGTGGACAAAATGCTATATTTCATATGGGTGATTTTATTGGACTTAGGACAGTACTTTCTTTCATAATTTATAAGAGTTTGTGACATTTTGTTTCAACTAAGAATAGAAATGTTAGTTTTGAAGTGATATTCTCCTCTTTGATGTCTTAGGATTTTGCCTTTTCTGTTTTCTCTGGCATAGAGATTCTGTGACTAGAACTTCAGCAGCATTTTGAGATACAGTGGGAACTTCAGGATGAGTTCCTCATGCTGTGACTAACAGAAAACGAAACTGGAGGAAATGTAGGACATCCATGCTTCTGTACAGTTTCTGCCAAGATACCACTTGTCATAGCACTTCAGGCTCTTAAAAAAAGGTAAGTTAACTGACCAGTTCATGTGTATCATATCAATTATATTAACCATAAATATTTGTCTTAGTATTAGTTTCTTACTGGTTTTCATACTGATTTCTGTAATTCATGCTTGGCTTTACTTAGCCTTTAAATTGCTATATCTTAAAGTCTAACACGATATCTATATTTAGTACCATTTGAGTAAGTCACAGAATTTCTTTTAATTTTCACTTAATTTAAATGATATGACATGCACGATGGCACATACCTGTAATCTCAGCATTCACGAGGCTGAGGCAAGAGGATCATTGGGATTTTGAGTCCTGCATGAGCTACATAGTGAGCTCAAGGCCAGCCTGAACTATACAGTAAGACTTTATTTCAAAAGTAAAAAAAGACCATTAAATAACATATCATCAAGAATCTACTTAACCTAAACAGCATATGTACATATAAATATTGAAATGTATTAGGGAACATTATAGTAAACTTTAAGGGGAAAAGAAAACAAATATATTGAGAAACTACTACCAATTACTCTAAATTTCTTTGCCCTCATCGTCTAGGTTAAGTTTTTACAAATTTAACAACTCTGTAAAATAGATTTTATCACCAGAAATGAAAACAATTACATCAAAAAAGGAACATGAAATGCCCCAAGATCACAGTATAATATAGGTCTAGAGTGAATCTCAGTCTGAAACCTATGTTTACATATATTTTTGCAATATACCATTGTGTACAAATCATAAATATTACTACATATTAGTAAGGTATCTGTCATTTTTAATTACAGTAAATGAAAATTAAGTTACCAGAATGATTTGCTTTAAGCTTCAAATAGTTCATATTTGCTTTTGTCTTCACATGTAAAATTCACTTTTTTTTTTTTTTTTTTTTTGGTTTTTCTCAGGTACCGGGAACCAAACTCACGGCCTTGCGCATGCCAGGCAGGCGCTTTTGCCGCTGAGCTAAATCCCCAGCCCCTAAAATTCACTTTTGTATTATAAAATTTTATCGTTAATATTTATTTATTTTTTAGTTTATTTTAAAAATAAAAGAAGGAAAACATATTAACAAACTGACATCCATTTACAAAATAGCGTAAGAACAATACAAGCAATACAGAGTTACAGACAAAGTGGTAGGAAATTAATAATGGCTGTTGCATTACCATATTGATATCTTCAAAGTGGTTTCTCAGGAAAGCAAATAGAGACATACAAAACAGATCAAATAATTAATCATAGCCTTAATATTTGAATCAAATTGTTATTCTTAAAAATGATTTTTCACATAACAGATTATTTTAGAAATTTCCTTAAATCATTATTTATTTTTTCCATGTATGCTCACTTGATATAAGCAGAATTCAATTGAAAAATTCATCTTCTTCATTTGTCATATCAGTTCTGCTTTGGCTAATCTTGTGTACACCAGGAAACTGGCATTTCCAAAACTGCCATAGTATCTTTCTTAAAGTCAGCAGAAGTTATACTGCGTATCTCCAACCACCATTTTGACAGTTTGGAGAAAGAAGATAATGCATCATAAATAACCTACTGGAAAATATGTACTACAAAAGAGAATGTAATTAGATTGTAGTATATTCTACTCATTTTACTTATCAGCTTTCTGCATGTGGTTGATTTAAAATCTTGTAAAATAGTCAGGAGATTTATTTATAATTTACCTTATTACAAATGAAAATAGTTAAAGCCATGACAGATTAAAATATGAAACATATTTAACTGTTAGTAATGAGTTCAAGGTTGTTAATAAATAAAATGCAATGAGACCCAACCCTCTGACTGTAGAACGTGACTATTTTTTGATGAGACAAGAGCTGGCACTGATAACAGAATGTTTACATTAGTAGGTTGGAATGTGCATGTCTCATGGATGATTGTGATATTTCTCTTCTTAGAGAAACTATATTTTTTTTTGCACTGTGACTTATGTTAAAGGAAAAAGAAATTATGTACAGAATATATTATTCTGTGATCAGTAAAAGAGAAAAATAACTTATGAATGTACAAATGGCATCCAAATGAACAATCTTACTTCATTTTGATGCATGTGGAAGACATAAAGATTACAATAATTTGGATATTGATAGCAATTTGATTTTAGCAGTTTTAAATTTAGTAGGCTACCTTCATCATTGTATAATTTCTCACTTTTCTTTTTACTATACTATTAAAACCCAGGAACAATTTGGTTATCTTAGACTCATTCTACATATACCTACCATTATCATTAATTCCTGTTCATTAATCCCTGTAAAGTGAATGTTAATAAATGTATAGGATAGATTAAAAAACATGGATAAAATGACATCAGTAAGCAGGGAATTGGCCCGCAGGTTCTCTGAAATATAACGTTACTTAAAATATATAATTTTTGGTAGGATATATAAATAAATAATAATGTGCCACTTGCGTATGAACTTTTATTCTTTTAAACCTACCATAGTATAAATATATGAGAAAATGCTTTTAAACTGTGTCATTAAATAGAAATTTACTTATCTAAATTAGGACTGATATTAAAACCATTTTATTTCACATACTTTATTTTCAAAGTGAGATAAGTAAAGACACAAGTAAAGACACAAGGTAATTGTTCACCTTACTTATGCCACAAAATATAAATAGCACTTGAAAAAGTGGTACAGTGTAACATAAAACAGTACTGTGCTTCCTCAAACTATGAGTATTTCATGTATTTCTTCACCCAATTTTATAATATCTCTACAACTGAGAGAAGAAACAATCCAAGAAATATACAAATAAGAATTCTCATTGCACATCATCTGCCACTGAGACAAGAGAACGTCAAATGAGCCCGAGGACCAGGGACTGGTGAATGTTGCCTTATCCTGGGATTCTATAACAACTTGTACTGCAAAATACAAGAAAACAAACAAAAACAAAAGAAAACCAGTTGGCCCATCCGTAAGTGGATACTGTAAAAGAACAAATCAACACTGTCAATTTTTTCTAAATGAATAAAAGACCTGTCTTATTATTCTCTTCTCTGAATCCTTTGTTTTGCTGCCTATCTGCTCTTTGCTTTATGTACATGAGAAATACCACATTGTAGTCAAGTTTATGTGTCTGCTTTATTTCAGATAAGATTATATTTGCCAGGTATATCCATTTACCTACAAATGTTTTGAATTTGTCCTTCTTTACAGCCAAATAATATTCCATTATGTACAGATACCACATTGCACCACATTTTCTTATCCATCCATGTGTTGATGGGCTGCTTCCAGGATTTAGCTATTATAAATTGTGTTCATTTATCACTGTAATATGATGTGTTTGGCTCTTTTGTGAAGATGGCTAGAAGGGGAATAGCTGGGCCAAATGGAATTTATCATTTTATTTCTTTTAAAGATCTCCATGATGATTTTCATAATGGTTGTACTAGTGTATAGAAGCACCAGAAATATTGGAGGGGTCATTTTTACTGCAGCCAAGATAACATTGTTATTCTCGATTTCTTGATGATGGTCATTCTTTTTGGTGCATAGTGAAATGTTAGTGTTTTTTCGCTAATAGTCATAGGCTTTAAATATTTTTCCATGTTGTTTGGACATTTGTACTTTTTTTTCTGAAAGGGATCTATTGATTTCACTTGTCCATGTTTTAATTGGGTCTTTTATTTTGAATAGTTTAATGTTTTGAGTTTTCCACATATTATAGATATTAGTACTCTGTTTTAGAATATTGGACATTTTTTTCCAAAGTGTAAGCTGTCTGTTTGCTAATTTTTTCCATTGCTTATATTATCCCATTCTTTGAGTCTTGTTATTTCTTTCGCTATTTGAGTTGTTGAGCAAGTCTTCACCTATAGTAATAATTTTAAGTGCTTTCCTATTTTAGTTCCCAGTAGGCTCATTTTTTGTGTATTAGTATTTACATATTTGATCCAGATTTATTTTAGTTTAAAACATGTGAGGAGATGTAGGTTCAGAGTCAATTTTCTGCATGCAGATGGCCAGTTTTCCCAACACCCTTTGTTGAACAGCCCGGCTTCCCTCCAATATATGCTTTTGGCACCTTTGAGGAAGTTCAAATTGATGAATGTGTCTGGCAATGTTTTTGCATCCTGTGATCTTTTCCACTGATCCACATGTCTGTTTTTATGCCAGTACTATGCCATTTTTCTCACTGTTGCTTGGTAGTATAACTTGAAGTCAGGTACTGTGGTACCTACTGCTCTGCTTTCATTGCCCAGAATTGCTTTTGTTCTTTTCATTCTCCTCTGATTTTATTTGAATTTTGAAATTATTTTCTGTAGTTCTCTGGGGAATGTTGTTGGAATTGCAGCGAACCTGTGCATCTTCTATAGGAAAATATTCATTTTCACAGTACCAGTTCATTCTACCTAGCAGCAAGGGATTTTTTTTTTTTCTGATAGCTTTTCAGTATCTTTTTTTCCAGAATGTTGCAGTCTTGTTTGTTGTAGGGGTCTTTAATTTCCTTGGTTAGGTTAATTACAAAGTATGAATTCTTTTGATGCTTTTGTGAATGTTATTGTTTTTCTAATTTTGTTCTCACTGAAATCATTATTATTATATGTAAATGCTATTGATTTTTTGTGTATTGATTTGTTTCCTGCTACATTGTTGAAATTGGTTATTAATTCTAAGTCTTTTCATTGGAATTTTTTGTATCTTCTATATAGAGTATCATGTAATTGGCAAATAATGTTAATTTGTGATTTTCATTTCCTATATGTGTCCCTTTTATCCTTTTCTCTTACTTGATTACTCTGGATAATGTTCAAATTAATATTTGGAATAGAAATGGTTATAGTAGGCATCCTTTCTGTTCCTGATTTTACAGAAAATGTGTTCAGTCTTTCCCCACTTAATATGATGTTGACCATTTGGTTTTTCATAAGTAGCTATTATCTGGGTCAGGTAAGGTATTTCTACACTTACTTTATTCAATGTTTTGTAATGAAGTGGTTTTGGATTCGTCAAAAATCTTTTATGCATCTATTGCAATCATCTTATGTTCATTTCCTTGCCTCTGTTTATATGGTGTGTTATATTTGTTGCTTTGCATAAGTTGAAGTATCCTTGCAACTCTGATACAAAACCTACTGGTTCATGATGTATGATGGTTTTAGTGATGTTTCGCATTCTATTTGCCAATGTCTTACTGGGGATTTTTGGGTCTGAGTTTATTAAGGAGACTGGGCTATAGTTTTCTGTTTTGGTTTGATCTTTACCTGGTACTGGGTGTAGAAAGACGCTGTCTTCCAGAAATTATTTTGGAAGCACTCCTTCCCTTTCAATGCCATTGAAGAGTTTGAAAAGTATTGGTGAAATACCATCCTTAAAGATTTTGTCAAACTCAGTAGTGCATCCATCAGGTCCTATACAGTTTTAGTTGGTAGATTACTTATTACTGCCTCATATGCTTTGTTTTTTGGGGGAGTTAATTCATATTTTTGTATTTTCTTGTTTAGTTTTAGTAATTTCAATGAGTCCAAGAAACTTTCCATTTCTTCAAGATGTTCCAGCTGATTGAAATACAGTTTTCACAGTTGTTACTGTCTTCTCGATTTCAACTGTGTTTATTGTGACTTTGTTCTTTTGATTTTGAATTACATAGATGTATATCTTTTTTCTCTTTGTTTTGGTAAGTTTGGTTAAAGGTTTATTGATTTTACTTATTCTTATGAAGAAACACCTCTTCATTTTGTTTGTTTCAAAATATTGTCATGAAAACTTAATTTTATTTATCTCCACTTCAATTTTTATGATTTCCTTGCTTAATTTTGGTTTAAACTTGATTTGTTGTTTTTCTCAAGTATCTTGAGGCTCCTCATTAGATTTTGTTTGTTTATTTTGTTTGTTCCTTTTTTGAGCTCTGTTTGCCTAATATGAGTGCTGATTGCAGTGGACTTTCCTCTGAGGAAAGCTTGCATTGTGCCACGTAGTTTTCCATCTGTTTAACAGGCATGTAATTTGTTGCCAGGAATTGTTTAATTTCTAACTCAATTTCTTCTGGGACACACTGCATGCTCAGAAATGTGTTACCGAGTTGCTACTTGTTTATAAATTTTCTAGGGATTGTTGTTATTATTGTTGTTGTTATTGATTTCTGTTTTCTTTTCACAATGATCTGATAGGAAAGAGAAGTTTGATTCCTTTACATTTATTTACACAGACTTCGTGGATTAGTATGCGATCTATTTTGAAGAAAGTTTCTTGTACAGCACAGAAACTTGTATATTCTGTTGTAATAGGGATTGACAAGTTGTAGATATATATTAAGGTTGTGGCTCAGTCCTAATATTTCTTTATTGATATTTTATTTAATTGATTATCTGTGTACAAAAATAGACATAAACGTCACTCACTATGTTTGTATTCATATTTAGTTGAACTTTTCTATCCAGTAATGTTTGCCTTATTAATATAGGAGAGCCACATTCGATGCATCTATATTACCAGCGTCAGCACTTCTTGTTGGCTTATTCTTCTACCTCACTGAACTGATGGTCTTTGTCTCTTCTGATCAGTTTTAGCTTGAAGTTTGTGTTGTCTGAGATTAGAATTACAGTGTTTGCTTGATTTTAGTGTCCTGGTGCATGAAATATTATTTTACATCATTTGTTTTTTAATTGATGAACATTTTCTTTGAGTATATATTTATAATTTTTCTAAGTAAAGCATAGCTTCAAAAGACCATAGCTAGTGTAGTCTTTCAAATTGTATAAATTCCATAAATCAATATAATGCAACCCATTATATGTCTTATACTACCAAATTTTAATTGATTATCCTGTTCTATGAAACTCATCAATATTTGTCACTTTTTATACTTTCAATAACAAGCTTATTTTAATATGAGATTATTATTATCTGTATCCTCTAGTGGAATTCACTGTTTTGATCTCCAAATGATAAGATTTTCTTAATATTTCAATCACAAATTTGAAAATTTTTCTTCAAGTAGATCTTCCCTGAAAATCTAATATTATGCTAAAACTTCAATCACTGTATGAATATATCCACTATTATCATAAAGGTGTATTAATAAAATTATTTTTAAAGAGAAAATATTAAAAGGTAAACAGACTTTCAAAACAGGCTGAAAAGAGAGTGACACTAGCTAACACACTGTTCATTGTTATCTTCATAGCAGTTATTCAGAGTATAAGATAAAGCTACAAAATACTGTCCAAACAATATTAGCACAAAATTTTCTTTTCAATGAACTAAGAGAAGCTTGCTGCATAACTATTTTAATTATTTTGTATATATATGATTTCTTTCCCTTTCTTCCTTTCCTCTTTCACCCATCAGTTTCCCTTTTCTTTTGAACAGTTTCCTCCCAATTCACAGTATCTATTTTTGAATTTATACCTTATGTATTCATTCAGCTTCTTACGCTAGTGAGACAATATGATGTTTACACATGAGTCTGATTTATTTCACTTATGAATACGATCTCAGATTGCATCCATTTAACTATAAATTCTAAATTTTATTCTTCTTTATGGTTGAGTAGTACTCCATTGAACATACTACCATTTTTTTTCATTCCTCAGGTGATGGACATTTCGTTGCTTCCAAAATTTAGTGATTATAAATTTTGCTTCTATAGACATAGGTGCACATATATCGCTGTGGTATGATGTTTTAAATTCTTTTGGGAAGATACCCAGAAGAGGAATAAAATTGATTTTAAATACCCAATGCTAAATGATTTTATTTTTTATCTCCTTATGACTGTTTTCTTATTATTTGCTGATATTTTCATTTTTGTTATTTGTGCATGAGATTGTTATCATTTCCAAACCATTTTAACTTCTATGATTGCATGTTTTTCTATGTATTTATTGTTGTTTGGAAATTTCTAGAGCAATGACTGTTATAAAGTACACTATGATATTTAGTTAGTATTTGGTATTGAGTTTTGAATGAATTATATGAAAACTAATTTTCCCACAAAGAGGGCAATAAAATAATATACAAAAGAACTTCTTCAGAAATTTGTAAAATATATGTAATAAGGGATTACTTAATAAGGGTGCTTTTAAAATTCATACAAAATGATAAAGATAATCATTTTATTATGGGAAAAAGTTATGAAAGCTCATGTAGAAAATCAATAAAATATTGTACTTTCTAATATATGATATAAATTAATACTTTTAAAAGAACTGGGATGTATTATCTACATGTATAAACTGCACACAGGAATGAAAACAGTGTCCATTATTGACATGTACAAGTGAGGAAGTACACAAGGGAGGTGTGGAAGGGGATGAAGAGAAGGGAAATGATAGATGGAATTAACATCAGTCATGTGGGGACTGGGGATTTAGCTCAGCGGCAAAGCGCCTGCCTGGCAAGCACAAGGTCGTGAGTTTGGTTCCCGGTACCGGAGAAAAACCAAAAATCAAAAAAAAACAAAAAAAAAAAACCATCAGTCATGCATGTTTATCAAATTGCTACAAAGAGTATAAAATTCTTTGTTGTTATTTGAATAATATTCACAATATTTTCACTAGAAACATATTTTATTTCAAGAAACCATTCTGAAGATGTAGTGTTGTGGTAGTGCTCTTTCTCTGCATGTGTAAGACTATCATTGTAATCATTACAAACACAAGGCAAAGCAAAAAATTCTTGGTTAAGCCATAAGAAACAACTCTTAATTCATTTAGGTTTTACCATAAATTTCAACACTCTAATCTCATCTTAAAGCTCCCCTCCAAAATCTCATCAAAACTCATCCAGTGAATTTCCAAAACATTCACAGTTGACCACTTCTACTGAAATTTCTAATCCTTGAAGTTATCCATGAGTGTTAGAATCAAGTTCTTCAAAACTGCTACTACTGATATTTTGACTTCTTCACTTAAATTATGAATTTTAAATGGCATCTGGAGGACTGGAAGAGTAAATCTTTCTAGAATATTTTAAAATTTAATTTACCAAAAATTCATCTGGGGAATCACCATCAGTGGCAGTAGTAACCTTGCAAAATGTAATTCTTAAGTAACAAAGTTTAAAAGTTGAGATTGCCTCTTAATCCATGGCCTACATAGAGAGTACAGTGTTAGCAGATGCAAAACTGGCATTTATCTCCATCAGAGCTGCTTAGTTATAGGGTGCATTATCAAAGGGTAGTAATATTTAAAACATTTTTTCTGAAGAGTTACTCTCAACGTTTGATTTTAAAAATTGAGTAACAATTTTTTTTAAATTGCATAACATGTTGTAAAATGATACACTCTCATTAAGCTTTTGTTGTTCCATGTATAAAACACGATGAGGTATACATTTAATATAATTCAAAGGATCCTAGGATACTTACAATTGTAAATAAGCATGGGCCTCAACTTTCCCACTTGGCCATGTTAGCCCCTGATAACATTGAGCGTGGTCTCACAAGCAGTGACTGCCCCTCTAGCAATGACTTCCTCTCTAGCTATGAAAGTCTTATATGCCATCTTCTTTCCATGTAAAGAAGCTTCATTTGCAATAAAATTAGTTATTTTTAATACTTATTTTCATTGTAGGTCTTAGTGAGATTATCTGGACAGCTTTCTCACCTTCTATGATCATCACTTTTTGCCTCACATTGCAGTTTTATGTTAAGAAGCCAACTTCTTACCTTAACCTCTGCTACACACTAAATACAATTTTTTCTATACTTTTTTTTATCTCTCTCAGCCTTCACAGAAATATTGAGAATGAATGTCATCCTCTGGATTAAACTTTTATTTATTGAAAGATTGCAAATAGTTTTATTTTCTATTCAGAACACTTTGTTTTGCATTCACAACTAGACTGTTCGGTACAAGAAGCCTAACTTTCAGCTTATCTCAGCTTTGAGCACACCATACTCGCTAAGATTAATCATTTCCACTTTTCAGTTTAAAGGGAGAGACATGTGACTCTGCCTATCACTTGAATATGGGCAACTGTAGAATTCTTAATGAAACTAATTTCAATCCTGCAGTGTCTGAAGGCATAAAGAGGCCTAAGGAAAGTGAGAAATCGGCAGGTAGAGTCAGATAATGAAAATTCCAAATACACACAATATTTATTATTTCTGTGAGTATAGTGTGTGGTTTATCAAAACATTTACCATAATGGCATCATTAATGTACCAGAATATAGTTCATCAAAGCACATACAGGAATAATGAGAATTCTTGAAATATAAGTATTTCTAAAATGTGACTCAGAGACATTTATTATGCACGTACTATTGGAAAAATGGAACCAAATACTTCCAATAGACTTGATTGAAGTAGGATTCCAACTAACTCACAATTTGTTTAAAACACAACATCTATGAAGTGTTTTATAGTGAATCATAATAAAATAAGGTATGCCTATAACAGTACATTGAAAATAGTACCAATGAAATATAGGGCATCAGTTATATGTATATAGCACAACAATAAATGTAGAATCATATAAGATCTAGGGACAGATTCTTGTCTTTTGTTTCTGCTATGGAATATAATCTAGGCATTTCTAAAATTAACCAAAATATGAATATGTTCTGATGTTAGCAATTAAATGTTTGCCAAACTTTAGGCTCTATGGGCTTTGATTTTCTTTTCTAATTGTTATAATTTCACAGAATATTCCCATACCATTAGGGCATTTTATTATTGAGATAGAATTCATTTAAATGATATTGTGAATCATATCAATTTCTATATCAATATAAAAGTCTGTGATTATTTCACTCTCAAGTTCTCTGATGAAATTTATTTAACATTCATTAACTTTTAAATTATGCTATATAATGTAATCAACCAACAATAATACATCCTATAATTTAGTAAATAATGTGAGATATGGGAAATATGAATTACTTAGGCAATTGTCTTAGTTACTTTTCTCTCATTGCCGAGACAAAATATCTGACACCCATAATGAAGGAAGCAAAGGTTTATTTAGCTCACAGTTTGTGGAGGTTTCATTCCATACTTGGCTGGCTCAAAGGCAGAGTGGCACATGGCAGAGGGCAACTGTTCATGGTGGCAGAAACAGGAAAAGCAAGAGCAAAGGGAAGAAGTGAGGAAGGCTTGAAGCAGCCTCTTTCCTTCCCTTACATTGCTGGCAAACTATCTGCCCCAGGGTGGGTGTAGCACTCACACCCATAATCCCAGCATTGGACCATGGATCAAGCATAAACTCTAGAAGCCCATCCCATGACTGCATGAGGATTTGGGGGGACATCTGGACACAAACCATAACAACAACTATACAAATATATTGTAAAAGGAGAATTTATAGGTGAAACTATGGTCCTAATATTTTTGCTTTTACTTAGGTTGTTATGATTTTCCTTTTTCTTTTCATTATATTTATGTTATATAAGCCAAAACCTAAATTAATTAGTTTCAATTAGTGGCAGTTATCTAAATTAAAAATATGGCTTCCTGTTGGTCACTTTTTGGGGGAGGGGTGTAAGAGTGGTTCATTTGTTTATATAACCAGATATAACATAGAAAATTGTCTCCATCTAAACTGTCTCCTATTTCTTTCTGTGGCAGTCGTAACATTTCTCCTCTTAATAAGGATCATTCATGCTATAAAATATTCAATTTTAAATTAATTCTTAGAGGCAGAGATTGAAATACTAACTTGAATCTAAAAAAATCTTTGTAATGTCAGTGATACAAGAATTCAGTGCTCTACATCAGAATATTTCTACATCAGAAGGCCCAGAACCTGGCAAGTGCGAGGTCGTGAGTTCGGTTCCTGGTACCGGAGAAAAACCAAAAAAAAAAAAAAAAAAAGAAGGCCCAGAACCTCTGAATATTTGAAAAGAAAATATATCCATGTAGAAAATGAGGCTTAATGGTGTTGCAGGACGTTCTCAAATCTCTTCCTAACTCCTCAACTGTTCTTTCATTATAGGAGAAAATGTTATGATTGATTTCTGTATTTAGCATTGCATTTTCAAATATAATGCTATCATTTTAATGATGTTCCCCTAGCTGTAACCTAACTTTATAGTACTATACTACAACAACACTCCTTCCTAGCAATATTTATGAAACATGTATACTATCACTTTGTGATCATTTACTTTCAGTGAAAGACTTTATTTGGT
>NW_004955404.1:42412681-42416047 GCF_000276665.1 Chinchilla lanigera | reverse complement strand
TATATATATATGTTGGTGAACCATCCAGTTACAGATTGCCTGGCAAATACACTGATAGAATTTATTACATACGGTATTTATCTACGCAGTGCTCTGATCAGGATGTACCTGTTATCTCGGATATTTGTGATTAAAAAAATAAAAAGAGAAATCTAAAGGTTTATGGGCAGGGTTTGGGATTACAGCTCAGTGCACAGTCCCTGCCTGACAAGAGGAAAGTCCTGAGCTTGATTCCCAGAACAACAAAATCAAAGGACAAAAAAAAGATCTATGGGCAATGACTGCTTGCAAAATGTATCACCATATCAGCGATAGTTTTGAGTATAATAGAGAGTTCTTTATAATGGTGAGGCTCTCATATACATATGTAATGCATTTATATAAAATACTTAAAAAGTTCACACATGAATCTTGAAGGATATATCAGCTGAAGAAAGAGAAGTCCTAGAGAGTCAAGTATAATCTTGAAACTCTCCCTGCTCTGTTTTATGACTGATTAAATTGATGAAACTATAAATATACTTTAATACCCAAAAAGGTGTCTGTGAAAGTCCACCAGATTATCAAGTTGTTTGATTTTGAGTTGCCCAGGGGATTAGTTAAACAAACATTTGGGTATGTCAGGGTGAGTGATGGAAGCCTGACATCGGGTACGATAGCTGGTCTGTGGTTCTCTGTTGTCTGGTGCTGTTGCTCAGCTGACCTCCCAGTCATCATGAACTAAGCAACTTTGCTCTTCTGTTCCTTTCCAGTGTCATTTCTTCCTTGGAACTGGCTAACAGTGGACTGAAACATTTGAAACCAAGAGCCAGAAAAATCTCTCTTGCAGGTGTGGAGTATCTTGTTCTACACCTAAAAGTTGGCTAAAAAAATTTGCAACAAAGAATGGTCTCATTGCTGTTACTATATATAACTATGTTGTTCGGAAACTTTTGGAACTGGTTTGCCTGAGGATTAGAAAAGTTTTGTGGATATGAGTTAAAGAAATCATAAAATGTTACACAGTACTTCATGAGCAATTCTTGTTGCAGCTCAAAATGTTATAGGCAGCTGAGTTAGATAGAAATATTATAGGCAGTCAGACAGGGACAGGCCTTCGAAGTGCCCAATATGAAAGATACATATTTGCTGTGGGCCAGACCTCAAGACAAAGGGGTAAACAAATGTATCCGCATATCTCACTAGGGATGGACATCAGGGATTGATATTCTAAATAGGTAGCCATCACCTTGAAGAGACCTTGACCCAACCCCTTACAGGAAAAGCCCCTGTTCTGTATTCATGTGGGCTTGCTATGTGACTCAATTCCCCATTTTACTGGGTTTAATCAATTTTACCTGAACAATTCTTATTGGCTGACTATAGTTTTGTCCATTTTCCCCTACCTTAGACCTGCCTCACCTCATGGTTTTGCTCTATAAAAGTCCCTAGAAAAGACAGTCTTGGGATAATCCACTCAGGCCCCCTTTTTGTCCCTCTCTTGGACAAAAGCTTTTTTTCCCTCAATAAATATATTCTGCTCTTAACCTCTGCTGATTCTAAAATTCATTCTTCAATTTTAGAGAACACAAACTTGTCTCAGATATCATTCAGGTTGGGAGTTTTTATTTTCCTGTATCATTTTTGAATTCCCCACGAAGATCCTTGGACAGAGGTAAGAGTTTGTGTTTGTTTCATAGACTCTGGATGGGGATGCATTTAGGTAACAAATTTTTGTGCTTCAAATTTTGTTATGCTTTTGCCTCTTGCTTATAATTGTTTGGGACTCATTTAGGTAACAAATTGTTATGCTTTTGCCTGTTGCTTATAGTTGCTTATACTTTGTTATACAGTTTTATTAAAATGCTGATAAACATAAGTTAAAACATGGCAAGGTTATAAGGTTATGGTATTTCTTTAATGCAGCATTTTATTTCTGTTTTGTTTTGGCATATGTTGCATTTGATGCATTTGAACTAGTTGTTAAATGTACTGGTTTTCCTTACTTGATGTCATTTGGCTAGGGAGAGTAATGTTAGAATGCTCTTAGTGAACTTTGTTATAAAGTGTAACATGGGTCTTTTTAAGTCTAGCTCAGACATAGTAAAGAATTCTAGACTGTTCCAACTAAATTAAGCTCATCTTCTATGAGTGTTTGTTAATGCGGAAGACAGGAAAGTTACCTTAGAGGAAGAACACATAGTCTTTCTCTGGGTCAGATGAGACATCGGAATCTTGCCCCTTCAGGAGCACACACATAAAAGCCATGTCCTGGCTTAGTGTTCTGGGTGGGTCTTCCTTGGGAGGCTGAACCTGAGGCACAGTGGAGAGAACCAACTTCTGGGTGACGCCAGAAGGAGCTATCTCCAAAAGCAGCACACTTCTGGGACCAAAACATACTTAATCTAAGGGAGGATCTCCAACCTTTCCTCTTCTCCTACGTCTAGTGCCAGGTAATCTTGTTCAGGCTTTTAAGTATCCCTTGTAGAATTTTGGCAAACAGTGGTCACTCTGCCAGCTAGTTAAACACTCTTAGAGCAACTGCCACTCTTTAAAGCAGAGGACAAGTTTCCCCTGCATCTTTTTGGTGAATCCCCATTGAAGCCAATGGCTAATGGAATGTTGACCAGAGAGACAGCTGGATTCCCTTCTGGAGACTGATCTCTGGTTGTGTGGACCAATAGAAACTGAGAACAATTGAAGGGTCATGGCCAGGGCTACTCTCTGAAGGATACCCAAAGGTTCCTCAGTGGAAACTGGCTCCTGACCACTGAAAAATCTCCACTTACCTATTGTACTTGCCTCTCTTTGCCAGTAGACTGGGAATTCTCCATAAGCTTTTCAGTTGAGCTACTTAACTACCCCATCCTTCAGAAACTAGGCTGAGGCAGCTTGTAACAATTTACATTCCACAGTGGCTAGTAGGGGAATGATTTACATTTGTGTTTTACATATGCTAACTAAGGGTAAAAAGAGGTTCTTTCTAGCCTTAACTAACTTGCCTTTAGCAATATTTAAATATGATTGCTGGGTGGTAAATATAAATTTAATCTGTGAGCTTCAAAGTTAAAATAAAATAGTCATGTTCTGTTGCTAAGAAAGGTTGCTTAGGTGATTAGATACCGAGCACAAATATCTGGAGACTTCTTTGCTCTAGTGCACTAGTGCATGGGGCAAGGATTCCTCCAGCCAATTGTTAGTTCTATCAAGAGGTGATCTCCTTTGTGGCTCAAGAATACTTTAACTATTTCCAACTTGCCTTTTTATATATATGCCTTCTTCCAAAGAATAAAAAGCAGTAGTTTATTACAAAGATATGCTTCCTTCTTTAAATATTCCAGTCACCAGACCAATTGTAACTTATGCTTGTAGATATCCAGTAGGAGT
>NW_004955404.1:42387498-42410566 GCF_000276665.1 Chinchilla lanigera | reverse complement strand
AGAGCTGCTCCAATAGAAATATATCTCAGAGATCATTCTATTTTTCCTAACCAAAAGCAATATCCTTTAAAACTTGAAGCTAAAAAAGGAGTAATTGATAATCTAAGGGCACAAGGCTTACTTGAACCCGTGCAACATTCCCATCTTGGGAATTCAAAAATTGAATGGATAATGTAGATTAGTACAGGACCTTAGATTGATAAATGAGGCAGTAGTACCAATTCACCCAATGGTACCTAACCCATATACACTCCTTTCTCAAATTCCAGAAGATGTCAGTTGGTTTTCAGTGTTATACTTAAAAGATGCTTTCTTTTATATTCCTTTACATAGAAATTCCCAGTTTCTCTTTGCTTTTGAAAATCCTCATCACCAGGCTTCTCAGTTGACGTGGACAGTGCTTCCCCAAGGGTTCAGGGATAGTCCACATCTTTTTGGTCAAGTGATTTTCCATGACTTGGCATGTTTTGAGTTTTCTCAGGTTGCAGTAGTACAGTATGTAGGTGATATTCTTTTATGTGCTCCCTTAGAAGAGCTCTGTAGCCAAGGCATCTGTGCTTTGCTAAATTTTCAAACAGACAGAGGTTATAAGGTCTCTAAATCTAAAACACAACTTTACAGACTTGAGGTAAAATATTTAGGCCTCATTATATCCAAGGGAATCCAAAGGCTAGGAAAGGACAGAATTAAACCAATTCTTTGCTTCCCATAGCATAGCCCAAGACCCTAAAACAGCTAAGGGGCTTCCTAGGAATTACAAGTTTTTATCACCTTTGGCTACCAGGATATGGGGAGATTGTAAGACCCCTCTACCAACTTATAAAAGAGGCCCAAAAGACAGATACCCATATTTTAACCTGGTAACTTGATTCCCAAACAGCATTCCAGAAGCTTAAACAAGCTCTCCTAAATGCTCCAGCCCTAAGCCTTCCTCATAGGACACCATTTCAATTTATATGTCAATGAGAGGCAAGGTATGGCTTTAGGAGTACTTACATAGAATATGGGACCCACTCAACAGCCTGTAGAGTATTTGACTCATGAATTAGACATTGTTTAACAAAGGGATGGCCTTCTTGCCTTAGAGCTATGGCAGCTGTAGCTCTCTTAGTGCCAGAAGCATCCAAGCTAACTTTAGGTAAAGATCTCATTGTATGTATGCCTCATAATGTGGCAGGACTTCTTTCTTACAAAGGGAGCCTCTGGCTATCAGACAGGCAACTTAAATACCAGGCTGTACTTCTAGAAGGATCAGCCATGCAAATGAAGACATGTTCCTCCTTAAACCCTGCTACCTTTTTACCAGAATAGGAGGAAATTGAGGCTGACAGACATGATTGTGATACTCATAATAATCCTGCTGCTCTTATTATTTGGCCCATGCATACCTAATTGTTTCTTTGGCTTTGTCTCCTCCAGATTTAAAGCTATATATCTACCGAAGATGAAGACACCTGGTGTCTATCAAGCACCTTTAGATAGACCCTCTGAAGAGTATCTCTGACTGCCAATCAACAACTACAACACCTTTCAGCCTGAAGAAGCCACAGGGGTCATTACTGGTTACTCCCTCATGGCAGTTCAGGTTATTTCTTCAGAGGGGTGAAGGTTATAGGCATCTGAGTTAGATAGAATTATTACAGGCAGTGAGACAGGGACAGGCCATTGAAGGAGCCAACATGAAAGATACATATTTGCTGTGGGCCAGACCTCAAGGCAAAGGACTAAACAAATGTATCCACATACCTCCCAAGGGATGGACATCAGGGGTTGATATTCTAAATAGGTAGCCATCACCTTGAAGAGTCCTTGACCCAACCCCTTACAGGAAAAGCCCCTGTTCTGTATTCATGTGGGCTTGCTATGTGACTCAATTCCCCATTTGATCGAGTTTACTCAATTTTATCTGAACAATTCTTTATGGCTGACTATATTTTTCTCCATTTTCCCCTACCTTGGACCAGCCTCACCTCATGATTTTGCTCTATAAAAGTCCCTAGAAAAGACAGTCTTGGGATAACCCACTCTGTCTCCCCTTCTGTCCCTCTCTTGGACAGAAGATTTCTTTCCCTCAATAAATATGTTCTGCTCTTAACCTCCATTGTTCCTGAAATTCATTCTTCAATTTTAGCGAACACTAACTCATTCTAGATATTATTCAGGTTGGGAGTTTTCATTTTCCTATATCAAAAAGACAAACATGATGATAGGAATATTGATAGTAAAATACAAGCTCATAAAGCTCAGTTGGAAAGGAGGACAATATTGAGAAATGAACTACAGTTCACACTTGTTGGATTCTGGAAAAGACTCAGTCCACATTTTGCACATGTTTAAGCCTGTGAAGCTCAATTTAAAACTGGTGGACTAATTTTATCTGGTTAAGGAAATTTCAATTAGATCCAATTTTTCAGCTGTGGTATGTGCACTGTTTGCTGCTTTAGTCAGGTTTATAGTGGCAATCTGACATAAAAGGCAGAGCAACAGCATTTTATAAACAAATTTTGGCTCAAAATTATGTAAAGTCAGGAACGAAGGAGGTATGACTGCAAAAGAGATTAATGCTATTGAAATATAGTGAAGTACTCTGAACTGGAATAAGAAAGCTGCATTGAGGGCATCTCAGAAATCAGTAAGATCTCAACTACTGCTGGCTTGGGAATGTAGAAATCTGAATCTCTCATGGGAGAAGAGATCCCAGTAATTTCTGCAATGTTATCAGATTTGTAATGTATTTGTCAGTCTTGTGTTCTGAGCAGAATTAATTGCTTTAAGTCACATATTTTTCCCTGTCCACTGTGAGGAATCAGCCCACAGATCAGGAAGCTAAAGTGGGACTTACATAAAAGTTATAATTACAGCTAAAAACCAACTCTGTGCAAAATTAACTGTGGGATTGATACAGGTCTTAATAGGTCCACCATGAGGTATTTTTTCTCTACCTAACTTTCATGGACAGTATCTATGAACATATATAAATACGGGTGAACATATTGAACTGCAGCACAATGTTTTTAATTCTTCTGGTAAGATACCAGAGGTGGAATAGCTGGGTTGAATGGGACTCTAATCTTAGCTTTTTTATTCTATTTTAATTTAAAGGAAAAGAGACTAGCAAAACAATGAAGGCAAAAACAAAATAACACAAAAACAATAAAAATGATACATGACCTCAAAACAAAATAACAGGAATTAACAACGCTTGCTACATTGCATACTGCTATCTTCAACAAAGTTGCTCAGTCCACTGGCCGCAGAATGTAAGAATGTAAGACTGATCAAACAATCAGGATCCTCAGTATTGATTTCCACAGTGGTTGCACCAGTCTGCACTCCTATCAATAGTGGAAAATTGTTCACTTTTCTCCACACCCCCTCAAGCATTTCTTATTAATTTATTTCATGATGATAGCCATTGTTTCTGGGGTGAAATAGAATCTCAGCATTGTATTAATTTGCATCTCTTGAATGACCAATGATACAGAACATTTTTTCAAATATTTATCTGTCATTTGTAATTCTTTGTCTGAGAAGTATGTATTTAACTCAGATGCTCATTTTTGGATTTGGATCTTTGAGTTTGGGATATCTGATTTTTTTTTTCAATTCTTTATACATTCTCAATAGAAGTCCTTGTTCTGAGAGACAATTGGCTAAAACATTTTCCCACTCTGTGTGTTGTCCTTTCATTCTATTGAAGATTTCTTTTGATGTGCAAAAGCTTTTTAATAAGGTGAGGTCCCAGTTGTTGGTTCTTTGAAGTATTTCCCCTGTAGTTTGCATTTTGTTCATGATGAGAACGGAGAAGTGGAGGGAGAGGTTTAAAGGAGTCAAAAATGTTCAAGATTTGCTACCCATGTGTGCAAACCTTCATCCAAATTTAGCTCTTACATGTTGTAAACATACTGATGAAAACAATTCAGTTAAGCTGCATATACTGAATTTAAATGGAGGTTATTTAGCCTGGCTGTCAGCTTATCTGAAAGCAGGTTGAGACACTCACACATAGCCTAGATAGTCAGAGAAAAAGACTTATGCAGTGAAGGATGCTTGACACAGACTGCAGAGTCAAGAAAGGACATGTATTTGGAGGTATATGGAAGGAAAGAAGAAAAATAATAAGGATTTGAAGATCAATAAACATGAGATTAGATCAATACATAAGGGTCTGGTAATATGAAGTACTGTGGAAATCGGATTACTAGAACTGAGAAGGAGTGTTAAGTAAAATGGAAAATTGGATGGTCTAAAATATGAAATGTGGAAGATGATTTATGGTTGAGATAAATCATAGAGAATTACCTTGAAACTGATTTATCAAAGGAAAAAGAGAAATACTAGTAGTCTAGAAGAAAATATTATACCTCAATATTTAGATTATTTTGAAATGCTTTGCAGACATATTACCTTCTCTGCTAGTTTGCTAGATCAAATGCTATGTACATTTTCAGTTCCTTTGATATATATTTTAAGTATTATTATCATTTATGTTTACAATGAAACTGTGGAAAAATTTTGCCTTTATTGCAAATATTTTAAAAGATTAATATTTTGATCATTTTCTATTTGAGGTTATATATTTAATATTTTAATAGACATATATTTCATTCATTGGGATGCAAAAGATATTATATATTCATTTATATATATTTTTTGTTAATCTGTAATGGATTCAGGATTTATTGTCCCAAACTCTTGAACATCTTCGAACCTTTTCTTAAGTACAGTACTCATCTGGTTATACTAAGAGATGAATAAACTATTAATATTTTGTTCAACATCAAGTTTTGGTTGTATCACCTTCTCTTACCTACATGAGTAAAACTCACTTCTAAATTTTGCAATGACTGAGATATTTACTCTGAAACAAACCGAGATTTACGGTAATAATGTGAATAATACATATCCTGCCTTGAAAAATCAGGACTTTAAAGCAAGAGAGGATGAAATACAAACTTCCAAAAGTCTTTTTTACTTAAGTTTATAATTATAAAATTAAGGCAAATTTTCCATTATTAAATTTATTCATATTTGAACAAATAATTCTTTTCATTGTGCATTTAGTATAAATTTTAAAAATGAGGTTTTAAAATTAGAATTTTCACTTGTTACATAGAAACTACTATTTTCAGGAGGTTAATTATACATCGGTGAGCTTGTTGCAATCATGCAAGATGATTTATCAGAATACAAAGCTGAAACTCCTGAAGACTATTTTATAGTTCCTTGCAATCTACATTTTTACAAGATCCCCAGGTGACACTTATACTCAGAAAAGTTTCAGTACCATTGTTAAGATCATCTGACACATTTGCAAACAATTATATTAGAAAGTGTGAGATTATAACAAACAATCTTTTATTTCTCTGAGAACCGCTGTCAACACGAACAACTGATATTCATTGAGAGGAAAAGTTAAAAATAAAAGTATCAGTAAAGCTCATATATATGATATGTTGGTAACTATCCCTTAACATGAAGCAATATGCCAGATGGTAAATGTTCTACATACAAAACATGGGGAATTGACTCATCCCCAAGCAGAGATCCCTGGAAAATAATTTGTGTCACTCAGTGCAGCAAAACATATTGATAAATTGTGCTCAGTGTTCATGAAAAATGATTGGATTCAAACTGTAGAATGAGAACATGTGGCTTGATGGAGCAGACAGTACTTAGTTAAGTTCTCTCACAAATGTGCTACATCGGTGAATGACCATGAAAAGAGCAGTTTAATGATTTTATTAATTACTATAATTTTAATAAACATATTTACTTTTTATACATATATACACACAAATATACATACATATGTGTAATTCTACAGTGTAGTGTAGCTCTGGGTTACTATAATAATTATTCTAATTTTGATGATGGCAGATTGCTTTGTAAAAGATTAACTACAAATTGTTCATGCATTTCTTTCAAAACGTTTAATAATTTTAATATATTAACAAAATTTGATGTTTATTTAACATCGGTCTGGGCATTTTACATAGATTTTCTCATTTACTCACTTAAGCAGTTGCACTAACAATTGTTCTTTAAATAAGCCTATAAGAAATTGAAATAGAAAATTTTTAAATAATTCATAACCAAATTTGCATGATTTCAAACATTTATAGTAAAATTCAAAACAAAGATTCAAAACATTTATAGTAAAAATTTTAAACATTATTTTATGTTCCTTTTTTATTCATTTTAATAAATATTTATTTTTCTGATTTCAAATCTTATACATGTATTTTCTTTTATATTTTTTGGTATTGATAATCGAACTCATGACCTCAGGCTTGCCAGGCAACCGCTTAAGCCATTGAGCTATATCCCTGGTCCAGTACATGTATTTTCTAAACATTTGGTGCATACAGACTTATTCCCAATTTTGTCCACAGACTATCAATTATAAATTTACAATTGTGCTATGCATAGAACAATTTTTCTATGAATATATATATATGAATATATACATATGTACCTATCTCTGCATATATTTCTTTTTCACAATTGTTCATGTTAAATCTACCATTGTCTACTGTGTACCTATCATCTGTTTTCCTATAAACTCATATTTGCTGAGTTTTGTTTTTAAGCACTCTTTGTCCTTTGAGACAAGCAGTCCTTTGAAGACTGCATATTTGAGGTAGACTTATAGCGCTCGTGCTAATTGGCTTTCTTAACTGACAACTCCACTAATAATAACTGACAGATTCAAGGGTAGGAAACTGATTTATTAAGGTTCTATTCTAGAACGTCTTCAGAAGAAATTTAGTTTTTTTGCTTTTGTTTTGGTACCAGAAATTGAAGTCAGGGCCTCGTGCTTTCCAGGAAGGCATTGGGCCGCTAAGCTATCTTCCCAGCCAAGAAGAAATTTAGAACAGCTACCTGTAAGGAGGAGCTATCAGTGAATATTTGTTCTTCCATGTGAAGAAAGGCTGCACATAATAGGAGAAGAAAGAAAGTAGACATATACAGTTAGAAACATGGATCTTTTGCAAAGGGGGAGGAGACCAAGAGATGGCAAAAGTGGGGAGGGAGAGGAAGGGAAGAGATGAAAAGAATGAAGATGTGTTATACCCGTATCCACTCCTCAGAAGGAACAAAATCATACTAGAATATGTACTGGTAAAATATTTAATTAAAAATAGATATTTGGAAATGACTAAAGTACTAAATATGTTAAAATTTTACATTTGGTTCTTAATTCTTATCTAATATTGTATAGTCATTGCTGAGCTGTCATAAGTGATTTTTTTGAATTTATAATAATGATGTAAATGATCAAAAATACTTCAAAAATCTGAACTTCTCAAGTTGTGTATTGAAGATCAACCATAGGCAGAATCGAGCTACAAATATTAGAACTCTCAACTCTCTCATTTTGATGGACAGGGAAAAGGACTGAAACAAGACAGCCATTCTTTTCACCCCACTCTTTTTGATGCCAGAAATTACACTACACCATAGATCAAATGTGACACAAAAGTACAGCACATCTATTCCCAGAGAGGATCGTTACGCTTCACCTTAGAAACCTCCGAAATTGTTTTATTGATCCGTCTCAACTCAGTGCATGTGGAAAAGGTTTAGTTTTATACAATCTTTACCTTCATTTTTGGTTTTTAGAAGTTACCTTTCTTTTTCACAATGATAGGATGAGTGAATTTCATGACATTTTGATCACCTCCATGTACTAAAATCTTATTTTGGTTAGTTTATTTTTAATTTTACATTTATGCAGTTTTAATATTTATACCAAAAACTCAATTTCACAAGAATATATTCATTTCCTCAGAATCTTCAATATACTGTATATGTGTAAATACATATTTACATTTTACTTTACTTATATTTTTAACAATTAGAAACGAATTTTCATTTGTTTTTATTTTCAAAACATATGTTTACCATATTTTTTATTAGGAAATTAGCACTTTTACTTGCTGTGAATTTTATGTATTATTTCTCATCATATTTTGGTAATCAGTTTTCCTAGGCAAGATACATTTAACATATATTTCAATTTATGAATAATTTATATTATGGTTTAGTATCTTTGTGCTCTAGATTCATTAAAGTACATTCTAGATTTCTTTGTAAAAAATAATATGCAATTGGTTTATTTAGAACAAATATTTTGGTGAGTTAGGAAGTATTTTATATCTCTCCTAGAAGTCTGTGTACTTAAAAATTTCAATTTTGTACCAAATTTAAATTAGTAATACTTTTATAAACTAATGTCATTGTATTTATTTGCTAGCTTTCACCTTTTGCCCATTATCTTTATATAGCTTTACAGTACTATCCTGTTGAGATAGTGATGCTTTGAAATATACACTATATTTTAATCTAAGCACAATATTACCTGAATTTGTCATAAAATCATTTTGTAAATTTTAAATTCACATATGAGCCATAGGTGAAATTTTTAGCTCCAAAATACATACCTTTATGCTTTGCTTTAGATCATATGAAAATTAAAGTGTTTCCTAAGGAATTGACAAGTTTTTGAAGTTTTATGTTCCTGTGGAAGCATGTAAACGTCTTTCTTACCATATTTGCTTATTTTCTTTATATTAAAGTAAAAAGAAATGTATATTTTCAATTATCCTATTATATATAATATAATTTTTCTACCACAGATGTAATTTTTATATTACAAAATTCTTTTACTATCTTTTTAGTTAGTTATTTAAATATATGAACTCAGTGTCTGTGTGGTAATTGGATCTTCAGACATCTTAATAATGTCCTCTGGGGGCTGGGGATTTAGCTCAGCGGCAAAAGCGCCTGCCTGGCAAGCGCAAGGTCGTGAGTTTGGTTCCCGGTACCGGAGAAAAACCAAAACAAAACAAAACAACAACTACAAAAAAATAATGTTGTCTGATGTTTCAAGAAATACCATGCCGAATGAGTGATACTTTTTCTCTTTCAAAACTATTTATTTTCCCATGCAGTAGTGAATATCTAGTGAGTGTTCTTGAGTATAGCATGAAATAGATAATAATAATGATTATAAATTTAGGAAGCATATTGCAGTATGCATAAATATATAATAGTTCTTAAAATTTGTTTTTTATTACAAAATTTAGTAAGAATACTTGTTTTAGGCCTCCCTAATGAAACCCTTAAGTAATATAGGTATGCAATTAGGTTGTTCCAAATTGCTGTCCTGAATGTTTGATGTTCAGAATGAGTCCTACTAAACTAAAATAATGTGGATGCAAAATTTGTTGATTTATGAATTCTTAAAGAGTAAATACATTTTCTTATCTTTTCCAACTTTCAAGAATGTTCTTTGTTGTTTTGTCTTGTTTTACTTTGTTTTGTTTTGATTTTATTGTCTGTACACCGTCTCCAGCATTTTGGAATGAGCAAGGCTTTGTTCAGTCCTTTTGCGCCGGTCTTGCTTTCTTTTCGTGTGAATCAAATGTCATTAATGACTCCTTGGACTAGATTGAGCCCAAAGTACACTGATAAGAGCTGTATGTTTCATGGTTGTTAAATTTAAAGTGTATCTACAAAGTGCCTTTTGCTACATAAAGTAACATATTTATAGGTTCTGAGATTAAAAATACAGAGCTCATGGTAATAGTCAGGGATGATGAAGTTGTAGTTATTATTCTGTCCCACATTCTATATTTAATAACACAAATATGCATATCAAAATATTTTATGAAATTTTAAGACAAATGTTCAGTTTGGTAAATCTTGTAATACATAATTATGTAGAAATAATGAGATATAATTTGTTAAATTGTCAGAAATTTCACACACCCAAACAATATTATATATTACCAATATTCATTCCTTAAACTCCCTTGTAATCCTTAATTTTTAATGTCTTCCTTTCAACTATTGTGAGTTTTATCAGCATAGATTTTATCTGATTGTAATTGATCTTAGTAAACACTGATATATATCTTGTTTGGTATCTGTTGATCTGCTTGGGAGATTTATTTATATTGTATGAAGTAAATTTCCTTTTATTTTAACTGGTGTACACTCTTCTGTTATGTAATTGTATCACAGATTACCCTTCCATTCTTCTTTTGAAATGCAATATTTACATCTCATCCAAAATTAATCCAAAAGGCCATTTAATGTTATATTTCATGGAAAGTTTATAATAAGCATGTAAACCTAATTAAAATTTTGTGTGTGTATAGTCGTGTACATTGAATTTTTGTGGAAAAAATTTTAGCATTCATCAAACTTTTAATACCATCTTTGTACGAAACAAGCAAAAAGTGTTCCAAATGCGATTTACTATATATTGTATGAAATAAAATAAAGGGAGAATTGTTTTAAATGTGATGGTTGTTCTTTTTTACTGTTTGGAAGTAAAGAAACCTCTCTAAATTAGTATGTAAGTATAATTTTTTTTTCTAGTGATTGATATTTAATACTTTTTAAAAATTATACACCAAATTAAACATCAGTTGAGTAATCCCAGCATTTATTTAATCAATCAATATCTATGGATTACATTTTAGGTACTTGTTAGTCCTTGAATATATAGAAATGAATAAAACATATATTATTTCTCAAAGGTTTTCAAATGTAGAAAGACAATATGAGCAGTGATTTCTAAATGTCAAATTATATCTAATGTCTAGGCACTTCCCACTGTGATGATAAAATTCTAACTTTTATTTCTTATTTGGATTCTCCCTTCTCTACTGCATTTTCTTTCATCAGAGTTATAACTTGTTTGTGCTAAACGTCATCAAAATCCTTAAAAGAGGCACATTCAAATTTTTGGTTCCATTATGGTTTGTGTCTAAATGTTCCCCCAAAGCCTCCTGCAGTCATAAGATTTTTTCAGAGGTGGATGAATCTAGAGTGTGTAATGCTGGGCTTTAGCATGTGTGCTTAGTAAATCAGTCCACAGTTTGGCACAGTTCTGGTTAGGATTAATGTGTGAGTGCTACACCCGTAGGGCTGGTAGCCTGCATACAATATAAGGAACAGAAAGAGTCTTGTCTTTCTCTCCTAGCTTTAGCTGTCGTCTGAAGCCATGAAAGATTTCCCCTCTGCCATGTCACCCTGCCTTGGAGCCAGCAGACTGTGGACTAAAATCTCTCCAAACTGTGAGCTAAATAAATCTTTCCCCCTTTAGCACTGGATGTCAGATATTTTGTCTCAGCAATGAGAAACGTAACTAAGATAGCCTCCCCGTCTGTTTAATTTGTCTCTTAAATCTTAACCTTCTAATTTACACCATAAATGTCTTTCATTTGGATTATTAGAGGAGCCTTCAATTTATTTGTTTAATTTCTATCAATGTCACCTGTGCAGTATGCTAGAGTAGTAGCTTGAAGGAGAGTGCGAAAATGCCTTTCTTGCTTAAAACCTGCCAGTATTCCTGTTTCACTCAGAGTGAGTGCTGAGTCCTCCCAATGTCCTGTGAGTTTCTAAATGATCTGGGCAGTTATTAACGATTTCTTCTCCTGAGAGGATCCTTTACCTGTCTTAATGCTTCTTTGTGTCCTTTTAGCTTTCCTTTAACCATACAAGCTGTGCTTCTTTCTTAGAATTTTTGTGTTCTTTTATTCTTTTCTGTCAGATAGTCTTCCTTATATATGATCCATGATTTTTGAAGTCTTTACATGTAAATAGCCAAGATCCAAAGCTGAAGGAGGAAAGATTTATTTGTCTCACAGTTTGTGGAGGTTTGAGTTCATAGCTGGCTTGTTCCAAGGCAGTGTGGCATGGCAGAGGGGCATCGCAGAGATGAAACAGTTCATGGTAGGCACAAGAGAGAAGGCAGCGAGGCAGCAACACTGCGTGACAGTGACAAGCAGCAACTCTCTTTCTGTCCCTCATATTTTATACAGGCTACTTACCCTTAAACAGATAGCACTCACACCCAGGGTGGGGTTGCATTAATCTTGGTATCACCTCATGAACCAATTCCAGCATCACATTCCTGATCCCAGCAGCACAAATCCTAGATCCAGCCACCTCTTAAAAGCCCCACCTATGACTGTATGAGGCTTTGGGGAGACATCTAGATGCAAGTCATAACAGCCCCACTTCCTAGCAGGCTGCTCATCTATTTCTCAACCCCATCACCTCTCCAGGAGTCTCTTTATTCAGGCAAAGTGACAGTCAAAAAAAACAGGCACAAGGAGCAAATAGTGGCAAATAGATCCAGCCATAGGAAACAACCCATATAGTTCCTCAGTGCAGGGCAACCCTGGACATACTTCAGAACCTAAAGTAGATTGTATGTCTGGAGCAGGATGAGCACTGGAGTAGCATCAGGAAAATGGACAGAGAGAAAATTAGGTCAGGTCTTATAGGGTTTCACATTATTTCAAGAACATTGGATTTTATTCTATTTAGTTATAAAAGAGTTCTGACATAAGTTAATTTACATTCTGACATAATGATTCAGCGTAAAGCTAGAAGACAGTTGGCTGGGATAGAAGAGGGAGGACAATGAAACCACTGTCACTGGGAAATAAATGAAAGATAATGATAGGGTGGATCAGGGTGAGAGTATTGGTAGTGGTAGAAAGTGTTCAAGTTTCTACTGTGATTTCAAGATAGGACTAACAATCTCCTACAACTTATTAACATAAGGTTTAAAAAAATAGATGATGGGGGCTGGGGATTTAGCTCAGCGGCAAAGCGCCTGCCTGGCAAGTGCAAAGTCGTGAGTTCAGTTCCTGGTACCAGAGAAAAACCAAAAAAAAAAAAAAAAAAATAGATGATGAATGATTTCTAAATTTTGGAATGAGCAATTAGTTGGATAGAGGTGCTGTTAATTGACATTAGTGATAAGTTAGTGAAAATAAATTTAGGATGGAAATCACATTTAATATTGAACATGTGGAGCTGAGAACATCTATTTAATATCCAAATCATAAATTTTGGGTAGAATCCTGTCAGACAGAAGGAATGTTTGTGACTATATCAAAATTATTTCATATACCTTATGCTGTAAAAGATGATAAGGAAGGATAAAAACTAATGATATGAAAAAATTAAATGAGAAATCAACAGATAATATTTTCCTGTTATTCAATCAAAGCGAATGTTTAAAGAAAAAATGAATGGTCAAATTTCCCAGCTGATAATAACAGTTCAAGTGACATAATGACTGCAAACTTGGTTATTGACTTTAGGAATATGGAGATTACTGGAGACCAAATCAAAAGCTATTTATAACACTCAAAGAAAATATAGCCTAGAAAGTCACAGAACATTATAATGGAACATCTATATTTGTCCTAACTCCTGTTCCTGACTGTAAGGAAATACAATGTACATTATAACCTGCTCATGACCTTAAAGTTAAGGAATGTGAATACAAAAACATGAAAAAAGTTATGCTTTCATTGGAGAATGATTTTTCATAGGAAATACAATTTCCAAATCTACAAGATTTTATTGTGAGGACTGAAAATATTTTGAAGCCTATAGGTAATCATTCAATATTTTAAAGATTAAATATAACCACTCAGGCTTTCATATTACATCAAGCAACTACTAAAAAAAAGAACAAATTTAAATTTCTAAATTCTATAAGCCTATAACACTGTCTTGATATTACTGAAATTTATTAAGCCTGTCAGAAAAATTACTTGATTTGACTATACCACATCTGATGTGTCATAAGTGCTTCCTAGTGTAAGAAATTAAGTGAGACCGTGATTTATTTCATGAATATGTCTTATCTATTGTGTCAGGATATTAATGTGAAGGTAGGCTAGATACAGGACTACAACAAATCAACACTTTAATTCTTTTGACATTATTACGTATCAGTCTTAATCTGTGTTAAATCATCATGTAAAGTTTTATAAAACTAAAGTGAACTTAAACCATTAGAGATGAAACATAATTTTACCCATTTAGGTTTCACATAATAAAATATGGTGTAATATCAATTTGCAAGCAGTAAGATATAATGTAAAATCAGAACCTAATTAGAAATATAATATTTTATCAACTACATCTTCTGTCATTTTCAGTTTCTTCTATATCAGAAATGCTTTAAAATTACAGTATCTTAAATATTTTAGATGAATGATCTATCCTCCTGGTAAAATTAATATGAAAATAAAAATGATTTGTAAAGGGAAAGATTTGAAAAGTTTAATAACCTGTATTTAAGATGTAGCCAGACTTTTAGTACTTTCATCAATTTGGTTGTTACAGTCTTCCCAGCCATTTCTCAGAGTATGATAATGTGTCCTTAAAAGATGACTTTCAACCTTTAAAATGTTTATGATCTTTATACGAGAACAGGTATGTATTTATTGACTCTAGTTACCCTTGAAACACAAGGAGAACTTTACATCACTATGCAAAAAGTGTGATTTACTTTTTAAGTAAGTTTGATGTTACAGAGTTGAAAACACAGGTTATGTTTTTGAAATTCCTGAAGTTTGGATTATCAATGACCAGTTTACGACACTGCAAAACAACTTCTTAAAATGTAATTATCTCAGGTGGTTTATAAGAAATGACTTCCTACAATTAATATTAGGAGGTGAACATTTTATATTTCATTATAATCTTTTATATCCCATTAGTTAGAATATCTTAGAAATCATATTTATAGTTACTTTATTTCTAGATAAAATTTTAAAAACCACTATTATTTTTTGACATTAACCATTTGGTGCATACCAAAATCTGCACAAAAATATGATTTTAAAGTGCAATATGATATTGCTTTAGTATTTTTGTTACCTAAAAGAGAATATAATGTATTTAGATTTATCCATAAATGAAATTTTAGTGCAAAACATTCAATATTATTGATGCTATATATAAACGACAATATATACAGACTTAAAACCTAGTTTACTTCAAGTCTTTTTATCAAAATAAAGAAAAAAGATGAAAAGGTTAAAACAATTTAAAAATAAAAATTATACTTCATTAATATACATATTCCTAAGTGGTATATTTAAAAGTAATTTAAAATAAATGAACAATTTCATTTAAGTATAAAGCCACCATATAAATAATTATGGCTTTTTATTTAAAGCACACAATCATACTTATAGTGCTTTTTATGATTTTAGAGGATTTTACAAAATACAATCTGCAACCAATTAAGATATAATGTATGTTACTACTAAAAATGACTTGGATTGTGATTTTTTTCACCTGGAACAGTAATATTTCTGCATATATCTGTATGAATGTCTTCAGGAGAGATGGCATTAGAATCTGTGGACTGAATAAGAAAGATCTGCTGTTACCCGGTGTGGACAGACATCACGCAATCCACTGAGGGCCCAGATATGAGCAAAAGGCAGAAGATACTTACAAGTCTTTCTCTCTTCTGAAGTTAAATTTTTCTTGTGTTGCCCTCAAGCACCTAAACTGCCCTGAAGCCTTGAATGACTGTGCACATTTGTAATCCCAGAGGTCTGGAATGCTGAAACAGGAAGATTGCAAGTTTGATCCCAGCATGACCAAAATAACAATTTTGCTAGGCCCTGTCTCAAAATTTAAAAAAAAAAAAAAAAAAAATCCAGCCTTCAGACTCCAGGACTTGCATCAGTGATCCCCCTCCAAAAGACACTGGGGTCTTTCCTCTTGCCTTGATCTCTGATTTGGGGGCTTTTATGATTGGACAAATTATGTTATTAACATTCTAGCTCTCCAGCTAGTGGAAGAGTCTCATGGGAGTGAGACTTCCATGGTAATTCTCAGCCTCTAAAACCATGTGAAAAAATTTTACAAATAGATCCCCTAATATCCTCCTTCTCTCTCTATTTCTGTCTCTGAGTCTCTCTGTCTCTTCCTCTCTCGCTCTTGCCTTTCTCCTTCTCTGTCTGTCTCTCTTTTTCTTCTTACTGATTAGTCAATAACATCCTGACTACTACTAAGATATATTCCTATGTATCATTATCCTTTCAATTGAACTGAAAATAATTGCAAGCTTTGACTGGTAATTCAAGACTATAAAATTTACCACTGAACTTCAAATATAACTACTCTGCATAGAGAATCACATAAAGAGCTTGATACTTCTTTTTATTGTTTCAGATTCTTCGGTGTTAGCCAGTACAATAATGAAAATCATTTTCTGCATGTGTTGGGCACCAAACCTGTAGTTTTTACACTGGGTAACATCCTCAATATTTTTTGATTTTTTTTTTTTAAATTTTGAGACAGGGCCTAGCAAAATTGTTATTTTGGTCATGCTGGGATCAAACTTGGATCTTCCTGCTTCATCATTACAGACTTCTGGGATTACAAATGTACACAATCACTCATGGCTGAATCATCCTAATGATTGATTGAATGACTGTACTGTAAATTAGAAGCTTAATCCATTCTCTGGTCAGAGCCTGTTTCTTTTCTGTAGTAAGTTGGTCAGAGTAGCCAGGATACCTTAAGGGCAGCTGTGAAAACACGGGATGGGGAAACTTGTACAGAGGCTTCTCAGATGTTGGTACCATTGACTTAGAGTATGTGATCCAAAAATCTTCAATGACAAACACAGATTAAGTATAATTAATTAAAAATTTATAACTGTGGAAACCTGAAGTTACAGTAGCTTTAACTCCCCCTTAAAAAGAGAATGATATCCAAGATCAGTATCTAAAACAGACACAAATTTTAATAATTATTTGAATCCTAGCTAGCGATGCAAAAGCTTGAGTTCCAGTTTCTGTTCTGGTGAGACCTCTGTCGAATGTCATGGTGCTTTTCTGCTGCTGCCTGTCTTCCTGGGAGTCATATTCATTGATTGCTCTTAGTTCACCTACCAACAGAGGACCTAGGATGTATATTTTTTGTGTCTTTTTGAGCAAGTGTAATGGAAAGCTTTAGAGAGAAGAAAGAAATCACAAAATAAATGTGAATGGGTGATTCCCTACTTTTAAAAGTAGTACAATGAAATGACATATTCACAAACCAGAGAGATGATTTATTAATATAAAGGAATAATAAAATAATTAGCAACTTCTTCCATTGCAGTTAACAACTTTAATTAAAACTTTGTATATTTTTTTAAATCAAAATGACTCTCTGCCATTGATAATGAATACATTCCCTTTATCTTCCTTTAGTCCTTTCTGGTGGACATCACTTTACACAAAGTAAGTTGCAGTTATGTCTTTGGTTGAGAAAAATTAGGAGAAAAACTCTCTCATGTCAGCAAAAGGAAATTTTGGAGTAAGAAGGTATAAATATGAATAAAGAATGCATTAGAAACTGTGTCTGCTTGTATATCAGCCAATGCAATATTTGCACAATAATTTACATGTCACTTCTGATGAAGACAGGAGAAAATGATTATACATTTTGTAGTACATACGGCCTTTTCTCAGATAAAGCTCATAAAACTACTTTAAATAACATTTCAAGAGTACTTATAAAAAGCTTATGCAACTCAAAATTTTAATTTGCGAATAAAAAATATTTTAAGAATCAAAATGTTATTTTACATTAGAATTAAAAATAATTTCTCATCTAGAAGAATTTTTTAGAATACACTGTAATACATAACAATGTTTGTAGTTGTAACTGTATATAAAAATCAATGATTAATTTTGAAATTTCTAAATAGTGATAATTTCATTATATAATCATTCAGATGACAACTTCAGTGACTTTCAAAAATTTATACTAAAATTATTATAAGTAGAATATGAATGTTAGAATTATTTTCTCAAGTTCCAAAGGAATAAAAATGAGTTATACATTAAAAATACTATATATATATGTGTGTGTGTGTGTATATATATACCATATTGAAAATGGTATATCTTAGGCAGGAAGTATCATATAGAAGGATTAAATTATATTACCATTTTTATTCAGTGAATTTTTGACATTTATTTGTACAAGCAATTAATTGTTGGGAAACCTAGTTACTTTTCTTACACATTAAAAAACCAAATTGTTGCCGAGTGTGGTGGTGCATGCCTGTAATCTCAGCTCTTGGGAGATTGAGGCAGGAGAATCATTGCAGAATTGAGAGCAGTGTGGGCTACAAAGTGAGCTAAAGGTCAGCCTGAACTGCATAGTGATACCCTGTCTCCAAAAGATCAAAAAACAAAAAACCCCAAAATGAATTGTATTCACTCTGTATTTGTATAAATTTATTATTTCAGCAACTAATAAACTGCTTCACTATTAGTCACTACACTTAAAAATGGAATAAACTTTCCAAAAACAATGCTGTATGAAATGATGTACTCAAAAAATGTTCTCCAGAAATAAGGGCATTTTCTTTGGCTTACATTTTGATCAAAGAGAATAAACCAAGTATACATTTTAATTTTCTAGAACTATACATTGCATTATAACTATTTGATAAAACAACTAAAATATTAATAGTGTGTGAGAAGAAAGGTTAATCTATCTCCTGTACATGTGATGTCACATTAAAATATATTCATTATTTGGTTTCATAAAATGCTTCAGTGTGACATTTTGATTATAAAAATTATGTAACATAAAATAATTTAAACAAGCATAGTAGACTTGGAGGTTTTATTTTGGAATATTCATTATACTCCAAAACTTGAGTGAGTTATTCCTGTGACTTTTGTGGTGATGGTGATGATTATTCAAGTTAAAGGTACTGGGTATTCTATATCATTCATGACACATAATTTTTCTCAAAGATCATTTGCACATAAAATTCTTGATAGCACACAGACCAGAGATAAACAACACTGGGCAAAACTCTTCAATTTCAATTTTTTTTTCACCATAGACACAGAGCACCCTGGGGACACGTAGATACCTATTAAGTACCTGTGGTCTGTTCACATTCTTGCTAACATGAGTTTAGAAAGCTAGACTATATTGATCTACTCTCAAATTTTGAAACCTAATCTCTTCAAAATTGTGTTGAGAAATGTCATTGCATTGGAATGTATAAAATGCAATATTAAAGCCCACAGAGAATGTGGGATTGCCTTCCTTTATCTGGTAGTATTTGTCCAGTTATCCTAGTATCTATTCAAATCTCTCCTTGTCTGCTTCTGATGCCCCCTGGTGGGTCTCTCCAGTGGAAAAACAGAATGATACAATGCTTCTTAAATTGACTAATATAGACAGAGACTAACACAAAGTTTAACTACCTGATAACCCAACATGATTTAGAAATTTATATTCCCATCCCCATAAGATATATAGAGAAAGAAGACTGTACACAATTTTAAGGGGGAACTAAACTATTGTTAGAGAAATTCAGTTAGATTAGAGGACACAGGATATCCCGAGAAATTCATCTGACTAGAAGAGTAGAGGATGGTATATAAAAAATTTGTTTTCAAATACTGAATGTGATAGAAATACAAGACATTAACATGTGATGTCTGTGTTGGCAAATTTCAGTTTTTCTGCAATAAGATTTTAATCTCTGGGTAATGACAAGTCAATAGAATACTGAAGCAATTGTATTCCCCTTGTGGCATATCTGGTCAAGTGGATAAGAGACAGTAAATCCAACACTGGTTTTTAAATGGTTTTCTAAGGCCCTGAAAGAGGATAATGTGAAGGATACTGTGTGCAAAATCTGCACAGATGTGTTCATGGATTTCAATTTTTCTTCTAGAGTATGGGTATAGTTAGTGAGAACTCAGGGGAAGGACCAGATTTATTACTCCTTTGGTGAGTGTGGACGATAGGAACGGAGACAAGTAAGATACATTGTCAATTAGACTGACTTGAGAGTTGTCCAGGAAATTAATAGAGCACACTTCCTGGTATGTCAGCGTAGGACATGGTGCTGTGAATTTGAGTACTGAACCTTGTCCTGGCCTCTTCCTCTTTGGTGCTGCTCCCTGCTCTGTTCCCCTGTTCCCATGAAGCGAATAGGTTTGTTCCTGTATGCCCTTCTACCATGAATTTCTTACACTGGAAGCAGTGGATTACAGATTGTAACTTCTGAGACCCCTCCAAAAAACATCTTTTCTCCCTAATAAGTTGTAGGTGTCTGGTATTTTGTTCCAACAGTGAGAGAGCTAACAAATAAAGCTTGAAAAGGAAACTTGGAAGAAATATTACAAGGACCTTGATTCTGAATGTCTTATTATTTCCTTTAGGTGAAATTACTCAGCCTGAAATATTACCATTATATTCTGGTGATATTAATCTCTGGCTCAAGACATTCTGTGGAGCAAATTCAAAAGCTGTATTTAATCTGGCAAAGTAAACCAGACACTAAAAAGGAAAGAAGGTGAGAAATAGAAAGCAAAGCAACAACAACAAAAATAAAATCAAATATCTAGTAACAACATAGATGAACAGAAATGTCAAGTTGTTTATAGTGGAATAAAGGATAAATTTAATGAACAGTTAGCATTTACAGAAATGAGTATTCTTCAAGAACATTTTGCACACTTAGTTCACTCAGTCCTTATGTCAATTTCCTGAAGTAGGCACTTGCATTATTTCTATTCAGATGGTTAATCTTGTAGAAAATATTAGTACCCTCCAAATGGCATCAAATGACTTAGAGCTGTAATATTTACAGAGATTTTTTCATTGCTCTGAACCCAATATTTGTTGACTGAATGAATGAACGTGGCACAGTTGATGTTTAATTTCAACTGGTCTCGACCAGCATGTTTTCTCTCTGTCCACACATTGTTAAAGACTGAAATCTCTAGCCTGTTATTCACTTACTTATCAATCACATTTTTTGTGCTCAGAGTTCCTGTAGCAAGTTATTTCTGATTTTCTGTGTTCCAAATCTTTTTTTTTTTTTCAGGTCCCAGCTACTGCAATTGTGATAATGATCTCCAATGACACTTACATTATCTTACCTCATGAAGAGATATTTTTCTTGTTTGTGAAAATAAATCATGGGGCTGGGGATTTAGCTCAGCAGCAAAGCACCTGCCTGGCAGATGCAAGGTCATGAGTTAGATTCCTGGTAACGGAAAAAAAAAAAAAAAAAAGAAAAGAAGTCATACTAATTTAGTAGAATCTGTTATAAAGAGCTCCAAATACATATAAGAAAGAAGAAAAATGAGGTACAAAGCCTCATTTACTGATCAACCACAATTATTTTTGATTTTTAGTGTTTCATATCACCAAATGAAAGAAAATACAGATCTGAGTATTTTAAAGATAAAAAAATATTTACAATTCCAATTCCAAGTTCCCAGAGAAGTATCAGCACTATTTTCTTATGAAAGGACAATAGCTGAAAGCAATGTCAGTGTTTTTATTGAAAAAAGTGTTGAAAATCTAGTATACATCATAGTCATCAGAAACATCTTTTCCATTATTGCTTTCTGGAGGCAGACCTAAAATTCTGCCATCTATCTGAGATAAGATTTTGCACTTTTTCTTGTTCAAATAATGTTCCTTAACTACTAATACAGTTTTTTTCATGGTATAAATATTAGTGGGAGTGGTGGTAGATAAGATTAAATCATAACAGTAATGTAACACAGTATAGACAGCACTTTATGAGAGTAAAGTTTAGTATTTGAAAAACTAATAATGTTCCTAACAAATCTAACAAGGATTATGTCAAAGAGGACCAAGACAGCTAGGCTGTATAATGATTCATCATATTTATAAGGTATGGATGTTGAGGAAATAATATCAAACCCAATTCTTTTACAACTGTAGGGAAGAAAAATACCTTAACTTTCCAATTGATACTATTTTTTTATTTTTAAAGCATGTATGATAAACAAGTATGGACTTTATCAAAATGAGGACTCATCTTTAAATTTAAGAAATTGCTAGTTTAGTTGTAAAACTTTTTCAAAATATAATTGCTCTGGAAAGCTCCAGAGATGTTTATTAGCCCATCTGAGTTTCAAGACAGGCCAGCTGTCCTTGACTCTTGCATCAAAGAACTCAGAATTGATTTTTTCTGTGAAAACTATTTATGAACCAATCTGGGGGAAAAAGCTCATGGGTTGAAAGTTCTACTATAGGTAGCGAAACTAAAAGTTCAATAGCTCTTCTAAAGATTAGCAACACATAAGTAGCCTAGCAAACTGCAGTACATTTTACAGACAGCCACAAGGCTTTTAACCATACCACTGATTTTGTTTTTTTGGAAAAACTTTTTCTTAAAGAAATAATATATTGTGTTTGAGGAAATGATGTTATAACTTAAATAAATATCTCACAAATGAATACTGGAATTTTCTAGCCACATAATTTGTTTTAATTTTTCTTATTTAATATTTTCATTATAACTTTTATTTTATAGTGAGGAAAAAACAAAATGACAACAACACAGACAAGAAAAAAACAACACAAAACAATAAAAATGATACAGAATTTCAAAATAAGATAAGAGGAATTAACAAGGGTGGGTATATTATATACTATTATCTTCACTGTAGTTGCTCGGATCACCAGATAGAGAATGCAAAATTGATCAAACAATTAAACATTAACTGTTCCTTTCAATAAATCACAGAAATTAGTGGAACAGTTATCTTAGCTGTTATATATATATTTCTATTCCTTCTCTCCTTTCTGCCATCCCACTTGTTCTTTCCTTTTGAAAAACAAAAAGATAAACGTAACACTGAAACTGAGTTTCAAAGCAACCTATGACTAATTGTGCTGCTATAAACATGGGTGCACATACGTCACAGTAGTATCATGCTTTCAGTTCTTCTGGAGAAATACCCAGAAGGGAAATAGCTGGGTTGAATGGGACCTCTAATCCTAGATATTGAGGAATCTCCGCACTGATTTCCACAATGGTTGTACCAGTCTACACTTCCACCAACAGTGGAGAAGCGTTCAGATTTCCTCACAGCCTTGCCAGCATTTGTTATTCATTGATTTCATAATGATAGCCAATCTTTCTGCAGTGAGATAGAATCTCAGTGTTGTTTTAATTTATATTTCTCAAATAATCAATGCTGATGAACATTTTTTCATATATTTGCCATTTGTATTTCTTTACGTGAGAAGTGTGTATTCATCTCAGATACTCATTTTTTTATTTTATCTTTGAATTTGGGGGTCCTGAATTTTTAAATTCTCTGTATGTTCTTTTCAATACACCATCAGACATCAGCAATACAGTTATCATAGCTATTCATATGTATTTATATTTTGCCTTCCTTCTTTCTTTTTTCTTCTTTCC
>NW_004955404.1:42384570-42386403 GCF_000276665.1 Chinchilla lanigera | reverse complement strand
CTTTTAATCTGTTCCATTGTTTCTCAGATCCGTTTTTAAACTAATACCATGTCAATGTTATACAAGAGCTTTGTAGTATAATTTTAAGTCTGTGGTTGTCATGCCTCCTGCTTTGCCTTTGCTGGCCAGGATTCCCTTCACTATTCTAGATCTTTTCTGATTCCAAATGAATTTTAGGAATGTTTTCTCTAGATTTATGAGGTATGCTAATGGTATTTTGATCGGGATTGCTTTAAAACTATATGACAGTTTGGGGAGTATGGACTCTTTCACGATGTTGTTTCTTCCTACCCCTGAGCAAGGAATATCCTTCCATTTCCTGAGATCTTCTTTGTTCTCTTTCGTCAGAGTACTGTAAATTTCAATGTATAGATCTTTTACTTACTTTGTTAGATTGATTCCTAAGCATTTCATTTGTTTTTGGATGCTATTCTGAAGTGTGTGTTTTCCCTAAATTGTCTCTCAGTGAGTTTGCTAATTGTGTACAGGAATGCTAATAATTTTTGAGTAATGACTTTTTATCCTGCTACACTACTGAATTTGTTTATTAATTCTAGGATCTTTTGGTGGAGTTCTTGGGGTATTCTAAGTAAAGTATTATGCCATCAGCAAATAATGATAATTTAGCTTGTTCCTTTCCTATTCTTATTCATTTTATTCCTCTCTCTTGTCTAATTACTTTGGCTAATTTTTCTAGAACTATATTGAATAGAAGTAGTGATAATGTATATCCTTCTCTTGTTCCTGATTTTAGATTGGAAGTTTTCAGTTTTTGTCCATTTAACATGATTTTGGCTGTTGGTTTGTAATAGACAGCTTTAAGCAGATTGAAGTAAAGACCATTTCTTCTGATTTTCTTTAGGATTTTTATCATGAATGAGTATTTGACTTTGCCAACACCTTTTTCTGCATGTATTGAGATGATCATGTGTTTTTTCTCTTTGGCGGTGTGGATGTTTTATATTACATTTATTCATTTGCATATAATGAACCATCCCTACATCTCTGGGATGAATCATTGTATATAATCTTCTGGATGATTTGCTGCATTTTTTGCTGTGTTTTACTGAGTATTTTTGCATCTATGTTCATTGGGGAGATTGGCTTATAGTTCAGTATTTTTGTTTTTATTTTCTTGGTTGGGTCACTCTCTGGTTTGGGTATCAGTGTAATACTTTAATACTTGCCTCCAGGAATGAGTAGGGGAGAATTGCTTCCTTTTCCATTTCACTGAAGAGTTTTAAAGGAGTATTATCATTAAGTCTTCTGTAAATTTCTTGTAGAATTCAGCTGTGAATGTAAATTTCTTCTAGAATTCAGCTGTGAATTCAGGAGGACCTGGGCTTTTCTTTCTTTGTAAGTTTTTAATCACATTTTCAATTTCATTAAGTGATATTGGGTTATGCAGAAAATTTATATTTTCTGGATTCAATTTTGGTAATTCATGTATGTCTAGAAATCTGTCCATCTTTGCTGTGTTTTCCATCTTATTACAGTAAAGATTTTCAAAGGACGTATTGATGATCTTCTGAGTTTCCACAAGATCTGTAGTGATTTTACCTTTTTCATTCCTTACTGAATGAATTTGAGTCTTTTCTTTCCTTTTTTGATAAGATTGGCTGTGGGTTTATTAATTTTATTTATTCTTTCGAAAAACCAACTCTTTGATTCATTAATTCTTTGTATTGTTTTCTTCATCTCAAATGGACTATTTTCTTCTCTGATCTTCATAATTTCTTCTTTGGGCATTGGGCTTGACTTGCTCTTCTTTTTCTGGAAGTTTGAGGTGCAGCATTAGACTCTATATTTGTTTTCATTCTGTTTCCTTTTTTT
>NW_004955404.1:42318923-42384470 GCF_000276665.1 Chinchilla lanigera | reverse complement strand
CTGTCTATTTCCCTCTGAGTACTGCTTACATTGCATCCCACAAGTTCCAGTAATTTGTATCTGCATTTTAATTTTATTGTAGATGCTGTCTAATTTCTTCTTAAATTTCACCTGTGACCTATTAGTTGTTTAGGAGTATGTAATTTAATCTCCATATGTTTATGGAGTTTTTATGATCCCTTTTGTCATTTATCTCCAATTTCATTGCACTATAGTCCGCTAACATGCATGGGATAATTTCAATTCCTTTGCATTTACCTAAGCATGTTCTATGGGCTAGTATGTGGTCCATTTTACGGAACATGCAGGGTGCAGCTGAGAAGAATGTGCATTCTGGCATTGTTGGATGGAACACTCTGTAAATGTCTAAAAGGCCATTTGTTCAAAAGTTTGGTTCAGTTCTGTTACCTTTTGTGGATTTATTTTTGTCTAGTTGATCTATCTCTTTGTGTCCCTGGGGTGTTAAAGACCCCTGTAACAATTGATTTATTGGTTATTTGGTTTTTCACATCTATTAAAATTTGTCTTATGTAGTCAGGTACTCTCATATTTGATGCATATGTATTTATGATTGTTATTTCTTCCTTTTTAAGTTTTCTCCTACAGATATATAGTGATCTCGTTTATCTCATTTGATCATTCTTGGTTTAAAGTTCATTTTGTCTGTGAACATAATAGCTACCCCTGCTTTTTTCTAGGTTGCTGTCATGTATTGATTTTCATCCTCTGATTTTCAGTCTAAGAATTTCCTTTTGATTTAAATATGTTTCTTGTACAGCATATTATTGGATTTTTTTTCTTGATCCACTCTGCCAATCCATTTCCTTTAACTGGTGAATTGAGACCATTTACACTGAAAGTTATAACTGATATGTACTGGTTTATTATTGTTATGTTATTTTCTGGATGTTGGTTCCCTACATATTCTCTGTGTTTAATTGCTTGCCCTGATTAGTGGTTTCTTTCTGTTGTTGTTCATGGAATTTTGGTCATTTTATCTTTTCCTAAAATATCTTTCAGTACTCTTTATAGGGTTTGTTTGATAGTCATGAATTTCTTTAGTTGTTCTTTGTTGTGAAAGTAACTTTCTTCTCCATTAATTTTGAAAGATAGTTTTGCTGAGTACATTACTCGAAGCTTTTCTTGACTTAATGGTTTGTGTTGAGAAATCTACTGTGATTCTGATGGGCTTTACTTTATAGGTTATCCATTTCTTTTCCCTAACAGCCTTTAATGTTCTGTTCCCTGTGCTAAATTTCTGGGATCTTGTTTATTATATGTCTGGGTTTAGATTTATATTGGTTATGGCTAGTTGGAGTTGTATACATCTCACTTACACTGTATGTCACATTCTTTTCTCATGCTTGGGAAATTTTCTGCTTTTACTTCTAGAAATAGTCTTTTAATGTCCTTTGTGTTGACTCCTGCTTTTTTGTTGAGATGTATCAATCTTATATTGTTCTTCTTTGCATCATCTTGAAGATGTTGAACTGTTATTTCCTGGTTTGTTGTTATTTTAAGAGATCTTTCCTTTCATGGTTGCTAATTGCAACAATGTCTTCAAGGTCTGAGAGTCTATCTTCTGTTTTATTCAAATGATTTTTCCAGCTTTCAGTGGAATTTTTAATTTCCTGGATACCTCTGTGAATCTGTTTTATGCATTCTTTCCTAATTGTTCATTAAAGATTTCTATCATTTTTCTATGTGCCTCTATTTTTATATCTATGTTTTTATTTAGGTATGCTGAGCAATTCTTTCATTATAGTTGCTATTTCTTTCTTTACCTGAGAGATTATTTCTGATATGATTTCCTCTATAGCTTCCTGGAGTTGTTTCTTTACTTGAATTGCTATCATTTCAGAAATTTCAGGTGTGAGACTTTGTCTTGGTTACCTTTCTCTCATCGCTGAGACAAAATACCTGATGCACAGGTTCATGATGAATACAGTGTAAGGATCCTGACTACCTGCTGAGTCACATAACCTTCTAAACTTCTCAAGCTGACACAATAAACAACATCCTAGAGCAGGAAGGGCATGTCCTTTTCACACAGGCTGTAGAACTTCTGAGTCAGTTAAGCTTCTAGACTCCTCAAGCTGACACAATATATCAACCATTGCAGACTTCAGTTTCTACTATGTTGGTGTCTTTTGGACTTGTTCTGTGTGGGCTGGAGGTCTGAGATTACACTTTTCTCATTCATCTTGGCATTGTCTGTTTTCCTCTGGCAAAGCAGGTTGCCAGGTCCCAGGTGCTTTGCCTGTTGGCTGCCCTTCCCCTGATGTATGGGGATGGGTCAATCCCTGTGTTCCTCTGGCTGTGCTGGCTCCTAAGTCCCAGGCACTTCCCATGTTGGCTGCCCTTCCTTCAGGGAGATGGGTCAGGCAGGCACTGTGTTTCTCCCTTGCTACATAATTTAAAAATTACCTTACAGTAATAAAATTCCCTTGAATTTAATGAAATCTAATACGGATAAAGTAAAAAATGTTGCTCAACTGTTTTCTAGTGTGGTGCACTTCTATTGTATAATTATCAGAAGGCTTACACCCTTATTAATAAGTATTTACCTAAACTTCTGAAATAAATGTAGATATGGTAAAGAAAGATGAAAAATTTAAATCAGGAAAAGAAATATGAAATACAGGGATTGATACTCTTTTAGAATGAGGCACCTGTGTTCTTAAGCTAACATACATTGCCAGGCAACAGGCACAGACAGTTATGAGGTTCACGGCTCACCAGGATCTCAAGGCCAAGCGCATTTCTAACTCATCAAGGATAAGAGTGCTGACCTTAAAACTGATTTACAAGAAAGTCTTCATTTCCTAACAGGATTTTATGAGCACTTACATCGTCTTTATACCCTATGCAACAAAATGGCTTTGGTAGAATTGTCCTTTAATATATACATATATAGTCTTTTACTTCTTTCAGAACAAAATGCATTTGGGCACACATACAATGTTCAAAAGGCAGAAAAAACAGACAAAATAGTCTGAAAATGATTGGATTCTATATGTTAAAATGTGTATAGTTTGACATATTAATATAAATATTCACTAATTGAATATCTCAAAGTTTTAAGGGTATTATTTGGATTTAGAAATGTCACCCTTTTCTGAATATAGGAGATTAAATTCTGGTGTGTGAAGGAAAGACTATCTTTTTAAATAATACATTATCCTAGTCTGCTTGAGGTACTACACAAAATACCTCAGACTGTTTGCTTTAAAAGAACTACAAATTTTATTTCTCAGTTTTCTAAAAGTTTAAAAACTGAGATGAGGGGCTGGCACATTCACATTCCGGTGATGGCCTACTTTTGGTTCATACTTGGTTATCTTCTTACAATGTCTTTAATAGGTGAAGTAAGTGAGGTGTGTTTCAGGAGTTTCTTTTACAAGGATAAATTCCTTGCCTGGTGGCTCCATCTTTGGGACTAAATCAACTCACAAAACCTCCCATCCCCTCACAAAACACCTTGAAGCTGAGGTGAGATCATAAAGTTTTGGTGAGGACACAAACTCTCAATCCATAACATACATATTACAAACGAGTGTAATCTGCTTTCAGTCTTCTTAAGGACAAAGGAAGACATTTTTATTGAAGATTTACTCATTAATCTTAAAAGTCTATTCACAAATCAGCTCTGTTGTATGAAGTTTTTAAAAAGTACATAATTTTAATAGAAGCACTGTAAAAATACACCATTCACATGCAATAAGGTATTGCTACAGAATAAAAATAAATTTTTAATAAATAAATAATATATTTGTATCATATATATCTGTGAAATTGAAATATGCATGTAATAGAAAATGAATAAAGATATATATTGTGAATTAATATTAGTATAGACAACAAAATAATGATATGTTTATCAAGGTTAGCATTGTGAAATATTTGGTTTGAGAGAGTTATTTTAAAAATTGATGTTACAAAGAAATTGTCTGTTAGAATTTTACATGGAAAACATAATGAATGAGTTGTACAATAGTTAATCTGGATTGCCTGTTTCACTGGATTTCCAGAAGCCTAGCAGGTTATAAAGCACACTTCTGCGTGTCTGTGAGTGCATCTCCAGAGATGATTGGCATTTTGGGGGACAATGAAAGATGGTTCTGGCTGTGAGTGGCAGTGCCCAATAGGACTTCAGCCAGATGGAAAGTAAAGGAGAAGGAAGAATTTGAACCGCCTGCTCAGTTCTACTAGGCAGTGTGTATGTTGCTGCTGTTACAACCTCTGAATATCAAACTTCATCTTCCTTGGTATTTTCAACATGGATTTATATCAGCAGAATTCCAAGGAGCTTCCAGGCTGTCAGTCTCAGACTGGCATCGCAGTTTTGGTTCCAGCTTGTTCTGTGGTTTATAACTTAGTAGAAGTAAAAATCTCCTGTTTTTAATGTAAGGTAAACACTTTCATGAAACTCAGAAGTGTGATATTATATTTTCAAGTTTTGTAAGATTTTATAAAAGGACAAAAGATCAAACAAAAAGCAAAGACAGGCAGTCAGGAATGTCTGAAAACATAGAAGTAATGATAACAAGATGATGGCGAGATCACCTGAAAGAGACCTGATCTGTTGCTGCAATGGATTAACCCTTCCTTCACATAAGCTGTGAAATTTTAAGCAACACTTTCAACTCAGCTTTTATTTCTATCATTAAATTAGATATGAACTTTTAAAGTAACAGATGCATTTTCCTAATTTGGGATTTTAAACATTATTTATTATTTAAAAAATTAGGCATTTCCATATTTTACCCTTTCAAAATTCATAAATTATTCTAACAATAATAAGAACTCAACTGAAGTTATCTTAATGAATAAATTATATCAATCAGTAAACATAGAAGAACACAAACAAGTTTGACAGATGTACTCTTATTAACTGCCTCACATTCCTGTAATGTGTCCTTTATTAAAATCTATCTTCACTATGATTTTCCTAACAAAGGCTTTAGGAATTATCTCCAACATGTCAGCAATTTATTTTTTTCCAGGTCAGCATTTAGTGTTGTCACTAGTTTTTATTTCACTTATTTTGGTAGTGAAATTTCATTGCATTTTTTAAAATTTTATTTTGTATTGGTAGCATATGGTTGTGATACATAATAATTACATTCATTTTGAAATTGATATATGCATTTTGGTAATTGATTGTTCTTCTCCCCCTTCATCTCCCAATCACCATTTTCCCTCTTCCTCATTTCCCTTGCCATCTCCGCAAAGTCTATGTCCCTATTTTCTTGTATCTTCTTTCATTTTGTTATTTGAATTGTTTACACTTTAAGTTTGTCACATAAGGGAAACCACTTGATGCTTAACATGTTTTTGGGCTTATATCACTTAGCATTATGGTGTAATGATCCATTTATTTTCCAACAAATAACTCAAAGTTATCTTTTCTTATTGCTGAATAGTGTTGGATTGTACATAGATACTACACTTTCTGTATTCTTCCATCTCTTGGTGGACATATAGGCTACTCACATTCAGCTGTTGTGTGTTTTGCTGTTATAAACGTAAGTGCACTTGGATGTATCAGTGTAATATGATGAGGTTAACTCAGAAACATACTCAGAAGAGTTATAGCTGGGTCTAATGGAATCCTCATTTTTGTAGGTTTTGAGGAAGCTTTATTCAGATTTCCATAGTAGTTGTACTAGTTTGCATTCCCGCTAACAATATTGAAGGACTTCCTTTTCTCCACAGACTCACCAGCATTTGGTTTTTTCGAGTTTTTGATGATAGCCACTGTTAAAAGAGTTAGACAGGATCTCAGCATTTTTTTGATTTACATATCTCGAAAGGCCAAAGATTCTGAACACTTTTTCATATATAGTACTTATCTGCCCATTGCGTTTCTTTCTCTTAATAGTGTGTACTCATTCCAATTAGCAATATTTGATGAGGTCTTTACCATTAAGATTTTACTGGTTTAGTTTTAGTTTCTTTTATATATTCTAGATATTAATCCTCTGAGGAGCTGCTGGCAATGTTTTCCCATCCCCTAGATGGCCTCCTTATTCTGTCAGTTGCTGCCTTTGATGTGCAACAGCATTTTTAATTTCTTATAATCCAATTTGTTCACTTATTGGTATAATTTCTTTTGTAACAGGTTCTGCACAGGAAGTCTTTGACTAAGACTATTTAAGAATTTTACCAATTTTCTCTTTAAGCAGATCCTTTGTTTCTCTTTTACTATCTAGGTCTTTGATCGATTTTGATTTTATTTTGTAGAGGATGAGAATTATTGAGGATTCACTTTTCTGCATAAAGATAATCAATTTTCACAGCATCATTTGTTAAAGAGGCTATCTTTTTTAGGCTATCTTTTTTCAATGTTGTTTACTCATTTTTGAAACGTTTGATATTTAAAGGTGCATGGAGCTCTTTTGCATCATCAGTTCTATTCTTGGTCAACAGGTTCATCTCTGTCGCTTTGTAATATAATTTAATATAATTTAAGTTGACTGTTGTGATGGCTTTTGTTTTTCTTTGTGGTTATTGTTCTGATGTCTTTTTTGATTCCACATGAACTTTAGAAATTTTTCTAGTAAAGCTCAGTTGTTAATTCGTCAGCTCCTAGGGTTTTCTTTTAATTGGTAATGTTTTTCTTACTGTTTGTATTTCATTGCCTGTTATTTGTCTATTTAAGTATTTTTTATCTTATTGCATCAGTTATATTAATTGATAACCATCTAGATATTTATGTATTTCTTCTAGATAGTTTAGTTTATTGGAGTATAAATTTTTAAAATAGCTTCTTCTAATTCTCTAGATTTTGTATATGTCCATTTTTATTTCAGCTTTGCATTTCTATTTGCATTGATACGAGTCTTTTTTTACTTGTTTTAGTAAGTTTAGCTAAAGTTGTGCAACTGTAGTTTTCTGATTTATTTATTTATTTGTGAGACAGGGTCTCTCTGTGTAGTTTAGGCTAGGTTTTGAATTCATTATGTACCCCAAAGTGGCTTTGAGCTTGCAATGATCCTCCTGTTTCAGCCTCCCGAGTGCTGGAATTACAGGTGTGCGCTATCCTACCAACCTCCAATTGTAGTTTATTCTTTCAGAGTCCTCTCTCCTTGATTTATTGATCCTCTGTGTTATTTTAGTCTCAATTCTATTAATTACACATTGATTTTTATAACATTGCTTCTATAGATTTTCGAATTGTGTTGCTACATTTTTCTGAACTTGGGATACATTATTAACATTTTTGAGTTGACACTATTCTTTATTTTAGACATTCATAACCATGAACTTCCTTCTTAAAACTGCTTTCATTATGTTCAAGGAGTTTATTCTAAAAATTTTTAAAATTTCGTTCTGGAGGTTTTCCTTAACCTAACGATTATTCAAATGTATTAATTTCCATGTGTTCAAGTAGTTTATGTGGCTTTTTGCTACTGAATTATAATTTAACTCTATTATGATCTGATGGAATGAAAAAGACTACTTTAATCATTTTAGATATTTTTAATTATTTTAATCTTTTTCACCATGCTTTTGGGCCTGAAACGTGGTCTATTCTGAATAAAGTTTTATGTGCTGATAAAAAAAAAAATGTGTATTCTCGTGTTGTTATATAAAACACTGTAGATTTATTTTAAGTTCATTTGTGCAATATTGTGGGTCAACTATGTTAATTTTTCTTTTGGTTGGGCATTGAATTCCCCCAGTGTAACTGTATCAGTCGGTATATGTCCTATTATGTCCAGTATTAATTTTTTGTGAAATTTGATGCTCTGTTGTTTAATGCAAATATCTTCACAGCTGTTAGCTCTTCCTGTTTAATTGTTACTTTTCATAGTATATAGTGACTTTTTCTCTTTGATTAGTTTTGGCTTGAAGTCTATATTTACAATAGGTATTTCTTACTGTATTGGTGGTCATAAATTTCTTCAGATTCTCTTTATCAAAGAAAACATTTCTCCAACATTTTTTCAGGACTATTTTGCAGAAGTAATGACTGTGCTGGAAAATTTCTTTTATGGCTCACAAAATATTGCTCCTTGTGGTCATGGTCCTGAAGGTTTATGCTGAGAAATATGCTATTGTGCTATTTGGATTGCCTTAATAGATTAATTAATTTTTTTTTTTGGTTTTTCTCTGGTACCGGGAACTGAATTCACGACCTTGCACTTGCCAGGCAGGCGCTTTGTCACTGAGCTAAATCCCCAGCCCCTAATTAATGTTATTAGTATTCTCTCTTTGTGCAGAATTTCAGAGATTTTTGAATATGATTTAGTGGAGAAGTTCTTTTCTGGTCATGGCTACTTTGTGTTCTATATCTGTAGTTTAACTGCATATTAAATTCTTTCCACAGCACTGAACATTTTCTGATATGAATTCTGTTTTGTAAATAAAAGTTTTATACCTTTGGTGTTATGTACACTTTCCACTACCTCTGTATTTGTTAGGTTGTTTTGTTTGTTTCTGATTACGTAGCAGATTTTGGCTCCATCTTTCCTGGTGTCTTCTTGTTTTCCAGGTATTGTCAGCATCTAATCTACCACAGCAGCTTCCCCAAGTTCGATTGTATCGGCTCTGATAGTAATGTTGCTGCCACTTTCATTTGGATATTTTATGTCAAGGATTTATCTTTTGATTTATTTTCAAGATCTTTAATTCTTTACAAAAGTGTTTTATTAATCAAATGTTAATAACCAAATGCCCTTAAATGTTTTATTAATCAAATGCCTTTTTTACTCATTTAAATTCTCTAAGTTCACTGGACATCTTAAGTATTTGTTCATACTTTAACATACTCAAATGTTTCAACTGATTGGTTTTTCAGCTGTTGCGTGAAAATTCCTCCACTTCAGTACCCATGAGATGAGGTTTTTGGGAGTCAACTGTTTTTGGAAGCACATATTGTGCTGTTTTCTCATGGTTGTATTGTAGACGAACTCTGTCACTACTATGTAGATATTTTGTCAGAGTATATCTCTTTGTGATGTGACCTTGGTATCGATTATGTTTTCGTGTTCATACACCTATTGAAAATATTCAGTCTTACAGGTTAGTTCCAGTCACTGTGGTGCAAGGAGAGAATACCTACCTTTATCTCAGCATCTACAGAATCAACCAAATATTAATCATATAACACAAAACCCTAACAACCTCACACTTTTTCAGAAATCCAAGAGGACAATGAATGGATACATAAAAGAAAAAAGCAGTAAAGCCTTGGATTGGAAGTAACATGTTCTATAAGTGTTCTTCAAGATGAGCAAACATTTGTAATAAATTTTAATTTGATAAAAAAAGTGCCATCTTGCAGTATGAGTAGTATGTGAGGCCAAAGGTACACGATCACCACTGAGCTAACAGTTCTTCTTTCCTCGGCCCTCTCTCTCATGGTGGGATTGCAGGTGATCATCTCTCAACAGCAAGGTGTTGTGGAGGAGATTTTGTTTTTGGAGAAGAAGGAGAAAAATGCTGAGGAATTGTTCATTTCAAATGAGACTAGAAAGTTGTATATGATATGGAAAACAGTGTAAAATTTTACAGAAAAATACTACCCAAATAAACCCGTAGCAGTGCGACCAATTAGTCTACTTAACAATGATGCCATGTCAAATCTATGAGAAATCCTTAAAAGCAGGCAAAGACAAAGGTCATTGGAGGAGCCCTTGCTAAATTTGCACAAAAGAAAAAAATTCTATAGAGCCAATAGCAGTGATTCCATTAGTGATAGTGTAAGTTGTTCTACATAATGACTTTCCTCTGTCCTGTTTCCCTCATACCAGCCAGGTTTTCAAAGGTAACACAAGTTAATTTATTTTTCTTTGTATTTTATTCATTATTTTGTATTACATTAAACTATTGTAATCATTTTTATGAATATATTTGCATTGTGGAATGAATCATCTAAATTTCAATGATTTCCTCCATGGAAATTACCTTTGACACACAAGTTCTTTAGATAGCAAGCATGTTTCCTGAATGAATTATGTTTGGAAACTAAGGTTTTACTCTACATACAGAGAGAGAATTAAGTTTCAGTTACAATATTGTGGAGGACCTTAACTATAATTTTATATTGAAAAGATATACATGAAATAACACAGACTACATATTTCCATTCATATATTTTTAGGGTATGTTGACAACATGTTTGTGCAGTTTGAAGTTATGACAGTGATGTCCTTTCAGTAAATGATGATAGCAGGAGAATAAGAAGGGATTGGTGGGTTGATAATGTCCTATTCATTTTTTTGTATTTTATTTTATTTTTTTGCTACCGGGAATCAACTCAGGACCTTGCACTTGACAGGTAGGCACTTGTGCCGCTGAGCTATATCCCCAGCCCTTGTCTTATTCATTATAGTTTAACATTTTCCAGTCTAGTTTTTCAGATATGAATCTATTTGAAAATATCAATAAAGATTCAAATACTATAATTATTTGTTATACTGTCATATTCTCTGGAATCATTAGGTTAAAGCCACATCAATTCCAAAATCACGTTATCATATAAAAGTCACAATAATTTAAAACACTGACCGCATGAAGTCTTGAACTGTTCAATACAGAAATATTTTCATTCAGTTAGAGAAACACTGATACTCTCAAGGATAATTGCTTTACACACTATTTGTTGAAGCAAGAATGTGCTTTTTTAGCCAGTAAGAAATAATCCCAGGATGACTGTTCTGGTATCTACTATGTTTTATAAGGATAATATGATATCTACATTTTAGATTATATTTGTAATTTATTTCACTATTTTTCTTACCACTTGCATTTATGTTGGTGAAATTCATTACTAAAGTAATTATCTTTACATGTGTATTTCCCAAGTAGCTTGGATATAATGAGGAAAAAATAAATGTCATTTTATTTGGTTTTAATGTGAAGACTTTTACAATTTTCACATGAAAACAAGTAATGTTCTTGAAGAGGCTGTGTAACTATTTGAATATTCAGAGGTATGGAAAAATAGAGCATTTACAAGACTTAGTTCCAGAAAGGAGAGGGAAAATATTTCTCTGCTGCATATGGTACATGCAATTTTAATAAGTAGTATTTTAGGAGAAAAATTATATAAAATAAAAATTTAGATTAGAGGCAAGAGCAATTCCACTGAGAATACTTAAAACAAACTAAATATAACATTGTGCACTATTGTTAGCAAATTCTAGTGTTCATTAAGCAATAATCTAAAATCAAATGCATCATTTAGCAGAGTATAAAGGCAAAGCCATTTAAATATGTCACTTCATCTTCAAAAAATAAGTAGCACTATGTTGAACTAAAATATATACTTTTATATTAGAAATAACAATGTTCTCGGCTCCTGCAAACATGCAAAACTGTCAGTACCTCTGAGTCGCCTTTCTCTAAATTACTTTTGCTGATATATAAGGGAGCTTTTTCACATTAACTGTAGATAATTTGATTATACAAAACTACTACTTACTTCTGGGACATTATTGTAGCCATTTGTTAAATTTAAACAGAGAATGAAGTTATCTCATTTACTATCTACATTGTTAGTTTTTTGTTTTTTGGTTTTTTTTTTTTGGTTTTTCTCCGGTACCAGGAACCAAACTCACAACCTTGCGCTTGCCAAGCAGGTGCTTTGCCCTGAGCTAAATCCCCAGCCCCTACATTGTTAGTTTTTTTATAATGAAAGATAGTCCCAGATTAAATACTGATCATTTCCACAAACATTTATCAGATATTTTTGTATATAAATGAGCAACAAAAATACTTAGAAAATTTGTTCAATAAAAATTCATAATGCCTTCATCTGCCATGCCATAAAATACAATATAAGGTTAGTGAAATTTACTTTTGGCCACATATTTCAATAAGTGTGATCATCAAATTGAGGCAATAAGAAATTCTCTACACTGATAGGTGAACCACAGATCATCTTCAGGTGAAACTTTAGGTAATTTCCCTAAAAGCCTTGCTTCAAGACATAATAATAATGAAAGTAATAGCTTTCCCTAAAGATATGTTACAGAATTGTCACATAAGAAAGAGTAAAATTTTCTGAGAAAATGCTGGGTGCCAAGCACTTGATGTCTATTTTTTTTTTAGTACACAGGTAGCTCAAATAAATTATAAATTAATTGAAAACAAAAATTGTATGATATTATCACTGAAAATACTTCAAAGTACTTTATTGACCATAAAAATGTGAGAAGCTCTGGAGAGCCTATAAAGAATGTGGAACTCTTGTGGCTTTGTTAAAAGCTGTGTGCTGAAGAACAGAAAGACTAAGGCAGATGGCAGGACCATCTCTAAGTGAATAGCACTGAAGATTTCATTTTTAAAAGTTCTCATGGTGCTGGTTCACATTTGTGTAATTTGACAATAAGAACCAAGGTGTGTATTAAAGACATCAGCATCAACCCATTCAGTACTAAGAGTGCAAATGTCCCACATGTTCTGTTGTAGAAGACCTGAAGAAATATCTGAATGATTGTGTTTCTTCTTTCTATGATAATATTCAGACTACAAGGATTTTCTGGCTATGTTGCCTCAAGCAAGAATCCTCAAAAGTACTCTGAAGATTTACAGTTTCAGCTCCTGCTTAGAAAGACCTTAAAAGTTGCACTCTAACCTTAAAACAAAACAAAACATGATAAAAAATTGCAAGTAAAATATTTCTGTTGATTTGTCTGTAATGAAATACTGTAGAGCTATTAGATTGACTAAAACATGGAGAAAAGATAAAATAAATAAATTTATAGTGCAAAAACCATACAAACACTACTACAACCAGCTGATCATGGTTAATGACAATGATAATATCTCATGTCCACAATACGTGCCTATTATTTTTTTTGTATGTGATCTTCCACCATGAAATTGAAACCTTCAATATCATTATGAGAAAACTGCCTGGCATACCCCAGGTAAAAGACACTCAATCTAATATGTAATCAACACTGTCAAGGACATCAAAATCAAGGTACAATGAAAAATTCATTTCCAAGAATACCTTTAGCAAACATGACTATAAAATTTAATGCAGTATTCTGTATGGAATCTTGAAATAGAAAAATGTGGTTTCAGTCCAAATATGAAAATCTGAATAATGTTTAACCTGTAGCTAGTCATAATACATCAATGTCAACTTAGAAACATTTCTACATGTCTACTAACATGTCTACTACAATGAGAGTAAGATATTAATAATAGTGAAAATCAGATGCTGAGTTCATAGTAATCACTGTATTTTATTCACAACATTTTATAACTCTGAGCATATTATAAAATAATAATTATTGGAATTAATAGAAAAAAATAAAATTGTTTCTCTGATACATTCATTTTCTTACTTTTCACCATCCCCAATTCCATAAGTTCATCAAGAAAGCTGTTAGAGATATGCAGACACTTAATATTTAGCCTTGCCTCAAGACATAACAATTATGCTAACAGCTTTGTTTATAGTCTTTCTTATATATTCTTTTTTAAGATTTATATACATATGCATCAAATATATATATGTATATATAAATTATTTACACATTTGTTTTCCCTCTATATATCTACATACACTCATATGCATGTGTATATGAAGTGTGATAAAAATATTTTGTATTTATTTATTTAGGTCCCGAGAATTGAACTCAGGACCTTGCGCTTGCCAGGCTTGCCAGGCTTGCCAGGCAGGTGCTTATGCCACTGAGCTACATCCCCGGCCCCCAATTTTTTTTTTTTTTTTTTTTTTTTTTTTGTACCGGGGATTGAACTCAGGACCTTGTGCTTGGCAGGCAGGTGTTTTTGCCACTGAGCTAAATCCCAGGCCCAAAATTGTGTATTTAAATTCAAAAAAGTTATTACAATAAAAGTCACAGTGCTATTAATCTGCCTCAAAGTGCTTCTTCTCAATTCACACACACTTATGCCCTGACTCTTGCCACTTTCTGGCAGTTTTAAGAGTTCTTTTTGTTGTCTTTCACTATTCTTTCATGTTTACCTTGATATACTGAGTCAGTTAAAAAACTTTATTTTTCATGTTTATTTTGAACTGAAGAAGAACCAGAGGTCAGATGGTGCCAGATGCAGTGAAGAAGGTAGACGAAAACACACATTAATGTTTTTAGAGGAGTCCACACTCATTGGATGACCCTTAGCAGCATCATGAACCATATTTTCGATCATATCTTGTAAAGAAATTATCAAGAAGGAAGGGGTTTACTTCATTTAACAGATTAGTCTTAAGGTACATACATTTTGCTGCAAATTATTTAAATTTCTTCTTTTTTCGTCAGAGTAGTATTCCCTTGCGTACAAATTCCATATTTTCTTTATTCATTCCTAATTTTAATTGAAACAAGTTAGACTCACCTGCTTAAATATCTCATTGTTTATTTATATGAGAAACACAAACTATCAGTACAGTGCAAGATGTAAGACAGATGATGTGAACGCGAAGGAGATCAAAGGATGGAGCATGGGAGCGAGGAGCGCAAGGAAATGAAGAAGAGTTGAGGTGTGCTATGCGTATGTATCCACTCCCACAAGGAGCGCAATCATTATGCGCTGCAAATGTGCACTAATGTAAAGGGGAGGCTCTGAATGCAGCTCAGTGGAAAGGCCCTGGGTTTAAAAGGCCCTAATTCTGTAATCGCCTAATTAACCATTAGGAGATAAAACTAGATGTAAAAGTGATAGTGAGTGGTGTGTTCTGAAGCAAAGGAGATTAACAGTAAGATGCCTTTCACTTTAATACATTTTTTTCAACATGAAACCATTCACTATCTTTTCTTTCATTCCTTGTATACAGCTATATATCTATTACATTTATTACAAACACCCCTAACACAAATACTAACATATTTGTGTGCATATAAACATGTATATTTTTTGTTTAGTTATTATAAATATGTATATATAACTACATATACTTACATATTAATTTAATGTTACAAATTAATTTAATGTTACAAATGGGATTTTTATTATCTCCATTTACAAGTTAGAATTTTATTTTTATTTTACTTTATTGTATTGTATTGTATTTTTTGAATACTGGGACTTGAACCTATGTTGTTCCAAGGAACTCTATCTCTAAACATTATGTTAATATTTTCTTTTTTGAAATAGTATTTAGCTAAATTGCTCAAAATGGTCTTCAACTTGCAGTCCTCTTGTCTCAACCTTGTGATTAGCTCAGCTTACAGACATGAGACACCATACCACATTACAATTCAGAAATCTGAAGAAATATTAGAGATATATTTCTGATAAAAATATGCATAAACATACGAATGTTTTATAATAATTAATTTAATTCTCAATGAATTACAGTGTTATTTTTCTCTTTTGCATATGAATAAACTGAGGCATCAAGAGGTTAAAGAATTTTCCTGTGTGCCATCTCTCCTAAAACGACAGCATTATGTCTTACCAATAGTGTTCCTTAAGTGTAAGGGATCTGATTTCAAGATAATATGCTTAATGTCTTTACCTTCATGCCTCCCAGGGTCCATGGAATGGTTGCCTCAAAAAAGCACAAAAACTTGAAGGCCGCTCCAATATACACTGAATGAAATTTAAGAATATTGAAGGCATAAGAAAATTCTAAAGTTTCATAAAGGTCAAACAAAAAACAATAAAAAAAAAACAAAAAACAAAAAACATAAAGGTCAGAAACTATTCTAATAATCCCATTAATAGCAGATTAGTTGACTGCAATATGTATAGGTAAGAAGACAACTGTAGTATAGAAGGGGACAGGAAAGACAACATTTAAACTTCACATTTACTCAAACTTTAAGTAGCTAATAAAAAAAATCAGATATACAAATGATCTCTTTCTTTTTTAAAATCAGTTTGTTTTTTCCTTCTTTTTTTTCGGTACAGGGAATCCAACTCATGACTTTGCACTTGCCAGGCAGGCGCTGTGCCACTGAGCTAAATCCCCAGCCCCTGTTTTTTCCTTCTTGAAGCAAGAGTTTGCTTTGCAGTTCAGGCCAGCCAGGAACTCACTCTGTAACCTAGACAGGCCTTGAACTAGCATCACTCCTCCTACTTCAGCCTCTTTATAAAATCCATGTTCAATATGTTTTGAAGAAAATGTCGAGGAAATGCTGGAAGTGGTAGAGGTAGAGTAATCAAATATCTTGGTATTAATAGTTTCCATAAACTAGTTCATTATTTTTTTATTTTAAAAAGAAGAGAGAAAACAAACACAAAGGCAAAAACAAAACAACAAAAACAATAAAATCAATACTGAGTTTCAAAACAGGGTAATAGGAAATTAATAATAGTTGTCATAATACATTATTTTCTTCAGTTGTTGCTTAGATCACCAGACATAGGCATGCAAGATCGAGCATATGTACTATTTTTCAGGTATATGTCTTAATCTATCCTGTGAAAAATAACAGCATCCTAAAATACTCCTTTTGACTATGTAAGTTGTCAGCTGGTATGAATTATCGTAAGTGGTTGTCTAGCAGTGGAACCATACATGAAAACATAAAATGCAAATGCGTGACTGTAAGTCCTACAGAGAAATTGTGGGTTTTTTACATGCAAAGCAGGAAAAGAAGAATAGAGAGCTAACAAAATTTTTACAAATTAAAAGGATAAGTACAAAAATTTTTACAAATTAAGCACTCATGGTGCAGCATAGTGGCAGAGTATCTGTCTGGCATGTGTGAGACCCTGAATTTATGATCTAGCACTACAAACACAAACTGATAAATAGAAAAATAGGCATAATATGACTAAAAAGTCTTAGTAATTATTTGTTATATGTCGGGTAAATATGTTAAATACGCATCTTAAAATTCAAAGGTCTTTTCCTAATTTGATAAAATGGTATTCATTTTTCTATGTTCTAAATTTGACAAGAAAGACAATTTAAATATACACACAGTCATGTCCTTTATACACAAAAATGTTGGGAAGTGGTTAGCTTTGCTTGGGAAGATAAAAGATTGTAATTGCCAAAGTCTGGAAAATATGTGTTATGTCTTGATAAAACTGACAGAGTAATAAAATTTATATACATACAAATATTTATAATCTCGGCAAAATGATGAAATACATTAAACTATGCACCAAGAAACCATAAGGGAAGTTAGACTTATTAACAATGATAAGAGAGTTAAAATATGTCAGACTTTAACAAAAAGAATATATGAAGTAGCAATATATTTAGCAGATGAACAAAGATTTAAACAACACACATTTCTATCCACATATATTTACAAAATTGTTACTATAAGATCATGATATAAAAGAATAAATAAGTGTATTAGATTTAAAGAAAGTTTTCAGAAATCAATAACATTCAGTCTATATTCTCTGGTTTAAATATGAAATATTATAATTTATCTTTAAATGGATAAATGCAATGAATGGAACATGACATGTATCAAATAACTTTTGGGGTCCAAAATACATAACAGAAGAATACAAACTAAAATTTTTAAAAAGCAGAAAATAAGTTCAGAGATGTTCAAAGTGTAAAACAAAATATATAAAAGGAATTAATTAGCAATTAGAAAGGTTGGGATTCTAAAATTATCCATCATTATCATTGTGTACAAAATGTTAACATTTATTGCACTTAGAAAAATGCATAAAAACATTAATAGGAGATTTTCATATACATTATGAAGGATCATTAACATTCTTATTTCAAAATAAAATTTAATAAGATGTGATTAATTTTTTAATTAATGTAACTGATTTGGATGTTCATTTGAGTTTCAAAAACGTATCTTTTTTTATAAGTTGTGTGATTTCATGGATGCATTTGAATTGCAGAATAAAAAAGACAAAACTATAATATAACTTATACCAAATAAAAGTTACTACTTAAATTCACTAATTTTTAAAATAATTATTTTATTTTATATTTGGTATTTGGCCAGCTTGTTGTAATGGTTGATTGTGTCAATTGGAGAAGTTTAGAGACTTATCTAGGTTGGCTCAGCAATTCTACACTGTAGGGTGTGAAGGACCCACCCTGGGCAGCTGTTCTTCCTGGGTGGTGTAAGGGGGAAATTAGTAAAGACAGCCTGCTTACGTTCTTCTGCAGAGCTCCAGCCTTCGTCTTCATCTTGGACGCAGACTGTTTGGCTTACACTTCAGATCCTTTAGCCTTCCGCCCTAGACTCTTCAGTCTATAGTTGCAGACCCACTGGACTCGTATTATGGACTTGCAGGGGACACTAGAGTGAACTGCAGACCTTGGGCTGAATCCTTCCTTATACAGTAGCAGACATCCTTGGCATGCTTCTTTATCCAGCTCTGTGGCTGATCATGGTGGGCCAATCTTGTCCGTTCTTGCACATTTGTATATCTTGTGTTATATCTGTTTCTCTAGTAAAATCCTGACTGATACATTTAGAAATAACTTTTCTGCAAGTGTATTTATGAATTTGATGGAATTTTAAAGAAACATACTGCTTATAATTTTAATTATACCAATCACTACATTGTGATTCTATCACCTGGGTTTTTCTTTATGCTTTCTATACACACACAGCACAAGAAATCCTCTCTGAAATATAAGAATTATCTGCCAGTTGATTCCATAGGGTGCTAAGCAACAATAATTAAGGAATAATTTTTCATTTTATAATTACTGAAAACTCTACTGTAGTAAAGCAGAAAATTCAGGGTTGTAAACTCGTTAAAGTCTTGTTTATATTCCTGAAGATTTTCCTGTCTTATTAGAAGAGATAAATTTGTGGTATATATATATTTTTAACATTCTCCTGTGTTCAAAGCATTCCCCCAGATCAGATCACTGTAATTTTCTGAAATCATATGTCTTCAGGAAATGACATGTTTCTGATTAAGCTCTTTATTCAGTCTTTATTATCTGTGTTCTTCATGTTAAACGTTCTTGTTTTTGCTTCTGAAAGGAGATTTCCACAATGTATCTCTGTGGACAGATAATAGATAATATTGGAGTAAATAAATAATCCACCCATTACATTAATTAATTTATAAAATTCACATTGTTATATGCTTTGAATAATTACTTTAAAAGAAATTGTGAATATTGGAAATAGTACATGAAAATAAATGTGTATAATTCTATAACATATGAATTTTCATATATTATATATCCATGCTTTCTTGTGTCAATGTAGGTTAACATAACCTAAGATGCATAAGGATAATTTAAGGAAGTATTTGTGTATTCTAACAACTTTAAATTTGGGAAAAAAAAATTAAAAGAGTTATATTGAATCAAATTTGTACTTACAAGGTTCTAGCAGACATTCATAAAAAATTCAATCAATTCATTTAACATAATTCATTAAGTCCTATTGTTGCAAAACTCTGCACGAGACATGGTAGAAAATATTCATTAGCAACTTTACTTTCAGGGAATGCACAGACAGTGCAGGCTGTAATTATGCTATAATTAAAAGGCAGTATGCATACAAGAAAGGCAAATTTAAAGAAGTAACTGAAGGAAGCAGTCTGCCTATGAACATTACATTTGGATCTTTGTCTATTAAATATCACATGATTTCTCTTTTCTGAGAAAACCAAAGTATAAATAAATTGAATGTAAAAAAGGAGTGATGGTAGGAAAAAGAGAAAGACTCTGGAGATAGTGAAGGGATCAGGGGTGGCGAGGATGTGTAGGCGACTGCAAAGGAGATGGAAAGTGATCAAGATAAGAATGACCTGTGTTCTAATTCTCCAAAAAGAGTGTAAATATCATGTGTTACAAACAAACACCAATAAAAATTAAATCCTCATACAGATGCTTAATTTTCTTTAGTCCTAAATAGCAAAATGCATTCTAAACAGGCTATTTCGAAGAGGGGAGTAAGCAAAAAAACCTTAAGCATTTTAAAGAATAATACCTTCTATGCACTTACTAAAAATGTGCTTCCTATTCTTAATCATAATATAGATTTTGCATAATAACTTAGGAGATTTTTTTCTCAACATTTTAAAAACACTTATTCATTAAGTATGCTTGACTCAATTCTACAATATTTAGATACTGTGAAAATCCCACTTGATAAAATATTATGTAGATATATCCTGTTTAATCTATATGATTTTCATTTTTCATGATTCCTTATACTTCTCACCCTCATATGTTTGTATAATAAATATATGAAACTATATTTTTGCTACTGTATTTTATGTTATTGTATTTTATATTATTTTATTTTGGTAGTACCAAGCATTCAATCCAGGGGCTTCACACAGAGATATATCTCTAACCATTTTTAAATTTTGCAAAAGAGTCTAGCTAAGTTGCTAAACTCAAACTTGTGATCCTTCTGTCTCAGCCTCCTAGAGTGCTGGAATTACAAATATGCTCTAAAACCCCTGGCTTTACTTTTGCTTTACAATAGTTTTTCTTAAGATAAAATAAAAGCATTTCCTTCCTCTTGTTTTTAAATTCATTTATGCAATCGTATATTTTGGTTTAAATTTTATCAGATATTTATTTATCTAAAGAGACTTAATTGATTTTCTCTTTTAATTTTTACTATCACTATCTAAAGTAGTCTAAAAATAATTATTAGAGCATCAAAGAGAGGAAACTTTTCTATTATTCTTATTCTTCCTAACAGTACAAGTATATGAACTTTTTTTAGGCATCTTTGTTTTTCTTTGTTTTTTGTTTTTTTCCGGTATCAGGAATCAAACTCACGACCTTGCACTTGCCAGGCAGGCACTGTGCCGCTGAGCTAAATCCCCAGCCCCTTGAGCTAAATCCCCAGGCCCTAGGAATCTTTGATTGTCACAAATATAATGTATTAAAATTGTTCTCATATCTTCAAAAGTCTGTCATCTAGTAATATATTTTAATGCAAACTCTCTGATTTTGTAAAGTGGATATTACTGTATATTGATTGATATCATCTTCAGGATAGCTTGATAAACTGTACTAACAGAACACTAAAAATCTCTCTGACTAAACAGATGAAAAGTTATTTGACACTAAAGAAAATTTCCCCAATGAAAGCAAAATGCTCTATATAATCTGTTGTCTATGCAGTGGCTCTGCCATGCTTCTTTAATATTATAACATATTAATTTCAATACATTCTTCAAAGCACACTGTTGAAGGAAGTACCAGGATGTTTTGCACATCAACTGATTTAATTTAATAGTGGACATTATATTTATTTCTACTCTGTTTATTGCACAAAATTATTTTTAAAAACTGACTTCATAAGAGGTGGGGAAGTGTGATTTTCTCAGACAGAAAAGCCTTACACTGACCTTGTACTATATACCAGTAACACTGAAGGGACAACAACACAGGCTGTAGCAATTTTAATAAAATTAACATAAATATACAAAGAGTATTCTCAGTATCTTCTCTCTTCTAAAATATGAACATATTTGAAACATGATCCAGATTTTACATAGTACTTTTATTGCACATTTACTTTTGCATTTGTCTATGCATAATAAGCTCTGTTAACTAATCTTAAAAGTATTTCTTTGGAAAAACCACAGGGGCCTCCAAGCTTCCAAAAGTAAAATGTCTAATGTGGAACTGAATCCCATCAGGGATGCTGCCCATGCAATCATAAAATTACCAGGAAGGTAAGAAGGTAAAGTGAAGAATTTGTTCCAATCTATTCAATTTAAAAGAGTTTAGTAGCTAAAACAAACATGCAAGAATACTGCTTACCGGTAGGTTTCAAGTTATTTTCCATCAGCATCTACTGATAAAGCCATTTCACCTGGGGGTTTCAGCATTGTACAATAAGAATATTTTAAATAATACTTATTCTAGGTTTTTCTAAGTCTCTTATAGTACAACAGGATAAATTAATTTATACTCTCTTTTATTTCCATCCATTCTTTCTGCTCCAAATAATCTACAATTTAGAAGAAACATAAAATGTGACAATACAATGAAATAAGTGAAATTTTAAAATCCAAGACCTATATTAATAGATTTAAATGCATAATTACTTTAGATATAAAGCAGCATATATATGTTTATTAGAGACTTGAATGTGAAATTTCCAGCACTTCCTCAACTAAGTTCTCGCTTTTTTGAAATATCAATATACACATTAATATTAAGATAACCAAAGTTCCATTAGAGTGCATGTAGAAAAGTGAAAGACTGATTTATCTTCACATTCCCTACTCTTGCTGTGTATGTTTATACAGAAATAAATTACCAGAAAATGCTTCAACCAATTTTTTGTTCAATTTTGTTTTTGAAGTATACAATCTTGCTAATTATTTCATGTGTACTGTAAGTACAAGGTATTTTTATCTTCATGTTTAGATTACTCCAATTATTTGTAAACACAGTCTGTAATGTTTTACTTAATTTTCATCTCCCCAAAATTCACTTCTTCATGAAATTGTTAATTATTCATTTCAGTTTACCATACATAAAATATCAAATATTAACACATTAAACTACACATGGCCATACGTCAAATATGTATAGTACTAGGGATTTTGTTTTAAAGAGGAAAAAAATAACAAAACAACAACAAAGACAAAAACAAAATTGTATTCCAGTGAATCAATTTATTATATGATGTACATACCCATTACAGCTTGGGTGCAATTTTTGCATTATCTTTTTATTTATGCAGTAATACCTTGGCTGCTAGACTCTCTGTACTTATTTGTAACCAATAAAATATTATCTAAGTATATACAAATTATTTAGAGTATTTTTAATGGCATGATAACAATTCTTCACTAGTATTCTCAGTCATGAGAAAAGCATTGTTTTACTCAGCAAATTTTATTTTCATGTAAAGCCTTATTGAATACGTAGTGAACTGAAGACTAAGTTAAATAACTCGCTGTCAGGCAACAGATGTTTAAAAAGATTAGGCACAGTAGTCGAATACACATGTACCAAAAAACACACATAAAACTCTTAACGATTCTGTGCTTGTGCTCATTTTAAGATTCACATTCTTCTAGTATAACTGGCAGTTTTAAAAAAACACTTAAAATTAATCACCTACATACAATGAAAGAAATAATATCAATTCACAAAGAGATGTTTATGTGCATATTCTTTCCAGATTAGGATGAACTGTTATGAATTATTCTTCCTTTGCCTGTGGCTGTGATACCATGACATGTGTAGGTTATAAAGCAGTTTTCTAGGGCTAATGATGTCATTACTGCCTTTAATTTCAACTTTAATTCCTTATTTTTATATTGTTTACTCTTACCCTTTTTTTCTGGGATCAAATCTTTATCAGTATGCATACAGTAAATTAATACTAATTTGATTTTATAGTAAAAATTCATTTAATTCTTCTAAATGAACTGGGGTTAAGAAACTATATCAAAATAGGGGCTGGGGATTTAGCTCAGTGGCAAAGCGCCTGCCTGGCAAGCACAAGGTCTTGAGTTCAGTTCCCGGTACCAGAGAAAAAACAAAACAAAAAAAAACAAAAACAGAAAAAAGAAACTATATCAAAATATGTAAATATAAATATTATTCATATATATTAATTCATATATATATATATATATACACATACATATCCATTCACTGTTATCTAGTGATTGGACACTGACATGTTTTTCCAGATTCACTCCTTGAGTTTTCTGTGGATACTCACTTACCCATGGCTATCCCTTCTAATATCAAAATGTGGAGTGAAACAAGAAGGTATACTTTTCTCTATTTCTACGCTGCAAATCTTTTCTTTTTTTTTTTCTTTTCTTTTTGAAACAGGATCTCCCTATGCAGTTCAGACTGGGCTTAAGCTCATTTTGTAGGCTAAGCTGGTCTCAAATTTACAATGATCACAACGAACTCCTAACCTTTTCAGCTGTACAGTGCTCCCACGAATTTCACAGGGATTACATTCCTAGAGCACCTTCAAATGTTAAACTGTGAATTTCATAAATGCTCAGAAAAATGTCTACAAATGGCTATTTATATAATTTTAACCCTAAATATGCTATGTAACTTAATAAAATACTGGACTAATAAAGCTTTAGAAAATGCAGGGCTTTTCGGCAGCACCTAGGATCTTAGATCAGAACAAAACTGAGAACATTCGAGGTAGCTGTGCAGGATACATCAACCTACTGGGATGTGGGCCATCTGGTGCATCTGACAGAGATGGGTTACAAGGCTGCTGCTGAAGGTAGCAGTGAATCAGCAGCAAGAAGAGCTGAATAAAACTCTCGGATTGACTACTCGGAAATTCACCTAAAGAAAAAAAGTTGCAGGTGGTATTTGTGGTTTCCACGACACTATGGGGGTTCCCATGAACAATTATTAGTTAGGTTCTGAGGAAAAATGCATGAACATCTGAGGCCACATTCTGTGAACAGTAACTTCCTGGGTGTATATTGTACATAATGAACAACATAATACATTACCTATGTCCTGGTCACTAATAATTTTAATCCATAGTTATATAAAAATATGAAGTTACATAAATATGGGTAAAGAAATTAGTAAATTGTCATTCATGGGTCTTTACCCAATTTCATCAATAGTATACATTTTCCGTTGCTATTTTGCTGCTGGATTCAGGGTCAGCCAGGATGTTTACATGCTAGCCTTTTCTAGATTGAATCATATAAATGCCCCTATTTTACGTTAGATCCTTGTCCAGTGCTACGATTGTTTAGGTTAGAGCATTATTCCAAAAGGAGTTACTCCATCACTGATAGAAGTCGATGCTCCTCTAGGTGGTTTTGATTATACAATTTAAAAGACTTTCAGAAGAAATTTAAAACAAGAAAATTAATTGTGACTTACTAATAAACATGTTAACCAAAATTAGTAACTAGATAATAAATTTTATTGCATTTTTCTTAGTATCTACATTTTACATAATCCTCCAGTTGGAACAAATGAAATAGCACTTTAATGAACTTCTAAATCTTATTTCACTATGTAATATCACTGAGAAAAAGTGTTTTCAAGAAGAAAAATCTTTCATATATTTTGAAAATACACTAGTATAGAATATTATAGCTTTTATGAATAGGGATTTTAATTTGTATGTACTAATTTGATTCACCTACTGAAGCACTAAAATCTTTAATAGAGCTTGCTCTGACATTATTATTCATTATTCATAAAGTGATGTAAATGGAATTGTCCCTCACAAAGGTTAGCAGATAGATAAATCCATGCCTTAAGGAACTTACAATTCTGAAGTCCTTTCAAAAAGCTCCCTGCCACCCACCCCCGGGCACTTATTAGAAAAAGGCAGGATGTGATCAGTATTCAATTTGGCCTTAACAGTGTAAAGAACCCCGACTGAATAAAATTTATAATTCAGAAAAGTATTTTAAAATTTAAAAACAAACTTACACTCTCAAAGATCTACTTTACCTTTTTAGGTTAAAAGCATGATGTAAATATTAACTGAGCTGTTTACATAGCAAAAAGTACTATTTTACCTTTGAAATCACATTATGCCTATTTTTAAATTATTGCAACTACAGCACGGAGTAGAAACAGGAAAGATATCTCTAGTACTTGTGCGATTGGACTGAGTGAAGGAATATAATGTTTTCCTGTATTTTATAGCTTAATGAAGATCTTTTCTCAAACTATGATCACTGGGCACATGCCTACACAGCCTGTGCTCCTGGAACTTCCTTATTATTCTGCTTACTGCAGTCATCAGAAGTAAATGTAATGAAGCAGCTCAAATTTTCTGAAATTAATATCTTGATGGATTTTGCAATCATTCCAGCAAGTTCATTTATACTGTATCCTTCATAGTAGGGTGGAACGCATATACTTCTTTTACAAGTTAAAAAAGAGGGAAATCCTTTCTTCAATTTAATTCTATTCAATTGACAATCTAAGAAATCCTACGTAATACTGTCAGAAAAATAATTTCTCATTAAAACTGTGTAAGTAGAGAGTCAAACATTGCATGTAATGAAAACAGTTCTATTTCAGGAAACTGTCCAAGCATATTTAAGAGTCAAAGAAAACAGAGTTATGTCACACTTTGGAGGATTGATAAGTTTCTCGGCCCAGTGCAATTTCCACTGTCAGACATATGTTTTATGATAGTGTTTCACTGCTCCATAAAGAGTTTTTTTTTTTTTTCTTAACTCGGTGGTACATTTTTGTCACGCCCTCCTCACTACAATAAAATCACATATTAACCAGAATTTTCTCACATCTGTCTTGTACCAAATCACAATATAGTCACTTTTTCTCACTCCAATACAAGAGATCATTTGCTATTATATTTTGTTTCATGTGACAAGAATTTTCTTCGATAAATCTATATGAGTGGCTCTCATATTAAAGGTAATTTTTCTTCACAGGAGACATTTGTTAATGACTGGAGATATCTGTCTTTGTCACCACGGGGTCCAAAATTGTCCAATCTGAAATGTCAATAGAAACAAAGTTGAGAAATTATAGCAGGAAAATTCTTTGTTTGGAGAGCAAAATTGTTCCCACAAATTTATTGTAGGGGACAACTGAGTTTTATTTGCCAATATGTTGGTATCCAATATACTTAGCCACTTAGTTACATAAAAGATATTATATATTCAAATTATTGATATAAATTTATCTGTCTTCTATAGTCAGATCATACTAAAGTTGATATGATACTTGAGAATGTAAAGCACAACAAAGAAGAAAATTTTTAAGAGATATAATTGCAGTGACAGGTAACAGAGGTCAAATAATTGAAGGAATAAATAAAAAACAATGCATTTAATCAATTATCATCTGATACATAAAGCTGAAGATGAAAAGATTTAAAAATGAATGGAGATGATAAATATGCAAAATGTCAAAAGGAAATTTAGAAAGATGATGAAATAAGAGAGGTTACTGGCTCTAGTGGCTAGGGAGTTACTGATCACTTGTGAAATAATTGCTTTGTAAAACAATAAAAGTGAAATATTAAAATTATGAGTTGAAAAATAAAGGCCTTTGCTATACATTATTGTTCTCATGAAGAATAATACAGGAAAGAAAAAGTGGATGTATGAATTGTTAGCTTTTTGCAAATAAGGTATTTACTTCCTTGTAATTATTTTAAGTCTTTATTTTAGCACTTTTCAAACCATGGAGATAACTTAATGAGGAAAAAAGGGTCGGGACTGATAAAAATTAAAACAGTTCAAAGATTTATTGATGTACCCCAAATAAATGATTGATAGCACAACTAACTATTGCATTTTGGTTAAGAGCACTGGTTGAAAATAAATCTACAAAAAAAATGAAAATACAATTAGAAATGTTATAATAGGAACAATATAATTTACTGAGTGAAATATCTAGCAATTTTTTAATGTAATTGGTTTCAACTTGCCATGAAATTTTTACTACAATCTAAACAAAATTCTACTTAATAATCAAAACACAATAGAAATACAGAATGAAGTTCAAGACAGGAGTAATTTTCTTATTATTAAAGATAAAATTTCAGTTTGTGGACTTATATGATTTGGGTATTGAAGTTATCTATTAGTATTCCAATATAAAATAGAAAAATTAATTTTTGAATCAATAAATACTTAAAATGTATTTTAACTTTAACAACATTAGATCCACTTAAGTGAACTTACAGAAACATTCAGTAAGAACTTCATATCTACTCAGGTTTAATTTTGTACTTTCAAATCTTCTCAGAATTACTGTTTGTTCCTGAATAGTTCATCTGAAAAAAAATTAGAAGCTTATTTGGAAAAAAACCTCAACATTTATCTTCAAGGTATTTTAAATTCCTAATGTCTACTTTGAAAAATCTAAGAAGCTAATGATTAATATAAATGTACTTTCTCTTATAGCAAGCAATGGAAAATACAGTTCTAGAGCCTTTGTCATGATTTGCAAACTATACAAAAATTTCTAAACAACAAATTATCTATTTCCTGAATCTTATACTTTATTGATTTAATTTTCTACTCAGTTTTCATCTTGGAACGATCATAATTTAATATTATACAAGTCTAAATTTTATTTATGGGAAAAACCAAGTAGAATGTTAAACAAATCAACCTATTTACAGGAAAAACAGTATACACACAAAGCTAAAATAAACCCTTCTCGGTCAATGTAGATATTGTCTACAGGAGAAAGCAGTGAAGCTCAGACGGGAAACTGTGACATCAGGAGAGAACAAATTATAAAAACTGTCTGTCTACATTCCTGGATGTACATGCTTGAAAATTTACATAGTTTTTTAGGTGTTTACATTTCTAAATACATCAGTTAATCATTATGAACAATAATAATGTAGACAGCAATGAAAATATATTTATTTTTGTTGTAAAATGAAGGCTAAAGTATGCAGAAAAAATTTGAAGGGTATTCATTCATAACTGTCTACAATTTTATTTATGATTTGCTTTGGATATTAGTTTTTGAAATTGTCATGCAATTGACAAAGAAGTTCTCTATTTAACAATTGAATCCCCTAACTATGCCAGGAGTCTGTGTCTCTTCTAGCTTAAAGACAATCAGTGGAGAGAGAAGAGTGTATTCCTCCCCAGGTTATAAAATCAAATTAGCATGTGGGTTATATAATACATGGTTATGTTTTTCTTCTGACTGATTTACAAAGAAGGTGCAATATCGTGAAAAATGGTTAGACACCACCTGGGCAATAGGTCGTCAGATGTAGATATTCTAGTCCCTCTAATTTATGCAGTTTTAAATAGAGATAGGCTGGGAATTGCATAGGCTTTCAATTTTGAAGTAAGTAAATTGTTTTTCTAGGTAATCATTGGCAATCGAGAAAGAATTCTCTTTTTTTCAGAAAGATATGCTTCATTAGCAGCGAGAAATTGAGTCAGTTTTTGTTCAATATTCTTATAGCTTCTTATGATGTAGAGTTTGTACTGTAATTTACTTCTTAATTTCCTTTACAATTACTGTAGATATATAATATTTATATGTATACAGTGAAAAAACAATGCCTAAAAACTTTATGATGAGTTTATGATTAATTCGCAATAATTTACAATTTTCACTATATTTCAGATTGACTAAATTGAATCTAAATGTGCATGAGTGTGTGTGTGGTGGGGGCAGCATAAGAGACAGACTTAAACACAGAATTAGGTGGAAAATTAGGAATAACTGAAATTCTGATACACTTTTGTGTTTAACTGCAGATTTATTCACTATTCCTAAGATATTATTGACAAGAGGTGTAGACAAGTTCAAAATACTGATTATCATAAAATCAATGATTGTGTATTTTCTCTCACATGCAGTCAGCATTATTTTAGTTCTTGGGATTATAACAAAACCTGACACAGTAGATTATCTATGAATTTACATTAGAAAAGTTTAGCAAAATTTTGAAAATAGTACACACATCAATATGCCAGATTTGAAAATAGGACGTGAGAGTCAGTAGGCGGTCAAGAGACGGTTACCATAAATTAAATCTAAATTCTTCGCTTGGCAGGATGCATCTCTGAGGGCAACAGTGCCGTGAGTGCTCAGAAAACCCTGCCCAATTTAGAGATCTCAAATTGCTGTTTCAGAACTGTGCCAGATCATTCAACCGTGAACCCTCCACGGTCTGTGCAACATCTTTTTTTAAAATCTTGCCTGCTTACGCAGAAAGTCTATTTTCTCTATGCCCAGTAGGTGTCGCTTAAAAGCTACTCAGTCAAAACAGACACAAAGACGCTCACTTCCAGCTTTAGCTGTATAATACCACAACCTGAGCATCTTCTTCCTTCCCTGCGGTTCAACTTCCGTTTTGTTACTCGATTTAATACTCATTCCAATAATATTTATCCTTATTTTAAAGCATGTATTTACCCCTTTATACATATCAGGGTAAGTAAATAACAGACTTATGAGTTTTCTGTGCTGCTCTGCAAGTGAAATCAAGTCACAAGAAAAAAATAACTTGTTACCCTATATTTACTATTAGTTAACATCATAAACCAAGACAGGGGTTAGCTTTTTAAGAATAAATCACCTTTTTTGAATTGTAATTGCTGTAATTTATATATTATAGTACTTGGCCTTTTGAGGAATATCTTTTATGCAATCTTGATAAACATGCATTGTTGTATGCCCACCATAATAATTGAATTACAGTATATTTCAATCAATTTTTTACATTCCCTTGTGGAAATCAACCAGCTCTATTGTCACCAAACAATTCTTCAGCCAAGTATGGTTTTATATTCTGCCACAATAATTATTTCAAATTTTACAACTGAAAAAAGAAATTGTTGATTACCTGCACTTCTGTGCTGCCTTCTTTTGCTTTAAAATGCCTGTGACTGTTTTGTGCTGTTAGTTAGATACATAAATATTTCCTTCATTTTACTGTTTTGCCAGTGTTTTGCTGTTTATTAGTGTTGTGTAGATATACACACAATTTATTTACTTCATAACTTGTCTTTTTGTCATTTGAAATATATTTTTTTAATTCTACTTTTTGATGATTAACTAATAAAGCAACTGTAAAAAGTTACCTCGGGGTAAATTTATGTATGTGTACACCTGAATATATATTTCATTTTTTCTTAGAAAATATCTAGGAATGAGACCATAGTGATATAGAGGAAAATACAACTCTCAACCTGCTAGATGTCAAAAAAGCCAAGTTCATGTCTCCTAAAATAAAATAATGAAATCCAAAGACCAAAGTACGTTAAGAATAAGAAAGGTTTATTGCTGAATTGGAATAGCTCTTCAGGGCTGGGGATATACCTCAGCCTCACAAGTGCCTTCCTGGCAAGTGCAGCTTCCTGAGTTCGTATTCTAGGTACCAAAAAATCAGTCAATCTTAGGAATAGCTCTTCAGAGACAGGAGGGGTCTGGGAAGTGGACTGCCATTGATGCCACTTCTTTAATAATATTTTGTAGCACAAATTCACAAGGTACAAAATTAGGAGGTGAGTACAAAGTGGGTCAAATTATAATCAACCAATAACGTTACAAATATAGCCCATTAGCTTATATTGGTCCAATAAAGAAGCAAGTCACATAAGGCTACATGGAAAAAACTAAAGCATTTTTTGGGGGACAGGATGAGTCCGGATGCTCTGATCACCCACCTGAGTGACTGATGTCAGGAGTTCACTGGACCAGGAGATAGCAATTATATTACAATTCTAAATTCCTGCTTATTCCTTAGGAGAGGTCTGTAGCCTCGTTGCTGCATCTTTATCTTGAGGCCTTTGCTTTAGATGTCCTTCCAGTGACAGTTCTGACTTCTTTATTTTTTGTGCTGACTCATTTGACTACCTAGTCCCTCTCTGGCTACACATTAATTTCTACATAACTTAGGCACCTGTTATACAAGACAAACACATGGAAAACACCAAATGGTTATGAAAAAGCCCATGTCATTTTGTATTGACATCAGTAACAAATAAGATTTTACATGCACTCCGTGTCTGTTAGCATTTAATGTGAATTCTTTTTTTATATCTAAACATTAAAGAATTTTAATGTTTTAGTTACACATTATGGTGTAAATTCCATTTGCCTAGTACCTAAATTTTTTTGAGAAATATGTATATATATATATATATATATATATATATATATATAGAGAGAGAGAGAGAGAGAGAGAGAGAGGTATATCTAGATATGCCTATCTAGATATATCTAGATATATATCTATATATATATATCTTTCTTCATAAATCCTTTTGTTTAAACATATTTGCCATTATCTCCTTACATGAACACTTTAATTTCTCAGTACAAGTTGTCTGAATTCTTTTCATTCTTTATATTCTTTACTTTATGTGATATTATATATATATTAAAATACATTTTCTGTTAAAATATGTATGAGTTCTATGTAGAATTTTTTCTCAATGCATAATTTGTTTTCATATATTGAATAATGTAATTCCTGTCAAAAAAGTAATAATTTAAAGAAATTGACCCAAAAGATGAATTTTTTGGTATGTATATTACAATTTTAAGTTTGCATTTTTTGCCTAAGTTTTTCTTGTCCAACACAACGTCAGAAAATTTATCACCTGTGTTTTCTTGTAGAGATTGAAAATTGGTAGGCGTTTACATTTAGACTATGACCTTCCGATTAGGTTTTCATGTGGTGAAGTTGTGTATCAGGATTCATTTTTTTTTTTTTTTTTTTTTACTTTCCTCCTTCCTCCCTCTCTTCTTTCATCCTTTTGTTTTGTTTTCCTGGTTTTTTTTTCCTCCACAGGACACTGACATACTGTATAATTTATTGAAAGTACTATTCTTTTTGCTTTGAGGTGCTTGACACAATCATGAAATAATCCATGCATTATAAATATGTGTTTATTTTCAAGTTTTCCATTCTCCTTTATTGAGTAATATCTATCATTGTAATAATAGCACATTATATTACTGCTGAATATAAATAAACCTTCCACTTTGTCCTTTTCAAAATTATGCAAAGTCTCCTTTTCTCTTTCCTACATTGGGAATAAACTTATCCATTCTTATGAAAAGCTTCTAGGAAGCTTGATTGGATATATTCTCCTGCTTGCCTGCACTACCGGCAAGGGAGTCTGTATTGGATGGATTTCTCAGGCTGTGATGAAGCACTTACACACAACACTTCAAGGAGGATCACTTTGTTTTGTGTCACAGTTTCAGAGGTTTCCCTCTGTGATCACGGGCTGCAAGTCAGAAACATCATGGTGGAGGGCATGGCATGGGAATGCCGCTCAACTCATAGCTGCAATGAAGCTAAGAGCTGGGGAAAATTCCAAGCATGGGGATGGGACAAGGACAGGTATGGAACACAAGGTCAAAACCCCATGACCAAGCGAGATGTATGTACAGAATTGTGTGTTACTAATCTCCTAGGAATCTCAAGACAATCACAGACAGAACAAAAATTAACCATCACGGTCTGTTTCTGATCTGCCTCAACCTTATTTTGTCCCTATACCAGCAAAAGGACATCTGAAAAAAATAGCAGGTAAGTTAATGAGAACTTAGCATTTGTAGTGAGACTTCAGGGTCACTACTATAGCCTACAGTTGGATCATATTGTATTCTAAGTGGACCTTATTTCTTCTTCCCTGCTGTCCTGTGAGGCCATTCCTTCATCCCACACTCAGGCATGGATGGAAGGTCATCAGATGTTGTCTTCCCTTTACAGAGAACTGTCTTCCTTGGATGGCAGCTATTCTGATGTCCTGGGAGCTTGTCTCATTAAAATACAAGTTGTGATACACCTAAATTTAATAGTCTAGTTAACTTTTGAAATTTTGAAGAAAACATATTATTTTCAGCTTTCTGAATTGTAGAAGGAAAAGAGCCTGCTTTTTATTACTATTTAAAAATCCCATGTATAAATCATGGTATTTCACTTTTCACTTGTATATGGGTTACACAGAACTAATAGGTTTCCTCTTGGCAGATTTGAAATGCACATAACATACTTTCATCATTTGCACACTCTCTTCGTGTCCCTTACCCTGCCCTAATATCCAACTTTTTATGGATAAAAATTTTCAAAGAGACTTTGGTAGTTGACCTCCACACTGGAGGCCTGTTACTTTCTCATTCAAAAGTAATATTATTGGTCCTTGCTAATTATGTTCATAAAAATCACAATTATTGATGTGATATAGTGATCAATGCATTTATATGCTAAAGATCAGTATATTTAAGAAACAATAAAGAGGTGATAGGATAGGAGTAATACTTACACACCTCTGCCTGACGTAAATGTGCTTTCTTATCTTTAATTTATTTTTTGTTTTTCTTCCTCTTCCTTGGTTCAGTTTTTTGGCTTTCTTTCCTTCTATCTCCCTTGTTTCTGTCTCCCATGCCCCAGTTTAAATATTTTTCCCTGCTTTCTTGCTTTATCCTTTGTTTCTATCTTACCTTCATAATTTTTATTTCCTTTTCTTAAATTGTCTTTTCATCTTACATTCTCTCCCTTTAATCTACTACTCATCCAGCCATTTAAAAATTCCATGTATTTCAAATATTTCCTGAAATGTTTTGCATAGACATTAGTTATTTTTGTCAGTTTCAAGTTGCTTATAGGCAAATAAAATAAAATATGTAATTTAGATGGCAAAACATCATAACAGAGATATTAATTAAATATTTGAAGATAATATAGTACAAGAGTAATTAATCTGGAGTTAGATATATAAAAGGACAGTGGTACGTTGAAGAAATTTCAGGATGTGATATGATATGATGTACAGATTTAATGGAAATTTGCATACAAGAGGTCTTCTACATGGGCCTTAGTTACAGAATACAATATGATTTTCATGTTTACCAAAGTGGTAAACTAGATATTCTTTATACTTTTAATGAGGGTATTCCAGAAGATCTACACAAATATGGTTACTGACTATAGAGTTGGACATAAAATAGAATTTTTTTTCCAGCAAACAAAGTCTAAAATGCGCATAAAGCCATGAACCCTGAGAAATTTTATAGTTTTTCTTCATATATAGTATTGTCAAAATCAGGGCAAGCATAGAAGAATGTTTAGGTAATACTGAAAGTGTTCTCTAAATGGGAATTAAGAAACTATATTGATAGGTGTATAGAGAAGGTTTCCCAAGAATTTCCTCTTTAAAATTAATAAAACATTATGCCTCTTTATTTATAATCAGATATTATAACTGTAATTGTTTTAAGAATTGAGGTGAATTTTCTGACAGTAATCTTTCTTCTAAAGCAATATGTCTATCACATAACTACTTATCCTGAAATAAATCTACACAAATCAAATATTTTGTATTTATTGACATTAGACAGAATGAATGCTGTAGAGTTATTTCAAAAAAGAGAGAAACAGGACATATGTTACTAGTAATATATTTAACAAAAATTTCAGTGTTTATTGGTCAATTTTATTCAACAAAATACTTTATTAAGAACTTATGCTACAGCCTTCTTCTGTACGAAATGCGTGCCATTCTAATGATGCCAAATTGATTTATGCATTTTAAAGTCTGTCTGCTAGTTAATGTCAAGGATTGCTCTAGGAATAATAATTTAGGGACTGCAAATATGAGAGTAATGTGCTGGTAATAGGCAAAGGTAAATGTGAAAATAAAATTTGAATCAAATGTGATTAACATGGGTGAACTTGAAAACAATAGGTGAGAATCTCTGCTGTTTGTTCATTAAAATGAGTAGTCGAATTATTTCCATGGTATGTTACCTCCATAAGAATATTCTAAATAAGGCAGATAAACAAATTAAATCAGAAATCACTCTAATTTGTGTAAAGTACAAATATAACACTTAAGCTGATAGTCATTACAAGAATGTAACCTTAGTCCACCTTAATCATCAAATATCTTTGATGTGTAGACTCATCTATGAATAACCATGCCTCTTTGTTTATTTAATTCACAGTTCAAATTTTCAATTTCTTTTTGTACACAGTGAACACAGATGGTCCTAAATTTGGTTGGCTGCTTCTTAGTTATTTTATGTGGATATAATTTTCTCAAAAAATGGAAGCTCATGAAAGTAGTGAATAATTTAAAAGTAAATGTTTTAGACTTAGGTGTGCTTATGTATATGTATGTGTTTCTAAGAAGTATCTTGGCTCCATCCATCCGTCCAATTATAATATCATTTAGATAATAATAATTCAGGAATGTTTTAAAGTCTGTTGAGCATTTCCACATTGTAATTTGTTAATGCTAAAAATTTTAATATCCATAATGTTGAACATCATTGAAAATATCACCATTAACTTAGAGTCGTGATGTAAGAAGAAACAGAGACATATACATGCTCTGGGATCAGTTTTAACTTGAAATTCAAACTGCAACCTTTGGAACCACATTACACAGTTACCAGACTTGATGTTCTATGTAAGTTAGGTAGCATCTCACTACTGCATCATTTGTCTTTACATGAAAAGTGAAGTTTGTTTTTGTCATACACTATCTCTGTATTTGAGCTGAATTTTCTTTCTTTGCCTTTTAAAATACTTTTCTGCCATTACAAATACAAGGATTAGTTGCAGCACTGGAAATTCCTGCTTTAAAATATGAATTTTTCAAATGGCAGTAAGATGTATATGCTTTACTGTATGTCAGCTCAATTCCAATTATTACAAAAATTATCAAAATGAGACCATACCTGTTTTATGTGGATACTAGATAGCATACTGTACTAGTTAGAATTATTTCAAGATGAAGAAATTATTTCAGGATGAAGAAAGACAAGCCTGTCTTTTTTACACAAAATATTATATATGTCCATGATTTAAAACAATTAGGAAGTCATTTTTGTTAATAAAGCATTATAATATTGCATTTTTCAATAAAGATTCACCTTTGAGTATAAAATTTTGCAAATATAATTTTAATTGTGATCACAGATTTACACTGAAAATATGTGTTAAAGATGGAGAGGAAAGAAAAACAATGGCATTGCTATGAAAACACAGCTTTCACTGCATTCATCTCTCAGTAAAAAACATGAAGTCTATAATTGTTGTTAATGTGATACATGTATAACATTGTATTTCTGTTATCAGTTTCTAAGCTATAATAAAGATAAGTAGGCAGCTGACACAGCTGTGAAGATCCCATTCTAAATGTCTGGCTTGTAAAAAATTAATCATCCTGTCTAATACTTAGCAATGAAAGTAATTCAAGGACAGCTCACTTTGTCGTAGCACTTCATCATGTCAAAAAGCGTACAGATAAAGGCTAGTTTTTAATTGTTTATGTAATATATGACTTGATTGTCTCCTTTTCTCTGCACCTAGAAAGAAAAGAGTAAAATAATAATAAGGCTAGAGACCAATGCAAAAGAAGTTGCTACAGAACTCAAGTGATTCATACCATGATGATGTTGCTTGGACATTAGATCAATAAGAAATACACATGTTTTCTATACCACATCTCAGAAAGTAACCTTCTCAAAGTTCAGTTAAATAACCTTCTTTAAACTATAGAGGTTCAGAAGAACACAATTGTGTGTCAACATCGATGGGAAACTAGCTAATGAAAACTGAATGACTTTCTGTACTATGTTCTTTAGCTTTGTCACACATTTATACGGATCAGCAGGTACTGAATTCCTACAAGGAAGCAATAATGAAAAGTAATGCAGACAGAAATATCTTGCCTCCAGCTAGACTAATGGCAAGGTCAGATTACATCAATTAAATCAGAAAATCTTCAAGATAGAGTTCACTAATACACTCACAGATTTTTATTTGGTCCCAAATAAATGTCTAGTTTTCTAAGTGAAGAAATTTTACTGTAGCTCCATAGAGGTAACAAAATAACGTAAGGAACAACACAGAAAAAATATTTTATACACACACACACACACACACATATATATATATATACAATTTGGACATAATATTTTCATAAAAATTGATTAATATTGTGGTATTTTCAGGAAGTTAAATTCAGGGTAAAGCAAATTATTGTTTTTATAAATACATCAATTTATATATTGAGAACATTATCATTCCTAATACTTGGGTGGATATGTACATTCAAAACACATGCTATGGTGACGTTTACTATAACCTTTTTATTTTAAAATATATGTTTAAGTTTTGGCATTATTTTAATTTTAATGAGTTTTGAAGCATAACAATTTAAACAACAGAATAAATAGAAGTAAATCTACTTATGAATTAGTTTTTCAGTAAAAAAATATAATCATCTTGAATATTTTACTAAAGAAATTATTAACAATAGACCATTTTAAACAATACGAAACCAAAAGTTAGATGGTTTGTAAGAATGACTTTGTATTAATGAATATTTCCCATATTACCTCATATATACAAAGCTTTGTAGTGCATAGTGAGGAAAAAAAATGAAGATGTACTCTACATGGATCTGTTACATAAGTAGCTTAAAAATTAATGACCAAAACAGAAGAGCACTAGAATGGCTATTCTATACAACAGTACAATGGGTGGGAGATGAAAGAAATGCTTTCAGTGAAATTATGTATAAACAGATAAATATAATTGAAATATATTTTAGGTATGTGGACCCTAAAATATAAACCCTGTTTCACTACTGATATGCTGGAAAAATAGAAATATCCTGTAAAATTTTCAATGCAACAATAGAAAATAAGTATTCAATTTTCACAGGAAAAATGTTCAGTTTTTTGTATATTATGAAAGTAAAATTATATAGACATTTAAATGTATAAAGTATATATCATTAACATTCAATTTTGTAAGAATTTTATAATTTAAGGGGCTGGGGATATAGATCAGTGGTACAAGTGCCTGCCTGGCGAAGAGCAAGGTCCTGAGTTTGATTCCTGGTACCCACAAAAAAAAAAAAAAAAAAAAAAGAATCTTATAATTATCACTAGAGGAGGTACATGTGAAAGTCTTTATTAAAACAAGATTTCAATTGTTGTTTTTTCTTTATTTGTATAAAACATGCATGATAAATGCATTGTGAACCTAACAATAGTGAACCTAATAATAGTAATATTTAACCTAATAATATTTAATCTAATAATTTTGATCCTAATAATATTTAATGTGAGAAGTTGTCAAATTTGGATGTGTCAATTTTTAAACTAATGATATTCTTTTCACCAATAAATTGTTAAGGTACATCAGTGTTATTTTGAATAGAACATAAGTTGATTAAATATGTCATGGACGGCATTATACTTTGATCACAAAGTGCCACATATGTGATAGTAGTTCCCAAAAATTGGAACGGAGCTGAGCAGTTATTCCCATTTGAAAATACATGTTACTAAGGAAAAATTTGAAAAGCTTTCTAAAAGGCAGAAAGTAAAAAAAAAGGTACCGTAAGTGGAAATCAACGCATTATTGAGGGAAAAATATGTTTATAAATTTAGCATAGTGTAAGGCTAGTATATGCAAAGTCTACCATCATGTACAGAAATATCTGAGGACTTTATGATTATGAATACACACGGGTTTAATCTCATTGGATTTTACATACATATTTTTTAAAAGGAATGAAGAAAAAAAACTACATCCCTAATTGTGAAACACATTTTTTCTTGAAAGAGTGGCTTCTCCAAAGTGAAGGACAAATATTATAAATTGCACATGAATGAAAGAAAATTACATAGCAGATGCTAATATAATATCAATATACTTTAACAATATTCATCAAAATAAGCAAGTATATAATTGGGTAAGTGAAAACCCAATTAACCTGCTTAACCTGACTATTTGGATTGCAAGTTGTTAACATATCATGCATACAATTCCAGCATCATGAGAATGTTTGGTGAATTCAAATGAATGTAAGACAAATTAAGCATAAAGATATATAATTCTACGGTAAAAATAAAGCAATATAATTTAGGTAAAATTCCGTGTACAATCTATACCTAGTGTTAAGAAAATACTTACAATATTCCACAGAAAATATTCTGATTGATATTTTAGCCCTTTGATTGGATATTAGAAATGAAAAATATTTAAGTACAGTAAGCGTAAAAAATTGCAAGGATGTAGCATACCATCTCTAACGTGCCTTTTATGCAACCAAAAGCAACTCAATCATTGTATGTAAAACATTCTGGAGCTCTCTGGAAGTCTGTGCAGTACAGAGAGGGACGAACGAAAAGCAGAGCCTTGTGGAGTTTTTCTTTAAAAAACAAGCAAGAACACCCCCAAATTCGCAGAGAAATTGAGAAACAATTGATGAAATACTTTTCTGTTTAAGTAAAATTAACCACATGTCCAGCGCTATCTCATTTGTTTATTGGCCTGTATTCCCACAGTCTGCTTATGCAATATATTTTTCTAGTACTGCAGAATTGAAAATAGTATATCTATGACCAATAGATTAGGCTATTAGACATATAGATCATAGATCAGATAAGTGATCAGTCTGTCTTTTTATTTTTTTCTCAAAAACCTTTCATTAGTACATGTTTGCAACTTGATAAGTGGGTTCATGTATGAAACACAGCTTGTTTTTTTCTTTTAATCCTCTTCTGAGCCATCTGCCTTTAAATGCATTTTCCTTCTTGTTGTTCATATTATTCTTAGCTCACACTTATGATATATAATTCTGGAAATATTTATAAGTCTTTTGTCTGCCTTCCAAAACCAAAATCCAAACAATGTTCTTTTGTAAAACAGATATATTTTTTTTTCCTTTTTATACAGATATAAATAAATCTTATAAAAACAGATATAAAACTTTTTTGCTTTTTATACTTTTTATTATATTAGGTAAATATACATTTTTGCCCGAATTAATGCAACTGATAATCCACGTGTGCTTTCAGTGTTTGAAGATTCCGGAAACACAAAGGTGATGATGGTAGTAAAACCTGCACCTACCTGAGAAGAATAGGTGCTCCTTGTGGAACACATTCTTACATATTTCTCCAAGATTTGTCATTCCAAAAAAGTATACTTTTATATTGTAATTCCATTTAACTTACATTGTTTTATTAAATTTCTATTGACTTCAGAATCTATGTAAAATGACCTAGCTGTTCTCTTAGGCTTCTGCCTCACCTGCAAATGGAATCTCAACTTTTATTTCTTCTGTGAATTTAGAATGTTGTAATTGCATGAAAGATACATACTTTTACATGCTTTACTTCATGTGATGTGTAATTAAATTTTTATCACATTAAATATTTTATCATCTACATTTGCTTTCAATTTTAATTTCATTTCCAAATTTGTCTATGTCTTTTCAAATCTCTTTACTGTAATTATATTTTTACATACATACACTGCACAGTTTTTCATTTTTGATTCACACTGAACTTAGTAGCTCCTATGAGCTTTACTCAAGTTATTTATGAGTGGACAAACATATAGAAATCTGAGGCTGAAAATACAGCTCAATTGGAGAGTACTTGCCTAGCATGTGCAAGGCCCTGGATTCAATGGTTCACTTTGAAATACTCCCCCCCAAATTTATAAAATCGATTGTGGGGTTAACAATAAAATAGTAAACTTACCTTGATAATCAGAAGTGATTCTTAAATGTTTTTATATTACACTGTGTCATAATTAAACTTAGTCATCTGTAGGCTGGAATGAGAGAAACCAGATGTGGATTAGTGAACTGAGGTGAATGATCTGCGTTGCATGTGGGAAGCACCATCCAATAAACTGGAGACCTGGACAGAACAGTAACAAAGGAAGGTAAAAATACACACATAATCATAACTTCTACTCTCCAGTTGATGCAGTTTTTGCAGCCATCATCACCTTTGTGAGTTTACAGAATCTTGAGACATTGCAAGCACATGCATCTCAGAGATTCTCCAGGATGCTTATTGCACTTCAGCCATTGATTTAAACTGTAGCACTGGTCCCTCTTTTCTTGGAGCTTCCATCTTTTTAGACTGAGTACCTACTGTTTCCGAGGATCTCCAGCCTGCAAAAGTCTACTGTGAGACTGTTCAGCTTCTAATTACATAAGCTAATCTGCCAAACCCTCTCTTACAAATGCATATGCAACCAATTGGTCCTATTCCTCTAAAGAACACTGAAAAATGCTCATGATGTAAAGTGCTGTGGCAAACACTTAGGATCTCTAATAATCTCTGGGTCTATGTTATTAGATGGTTGATGTTTGAATTCATTTCTTTAAAAGGATGGCATGACTTTGCTTGGTAATAACAACTTGAATTGAATATGAAATTTTAAGAGGAGGTACTCTGTGTGTAAAGGTACTGGAAATGTCTCCAATATGACATCGAGTTGCATTTTGTTGATATATTTACCACAGTCATATTTAATAAAATAGAAGAGTATTTTACAAACATCAGTTAATTGGAACTTCACATTTTGAAAATTCAGTTCATTCAAAAGTTTTGTTTATAAATCTCTCTAACATGTACAATAAGTGAAAACAAAACAAAAATAGTCAATGATCAATAACATGCCCTCAGACCTAGTATATTCAGAAAAGCTTGTTGTAGGATTATATTTTATTTCCTTCTGAAATTATTAAATTCTCATCAAAAGTTTTCATATTATGATAGTCTTTGTACCTCAAGAACATAGTATTTTAGACAAATATTTATTTCTTCTATTACAATTAAATATGTTTTAGTACATGAATCTGCAAGTTACTAAAGTGACTTCAAATAACTTTACTTCTTTGAAATAAAACTTAAACCAATATATGAAAGGCTTATATCAATCCACTAGGAATTAATTCATTTAGGAGAAACTGTATTACACACTAACTAATAGACATTTAGTGTATTTTATACTTTGACATAATTATATTTAAACCGATACTAAAATTTCATTGTTCTTTCCATGTTCTCTAATCTTTCTAAGCAACGTAAATTTGTGTACATATTTCTAAAAGCCTGGAAACATTTTCTTCTATGAAGCAGAAATTATGATGGTATCTGTTTACGTGTGTGTAGTTCTGACCTTTCTGAAGAACTTGTATTTACCTTATAAATTAGATTTGCTCCCTACATATCACTGTTCATCTACTTGTTATTTTATACACAAAGTTGTTATGAGCCCCAAAGCACTGAAGATCAATTATAATGTTTTAACTTTTATTATTGGACTAATTTCAACTGTCCTCAGAGTAAAAACAAATTAAGATTATTTTTAACACAACATTTTTTGAACAGCAGATGCTCTGAGGATGATAGCTATATCTTAGTTTCTCTACAGGAAGTTATATACAATATAAATATAGTGCACATTTCTTACAGTGGTTGCTCCATTTTTTGAGATGTGGTTTCACTATACAGCACAGACTGACCTCAAACTTGCAGCTAATCCTGCCTCAGGTTCTCTAGTGCTGGAATGACAGGTGTGAACCACCACATACAACTCTCCATTTTTAAATGGTAATTTTTAAAAAGTCAGCCTTATTCAATAAGAAAATCTGTCACCTATATGATACTGACATGGTATCAGCATCAGATATTTGCATAGTAAAATAGCTATATTTAGAATGAAAAATTGCAGATAATGGTATGCAAATACCTAAATACATAGATACAAAGATTTAAGTAATAACTGCACATAGATACCAATATACAGATAATTTTCTGATAAACATTCATGATATAGATGTTGTAGAAAATTAAACTTGCATTATTTGGATAAAGTATATGGCAAAACAAGTTAAAATAGAAAAGACACTTGTTGGAGCAGAACTGAGAAAATAAATATGTAACAAAACAATCCTATGGTTTTGAAAGTTAGTCCCTGCCTTAGTTACTTTTGTCTTGTTGCTGAGACAAAATACCCAATGCCCAAAATGAAGGAAGGAAAGGTTTATTTAGCTTACAGTTTGTGGAGGTTTCAGTCCATACTTGGCTGGCTCCGAGGCAGAAGATAGCAAAACAACAAGAGCAAAGGGGGGAATGGCAGCCGAACAACAAACAGCCAGAGCAAAAGGGAGGAATGGCGGCAAGCAGCTTCTTTCCCTGCCTTACATCGTAAACAGACTATCCCCACCTAAGGGGCGTGTAGCTCTCACATAATCTCCATGCCCTCCTCTTCCACAGGCTCAGGATGTATACAAAGTAAGCACCCTGGCTTCCTGCTGAGTCACTTAGCCAAACCTCTAGACTCCCCAAGTTGACACAATGTATCAACCATAACAGTGTCATTATGAGACATGAAAGTCAGGCGATAGCTTATATGTTGCAACACAAAAAGTATTCTACTTAAAGATGGATTCATTCTATGTTAAAAGACAAGTGCAGTGAGCCATAAATATATCATTCAGCAAACATTTATTGAGTACCTATTGTAACAAACTATAAGTCAGACATCATTATGAGAACATTGAGATACAGTGGCTAGCAAAACTGCAAGGCCTTTGCTGATGTGTAGAATACACTATATTTTAGAGAAACAGAATTTTTAAAAAAGCACTTAGAAGATGTTAGGTAAATGTTGGGTTATTTGTAGAAGATCATCTGAACAAGACAATGTGATGATGGGACTGAACAATAATGCGAAAATCTGAAGTAGCAAGAATGTAGATATCTGAGCAGTGTACAAGTACAAAGCCCCTAAATCAAGAAAATGTCTCTGAACTTTTAAGGACCAATAGAGTTACCATTGCTATTTATTTTTACTGTGCTGAAAGGGCAAGTGTTCAGGAAGTCAACTTGTGTGGGCCAGGTAACATAGTGTTTTGTGGGCCACTGGAAAATCTTTGATTCTGACACGTAAAGATATTTCTGTTTGGGAAAGAGAAAGCCTGTGATGTGATTTACAGCTTAAAATGAAACCATGGATGATTTGTTGAAAATAGACAATTATGGGTATAAGTTTGATACAGATTTATCCATTAGAGACTTGAATGCATTGGCCCCTGCAAGAGAGGAGACTAGGTTGGATTTGAGAAGAAGGACAAAACTAGTGAGATGATACCATGTCTGGACGTGCTTTGAACTGAAGGTACAGTTTTGTTAATGAATTGATAGGGACAATGTGTGTGTGTGTGTGTGTGTGTGTAGATGTACACATATGTGTGAAAAGTTTAAAAAATTGAAGGTCAAAACAGTCACTTGTAGACCATCAGCACATACATATTTGAAGTCATTGCACTGTATAACATTCCTAGGGCTCAGAGCATAGACAGTCTCTGTCAACACTGATATTGAGTATTCCTCTAGCTGGTAAGAGGATACAGGAAATTTTTCTTGACTTCCTTCCTAGCTTGCATGAGAAGATATATCCATTAAATTTGAAGTAACTGGGTCATATTGGAAAGAAAAATTATATTGGGCCAGGGTAAATTCTCATATATAATCATTAATTGTCTGCCATCAGTTGTTACATAATATTTTGCCTCAGTATTATGATACTATTCAAATTTCAATGCACTCAGTGCAGTGATATTAATATGCACCTCATATGGATTACATAAAGTTTAAATAGTGTAAATAAAATCAAGGGAAAGAAATGTAGGTGAAAGTTATATTCATGTTTTCTGCTGTTTTTAAAACAGCAAAAAAAACCTAAGTCTGGATATAACAAATGACCTCTTCAAGCATTACAATAGTCTTGTCTTCTGAGGAAGAAATAGTTGATATGAAAAACATTATAGTTGAAGTTAGCCTAACATGTTGAGAACAGCATAAATCTGAAACTTGATGTAAAGCATGGCTCTTAATGCTCATAGAAACATCACTGTATGTTGCATTCTTTTCTTTTTGTCAGAATGGGATGGGCTACTTCAGATTACTTAATTTCACCCAAAAGTCAAAAGATAAATTTCTTAGTCATTTTCTTCTTGCTGGGACACAAAATGTGGCACCCACAGTTTAAAGGAGGGGAGAGTTCTTTTTCCTCTTGCTTCAGTCCGTGGTAGTCATCCCTAAAGCAGAAACAGCAAAGCAGAAGGACCTCCCCAGAGAAAAGCTGGTCACATCATGGTAGCCAGGAGTTTGAGAGGGTGAAAGGACGGTTTGGGGTGGGAGATACACCCTTGCAAGTCACTCCAACAGGGACCTGCATTTTTCAGTCACATTCACTGATTTTAACATTGTTTTTACATTGCTATGCTTTAATATATTTTATTTAGTTATGTAAAGATATATATAAGATTCTGTAAGTCATATCACTCTGGAGTCAATGTAAATAATAGTAACTAAAAAGAAATATATATATATATATATATACATACATACATAAAATACAGTTAAATTATATAAAATAATATATAATTTATGCCATAAATCTTGCTGTTATTACCTTTAAACACTTGAACATTTTCATTTAAAATGTTCTCACAATAGCATAAGTCTTTATCAGCATCATGCCCATTTTTATCTCAGTGGATACTGACCATACCAACCTTGCTTTGGTCCTTCTTAAGAACAACCATGTGTTGACATTTTCCAGTAATTATGATATATTGGCTGAATTAAGGCTCAATTTTTGAACATTCCCAGAATCTACATCTTGGACATAGTTCATCTGGCTTGCATTTGCTAGCATCATTTAGACAAAAGTTTCAAGAGTCTTTCAAACCTACACCTTGGGAGAATGTATATCCCAAATTGGGTGTTTCTGCTTTGTAATTCCTATGGAAATATTTTTTTTTTCAGTAAAAGGTCTGGTACATCAAGATAGAAATCTGGAGCAGAGCCAATTCAACAAACCCATGGACCTCCACAGGAACACAATACTGGATCACATATTAGACCTTGATGGAGATTTTCCCAAACAAGCCTACCCTGACCAGCCCAGCTCTATCCAACATGCATGCACTGAGTAAGGAGGCTATATGCTACTGTTTCCTGTCACTGTGACTATGTTAAATAGAATCACTTTTAAACTAGCTAAAAGGCAAAGCCATCAACTCATATGTTCTGTTCTAGCATCCTTCAGTTTCATCTCTTTTCTTTTTCTATCTTAAAAGTGGAAGTATAGTTTCCAGATAGATTTTTAACTATTTTACCACCCAGAGGTGTGTTTAGAAAGGAGGAGAAATTAGTTTCAAAGTGCACACATATACTCTATACATTTTTTGATTAGCTTACTTTTTGGACTTCTTTACAACAGCTTAAAAGGCATTGTTATCTGTTAACTAGATTCGAACCATGAACACTAAGTTGTATGTCAAAATTTCCTTATTATTCTATCCTTGGATTTTTTTGTCAGAGTAATTTGTTAGATTTAACTTTTAATCTCCAATTATAATCTTAATTTATAACTTCTAGTTATATCTCCAATTTTAAGGCTTTATACTGCCACTAGATGTTAAAGGTTTTTAATTAAAGGAAGAGTCATATATTTCCTCATAGATAGTTTTTTTTTTTTGGTTTCGGAAAGCTTCAGATTTTTTGTTTGGGATAGCCTTTTTCAGTGAAAATCAGGAATATTTGAATTTAGTATATGTTCCTAGTTTCAGCATTAATTTGAGATTACTGGTTCATATGATTTCTAATCAGCGTAAAGCCTGTTTTCCAAAATGAGAGAAGGGAGTGATTAAGTGCCTATGTAACTTTATAGAGTAGTTATTTTATTGGATCAACAACTAATGGGAACTTAGGATAATTTAGTTCTTGAGCTCAATAACAAATTGAAAGTGAGAAATTATTGGTATAAGTAAATAAGTCTACAGCACAGATCTAGAGCAAAGATGAATATATATTCAACTCTTTGTACGTCTATCTTTCTCATTATCCAGATATCTGAAAATAAACTAGATTGTACAATCTTTAAAGATCTAGCAATTGAGAGAGAAAAGAGTTGAAAAAAAAATCCCAAAGATATTTTCCCCCTAAAGATCTCACTGTAATTTTAAAAGTAAAATTTACTCCTATAAAATTATTTTCAGGCTAGTTAAACTTACTCATAAGTGCAGTAATTACAGTGCACTTACCTATTTCAAACTTAATGTTTTCCATGAGCCTGGTACAACGATTCATATTTCACTTATAGATGACATCAGAGCTCTCTAATGTAGGTCATGAGCAATCCCTGTTTAAAAACTAGGCCTGGGAACACATAAATAACTCACTCAGAGTTGCACTGCAACATGACACTTGATTTGACAAACTATATCTTACAGCCTTCAAATTTCATTCTCTTAACTACTTGGATATGTTCATGGAATTATATCTGAAATTATTTTCCCTGGTTTGGTTAATAAATTCATGGTAAATATAATAGATCAATAAAAATGTTAATAAAAATTACCTGAGGAAAACAAAGGTAATGAAAAATGACGGTGCATTTAAGTGGTCCATATTATTTCTTCAATGATAATTTATTCCATCACTAAACAGTCAATTGCACATATTAAATATTTATTAATAACTTTAATGTTTATATATTGTGGGCTGAACTTTTACTTATTAAATAAGTAATTGAAGAATGCAGAGCATTTCTAGCTTTGAAAATCTACTTCAGGGCTAACCACCACAGGATCAGAGTTTGCCAGAACTCTGAAAACTATAGCCCAGTGAGCCAAAACTGATCATTCACCGTCTTTTATAATATTTTATTAAACTCTAGACAGACATGTTCATTTATATAACATCTGTAGCTGCTTTTTTACTTGATGGTAAGGTATTTGATATAGAGATTAAGATCAAAATGCCTAAAATATTTACTATTTTGGACTTCACAAAAAATTGTTGCCAACATCTACATTGTGAAAGTAAAGCACCATCCACTGATGCTGGTGTTATTTTCACTAAGGGGCCTTCAGTGCTAACACCAATTTATCTAGTGGTCCAGGGCTTCATGACATCCACCGCTGTGCCCTGAGTAAATGTGATTATGAAATAAAGAGTAAGAAAACCTTTGCTTTCAGAGACCCTCCTTTTACTATCACGTCTATGGTTTGTAAGAACATGACATAATCTTAGTCTCATTGCCTTTGTAGGGGGCTTGTTTTACACATATGAGCTAACTCTGAAATATATGATAACACATATGCAAACACGCAAATGGACATTTATTATGGTTTTGATCTAAAATATTCCCTAAGAATCTCATGTTTTCAAATGTAGGGGTTTGGAAGGTGGTGATAGTATGGGGGCCCTATATTAATTACTGGATTAAATCTATTAATGAGTTCCTCATGGAAGATGCAGTTCCAGGGTTGGGCTTGGTTGCAGATAGGTTGCTTCAGGGCATGAAGTGGAATTCTGCAGCCTAATTGCCTGGGGGCTGGGGAAGTAGAAGTATATATATTTGAATGAAGACAATAAACACAAAACAACTTTGGTCTTATAGTTGATTCTACTTATCACACACATTGATACAACTTCAAAGTGGACAACTGAAGCATTCAAACCACATTCAGTAGTAACCTTCAAGAATAGTACTGAAGAAAAATCCTCTAGTTGGTAATAAATAGTGTATTTTGTGTTTTTTCCTTCATCTGGATCCAGAGATGACCCAAATAAATAATGTAAAAGGTGTATCTGAGTTTTTAAAGAATTAGAGATAAGTAAAGTGTTTATGGACATATAAAACAACAGGTACCTACCATAAAATACCCTACATTTGATCTATACCCTCAATAAACAGCAACAATAAAATGTTCTCTGCATATGTTTTTATCAGAACAGGCATAGAATAAAAGATAAATGAGTGTCATGTGAGGACTTACATAAGGGACTCATGCATGAAAAGCCTTTAAAACTTAGGTGGACAAATCGATAAGCTCTATGGAATGTCAGAATTCAAAGCTCTCTCAATGCAACACAATGAAAAGAACATAGATTTCCCTGAGTTAACAACCTGGACTTTCCTTCACCAAGGCTTGCTTCCTCTTTTATTCTTTTTTTGATAAGTGCCTCATTGGTCACTGGAGAATATGCTGACCTTCTCAAACGACATGGATTTCCAGGGTTACCAATAAATAACCTGGTAGGATAGTCATTATATTTGACCCTGCCCATCATGAATATTTGTTGGACTAAGAATGTGTTCTACAGATAAGAGAAACCTTTTTCCTACATAAAATATGTTAATCAGTCCACTTTGAGTGGACTTTTTGCAATGCAGTAGTTAATGTCATGGCCTTTTATATAATATTATTTTAGATTGAGGAATTAAATATGAAGTAAATGAATTACAATAAGGAGGACCCTGCCAGTGGTACTCACTGATAGTACTACATGCCCTAACGGTAAACAGTAACAGTCTTAATACTTGGTAGCAAGATCTACTGCAAGTTCAGTTAGGGGATTAACTTGAAGTCTGCCGTGTAAATTTATAAATTTCTATCATAAAGGAATCACAGAATGCTCTAAATTGGAGGTCAAAATATTTTTCTTTTTCTAAGCCAAAATGCAGGGGACCAGAGCAAATGTGAGAATGGCTTCTGTATTACACGTGATAATTCTTTGAGAAAATATTTGTATTTTATTCCTGCCAGTTATTAGACACTGCTTATTTGTTTCCACTGGGGAATTGTTCTACCAAAGGAACTGTGATTTTTAGTTGAGATATGTCAACTTGTGTAAGAACCACATAGAATATGGATGGAGCTCTGGGTTTCTCTCTGGAAGATGATTACGTAGGTTGTACCTTAAGTAGGGAGCACCCAATCTAGAAATGGGTGGCCTCAACCAATAGGCTTGTAACCTGGGTGGAATAAAGAAAGGAAGGCAGTTTTCTTTTCTTCCTTCTCTGGAGGACCTCTGGTTCTCACCGTTGCCTTTAGATACTTTTTTCCCACTTCATTCAAACTTAGAGAGAAGCCTTCTAAGACCCTCTGGCTTTGCAATATGGACTTTCATCAGACTCTACAGTGAGCATCCAACTTGAGATCTTCACTCAGTCCTCAGCTCATGGACAGTCAGTTCACATTCTTCCCCCTCTTATGTGGCAGACTCTTCTGATTCTGATCCTGTAAGCCTAGCTAGTAAATTCTTTGTATAACTGTATGTATATTTTATATGATCCTCTAGTGAGCACGACCTAACACAGAAACAGCAATACTTCCCTTTAATTGCAAGTTGAGGATATCTCCTATTCATAGTAGGTTCCTTTTATTCCTGGATCAAAAGTTAAGAAAGGTTTGCTTTTTGTGTTTATTTTTCATATTTTGGGTGGTTTGTCCAAGCATAGTTTCCTGCTACTGAGTAAGGACAGAGAAGTCTACGTCTGGAATCCAGTGAAACATCTGTTGCGGTTTTACTACTTTCACATTTAAAGGCACAAAATAATGGAATATCGTAGCAACCAATTTACATATTAAGAACATATAAATTAATGATCATTAAGAAATGAAGTCTTAGATCATGTCACACCTGAACCACTACTCCCTGGGCACGTGGATGCAAGGAATTATGGAATGTGTCCTAATTGTAGAAAGTTATAGCTATCAGTTATGACCCATAATTACTGACAAAATTAAGGATCTTAGTAGCTGCAAATTACTCTTCCATTTCTTGTTTTGTATATAGTTGAATGCATTTTTGCATAGCAACTTATTTTTCTTTTTATCAGTCTTTGTATTTCATTATAGATATTGTGTTGAAGATTAATTTTATAATCTAATCTTTAGTAAGGGAACATTCAGGAAAAACCATGACCAGAAAGAGAACAAAATAACCCAGAAATGGGTAGAGAAAATTATGATAACTGCTTCTCATAAATGGAATGCGAGTTTGTCTTCTCAGTTTGATGAGAATTTAAGGACATTTTTTGTGCATAAAACAAGTATTGGGAATAAATTAAAGCTAGAATCACATCTACTATCTAGCCTGTTTTATTTCACATGCAACCTATAAAATTTTTCACATTTTTGTACATTTTAAGAAGGTGACTAACAAACACCAACAATGATAACAGAAGGAGAATATGTAACAAACTTTTTGTGTCACATAGAGCCTCAAATTATTAATACGTGATTCTGAAAAAATATATTGACCAAAGACTAATATAAAGCCACATTGGACATCTTGTCTGTGAAAGCAAAAATGTATTTTTGTGGTTGCAAGGACATTGACATATAGTAAACGTTATAGCACAGGCTCTTAATAAGCCAAGCAGTGGATTTTGCAAAATTTTAAACTAAAGTCCTTCATGTCATGATCAAAGTTATCCCTCTAAACATTGCATATGATGCTAGGACTGTGCCACTGCCATCCACATTTCTAGTGAGATAGCTGTCCTCCCTGAAAATTGATGCAGTGGTAAAGTGTAGAAGATAACTGGAAGATTTGGGGAAGAAGGAATTAACTTCTTCCATTTTTTGTTACTCTTTAGCCTCTTGTTTCCTGCTCTTATGAAAATGATATCAATTCTTCCTTCTGTCAACGGAAAAATTTTTTAAAATGTTTCCCATCATCTATAATGAAGCAGCTCATTTCCCCAAACTAGTTGCCTTTCAGGGCCGAGATTTTCCTGGGTGCTCTTTCAATGTGCAGCACCAGTTCCAGATTTAGAGCACTGGCATGTGTTCGCATCACTCTCTAGATCTTCCTTTCAATCTTTATTACAGTAATTTTGTTCTTCCAAGTCAGAAGAGTCTACCCTGTCAAAATGATATCTCTTTATTTCCCTATTTTTCATCATTCTTTTAGATGTGTTGAGTGACTAACTATCCTGTCCAGTAAATTTTCTTTATTGATGATTTTTGTTGTTTCTGACTCCTTATTGGAGACTCATGTGCTGTAATCACTCCCAAATTACTGTCAACTTAAAATCTCTTTGAATTATTTCTTATAGAATACCTTTTGCATTCTTATTAAAATACCCAAAGCAGTAATTTTGACCTGGTATTAATTTTACACCATTGATCAATTGACTTATTTTCTCTGAATTACACCCAAATATGTTGTTTAAATGAAAGAAATAACATAAAAAAATTAAATTCCCTGTGAAGGAAAGGTAAATTATTGAATAATTTGGAAAGCAATAAATGATTCTTGTTTTACAAGTATTAATTCCATAAGCATGTCTCATAATTGCTATTAATCTATGCAAAAATGTGTCTCTGTTGTCATTCCACTTAAGGGATTTAAAGTAAGTATATAATAAATAAGAGAGAAAAAGAAAAACCTTTCCCTGAGTCTTAGGTTTTCTCGTGAGCAGTCTGCCAGATAGACTTATTGGGAGCTGTATTTGTCAGAGGAAACATTTTCCCAGAATCTAACAAACCTTGTAAAGTTTGAGAAATCCTGGAGTTTCCTGCCCTGCCTATTATTTGGACATTCCAAAAACTTTATTCACCAACTTTATGCCTGGTCTTTGACCAGTCTTTCTGCTATCAATTTCTAGCCACTGAACTGTGGAAAGCCCAAGCCTTTATTTTTTAAATTAAAATATGCTCTATTTCCCAATTGATGCTGTATTGATGTTAGTTGATGCTGTTTCCTAACTTGAATAGCTATTTTGCCCCCAGATGAAACAGTCTCTGCTTTATTTCAGCCTCTTGCATGATTTCTTGGCTTATATTATGAAATAGAGTAAATTTTGTTAAATGGAGAACATGCATAAATTACGTGCATATAGACAGAAGTTTTACTTACTCTATAACCTCTGTCTCACTTACCTTCTCTTGACTGAGATGTAGTACCCGATACCCTCAATTTGGGGAAGGAAAGGTTTGTTTTGGTTTCCATTTTATGACGATTTCATTCCGTAGTGTGCTGGTTCCCAGCGTGGTGGCATAGCGCAACCCAGGAGAAACGGTTCATGGCCTGGAGGCAAGATGCAGAGAGAGATCCAGGGAGGAGCGGGAAATAGACCCTTCAACATCCAGGTGACCCGCCCTCCACCATCTCTGACAAAGCTTCACTTCCGATGTCACATATAGCTCTAAACTCATCAGTGGGCCAGTCCCCTGAACGGCATCCTGTACCCACGATCCAAGCACGTCCTCAGAGTCAACGTGTGAGTAGCACTCAACGTGTGAGTTCCAAAGCCAGAAAAAAATATAATTTTCACAGAAGACCAAATGGACTTTTTTTTTCAGGAGGTGGGGGTAAATAAAATTAGTATGGAATCATGTTCCTTCATTATAACATTATATTATTGTAGCAAAAATTTTAATGTAAGGTAGAATTTTTCTGGTTGCAATAAATGTATAATGTGAAAATAACAATTAGATTTTAAAAAGTCACAGTGTAAGTCAAAGTGATACAAATAGGGAGACAAGCAGCAAACCATAAGATAAACAAAAAGATATGCAGTTATCCATGTGTGACAAATGCCTTCTAAAGCTGCTACTTAGAATTTAGTACACTATATTTTTCATTACCGTCAGATCTGTCAAATGCTAAGTAAGTTTTCAAAGCATAAAATAAAGCAAGAGTTTATTGTCTGAGTAGTTGCTTTGCTCATATGTTCTAATGTCAAATAATTAAGCCAATAATTTTAGCACTTACATGAAGCAAATAATTATCATATCAGGAAGGACATACATCAATTTTGCACATGTTTAATCCCTTATGTTTTTTTTTTAACAATTTACTTCAAAATCACACATGACTATGAGGGAGAAAATTACTCTATATCATCAAATTTGTGTAGAAATTTTAATTAATTACAAAAATGATGTATGATTCTGAGCATGTTGCAGTACATCTCATCATGATGCAATATTTGTGAATTCTAAAACCAATTAAAATATTTATGAATGGTTATATGTCTTTGATTGTTATTTGTAAATTATTTCACATACAATGAGAAATTACACCACAGTAAGAAAGTTGTAGTATGCTATTATTTTTGCTATTGAAATATTATTAATTGATGAAACGATGTACTCATAGATGCAAAAGGAAACTACTCACCCTCAGTGCTCCTTTATTTCCTTCCCTATTATGAAAATAAAGGGTACAAATTCATATGTTAAGTTAGAATCTATGTTGAATTTGCACACAAGGAGATAAAATGGAAAAGTACACACACAGCCCAAGATAAATGACAATGCTCCCTAGTGTCAGATAAAATATTATCATGTATACACACTGCTTGAATAGGAAATGGAGTTTACAATGTTTATACAGAACAAATACACAAAGATAGGTTGGTAACAAGCAAATTATAAAGTTTCTCTTACTATTTTATCCTATTCTGATTTATTGTAGTAGCGATAATTAACATGAGATCTCTCAATGCATTTTAAGTGTTTAATACATTATTGTTGACTATAGGCACATATGAAGATCTTTAGGGTTATTGATCTTATTTGAATAAAATTTTAAGCACTTTTATTAATAAAAGTCCATTTTCTTCCTTTCCAGTCCCTGGTAACTACCATTTAATTTTATTATGTTGAGTATTTTGGATCCCTCATATTGTTTCCACAGGTAGTATTTGTCTTTCAGAAACAGGTTCAATTCACTCATTATAATGTCTTCAAGGCTGTGTACTGCATGGATATTATGTATTGAAGAATTGCATTTTATGGGCTGGTGCTATAGTTCAGTGGCACTGGTGCCTGCCTGGCAAGCGCAAGGTCCTGAGTTTGATTCCTGGTACCGAAAACAAAACAACAACAACAACAAAAAACAAGAATTACATTTTTAAGACAGTAACATTCTATCATATGTATATAACATTTTTTCTCTCATCTATAGATTGACATTTGTGTTGGCTACTCTGAATTGTACTGTGATGAACATGGATTCACAGATATTTCTATGAGGTAGTGACCTTTTCTCTTGGAAAAAAATCTAGAAAAGGAATGTCTAAATAATATGGAAATCATACTTTATAAAGTTTAAGAAACTACAATGTTTTCCACCATTTTGTTTTCACAATAACCTGAAAAGATTTCTACTCCTCCACACCTGCTTAATATATATGTAGGCTTTACTTTTCTTTTTGACAATAGCCACCAAATAAATATGAGGTGCCACCTCAATTTTATTTCCTAAATATTAGTGAAATTGGGCATTTTTTTCATATACCTCTTTGCCTTTGGATGTTTTCTTTAGAGATATATCTTTTTTTAATTTGGTTATTAATTTTTATGTTTAATACTGAGCAGTAGAATTTCCTTATTTTGGAGATTAACCCTTTGTTAAATACATGCCTTGCAAATATTATTGTTTTCACACTCTGTAGTTTGGGTTTTCATTTTTTGGTTGTTTCCTTCGGGGTGCAGAGCTCTTCATTTTGATGCATTCCCACGTACTTACATTGCATTTGTTTTCAATGTCATACACATAAAATCCTTGCCAAGACCAATGTCATAGACATTTTCTCCAATGGTTTCACCAAAAGAAACAATTTTAGTGATTTTTCTTTCATTTTTCATACCAGGAATTGAACTTGGATTTTGTCCTTACCAGGTAGGCACTATGCCACTGAGCCATATCCCAGGCCTGAAATTGTATACCATAGTTTTTATTGTTTATTTTTCTTCTCTTTAAAATGAAAAAAGAAACAGTTTTGGGTCTTACATTAAATCATTGTACATTTTCTCCATTGATTTTCCATTTTTGCTTTATTTTCTTGTAAAAATTATTGAAAAAAGACTTCATATACATAAACTACATCTCCTAAAAGGATACCACAAGTTTTAGTGTTTTTTCTTGATCAAATCAAGATCACTTGAAAATCGGAAGTAATTTATCACCTCTAGATACCCCTCATCACTTCTGCTGCCCATCTGTTCTATTGCCTCTCGTTCTAGGTGAACACTAAATTACAGATCACATTTAATTTCATGGGAATATTTATTTGTGAGTTGTTTCTTCCAGTTTTTTTTTATTCTTTGACAATTATGATTTGGAATTAGAGCTTTTTGATTATGATAAAATTTTATACATAATTATAATAAAAGAACTGTAGAATAACAATAATCTTTTTAATTCTGGTACATCTTTTGCGATACAATTTATTTACATATTTCAGCTCTCAGTTCATTTCCTCTCAACTTCGTATGAACCATGCAATATGTGCTCTATGATGAACACTAAAGTTCCTTTTAACATTTATCACTTAAGGGATGCTGTGTAACCTTTACACTAGAAGGAATAAGATGCCTTTTGAATATTCTAATGAGGTGTAGGTGATGAGCATGTGCATGAGACCACCCAAGAAAGTCTCACCACAGACCCTCTGCAAACTTGTAGGCCAACATCAGCCTAGCAGTTACTTTAGTTGTCTGGTTTACTTGGAAACCATACTTAGCAAGTTGCAGACTCAGAAAATTCTCCACATGATTTGAATTTAAGACGATTGTCTGGTTTTGCTCCCCAACTTCAGACAAGCTCTGGTTTGGCTAAATCAGTAAATTTGTGGTTATCCATAGTACTATACAACATTTCTAGTGAGGAATAAACTACTTTTCCTGTGCCTTGGATATCCTTGGATAATCTCATAAAGTTTCAGATGTTGAAATTTAACACCTTTTATGATGAATTAAAATTTAGAAACCTAATCCAATCATGGCACTTAGGAGTGGAATCTTTTACAAGTGATTAGCTTTAGATAAAGCCTTTATGGTGGAGTCTTTGTAATTGAAATTGGTGGCTTTATAAGAAGAAAAAGGAAGACCAGACAACCACAGCCACAGCCACATACACCACTGTCTTTTGCCATATACCTCTATTCAAGTGCCCTGCTAGTAAGAAAGCCATAATCAGATGAGGTCCCTATAGCTTGCATCTCCAGAACGGTAAGCCAAAGGAAATCTGTTTACTTTATAATATAAATTATCTCCAATATATGGTTATAAATGTGAAAAAGAATTAATAATAAGGCTTCAAAATTTTTCTTTACGCTAGGATATTATGCAGTTACTTTTCTCTTCATTAACAGTTACTATTTTAAGTATTCTGTTTCACTTAATATTCCACATCTCCTGATTTGACTCACAGTACTAAAGGTTTTGTATTAGTTGTGGTCTGAGAAGAGAATAGCCAAAATCTGTAGGTTGGATTGTGATTGTTTTGTGGAATGACAAATATGCTGGGTTACTTGTCAATTCGAAATGTGATCCTAGTACGTCACAGCAAGCAGCAGTGTCACAGTTAACGAAGCCATCACCTGTAGTTGATTATGATGAAGTGCCAGTTGAAGCACAAGCCTTGGGAGCTCAAGTGGCTGCTGAACCTGACCATTACGGTGGTGATTATAAAGATGCTGGCATGGGTTGTATTACTGCAGTGCACTTGACTATTAAAGAAGTAAATGAAAGCTCAGGTCTTTAACTCTCACATGAAGTCACAGTATGAGAAATAGCTGCTGTAACAGCCCTAAAAGAGTCTCTTATTTCTTGTATACACATGTGATGTTGCTGAAAATAAATCTAATTGTCAGCTGTGGGTGGCTAAATTGTAATGATAATGAAATGGACAATTTTCCTAAGATTTTCATGTGAAAGGGAATCAGTTGGAAAAATAAAAAAAATATGGAGAACTAAAAGGGAAAATTTGGATAAATCCAGATAAAATTGACAATCTATAACTCTGTAATAATTCTCAGTCTTCCTCACTAGTAAAGTAGCCTTTCAATATCTAAAAAACATTGCCTTTCTCAGCAAAAAAGCCTAGTGATATTCTCAAAGTATGTGGCATGAAAAAGGAAGCATTTTTCCTGAGTATATGCCAAAACTACATACCACTGGCAGGAAAATATATGTAGAGTCAAGTATTGGCATGGTTCAGGATCGGGTGTTCCCTTTGATAAAGAATTTATACAAAAATTAATTTCAGAATTAGTACCCAGGAAAGTGGATCCTAACATAATCTCAAGGTATTGTCTGAAAAAGTATAGTGAAACACAACACTACATTGAGCAAATTTATTTATATATGCCTCTTAGCTCATTTCCTGCTGCTACACCAGAGTAACATAGACTAGGAAGTTGCTGTACAATAGAAGTGTATTTGCTTCAAGGGCTAAAGATTGATGAACTTCAGATTAAGAGGCAATTTTTTGGTGAAAACCTTTATACTGAGTTTTAGCTGGGATAAAGACAAGCAAACATGCAATAGGCAGAGAGAAAAATTGTATTTATTCTTTCTTAGGGAACCCTCACTTGTTAAAATTAACTCATCCAGTGAAAATAACCTTAATCAACAGCAGCACCTTAATAGTCTAACCTCTTAATGTTGTTATAATGACAGGTCAATTTTAGCTGGAGTTTTAGAAGGGACATTCAAGCCATAGCTCTGCTCATTTCCCTATGATTCCTACTTACTGCATTAGCTTGGGCATCTGAAGGTGACTGTAACAGCTTGCTAATTTGGTTCACTGAAATCTGTAAGCATCACTGGCCTATATTTAGTGAGTTTATGGTATCAGAGCTTGCTTGATATGATATGCAGGAGAAAATCAAAACATTAAGAAGACAAGAGAGTTTGCCTGGATTAATTATGTATAATGCCTTTCCTTTCTAAACTATGTTTTTTAAGAATGTCCAAAGACACCCACTACAGGAAGGGATTATATATATACATGAGAAAATGAATTAAGGAGAGGTGTGAAGAACAAAATAACACACTGACCTGCAATTCTATTATGAGATCAAGTTTTTGTCCAAAACAACAATTTAGAAATTGTCAATGTGACATTTCATTCTTAGTATACCTCTTTATTCTTTAATATTAGGTTCTGTATCTTGCTAATATAGTTGTCTTTCTATATCTTTAAGCATATGAAGTATTATGGTTTATGACCAAATAGCCTCTCACAAAGTCTCATGCATGAGTAGGTGGACCTTTATGAAGTTGACTGGAGCATGGGGGTGTGACATTGATCACTAGAAAAGTTGACTAATGAATTTATAGTTAAATATGATGTTGGGAGCTCAAGCCTGGCCAGAGGAGGTGGATGACTGGGGACATGGCCTGGAGGATATATTTCTTTTCCTCTTCTCTTGATGTCTCTTACTGCTTCCTACCTGCTATGCCATGACCTGTGTGCCCTCTGCCATGCCTCTCCACCAGCTGCCTTGGAGGCAGACTCTGGACTGAAATCTCTACCAACACTCTTAGCCAAAATACACCTTTCCATTTTAAAGTTAAGAGGTGTCAGGTATTGTGACTCAGAGATGAAAAAATAACTAATTTATGAAGTACATTTCATATTTTACATCTAATCATTGCTTTATGGTTCAATTTCCATGAGTGTGACTTTTGGATATAATTTATTTTTTAAGTATTAAGAGAGTTTTGACTGGGTATGCTTCATGTTCCTAAAGACTTTATATCTCTCTGAGACCACAAATTGAAGTCGCTATCCTGATGGGAACATTAACTTCTGCTTCGGCTATTGCCCTGAGGCATAACCAATATAAGCATACATTAAATTAAATTAAATTTTATGCTTGAATCTTTCTAAAATTTTGTTGGCCATAATCTTTCTAAAATTCTGTGGGTGATAACTATATGATATTTTGCTTTTGGCTGTGGTTTCTCAGGAATGATGTTATATTCATTCTGACCTTATAAAGTTAGAAAGATGTCTTTCCATGTATCCCTCTGAATATTGTGTTTGTTTTCTTATTTAGCACTTTATGATCCTAATATTTGTAAGAGTATTCTATGAGATTATGTGACTGGGCCAGATCATATATTGTGTTACTGTACCATAGATCTTAATGCATCTAGAGGTAGAAGCTCAAATTACCATATTCAAATTCAGTTTCTCATAAAAATGTGTGCAGGTAATTATATTCAAGATTTATAACATTTCTTCATTGTGAGCATTATAGAATTATACATTCTTTTTTATGATGTGGTGGGGTATCAGACTAGTAAAGTGAATAAAATGGTTTTATTTTACATATTTTTTGGTTAAGCTAGTAGACAATTTAATCTCCAGTACAGCCAAAATGATAGCTAATAATAAAAAACACTTCACTACATGTCAAAAGTATAACGCACTACTTAAAATCTCTTTCAAATTCAATAGAAGCACCTAGTTACATTAAACTACTAACTGTAGATTAAATAGAAGAAAGTAACAGAATATCAAAGGTATAGTATTATTCCATGCATTAGCAAATATCATTATTATTATTATTATTATTATTATTACCAAGAATCAAAGTCAGGACCTCACACTTATCAGGCAGGAGCTGCACCACTGAGCTATATCCCTGGCCCACAAATGTCATCTTCTTTTGTTTGTTTGATTTTTCCGGTTCCGGGAATCAAACTCACGACCTTGTGCTTTCCAGGCAGGCGGTATGCTGCTGAGCTGAATCCCTGGCAGCCACGCATGTCGTCTTAAGTGGAGAAAAATAATGCTCTTTTCCCTAGAATATGCATGCATACAACTGCCATTTTTATTTCACAGTGTTTTAAAAGTCCTTAGTGAGAAAATGAAAAAGGGGTAGAAATACCCAATACAGTAATATAATTGAGTTTTTTCTCTGCTTATATTGTAATTTAAGACCGCAAAATTTAGAAAACCCAGAAAATAGAGTAAATGATACGAGTACCTGGCAAATAGCTAAATATTCATTATAACAATGATGATGATTTTCTCTGTAGTTGTAAAAGCTAGTATATCAATATATAAAATTGTGAAATATTTGCCCTGTATGGTGGCTCCAGGGATGGCTGTAATCCCAGCACTGAGAAGGCTGAGGCGGGAGGATGGGAGTTTGAGGCTAATCTGGGCTATATAGTGAATTCAAAGCTAGCTTGAAGTGTATATCAAGACCATGTTTCAAAAAATGTGGAATAGGGGCTGGGGATTTAGCTCAGCGGCAAAAGCGCCTGCCTGGCAAGCGCAAGGTCATGAGTTCGGTTCCCGGTACCGGAGAAAAACAAAAAAACAAAAAAAACAAAAATATGTGGAATACTTAGACATCTTCAGAAAACAGAAGAGAAGCAAAGTCTAACATCTTTAATAACTCCCTTAACACAACATTTAAAAAATGTTGCCTCATTCATGTTCTGATTTTGGACTACAGCTAGTAATACAATAATGCTGAATATATTTGTCACTCTCTCTTCATATTTCCATGTTTATGTCTATTTCCAATTCTTTATGTGTATGATCTATCAATCTCTTGAGATATAGATAGATGATAGATAGGTAGACAGAAAGGTATATAAAATTTGAATTAAAATCACACTTTTAAAAAGACTATTTTCTTTTTTTTTTTTTCTCCTTTTGAGGCAGGGTCTCACTATGCAGTTCAGGCTGGCCTTGAGCTCACTTTGTAGCCCATGCTGGTCTCGAACTCGCGACCATCCTCCTGCTCCAGCCTCCCGAGTATTGGGATTACATGCATGCGCCACCACGTCTGGCTAAGACTATACTTAATTCAAGAAAATTATTTACAATTATCCTGGGCCTTTCTTATGTTATACACTGTAAAACAAATCTATATTAACACACAGTTATTTTAGCAATAGAGAAAAAAATTCAGTAAAGCAGAGATGAAAGAGAAAATAGACCCAGTTTAGAGTTTATTATATGAAAAACATTACATTTTGCTTGAAATGTAATTTTAAAAGAAATTGTATGGGAAATGGTAAACACATTAAATGCATGCATGAATATACAAATTATTTGAAAATAAATGCACAGGAAGAAGAAATTATTTGAGTTCTTTTAGACAATTTAAGAGTTAGATTTTCATTTAAACATAACAATTTATTTTATTTTATTTTATTCTATTTTATTTTTTTGTGGGACCAGGAGTGAACTCAGGACCTTAGGCTTGCCAGTCAGGTTCTCATACCACTGAGCTACATCCCCGGGCCTAAAAGTTTTAAATGAGAGATTGAGTCACCTACATTAAAATTGAAATTGTATTGTGGAAATTATAGCACAGTCAAATCAATAGATTAGGGCATATTCTCATTGACTGTTATCTTATAATGCTAAAATCTATATAAATGAAAATATTTTGAAACAGAAAATTTTCAAAATATTCTATATAAAAGCATCAAAAATATGAACAGACTATTCACATAGTAACAAAACTAATAAATTCCCTCAAAAGTGGAAAGTTGTCTCCTTAATCAAAAACACATGTGATTTTTGTTTCATAGAACTGGAAAAACTTAAAGATATACCACATATTAGTTGATAATTTTAAGATTGGAAATGATACTGTCACTTATCCTGAATAGAAATGTAAATTTCTACACTATAGTCATGCATCAACATGGCAAGAATTAGTAAAAAAAAATTTTAAATATTAATTCACACAATTTAGTCCATCAGTCTCACACTCAGAACCCAAAATATTTGAATAAAAAAACTACTTTTGAAAAATAACTAAAGAAGATGTCAGTCCAAGGAATATGTATAGATTATTTTACAGTATATGTGCAGTATGGAAACAATGATTATTTAAATTTATCATATATAAAGGAATTTTAAAAGATTTTTGTGTTAAAATTTATGTGAGAAAATTATATCTCAGAATATCGCCAAATGTCATTGTATGTCTACAACTATGACCAATAATGTACCCTCTTCAATTATATAAATGAGAAGTCTGTGAAAATACGGTCAGCTGAAATGATGCAGAGTAGAGACACAAATGATATGCACTAGTTTTTGAATTTAAGAATCAAATATATAGACATATAGATAAGTTGCTATCTATTCTTTGAGGCAATAAAAAATGTAAACCCTCAGCTAAACTGAGAAACAGAAAGATTCAATTAAAATTCCATTTTCAAAATTAGAGCTGACAAAAAGAGATACGTGACTGAATAGCAATGTCAAGGATGATTAGAGGATGTTATGAATGTCTGTATGTCTTACAGGTTTCCGTGGTCTAGGATCATGTTTAAACCTGCTATTTCTTCGTTAGTTTTTGTTTGAGTGATCTATCGCCTCACTGAAAGTGAGGTGTGAAGTTTCACATATTTATTTCATTGGAGACTTTTTTATTCAGATATACTAGTGATAATTACTTTATTCATTTAGGTAATTCATTTTGGGTACATTTGTACTTAAAATGAACTGTCCTTTTGCTATATTGAGTCTCCCATTCTATTATCACTTTTGTCTATCCCATTTACTGCATTTCACTCAACATTATTTTCGCATGTAATTGGGTACTCCTAATTACACTTCTTTTAGATTTCATTTGCGTGGAACACCCTAGTCCCTCTCATGTTTTTCAGTTTGTGTCTCTCATAAGAAACATATATTTTGATCTTGCTTCCATCCACTAAGTCATTCTGCTTTTTAATTAAGGAATAATCCCATTTATATCTGTGTTATCAATAGGTAAGGTGTTACTACTGACATTTTGTTATTTATCATACAGTTTTTACAGTCCATCCCCCACCTCTCTGTCTCTTGTAGTTATCCTTTATGTTTAAGTGATTTTAAGTAGTGCCATGTTTTGATTCACTGATTATTATTTTTAGTATGTTTACCATGGATACTTACTTTGTCCATGAGGATTACAAAAGTTATCTCTTGCTTTTAACAAGCTATTCTGAAATACTAGTAATTTAACATCAATTATAAATATAGAAAAAATAAAAAGGGAAAAAAGAGAACACATACTAATAAAAATATGCTTACACTACATTATGAATTTTTTTTTGAGAGAGGGTCTCACATTGTACTACTTGTTGGCCTTGATCTCAGCCTCCTGAGTGCTAGAAATACAGGTATGCCCCACCATGCCTGGCTACATTTTGAATTTTGATGACCCATTTTGCACAATTCTGCAATATTTCTCTTAAAAAATTATAGTAGTTGTTATGCTTTTTGTTTTAAATGTTTGCTTTCATATTAAAGATATGAATGATTTATTAAATATCATGTTTATAATGAACTGAGTTAGTCTGTATAGTAACTGTTACCAGTGAGTTTTATACCTTCTCATATTTTCTTCTTTCTTGTTACTTTCTATTAGTTTCACAAATTCACTTAAGTTTTTCTTGTAAGGCATATCTGTCAGCAATAAACTCTTTCAGTTTTTGTTTGTTAAAATATTCTTATCTGTTTTTCAATATCTAAGAGGTAGCTTCACACTGTGCAGTGCTCTTGGCTACAGCACTTTTCCTTCAGTGTGATGAAAACTATCCTATTCCCTCCCGGCCTTTAAGTTCTCTGCTAGGGATCCTGCTTTAGTTGAGGTGGGACAAACTTGTGCATTGTTTATTTCTTTTTTCTTGCTGCCTTGAGTCTTCTGCAATTATATGTGAGTTGTAGTATTCTTGGCTAAAGTGAATCAGACTAATGACTTTTGATCTTCTTGTTTCTAAATGTTTCTTTTTTACTTTGTGTTTGGAGTTTACTATCATCACTTTGAGTAAGTGCTTTTTCACCTTTGGCATTTTTGATTCTACTCTTTTTTTTTTTGAGACAGCATCTCACTTCATAGATCAGGTTAGCCTTGAACTCACAATGTAGCCCAGGCTGGCCTCAATTTCTCAGTGAACCTCCTGCCTCACCCTCCCAAGAGCTAGATTTACGGCTGTGTGCCACCATGCCTGGCTAATTTCACTTTTTTGAACCCTTGTAACTTGAAGATATTCTGTTAACAGAGATAGAGTTGAATCATTTGTGTCCATAAATTTCTTTTTTTTTTTTTTTTTTCCTCCGGTACCAGGAACCGAACTCACGACCTTGCGCTTGCCAGGCAGGCGCTTTGCCACTGAGCTAAATCCCCAGCCCCTGTGTCCATAAATTTCCACTTGGCACCTAGCCCTGCTGGAAACTCCCTGCATGGTCACAGGAGGCAGGAAATGCTAGAAATCACCCAGTGTTGAGTTTCACCAGTCTGCCACTAAGTTCTAACAGAGGCTTGTACACACTCTCCTGCCTTTTTTCCTTCTGGACGCTGTTTTGCTCTCCTCAAGACTGGGGAGGATTTTCTCTTGGCTACTCAAGCTTGGGTTGCACCTCAGTATCACAAAAGTAGAGACTTTCACAGACTCAGTGGTGGGCATCAGGCTCATCCCACGGCTGAGGACGATGAAGCTGAAACCTGAATCCATCCTACAAGAGACAAATCTCCACCTGGTGTCAGGTTAGGTCCAGTCACCCTACTTGTGAACACTAGCCTACAGTAGGGTTTTGTGTCTACTTAATGACATTTTTTACTACGGCAGGTCTATCAGTGATCTGTACTTAGTTCACTATTGTACTCACCAGTAAAGTGAGTCTTCCTTCTTGCTACCTACTATTGTGTCTGAGGTTGGGACTGGGGCCATTTGATTAAAGAAGTATCGGAAGTTCAGTTTATGATTACGGGCATAGAAAAGGGACTGTGGGATCCTATTTGGTACTGAGTTTCTCTGTCACAGGCCAGGTAAGAGGTTTCAAGAATAAGCACTGGGGGGCTGGGGATTTAGCTCAGC